>NC_090926.1:430862410-431547891 GCF_040938575.1 Ambystoma mexicanum
GCCCCCAGGGTTTATTAGATATGTGCCCCCATGCTTTGGGGGCCGGGGGTAGGGCTGCTTACTTTAAGCAGAACCTTACAAGCATATCCCGGGGGGTAAAGTGGGCATTTCTGGTCACGGATTGAGCACTCTGCGCTGCTCCATGACCAGCAATGCTTCAAAAATGGTGTCTTTGGAAAGGGGAGAATCTCCCCTTTCCAACAACACAATTTTTTCTAAAATCTGTGGTGGTCTAGTGGGCCCCAGGTCCCTAAACCCCCTCCCACCTCCCTACAATTTTTTTTATTTCCCCTTCCCTGGGGGCAGATGATCAGCCATCTGCCCCACAGGGTTGATTAGATATGTGCCCCCATGCTTTGGGAGACTGGGGGGGAGAGGGCTGCTTACTGTAAGCAGCCCCCCTCCCCTTCCCACGTCACAAACGAATACCTGGTGTCTAGTGGTCATTGCTGGTCACGGATCGAGAGCTCTGCGCCGATCCGTGACCAGCAATGCTTGTAAAATGGTGTCTTTGGAAAGGGAAGAATCTCCCCTTTCCAAAGACACCATTTGCTGCAGAATCCATGGTGGTTTAGTGGGCTCCAGGGCCCCAAACCCCTCCCACCTCCCTTCAAAAGTATACATTTTTATTTCTTTTCATTTTCATCCCTGGGGGCAGATGATCTCTGCCCCCAGGGGTCGCCACAGCTGTGGCACCATGCTTTGGGGGCTTGGGGAGAGGGGGCCACTTACCTACTAAGCAGCCCACCTCCCCCCGCTCCCTAAACAGATCCCTGGTGGTCTAGTGGGCATTGCTGCTCGCGGATCGAGCTCTGCGCTCGATCCGCGGGCAGCAATGCTGTCACACAAGGTATCGCTGGAAAGGGGAGGATCTCCCCTTTCCAACGATACCTGCCTCGTCATGCACGCCGACGTGAAATTGAAGGAAATCCAACCCCCGGGCCATGAAGAGAAACCTGCCCCTCACATAGCCCGGGGTTTGGATTACAGTTTTGTGCGACTCCTGCTTTGCAGGGATCGCACAAAACAGAGTGCCTGAAAGGATGAGCTATCTCGTCCTTGGCAACAGGGAGGTAATCCCAAGGACGAGAAAGCTCGTCCTTGGCACTAAAGAGGTTAAACTTCGATCCACCAGGTTTACCTGGATGAGTCAGATGGAACCTCCGTACCAAGTGGGGGGCATTCATGTTGGACACAGGTTCCCATGTTCGTCCACTGGGAGGATAACCTTTCCATTCCACCAAGTATTGCAGTCAACCTCTCCTATATCTGGAATCACATATCCTGGAAACCTCAAATTCAATTTGATTATTGATGAGCACAGGGGTAGGTCGAAGAGCTGTCCTGGTGGATTAAGAATAGGGTTTGAGCAAGGAAGTGTGAAAACGGGATGAATCTTCTTCTTAGATTCTGGTAATAGAAGTCGAAATGCCACAGGGTGAATGATTACCTTTATTGCAAAGGGCCCGTAGAATCAAGGGGCAAACTTATTGGGTCGTAGGTGTCAAGGCAAAAGTATAGAAGAAAGCTGGACCTTATTGCTAATGCCATACATAGGACCAGCTCTCCTCCTGGTATCAGCATGTCTTTTAACATCCATCCTAGCTCTTTCTAGATGTCTTTTTACATCCTTATGTACAGTGACTAAATGCTCTATCGAGGAATCAACAGAAGGAACCGGGGTGGAGTGAGGCAGGAGAGTTGGCAGAACAGATGAATGGAAACCTTGACTGCAAAGGAAAGGGCTTGTCTTGATAGCAGAGTGGTCAGAATTATTGAATGCAAATTCAGCTACTGGAATTAAAACTGACCAATCATCCTGGACTTTGGAAGCGAAGCATCTTAAGTATTGTTCTAGGGTCTGATTTACTCTTTTGGTTATCCCGTTAGACTGAGGATGGTATCCTGAAGATAGGGCACATTGAATACCCAACATTTGGCACAGGTACTTCCAAAATCGGGAAATGTATTGAGGCCCACGATCTGAAATGATTTTGTAAGGGAGATTATGTAGTCTATATATGTGATTCAAAAATATCCTTGCCATTGCTTGTGCCGAAGGTAACTTATACAAAGGAATGAAATGGGCCATATGGGAAAATAGGTCGATGCTAACCATAATGGTAGTGAAACATTAGGAAGGAGGTAGATCCACGATAAAATCGGTGGCAATTATCTCCCATGGCCGGTCTGGCAACACACGTTGATGGAGAAGACTAGCTGGTTTTCTATTGTTGCACTTGTTCTGACTGACTGCAGACAGCACAGGCTTTGATGTATGCCTTTATATCATCAATCATTCTAGGCCACCAAACGTTTCTTTGGATGAGTCGAAGGGTAGCTTTAATGCCTCGATGCCCGGAATGGAAGATATCATGACAGAGGTTTGTTATCTTGGTTCTCAGGGTCTGTGTAGGTATAACCAATCTCTTGGTGTAATCCTTCCAGAGATCGGAAAGTGGAGTCTCAGTGTGGATGTTATCCAATAGAGAGCTGGCCTGGGCTACGAATACAGAATCTGGAAACAACATGGGAAAGGCACAGGCTTCATCCAGTTTGTAATCAGGACGTCTAGATAATGCATCAGCGATTATATTGGTTGTTCTGGGTACATTTTGAATGTGAAACTGATATTGGGCAAAATAAAGGCCCACCCAACAAGCCTGTCAACTGTTTCTGCACTCCAGAGATTGCAGGACCCCTAAATTCTGATGATCAGTTCGAACTTGTACAGGGAACTTGGCACCCAAAAGCAGATGATGCCACTCTGTAAAAGCCTGTCAGATAGCAAGCAATTCCTTCTCCAGTATTGAGTAATGTGTTTCACTAGGATTCAAAGTTCGAGATAGGTATGCAATGGGATGTTCTTCTTTGTCCTTGTATTCTTGTTTTAGCACTCCCCAATAACGTAATCTGAGGCATCAGTTTCTACCAGAAAGGGTTTATTGATGTCAGGTTGAGCCAGGACGGGTCCTTGAGTAAACATTTGTTTTAGTTCTTTGAAGGCGGTTTCTTGATCAACTGACCAGTTGAAGGGTATGTCTTTCTTTAACAATGCAACTATAGGTTGTACTATGGCAGAGAATGTAGGAATGAAGTTCCTATAAAAATGTGCAAGTCCCAGGAAGGGTTGTATCTGTTTTACTGATGTGGGAGCAGGCCACGAAAGAATAGATTCAACCTTGTCGGGATCCATTTCTATTCCTTGGGGACTTAAAACAAATCCCAGGTAATAAACTGTAGGGACATGAAAAATACACTTCTCTAGTTTGGCCATCAGCTTATTCTCTCACAGGCATTGTAAAACCAAGGTCACGTGTTCTTAATGTAGGATGGGATCGTTGGAATATATCAATATGTCATCCAGGTAAACAATAACAAAAAGGAATAGAATGTCTTAAAAGACTCTATCCATAAAGCGCTGGAAAACCGCTGGGGCATTGGAAAGACAAAATGGCATAACCAAATATTCAAAATGTCTGAAGGGCGTCCTGAAGGCAGTCTTCCACTCATCACCTTCCTTTATTTGGATTAAATGGCAAGCACCCCGCAAGTCGAGTTTGGTAAAGATTATGGCGCCACGAACCGCTTCCAATATGTCAGAGATGAGTGGTAATGGATAACAGTCCTTGAGGGTGCATTGATTAAGACCCCGTAGTCTAGGCATGGTCGGAGTTACTTGGTGTCCTTTCTGGGGACAAAGAACAAAGAGGCCACAGCAGGAGGCTTAGAAGGACGAATGGTTCCATTCACAAGATTGGTGTCCAGGTTTTCTTGTAGAGCTATTTTCTCAGGTTCTGAAAGAATAAACATCCTTCCAAATGGTATAACTGCAGGAACTTAAGTATCGATAGCACAGTCTTCTGGTAGATGGGGAGGTAGTGACTGAAAAATGGCTGTTGGGAATATATCTGAAAATTGATGATATTTTTCATGTACCTGGGTGATGTTGGAAACACAAATAGGTGGTTGTTCTGGGATTTGGGTTTCCGCAGATGTGGGTTGCATCACATTCCGGGACAGACAATGAGTAAGACAAAATCCTGAACCTAAAAACAAAGACCCTGCTGCCCAGTTGATATATTGTTTGTCAGAGGCACAATGCATGCAGAGTCCAGTGTTGATCCGGCAAGTCCTTTCCTGTGGAGAGATAGGACCCCGCATGGAGCCGAGTTGTATAGGTTCAGGATTCAGAGAGTGAGGAGTGGATGTTTCTTTAGGGCTAGGATAATCCAAGGGGGCCTTTGGTGGTAATGTCCGTGTTTTTCTCTTCTCTGCCTTTCTCTCTTGAATACAGAAGTCTATTTGTAAGGACAAGTCTAATAGAGCCTGGAAGGAAACTGGACAGGCCAATCTAACTAATTCATCATTGATTTCATCATTTAACCCATGACGAAACAAGATAAAACATGCCTCTGGGGTCCAATCTGCCTCCTTAGCCAATTGCTTAAAGTGGGTTACATAAGACAACATATATTGGTTTCCTTGTTGGAATTCCAACAGCTTCTCTTGGGCACTGTTCAGGACAGTCAAACATGGTTTTGAAGGCATCCACAAATCCTTCATAGTTATCCAGGAGCGGGTCTCCCGCATTCACCAAGGGAGTTGCCCAGGCTAAAGCATTTACAGAGAGATGGGAGATTATAAATCCCACTTTAGCCCTGGGTGTAGAAAAATAGTAGGGTTTGAATGTGAAATGCACCAGACATGATTCAAGGAAGGAATGAAGTGCCTTGGAGGTACTGTCGTATTTGTCCACTATGCCTCCTACCAAGGCACTTTCCTGGAATGCCGAGTACCTGGATAGCACAAGCTGTTTTATGCTGCATTTTCGGCTTTGAGATTCTGAACTTCTGTTGTTAACTCTTGCATTCCTCTCATGAGGTCCTGGACAGCAGTCTCCATGTTAGTTTCAATATCAGGCTTTTGCCGTCTCAAACTAGTCTTCTTTCTTGGAGGTCTTTCTTTCTTTCTGGTCGTTCTGGATTTGTCCAAGTACGGACAAGTATCCTCTGTCACCAGTGTGCAGACCGGATACCGAAGAGATGGTAGACGTTCAGAGTTCCAGGAAGATCAGGTGAGTATTAATCTAAAGACCGGGAAGGGTCTGGGAACCAGGAAGGAATCAGGGAACTCGCAGAGTGCCGAGAACAGAGTGCGAGAACGGTACGGATCAGGGCCAAAGGCCCTGGAAGCAAAGAGGTTCGAACGATTCCACAAGCGGAAAGTGTGAGGATCGGTACTGAGTGGATACCAAGAAGGAAATAGGGTACCAATGACAAAAAAAGAGGGTAGAACGTGAGTAGAGGAAAAATCTAGGTACACACTTACCGGTAACTCGGAAAGGTAGCATTGAGACGTGCAGAGCCGCAGGGGTGTGTTTGTTTTCTAGGAAGTGGCACATCTAGCTGAAACACTAGACAGCGGACTTCTCAATGGCACCGGCCATGTTAGTAGTATACCGGACACGATATTGCAGTGCTTGATGGACCAACGTAGTCCAGAAAGGGGGAAAACAGTGAATCATGACAACATTAGCCAAGTTGTTGCATTGAAACCTACGTTGTGTTGGACCAAACTCTGGCCATCCCCAGAAATAGTTAATTATAAAGAGGCACTTAAGGATGTCCTGGGTCAGGAGGGTGGGCCATCAACTCCCTGGTGCACACATGACAGAGATACACTGAAAGGCAGTGGGCAGACAGGTCTGTGGGATAACCCAGAAGGAATCAACGATACAACTAAACTAATTGTAACCATAGATTTCTATCATAATGCCAAGGTACAATTATTAGAAAATATGTCTGCCTCAACAGCACTAACTATGGATTGGGAGAATAAATCGTTAGCAAGCTGTGAGAGATAGCCCGACTCAATGAAACCAACGTCCATGTGCTTTCTTTATATTAAGCTTGGATGTGGAATACTGCCCCTCGCCCATTATCTGAACAAGTGGGATAACAAAGTTTCTGATAAATGGCAGGATTGTACAACCTATACTGCACTTGCATACACGACAATTGCAACTGAGGTTTGTACATTATGGTATGAGATTACTGAAGACATGCTTTTATGCAGAAAGATAGATGATGATGTTGCAGTGTACAGAGTGACGAAATATCTGAACAGAGCCTGGCTTAGGAGAAAGGTTTGCACAGGTTGAACTGAATCGATTGCCCATTTTCAGAAGAAGAGTGTATCACTGGTGTATTACTGGGCTGGACTGGGCTTGGGATGAATTTTAACTGTTGGAAAATAATAGTTGCTATTTTATGATTTTATTATATTTAGGTTGTATGGAAGAAATTAGGTTTCAATAATATATATTGATTTTAATGTGTTGGATAGTACATATAGTATATTCATGTCTATGACTAAAGATGTGTATGTGGGATAAAGGTGAAATAAACGAAACCTGTTAGCACACATACGTACTGTATTTGAAGGTGTATGTCCTGAAGTAATGGTGTATTGTGAAAATAAATATTTTGGATGGAGCTGGCCTTTCCAATGTTTGTATACTTTACTCTGTATTACAGTACAAATAGCATCAAGCGGTTAGGGAGTCATGATAAAGCACAGGGCTGAACTCCAAGACGTTTGTAAATGTCACCCAAACCCTGCGATGCCAATACAGTTATTTTCTACCTCTTACTTGTTATGTATATTTACAGTACATGTTAAAAATGACTAGGCTTCAAAATGGTTAAGATCACTAAAACAGGAGAATGTTCTGCAAAAAGTAGCATAGCAATTTACATAAATGTGTAACAATTGCATTATTGGCCTGTCATTTAGAATTTTCATTCAGACACTCTTGTATTTACCTTTTTTAAGCGTATGGTTTAATTTCATAGGGCGTGAAATTTGCTTTTTCAAACAAAAGCATCGTTTTTAAAAACAGGAATTTGAAAACCGGTATAACCTATCCGGTAGAAGATTATAATAAAAATAATCCCCTATAGGCACCCCCTGTGGGTGGGACAAGACCTCTACAAGATGCAGAGCCGTTGCAACCCCCACATGCATAAATGCTCTTCCTTTGCCACAGAAGTTGTCTTTGGTGTATGTAATGTAATATTGTAATGCAATATGGCATTTGTATAGTGCCTAGTGCCATTAGCATGTCCTCAAAGCGCTGTTGGTGAACACGCTTGGATAACCGAGGTATGAGAAATTAGTAAGAGGATTTCAGAATGCATCTATGTATTTTAGCCAGTACACAGGCAGCTAGGGGTGGCTAAGTCCCTGCTAGCAACCCATGGGGAGCTGGCATGTGGATGCATGATGTGATGGGCTGTCCGGAGTGTATGCAAGACAAGGAGACTGATTATGTGTCCAGCTAGACCGAATTTATATCTTGGGGCTTATCTGCATTCTAGTGGCAGAGCTGATGTACAATATTAGATCAAGTAAAGGATGATTGCTGATGTATGCGGGATTGTTAGCTGTGCCTTGTTAGGGATACAGCTATCTTCAAATGAGATGGAGTGTGATACATACTCGTTAGTCCTTGCTGATTACTTGATTCTATGATGGAGTGCAAGTCTTGTCATGCATGTTTATGGGAATCCTTTCTGTACATGGCCAGTATTTTCTTGGAGTCTCCTCAAGTTACTCATTCATGCCCCAGCTTACCTATCTATTTGTGAAAGTTCACCTGAGAGGCGGATTAGGTAGTCAAGCTGAAGTAGGGAAAAGAAAGGGCTTGAGTTCCTTCTGGAGGTGACGTGATCCTCTGTGTGGTGGTTGCTAAAATTAATAGTATTCCATGTTGTGGTAGCTTGGACAGAGAAGGAGGATCCCCCATTCTGGTCAATTTGGTGGAAGGGATGAAAAGGAGCAGAGCTGTGCCTGATCTCAGGTTTATTTTGTGTCTGTGGGAGGAGAGCTTGTGATGTATATATTCTGGACCTGAGTTGAGCAGAGCACAGTGGGTGATCACATGGCCTTGAAGGTGGACCTTCGTCCGACAGGGAGACAGTGCAGGACACGGAGGGCAGGTGTGATGTACTCACTAGGGCCTAGGGCCAGGAGGAGCCTGGCTACAGTGTTCTGGACCTGTTGGAGTTTTCTCAGTTGTGATACAGGGGTGCCGAGGTATAGCGTGTTGGCATAGTCTCGGCAAGAGAGGATGATGGTCATGACTGCAGAGACTCTGTGAGGGTATGTGAAGTATGGGAAGATGCATCAGAAAATGTGTTGGTGTAGATAGCAGGATTCTGGTACAGAGTTGATGTAATGTAATAGTGTCCAATCTGTTTCCAATTTTCTCTAATGTAGTGGAGCTGGGGGGGAAGGGGCTAGAGATGACAGCCAAGGAGTGGGTACGAGGAAGAGGGCAGTTTTCCCGCAGGTCATAATTTCAGTTTTGCCGGGGTTGAGAAGAAGGTGGTTAGCAATCATCCAGCGGTTGATTTATGTGAAGCAGGAAGTGAGATCATGAAGGGGTTGGAGGTGCACATTGGGATCTTGAAGATGATTTGGGTGTCATCTGTGTAGTATTAGCGAGATAGGTCATGTGAACAGATAAGCGCGGGGGGCTCAGGTACAGGTTAAAGAACAGGGATGATAGAGAGGTGGCCTTTGGTACTCCGTTGGTGACAGGGCGCAGAGTCATGAAGTGAGGCAAATGTGTGGTTTGTTGGAGAGGACGGAGGGTATCCACTTCAATGCTGCATCCCTGATGGTAGGGAGTAGAGTATGTCTGCGAGGGTGTGGTGGTCAATGGTGTCAAAGGCTGCTGAGTGGTCGAGAAGGATAAGTGTGGCACACACGTCCAAGTATGTGGTTTTTTTGAGATATTCCCAGATGGAAACTATGCACAATTAATTTCCGCTTTGGGGTCTGAACCCGGACTGGGTGGGTTTGAGGAGGAGGTTAGATTCAGTGAAAAGGCATAGCTGGGTGTAGGCTGTTTGGTCAATTAGTTTGGCTATGAAATGGTTGTTATAGATATGTCTACAGTTGTCCTGTATAAGGGGGTCAAGGGAGGGTTTATTGAACAGGTGTTTGATGTGGCATGTCTTAAAAACTGCTGGGAATGTGCCTGAAGTGAGAAATGTGTTGATGACAGATCTTGCAATGCTGCTGACAGAGGTTGATGAAAGGATGGGGCTCATTACGTGGTAGGTAGGAAGGGATTACCGGCACTGGTAAGGGCACTGGTACCGGTAATCCCTTACCGCCCTACTACAAAGTCCCTTAGCCTGTCCCTTCCCTAATGCCTGGAGCTAATAAAGCTGCTAATAGCGGGCCCGTTATTAGCTCCATCCCCATTCCCATTTGAGCCGTATGGGGGCTCAAATGGGAATGGTGAATGGTTCCCGGAATGGGGACTTACCGGGTCCTCCAAGGTCGGAATGACCCAGTAAGTGCCTATTGCGGGAACACTGACCCAGAATGCGGTAAGGGGGCAGCCATGGCCCTAATGGCACCATGGCTACCACCTACCGCATAATGAGGCCCGATATCTTTGAGAAGAGAAGGAGGGCAGAGATATCTAGGAGATCCTGAGGGATGGTTGCTAGGAATTGAGGATGTGAAATGGAAGAGATGGGAGAGAAGAGCCAGTAGGTGGTGGGTTGGTCTATGATCCTGGATTTGGGCTTAAGGGAACGAGATGGGAGTGATGCTAATTTAGAGCCGATGTGTGGTTTCTTACCATGGATCTGTTGTGTATGTGGTCAAAGAGAGTATCATAGAGTGCTTGTGTGTGGGGTAGGGGGAAGGATGTGCAAAGAGAGACCTTCAATTCTGAAATGATCTTGTGGAGATCCCTGATGGTGTTCGGGGCATTGGAGATTATATTCCAATAGAAATATATTTTGGCCTTCTGAAGTACTGCCCAGTAGGCTTTGATCTGTTGGGAGTTTGAAGTTCTATTTTAAAGTTGAGGGTTCAGCCCACCATCTGCGCTCCAGGATGTGGTTTGGCGTTTTGAGGGATTTGAGGATTGTGGTGAAACATCTTAGGCAGGAGTCTTGTCTGTTGGTAGAGGATCTGGGAGGGGTGAGAGGGCTAAGACCTTTGGAGAGCAATTTGTGAAATGTTCTCTTTCCTGACTGTCCTCTTTTGTTTATTGTATTGTCTTGCCCTAAGTTATTGGAATGAAAGGTCTCTGAGTTGTTAGGGGTTCGTGTTTAGTTTCAGTCCATTGTTTGCAATTGTTATACCCAATCCTGATGTGGTTGTGTTGGAGGCCTGGGGCACTTGGCCTTGAATATCATGTAGTGTCCAGGTTTGTGGTATGCAACTGAGTGTATTTGTTGATGCTTTGTGTGAATCAAAATATTCCAATAAAGACATGTTGTCCACATAAAATAAATCCCCTATTAAATGTATTTGCTTTATGCAATTTAGTAGATGGCGGTTTGCTGAAGACAGGCTATCGTATTTGAAATGCATTCTGGTCTGCATTGTACGGTACAGGCAGTGGAGTTAAAAGCAGAAAGCGCAGAATATTCAAATGTAACCAGCGTTGTGCTGATATTACTTGTGAAGATAGGCTGCTAATCAGGAAAGGGGCTGACTGACTAGGCTGTCACACTGAATGGCCACATGTTGCTTTAATTGCACGGAGAGCTAAACACATGTTGCATATGCAATATTTGAAAAATGGTTGCCATGTTAACAGTACAGAACATCTCATTTGGTGGTTTGATATAATAAGCTTCCCACTTATTGTGTATAAATGCATACACCTATACAAATGTCACCTTACAGTTAAGGGGAATCATAAGAACCAGCACATTTGAGAAAATTCCATTGATAATAAGGTTTCACTCGTTTGACATGTCTTTATGGTATTTTCTACATTTGTTTTCTGACACAGGTCTCCCAAACCAGGAAAGACTGGTGTTGACATTTTAAAAATGATAAGGCATGGAATAATTATTGTTTTCTTTTACTTTGTGCATTCATTTCATCAAAGGGAAAATTAGGATTTAATCAAAAGGCATGCTTCAAATCTGTTTAAGAGCTGGCATAACACGGTGCAGATTTACCTTGTGTTGGTTTGGTGGGAATCCTTACTGTATTTTGTTTTTAATTATGTATTTGACAGAGAGCAGGATGCCCTCAGCTTGAATATATTTTATTATGCCTCCTATGGTGCATTAAAAAAAAGTAGGCTTTGAGAAATGAAACGCCACCATTATGTTTCACAGATTTCTCTCACCACTAACTGTACTAAAATGTTCCTTTTATCTTTTTTCATACAAACTCACCCTCAAACACCAACTAAAACACACACAAACCTCTACCATTACAAAGACTTGGAAACAAACAGCAAACTGTACACATCCTCCAACACCTGGCTCAACCCAACACACTAAATCAAACAGTAAACAGTAAACACCTCAGACAAACAAAACAAACCCATGCAGATTCACACACCAAAACAACACCAACTAGAAGCAAACCCACTCCCTCTGCATCCACTAACTAATCCACCCCATTCCTTCTTCCTTTTCACATCTGCCTGAGTGCCTGGATACTATGGAAATGCTAGTGGTTCACTTTATAAATCTTAACACAATATAGAGTGGGCACGGACGAAGAAAGTGGCGACTGGGTCATTGCCAAAAGTCATAGATGGTAGCCCCTTAATGTGTTAAAATATACAGTGGACACAATCGAAAGCTTTGACCATTGGCTAAGGCTGAATGTCATAGCTAGTGGGTGATTAGTGTTGTTAAATATAAAGTAGGCATAGCCGAAGGTTGTGACCACTGACAATGTCTGGAGACCATTGTTTGGGGTCCATTAGTGTTTGAAAATATACAGTGAGCACGGCAAACGGCCTGGCCACTGGCCATGGCTGAAGGCCATGGCTATTTCCCTGTTATATTTTAAAATAAACAGGTTGGGCGGCTGAAGGATGTGGCTGGTTAGTGTTGTGAAATATACAGTGGGCATGGCCCAAGAGTGTGGCCATTTGCTATGGATTAAGGTCATGGCTAGTGGCCCCTTAATGTGTTAAAATATACAGTGGATATGGCCAAAGACTATGGCTAGTGGTCATTAATGTGTTAAAATATACAGTGGACATCTCCAAAGTCTGTGGCCACTGGCCATGGCCAGTAAGTGCTGTAATGTAATCAATGATTCCATCAGTGTTGTCATTAGTAATGTCTTAGATGATGTAATTAGTGATGTTACCAGTGATGTCATTGGTGATGTCATCGTGGATATCATTTGTGATGTCATAATTGTGGTCCTATGCTGCACAATAGGGGGCACAAAGTGAAGGTGTTTGTTGTATTAAGTTTTTACTTTAACGTCCCTGCAACTAAAGCTTTTCCCTGACTATGAAGGGTTTTATTATACCATAGCTTAAACTTTTCCTTTGTTAATATCACTAATAACATTCACAAACAAATATTAAAACATATGTACTTTAGAGAAAAATATTTGTTTGAATAAATGTAAAAAGCAAGATGTGTTCTTCAAAATTGCTTATCTGATTTCTTTCATGAATGCCTGATTATGTCTACTCAGGCACCATAACATCAGTGAAAGACAATGCAATATATATTATTAATGGAAATATAAAGAAGACTGGTGACATTTTTTATAATAGTAATGCACTAATACTGAATGTAATCTGAGTACTCAACCAATTAAGGTGTGAACATTAATCATTTTGTAGAGGGAATAATAAACTTCTCCTCGGAGAGAAACATAAAACTCTACTCACTGAACTAAAATGTGTGCTTAAAGCTTGCTTTTACACAAAAGTATGTTTGTATATATATGATACTAATAATCTAAAATAATATTATTAAAACTCATGACTTTGTAAACCAACAAGTCCTAAAAAATATCAGAATTATATACACTATATATTGCTAATACATTCAGTTATCACCCCTTAGACCCCCAGATATTGCTTTGTTAATTTATAATGTTTTTTAGAATATATTTTTACTGTGACTTTTGAGGACTATGGGTGCTGTCCGCAAATCCAACCTGCCAGATGTTTCAAATGTTTTGACGCACCTCACATTTTTAATTGCCCAATCAACATGCGTGTTTGATGTTTGACAACACCACGCCGTCCGCTGATTAGTCCAGAGACATAGAACCAAGAAATACATTTGGTGAAAAACCATACAGCTGTTTGGGCTGTAGGCGTGCACAAATTTTTTTTTTTTTCTCATTATGCCTAGGAGGATTTCAAAAGTTTTGGGACCCCTTATTACTTTGCCCTCCCTTATGAAACCGTGCAAAACTTCCCAAAATCGTCCTGTGGTGGCCATATACTTTATTTACAAAGTTTGGTGAGGATTTGCCGAACAGCGCCAAAGTTATAAGCCACCCAAAAACTTAACCATAACTACACGCCCGCTACTGCAGGCCGTTTACTATATATATAGATATATAAATATATGTATATATAGAGAGAGAGTAAGATAAGTATCACCCAGTTTGCAAAGTTTATTACAAACAAAAGTACATTTAGCAGAAAACAAAGCACAATTTACCATATTTCTAGAAGTTAATGATGCGGAAGTACAATTAGTGTGAAAGAAACGCTTATATTTGCATTCCATTCCGTGCCTTACAAAAATGTAAACAAAGCTCATGAAAAATAAACTCATTGTTTTTAATAAATGTATTTGGTAATTTGTGTAGGAAAACAATGTGATAGCAGATGAAAGGATTCATACAGTTTCTTCCACTCATGAGGATGTATTTTAACATCATTATGAGGGCAGATAAGGGAGGGAAAACATAAGAAGTGGTATATAGTGTATGCTGCATCCTGAAGTTCGTGGGATGCTAATTTCTCTTATCATGTTTTCAAAGTTGAAATTAACTCGTTTGCAAGAAACATTTTCAATTAATAGTATTGTGAAAGAATATTACTCTGAATCTTCTTCCTCGATTCAATGAGAATAAGTAAAAAATGCATTTGAATTTCAGTAGCAGATTTTTGCAGCACAATTGACAAATGGGCACCTTTTATCTTGTTAATAATCACCTATGCATAATTACATTTCTACAAAATCCTTTTTTTAGGAATTTACTGGTGCCTTCTAAAACCTTTGCAACTTTGTGACGTTTGCAAAGTTTTATGGTAAGCTCTTCCAAAAGTTGGAAGGAGAAGTCTCACAAGTTCATACAGCCCAGCCCTGTCCTGAATGCTACTTGGTGGAGCACGTGAACAATATTTAAGGGAGTCCCTCTATTCCCAAGGGTTGATGAGTGTGGTGGCAGATGTCCTTGTATGGTCTATAGTGTCATAGCCGCAGACACATTCAGGAGGCTCAGAGCTGCCAAAAGGCAACATTGCAAGGCACACTGAAATGCTTCACCTAGATCTATGAGTTATTCATTTGTGGGCCTGAACACTGACTTGTGCAGCAGAGTATTTGATTGGATGTAACTCATGAACACTGTTGTTTAATTGCAAGTGCGCATGTGTCAACTAGAGGGAGTTCCATTCACTGTTCACTCTACTTTCATTTTTGAGTTTATTTTCGCATGCAGAACAAAACTAGTTGCCGTGCCAGATTACTTTTCAAGGACCAGTGCATTTGTGTATACATATATTTGTTTCAATACCAGTGAAAATTACTGATGGCTTCATTTAAACATATTTATGTTTATTTAAGCTGCAAATCCATACATTGCATTTTAACTTGCACAAACATACTTTAATCCATCATATGTTCGGCGTCTTAGGTATATAACACCCTCACAGTCCTACAGATGATCTGTTTATAGAAAGACAGATGCCTGATTCAAAAGAGTGTTGCTTTGCTCCATTACTGGATGCGATTATCTGGCACATCCTGAAATCATAAACATACTACAGATCTGGCGGCAACCAGGCCTTCAATATGGTCTGAACACCCACCCATCACCTGTGGAGTACCTCAGGGTTGCATTCCCACCCTGGTCATCTTCAACCTCTATATTGCGTGGGTGCATGCAGGAATGTGGAAGGACATGGTGGGCGGTGTCTGCTGCCACCATCCTGTATTGGACACATCATACAAGTAACCAAAAATGATATTTCCATTTTTTTTCATTTTTTTTTTTCTGAGAGGTACCAGTACACATTAAGCGAAACAGGTCTCCTTGCAAGGTTGAAAATAAATGGTTTGGCCTCAGGTAGACTTGATGAAAGGTCAAACTAGAACGAGCGTGGTTAAAATTCCAAGATCTGGTAAATTAAGTGAAATGCATTACCATCCAAAACAAGACAATACCTTTCAAACTGTAAAAATTGACACAGCACGTAAGACAGCCATAATAAACAAGGTCCCAATGTATTCTTTGCATCTTGCATATCTGTCTTGTAAATTAGTTCAGCTGCATTCATGAATTCTACAATTGACCTTAATCTGAATGTGCCTGCGTATGATCTATTGTGCATGCACACTGCATGCGTGTCAAAGTTGAGTAACAAATTGTATGCATGGGTTCTCAGGGTTCATACATGTTTTTCAGCTTCCATCCTCTATAGTGCTGTGACTTTGGCATGTGGCAGAGTCCCACAAAAATGATGTTCCATCGATCTTGTAATCAATGATTCCATCAGTGATATCATTAGTAATGTCATAGATGATATAATTAGTGATGTTACCAGTGATGTCATTGTTGATGACATCGTGGATATCATTTGTGATGTCATAATTGTGGTCATAGGCTGCGCAATAGGGGGCACAAAGTGAAGGTGTTTGTTGTGTTAAGTTTTTACTTTAACGTCCCTGCAACTAAAGCTTTTCCCTGACTATCAAGGGTTTTATTATACCATAGCTTAAACATTTTCTTTGTTAATATCACTAATATCATTCGCAAACAAATATTAAAACATATGTAATTTATAGAAAAATATTTCTTTGAAAAAAATGTAAAAAGCAAGATGTGTTCTTTCTTTCATGAATCATATGCTTGTATGTTGCATGCAAAGTATGAAAGAGCTCTAAACTATAGACAGTTGCCCTCAGGCTCCTTACATTTCTTTTTCCAACACCATGTCCTTGAATAGCGCTGTGTGCCAAAGAATACAGCTAAGTCCCATAATATAATTCGTCCAGCTGTGCACATAGTCTCTACCAGCTCAATAGAGCATGCACCTCTTCTGTAGCCATCCTTCATCTTCCCCTGTATCTACTCAAGACTTCTTTGACTTTCCTGAACAGTCCTGAATGTTTGTAAACAGTTATTTTCTACAATTACTGCTGCAGTTACTGCTGTTCTCCCTTCTCTTGCCTATTCAGACTATGGTCTCCAGAAAGGTCACCCTACAAAGAGTGTTTTGATGCCATACCAAATAGCAGGCAGTGGTATACACATACAAGATAGCATAAAATTGATGTGTTCACTCCCGGATGGCCCAAAACTTGAGCTACACCAGTATGCAGACGATACACAGCTGTACCTTATGGTTAGTCCAAAGGATATTACTCACCTTATCTAATTTCTTGGAACCACTCAAATGTGTATTTTAAGCCTACTTACAGCTTAACCTGAAAAGACTGAATGTTTCCCCTGTGACAACTGTACAAGCAGGAACCTAGGCAAAGATGTATGGATGAAACATTCTGGGATCATTTCAACCCTCAACTCAAGCACGTAGCAAAATGCATAGGCTTTGTGTGAATAGTAATCTATCCTTCCAACAGCACGTTATGGAAAAAGGCTCAAAATAATTGGTATCAGCTCACTGTACTTTATAATAAGTAGCATCTCATCCTGCCCCATGGCTTATGAACTGTGGTGCAAACTGCAGTGCATTTCACGTATCGATGAAGGTTACCCCTCCTCTTTGGTCTCCTGTCTGCTACCTTGCTCCTCTCAATGCAGCCAACCATGCCCTGGTTCATCTCATCACCATCTACAATGATCTCTAGGAAATCACCATCTCTAGCAAATTTGACCACATGTCACCCACCTTGTGCAAATTACATTGGCTCCTCATACTGGCTAGGATACATTTCAATACATTGTGCCTCGCCTACAAGTCAAATACCGGTCAAAGACCGGCCTAACTGATGTCCAAACAAAAAAACTCAGGTGACATACAGTCAGCTTGCAGTAAAACCATCACCAGAATGAAAACTAGCTGGTTCACAAGGAGAAAACAAGGACAGTGTATGCTGTGGTCCTCTGGAATTCCATTCTGTTGGTAATCCACAGTGCTCCAAGTTTCCTTCAGTTAAGGAAAGTACTTAAGACCTGGCTCATCCAACACAATCTTGCTATAATGTACATTCTGGCTAATTTGTACACACCAAAATCCATATATTGAACTGTGATAATGATTACTAAGGTTTATTGATGACTGGTTAAATTCTTGCTACCGATATTTTGCTCTTTGACTTGTATAGCCTTGGTTGCTCCCGAGGTAGGTCTGCACTATATGAACAAAATAATTATGAAATACGTATTATAAAAAAATACTGCAAAGTGGACTTTAACCAACTAACTACAAATTGTGTGGTCCTTAAGTCTGAAAATTCACTTAAAACCAATTAGGTTGGTGTACATTCCCTCTAGTGAAAAGGAACAATAATGAATTATGAAGACAACCATATTATTATTATTATTATTATTATTATTATTATTATTATTATTATTATTGTATTTATTGAGCACGGACCTCACTTTGAGAAGCAATGGAGTGCTTTAACGAATTATACAACAATACAGATATATAACAAAGTGTTTTCAGAGGTAACAACAGAACAGATATACAGCGGGGGTAGTATCCAGAGAGGCACAGAGGAGGGGTACAGCTGTGTACCGCATTGCATTTCTATTCAACAGACCGGTAATTACATATGACAATGGACGCAAATGTCTCTCTTGAATTTCTAACACATGTTGACCATCAGTGGGTATCCGGGTATCCGGTTTGGCAAATTACTATTGTAAACTTTCTCTTAAGTGCAACTGCCTACTCCAAATTGGTATCACATTGATGTAGAGTCACCTGATCCAGGACAACCGACCAGAAAGAATACGATAAATTTGAAGAGTACATTTGCCCATTCATGTGCAATGGCTTTTAATGCCTATTGTGGTGGTGGTTAGTGGTCATTGAAAGGTAACTATTCATCTGCATTATGTATCTTGATCCTTAAATATCTGAAATCAGTCTGTGCCCTCCCCCAAACCCCCCTCACAATGGAAGGTGGGCTAATCAGACTAATTCCTTCCCCTTCTGGTTTCCAGGGGGAAAGACACAATTGATCTCAATGAATTTGCAATGCAAACACTAGCTGAATTCTTCAATCTCCTGAAGCATTAGGGGAATACGCTTACTCCTGATCTCTTACATATAGCATCCGATATTCCACATACAAGGAATCCACATGACTAAGTTCAACTACTGATATCGCAGGATGCATGTGGGGGGTCTTGGGAACCTTTTGCAGCATTTGATTGGTTTCGTATTTTAGTTCCATATGATTTAGGTAGTCTAGTGTCAACAGAACTGTATTTGAAATGTGGAACTGTATGCGAGCAGTCAAAGAGAATGTAGCTGCATTAAGCTGAGCTAGTTGTCATACATTGGTGGTAACACCTCAATAAAGGTATATTTATTAAATAAATACCTGAGATTTCCAGAGATGGAATACCAACCTTTGCACACATTTTAATTTATTCACACGGATTAATTGATGACCCCCGGGCTTCTTTTAGTCTCAGAGCTGACCTTGAGGCTACCGTGATCTTCCATTGTCCGTGCCTGAATTTGTTAACATGATGAAAATAACGCGCTGAATTGCCTCCTGCTTTATCCTATATCCATCTTAACAGCTACAACCAATTGGGCATCTGGAGTTTTTGTCAGTTAAATACAAGTTCATTCCACTGTGACTGCTCCATGTGGGAGGTTGAGTGGGTTAATCTGTGACTTGTCTGTGACATTGATTTAATTGTTTATGCTCCCCACCATGATATAACTGCGTTGTTCTAGCAATATAGATTTTGAGTTAGTGATCTTGTAATGCATAAAGGTTGCTAAAGAGGGAGAGGAAACTCTATGAATCACATTTGATAATCAACATATCATGGTAGACCATACACAAAGAATGATATGATTAAATACAATAATATTAATCTGGCACTGTAGCTAATATCATCCTAATTCAGACAATGTAGTCAGTTTCCAGATATACATACAATACATCCATTGTCACACGACCTAGTTTCATATGCCATTGCATTCTGCCACCCATGTCAAAAGGCATTCTTTCATATCACTTATCAAAGGTTACTAACATCTTCATATAAACTAAGCCACACTGAAGTCAGAGCCTTGGTGATGATAGGGGATTCAGGAACAGATAGGTGTTATGTGGTTATGTCCTCATAGGTGAGCACATTCGAGTTATGTGATAATGCTGGGAATGGAACCCAGATCTCCTGGCTAACAAATGTGACACCAATTTGACATATAAAATGTGCCAGATCAAGGGAACTCAATGTCAATGCTCCCACAATTGCCAAACTTTCCAGATAGGCAGCCCGAGGCATACTATGTAATAAAGTAACTTTCCCAAGATCAAACAATTGGGCTGATGTGACAGAGCTGGGATTAGAAATGGGACTGGTTCACGACTGGTTCACTAGTTCCAAATTCTACCCACATTCTTATCACATCCCCCAATAATTTCACAAAAAAAGGACAATTGCAGATCTGCAAACTCAATATCAGCCATCACACATATGCAATGCCATATTTGCCAGATTGGTGAGCAATGGCACTGAGACAAGAAATTATTTCCCAGAATCGAAATCTGTGGGTGATGGGAGGACGCTGGTACTGGAACCCATGTCTTTTGTTTCCAATTACTACAGCAGCTCCTACAACAGTTTGGCACAGAACTAAAATGCAAGAGAAAACAAACTTTATACACAACCTACCAATATTCCAAAATGTGTGCACATCGTGGTACGCTTCTGCGCTAACGATCACGCAATCTGGGTGATGTGAGAGAGAGACAGGATTTGGACCTAAGACATTTTCTTGCAAATTCTACACCACTCATAACAGTCTGAAGTAAATACACATTGCCTGAGCAAACAAAGTAAACATCAACCCTTCTGACCCAACTTTATGTGTAATTATTGGCCATTGGGTGGACGTGATTTAATGTAGCTTATCGCTTATCTTTTCCTTGATGTTTCTTGGAGAGCCAAGCACCAAGGAAACCATCAAATGCTCTAGTTTATTATTGCATTCTGTTAAGCGGCTTCACTTCAACACTACAGCTAAGTCAATGCCTAGTCTGGGATGCTGAGGGAAACCCTTATTGATATATTTTTAGGTCCAGTTCATGTACTCTGGATGACAACCTTTATATAACACTCCTCTCTTAGAATCCCCCTGACCCCACTGAGCCAAGAAGTAGGTTTGTTTTGCAAATTTAAAAGGTTTATTTGAGAAATATAACAATATATATCTATCACACTTGTATAATAAATTAATATTGGATATCACACTTAAAATATGACAGTGATCAACAATGGATAATGTTCTACTGGTAAACTGATTTGGTTACTTAGAAGTAGTATAGAGGATGAGGTAGCTGAAATGCTTTATGGTTTCAAGGAAATGCAAGGTGGAATAAATGCAGTACAGAAAATAAACTGATATGGTTTCACAAGAGATAATATGTTCACTTTTCCCCTGGTGGCAATTCACCCCCCCTTCTATATGCAATGCAAGGAGATGGAAGTAACACACACAGTCTTCAGGAATACAATTAAATACAATACGGAATTGAGTTCCCCCCCAGGCAAGCTTAGACAACAGTTATGCTTTTTAAAACACGGGCAAGAGTGCTTTGTAATGTGGTGGCCAGGAAGTGAAAAATGCTAAAATTGCTTTTAATTCCCTATAGCAGGTTCAGGTTGAGGGAGAGATACTTTATATTAGTTCAGGCTCACTTTAGCAATGCTCTATGTGTAACCAGCAGGTTAAAACGAATTTTAGCAAAGGAAAGCAAGAAGCTGCTGATTTTTACACGTGGCTGAAATTGTGCAAAATGTCAAATCGCGGCAAATTTACTCACGCCCGTCAAGCGTAATTACGGAGGCACTAGCTTCGTTGGAAAGCCTAGAATCTTAGCTTTAAGATGAATCTTAAATCCCGTTCCTAGCATAAACGGTTCCGGAGATACGGACGAGTTTGTGAAAGTAGTTTTTCGGATTTGAAATTTTAAAGCTCAGAATGATAGATGACAGTTTTCAGTTTTAAAGGTGACAGAATGACATGATTCTAGGAGGCAGTTCTAATAGGCTAAAATAGTTTGGATTAGATTATTTTAAACTAAGAGATTGGTTTTGCACAGTGAGTACTCACACTATATTTTTGAAATAAGCCGTCAAGGTCTGGCCAGGTTGGACGGGACTTCCGGTGGGTGGTTCTGAACAGCGGTCTGGTCTCTGGTTCTGCTCTCAGCACTGCACAGTTCTGGTCTCTCTGGATCTCTGGTCTCTTTGGATCTCTGGTCTCTCTGGATCTCTGGTCTCTGGAGGTTGATGGATTTGAAGTCTGGAGTCTCCCGGCAAAGCGTCCCGCAAGAAAGTGGAAAGTGAATCTCTCTACCTGGGTTTCAATGTTCCTTTTTATGTTTTTTGGAAGTGGGTGTGTGCGTGGCATAACTGAGCCTGCCCCTCTCTACTTGTCATTGGCCCAATTCTCCCCTCTTCCATGATTGGGGTAAGGAAATGGATTGTCATCATGATGAGGTCTGTTTATGGGTCAGGGGATCCACCCCTGGTCAATTTGCCCACAAATCTATATTTGATTCAAATACATATTTCCCAGATACACAATTTGTTGAAATTACATGTACACATTATATATTCCTTATGGTCCATGCTTGTCCGCCTCTGATCTTCCTGGGGGCTTGCATTAAAAAATGACAACATTTTGCGCTTTTTGACTGGTTTACCAATATCGAACATTTACCAAAAATTACACAAATGTGCGCAAGGAGTATGGACATTAATTGATGAAGTGTCAGATTTTTAACATGCAGACATTTGGAGTGAGACCCTATTTTCCGCTAGCAACCCCCCAGAATACACCACAGGGTCCTAACGCCTCTTAAAACGTGCACAGAAAAATCACAAGAATAATGATATTACTTATATAATTCTGACAAGTCCGTACTATGAATTATCCATCTTTTTTAAAATTATGCTCTGGCCCAGATGGGTGTGGTTTAGGTTCCAAAGCACATGGGGGAAGCTTCTGTCTGTCCCCGCCTCCAGCTCAGGTGGCTCCCAGAGGCACTTCTCCTCCCACTTCTCCCAAGAGGAAGCTATTTTACGACCCCCCCAATATAACATTTGCCTGAGCCCTGGACAGTGCTTTGTTCAACTTCCTGCAGGAGCCCCTCCACTAATCTAATCAGAGAGGTGTCATCTCCTTTTGGTGGGGGCAGCAGGATGCAGCTAGGCCTGGGAAGAGTGGCTGAGCAGGTTTCTCCTGTCGCGGGTAGTTGTCAGGCAGAATTCAGCTAAATGTCACTTTAGTTCCCAGTTTTCTACATTCAAATCCAACTTACATGCAGCTATTTTTTATCTATACATTAAATAATTACTTCCTTCAAGTCATTTCAGAATATAGTTTTACATTGTATCCACCTCTTAGCAAGCCTTTCCTTGGCCTGGTTTCGCTTCATCTGTTCAGTTTTACACAAAAGTCTGGTGGTTTTAAAACGCCGGCTTTTTGATAGTGGTGAGCACCAGTATTGCATCCATTTTTGAGTTGTCTTGAATTTGACAGGAGATTTTTGCTATTGTTTTGATGGGCATCCTTACATTTGAGTGGTTATGTGGAACCCCCCCACAAGAAGGTTGAATCTTTAGAGTGGTCTTGTGCCCATGATTTCAGCAAATTTTTGACATCAGTAAAACGGATTTTTTGAACAAAGGTCTCCGGTATTAGCTATCTTGCAATGTTTGAACTTGACATTTGGAGCTTGCCCTCAAAGAAACAGAGGTGATTTAAAAGCGCTTTTGCTCTGACAGGTGCTACTATTTTTCCTTTGGCATCACCTTTCACCCCTGGCACTTTTGGTATGCGCACAACTGCGTGGTTCTCCTGGACTCTGTGATGGAATGATGGGCGGCGGCAGCTCATCCCCACATCTACCCAGTCTATTGCTTCAGCATGGGTCAAAACCCTTCACAAACCCCCCCGCCCGACTACGCTTTGATTCAAGTCGAGGGGAAGTCGGGTGCAAAGGAGGTTTTGAGCCCTGTGCTGGTATGTCCGCATTATCTTCTTCCAATTCTGTAGATGGCACAGTTCAGCATCTTTTCCTCCACCCAGTTGGATCGATCGGTTGTCCTCGCCGGTCCTGATGGGAATATTGGGCGGTAGCCCGGGCCCCTCGGGTCTGTACTCCCGGTCCCTGGGCGTCCTCCTTGGCCAGTCCCCAGGTTTTCTTTCTCCTAGGACGACAAAGGAAAGCGGCAATACCTATTCATAGACATTTCTCCCCCACTATTGATATAGTGGGGCGACATATACATTTATACTTTAATAGACATAGCATTCCAATTTTGAAAAACAAGATATAATTCAGAGACAGTGGCTTACAAGCGTCATAATATTTTAGAAACTATATGTGGGATGTTTTAGGGTTGGAACTGAATTAATCTGGAGAGGTCCCTTCTGGGATTCCAGAGGATTCCTCCAGTTGTTGCAGAGTGTGCCTAGGATGGCAACACTTTAGCTGATTAATATGGACCCACTTGTCTTCCCCTTCTGCCAAACTGCCTTTGGGGATGTGGATCTTGTATGCAACAGGGGAGATTTTGTCTATAATTTCAAACGGTCCCTTCCACGTAGGCAAACATTTTCGCTGTTTGGCCTGGTTTCTTTGGAAATTGTATAGATAGACACGGTCTCCCACATCATATACTTTCCTGGTGGTTTTCAGGTCGTAGTGGGTCTTCATGCTATCAGCTGATCTTTCTAGATTCCGCTGAGCATAGGCAAAAGCATGTTGGAGGTGTTTCCTTAAATTCTCTACATACTCATGAGTTGTGGAGGCATTTATCAACGTTTGCTCCTGGGTTCTGTAGAGCAAATGCTGGGGAAGCACCATCTTGCGTCCAGTCATCAACTCAAATGGTGACATTTTAGTTGCAGATGAAGGGGTAGATCTGATGGCCATTGGGGCCAGAGGTAGTCGGATATACCAACTTGGCCCAGAATCTGCCACAAACTTTTTTAAGATGCTCACAATGGTTTGGTTGTATCTCTCCACTGCTCCAGAAGAAGCTGGCCTGTAAGCAATATGTAGCTTCCTTTTAACCCCCAGTATATCCCACATCTTTGTCATTACTTCACTGGTGAAGTGGCTACCTCTGTCTGACTCAATCCTTTGAGATAGACCAAAACGGGAAAAGATGTGGTTAATCATCAGGGCAGCTGCTGTTTCTGCCTTGCAGTTTGGGGCTGAGAGACATTCCACCCAGTTGGTAAACAAGCATGTAACGGTCAACATTTACTTGTTTCCTCTAGACGAGCGAATTACAGGGCCTACAAAGTCGATTTGCAAATCTGACCATGGCAGTGTCATCCCCTCTTTTGGAGAGGCGCACGGTGTGTGAGGGATGATGGCTGAAATTGTGCACACACAAGGCACCCCTTCAAATATTGGTCGAGGTCCTGCCCCATGTGTGGCCAGTATGCAACCTCTCTTAAGATTTCCAGTGTTGTGTGAAACCCCCTATGACCGGCGGTGGCCGCATCATGGGCGTGACTTAACATCAGGCTTCGGAATGAGGTAGGGACCACCCACTGATCATGGCCAGCTTGGGATTTCCTTACCAACAAACCGTCTTGGATTCAGAACCTTTTTGGACATTTCATCAACACTCTTAGGTCCTCTTTCCCAATGTAATCGGTATCCGTCAGGGGAAAGTTCTCAGGGTCCTCAATCTGTTGGTAAAACTTACCAATTATTGGATCCCCCTTCTGAGCTGTAATCAAATCAGCATCAGGGGTCTCCTTACTCCATTGTGCAGTTGAAAGATTATTGTGAGCATTGGTCTGGGACCTAGTGATGGCAGTGACCTGGATTTCCCCCAAGAGGGACTCTATTTCTATTAGATCCCCTTGGATGGCCCCGGTTTTGGCTAGCTGATCAGCTAAGACATTTCCAGTTTTGTCTGGTCCCTCTACTTTGGAATGACCCTTGATCTTTTTCCAGTAGATGGTCATCCCATTCGATGTGACCAGATCATCAATATTTTGTATTAGCTTCCCATGTTTCAGGGGTTTGTTATTAGCACATAACATGCCTCTGGTTTTCCAATTGACCAGGTGCTCCACGAACCCGTTCCGTACATAATCCGAATCTGTGATTATGGCCAGTTCGTGGAGTTGATGTTGGACAGCAGTGAGGATGGCTTGATGCACAGCCATCAATTCTGCCACCTGACTACTTCGGGGACCAATTTTGTACCCAGCGGAGGGTTCAGGAAACTCCTTCACCCATGCATTCCCTACGCCGGCCACCAGTTCTCTTTCCCCGTTGTTGTCAACATGGTACGAGCATCCATCCACATAGACAGTGGGCATTCCCTCACACTTGTCTTCTTCAAAGACTTTGTTGGGGGAATTTAGGTATGCCTCCATGTTGTCCTTGATTTTTAGACTTTCGTCCTCGAGACAGTTTTCTTTGGCACAATCATGCAAGTCAGCCAGACCTTGCGCGAGGGGACTCTTCTTGTTTTGGCCATATCTGACCTCCACAGGAAAGCCTTGCATTGACAGAATCCAGGAAGTAATTCGGGAATTACTCACATTTCCGGCCCGGATTCTGTCACTTTGGAGATATTGCAGAGGCTGGTGTGGAGTCTCCACTATGATGTGTTGCCCCTGGATAAACGGGCGGTAATTCTTCAATGCCCACACAGTTGCCAGGAGTGCCTTCTCACAATCGTTGAATTTTTCCTCCACAGAGGATAAAGTTTTGCTCGTATAGGAGATTACTTTATATTCCCAGCACCGGATTATTGAAGGTGCTGTGTACTGGACAGATTATTCCCCGGGACTCAAGGTTCTTAATTATTTAAGTAAGGGACTCCATGGATGCGAGAGGCAAACGATATTGCTTCACAAACACAAGTCATTCCATGGTCCGTGGGAATTGTTGTGGTGTGGATGTCGGTGTGACCACAGTCATATGAGTCTACTGCAAAGAGATCTTGGAAATCCAAGAAAACTTGTTTCAACTTTTGCTTCTGTTCCAGAGTCATGCAGGCATCAGCTAGGTTGACTCTCTCTTCCACCATCTGCCTGAAGCCTGGAAAGACTTCTGGTTTGGCTATCTCAGCGGCCTCCTCCAGCTGGGTGGAGAAGTCCCTGGTCAGAGTGCTGATTTGGACTGGAGGCTTCAGGTGGGAAAGGCAGCCCTCATGGACCTGGAAAATCACCTCGTCCCCTCTGAAGTCACAAGTCACATCTTCCTTACCATAAGGGCAAGAAGTGTACGCCAGGAAGTTCCCCCCATGCCGGGTGAAAATCCTGTCTGGTGTTGCATTGTCATCCCTGTCACTGTCAAAACAGTCCTTGGGGATTGGTCCTAACAGTTAATTTCCTAAATCAATGGAGAAATGTCGGTCATCAACCGCCATTCCAATGATGGTGCCTGCGGCTAGAGTAATACTCTGTAAGTCGCTGTTATCCACCTCTATTGGAATGGTGTCATGTTCTATGTTGACTAATGGTGTTGGGTTTACCCCTAACCCTTGCTGTTGGAGAGAAGCATTTAGATGAATATAAGCATCAGGGTTTTTCAATTTTTTTCCTCTTTTAACTTTCACTTCCAGGGAGAATTGTCGGGTCCTTTCTGGGATGGTGACTTCCTCTTTAATCTGAATTTCAACTGCATAAGGTAGCAATTGAGCTGACCTAAATGCTTTTTCTGGATCATCAAAGCCCATGGGATTATCCGCTAATCGGGACCAAGCTTTGAAGTTGATTAGGTCCAAACTACTGGCAAAGCGATTGAGAATGTCACTGCCTAAGTAAAAAGCGGCAGTGACGTCTCGCACGACCCAACAATTATGGACTATTCTCTTGTTGCCAATGGAGATTTTGAGCATACACCTGCTTGGCAGGAGATGTTTGGAATTGGATGCTTCCAGGTCCATTTCCCATTTGTCTATCAGTTTGAATGTGGGAATGGCTGGATCTTTTGGGAGTTGGCAGAACATGGCTTCGCTGATGAAGCTCTTACCGTTGTTCACACACACTCGAGCGAGAACAGAGTCCTTCCCATCATTTAACTGAACAGGGATGAACAACTGATCTCCAATTTGCTGAATATCAGCCAGGCTCTGCGCTGATTTCACATCTTTCTGGACTATAGGAGTGGAAGTTTCTGATTGTGGATTAGTAACAAATTTCAGAGTGTTTCCTTCCAGTGTGGAATACCACCTTAAACCGGAAGGAAGGTTGATTTTCAGAAATAGAGAGGACCCCCCATCACCAGTCTGTTGTCCTACTGCTATTACTGTCACGTCTAGAATTTGGTTGTTCTGGAAGTGAAATTGTACTTGGTCAGATTTTTGTTCAACCATGTGGCAGGTGCTCTTTAAACTAACATGGTTGACACTCTGTTTTAATTTTATTGGTCGGCTAGTCTGGGTCCAGAGGACCCTGTTTACACAATCTATTAGGGGTGACAACCTTCTCAGGAGGTCGTTCCCTAGTAAACAAGGGGTGCACTCTGGGGTCACTACTATGACTGGGTGTTTCACCTTGTGTCGCCCAAATTTAATGTCCAAGTCTGCAGTCCCTTCGACGGGAATTTCCTTCCTGTCAAAGTTCTGCAGTTGTCCAGGAAGAGAGGTGAGAGGAATACGGTAATTCTTCCCCCTTCCTGCATTTAGTTCATCAAAGGCCCTTTTGGACAGAAGGGTAGCTTGGGATCCAGTGTCCACCAGTGCCAAAATTGTACCCTGCCCCTGTACTTGTACCGGGGCATAATATCTTCCCTCCTTCTCCTCAAGAGGGCACAGATAATGCACATTTTTGGACAACTGGTGGGCTAACTTTCTGGTTTTGGACATTGCTAGTGAAGAGATTTGGGCAGAATTCTGTAAAGAGCTTTGGGAATCTGAAAGAAAAAGTTGGCAACTGGAGATCAGAGCCATTGTGGGTTCCCCTGGTTCCGGTTCTGGGCCACCCCCCCCCTTTTTGGAGGCTGTCACCAGGATGGGTTTGAACCAGGGGATTTCGGTATTGTGGGTTCTGGGATGAGATGATGGGTGGCGGTAGCTCAGTCTCCATATCTCCCCAGTCTGGATTGTTATCCCTTGGGACCCATTTTTCTTTGGGAGGAGTTCCCCAATTTCTAAAGGAGAAGATCCTTTTCCCAGGATCCTCTGAGGATCCCTCTCCCTCAAATTGGAAGATCTGTACCTCCTCCACAAACTGGGCCTGTTTGGGTACTTTGTTTCTCCTATCCCCCCTCTGCTCCTTTGGAGGCAGACTTTCAGGGGCAGGAGATTTTGTTTCCGGTTCCTGGTTTTCCAGGGGCTGTTTACAAGTTAGGAAGGAAGCTTCCTCCAAGGCTTTACACCCCCCTTCCCCTTGTGCCTCCTCCCTGGGAACCGGTGGGTTATCGGGGTGCTGCCCGTCATTGTTCTGGAGCACCAGGTCTAGAGTTTGGGGCATTCTGCGGTGGCATGCTCATCTGAGGGTTCTGTTGAGCCCTCAGTATGTGACCCAGATCCCGTGCCATATTTTGGACCTGGCGCTCTAAGTGGGAAACCCACTGAGGCTGATACGGGGCTCTATTTTCTCCCCTGGGCTGATCCCGGGAAGGGTAGCTATCCCTTCTCTGGTAATACCCTGGGTTGGGAAGATTCGGGTACCGCTCCACCCTTGGCCTCCCCTCTCCCGGATTAGGTTGTCTGGGCTCAGGGAATTGGGGAAAGAAGGATGGATGATTTTGGGGCTGGATATTGGGTGGATATCTGGGGAAAAAGTTCTGCCCAGGATTTGGTGAATTTCTGCCCTCCTGGGGGACATTAGGAGGGAAGTTCCCTGGGTCAGGTGCTTGGCTGGATCCCCCCACTTGGGCCGGAGGAGTCCACACATAACCCTAGATGGGTCGGTTTCCCTTGTAGCGGGGACTTACACAATCAGGGGAGCGAGGGACCCCATTTCTGGGACTACCTCCTCGGCTCCCTGTCTGTGACTGGCCCGAGGGCCTTCTGGGCTGTGAATTATTTAGTGCAGGCAGGTTTTTAGGCCCCCCCATCTCCAAATCTAAAACGGGGGCAACCTTTACCTCTGCCACCTTAGCAGCACCAGGGGTGCTGTTGGTTTTGGGGTTTTTCTACGCATTATTTTTATTTTCGATGGGCTTCTGCACCTCATAGATCCGGGTAGCCTGTTCAATGACCCAGTCTAAAGATCTTTTCTCTTGAAAATCTCTCACGAGCTGGGTCATTATGTATTTGGGTAAGGCATGGAAAAACGTATTGATAAATTCTCTGCTATCCGTGAGCACCCTTCTGGTGGTCTGCGCAAAAGCATGGTTTAATTCTTGCACAAACTCTTGTGGGGCCTGATCCTCCCACATTGCAAATTGTAGGCTGCCTTGTGAGCCTCTTGAGGATTTCTGTGCACAGAAAAATGTTTCAAGATGGCCGCCCTGTATGTGGACTACCTTGAATGGTTTTGATACTCCACCCCTGCAAAGAAACTGGAGTATTCTGGTGAGAAGGTCCATTTGACGTACTGGATACAGCTACTGCTGTCATTCAAATGGAAAGTCTCCATCATTTGCTCATAGAGCTCCAAGTGTTCCCAAACAGAATACTTGGCGTTCTTATGATAAGGCGTGATGACACTCCTTATTGCCTTTATTTGTTTCAATGGGTCCTTAAGCAAGGCCCTTTTTGCCTTATTGGCCTTTTTGGTTTGGGTAACCCTGGTCCATTCATCCTCTGACTCAGAAGCACTGCTCCCAGAGGTGCCTGTCTGATCTTCCAGGTTTTCCCGGATTCTGCGAGCCTGGGAATGGCTGGCAGAATGTGGGGACCTGGCCTCCTGTGTCCTGTAATGCTCAGAGGAGTCTTCAGATCCCACCTTGCTGCCAGGATTTGATGGGTACCCCCCCACTGACCTAACTGGGCAGAGGTTTTCAGGATGCCCTTAATGGGCCTACTCTCCTGGGGTTCTGCACTAAATTGCACTGTGCTTGGGTGCCCATACCCGGATGCCCGCCCATCCATTCCTGGGAGGTACTGGCTTATGAGCCCCATACTCCTAGCTGGATAGTAATCTGCCATCCCCGTGGCCCTGGGCTCATGTGCACGAGGGGACATGGGGGTGGCAGAGTCCAGGGACTGGGAGAGATGAAGGTCTCTGGTACTAGGGCACCTGAGGTTATGCTCAGGAGTTTCTCTTTTCCAGCGAACCTCATCTCTATCCGCCCCTGCTCCCTGTTGCAATGCAAGAGCCTGCGCTTTCAGTTCCTCAGTTAAGGCCTTACTAGACTCTATCAGTCTCTCCTGCATCGCTACCTGTTGCTGGAGCCTATCATTGTGCTGGCAGATAGCCTCATTCTCTCTCTGTGCCTCCTGATTGGTCCTGGAGTACTGGACCAGTCTTTGCTGCAGGAGGGTTACCTCCTGAGCTGTGTCCCTATTGGCCTGCTCCTTTCTTGCCAGAGCATCCTCCACCCCCCTGGTGTGCTCTAACAAGTTCTGGTGTTCTTTTTGGAGGTCACCCAGTCCCTGGAGGGCCAGGTGATTTTCTTCCATTTTCCTTTTTAAGTGGCAGACATCCTGGCCTAAGGTCTCCCTTTCCTGACTAAGAGCCTGCATCTGTGCCGCCAGGTCGTCCCTTTGCCTTTGGAAGGTACCAGCTTTCTGGCGCTCCTGATCAAACTCTGCCTAGGTATCCAGGTCTTTCAGAATTAATTTATTGCTTTCCTCTTTCTCTCTGTCTAATCGAATTTGCAGGGTGGCTACCTGCTCTGTGCATGCCCTGTTGAAGTCCAGTTGTTGCTCCAGCTTTTTCTGGCTCTGCAGAAGCGAGTCCAAACCTTCTTGGTACTCCTTCTGCAAGGCCAGAAATCTGGTATCCTGGTCAGCCTTTTCCTGTTGCAGCCTATCCATATCCTCCTTTATTTTAGTGATGTACTGTCTGCTATCATTTTCTGACTCCTGACTCCCGTGCAGCCTCTGCTCAGAAGATACCAGGTCAGATTGGGCCTTTTCTAATGCCATCTGTTGCCTATTTGTCAGATCTTGGCCTTCAGCACATTTGTCCTGCATGAATTCCATATATAGATACAAATATGCCGCTATCCTGGCAATGTTATTGTGTTCATCTTTTGCCTTGGGGGCCATATAGAGTTCACTCAGGGTCACATGTAGGGGACCCTGATCTCTCCATGTATCTGACCCTGTTTCAGTGACCTTTTGCGCGATTGCCTGCAACCAGACCGCCTGGTCCTGATGAGTCCACTCACCTCTCACAAATAGCTTATGTAAGAGGTGCTCTCTGGCTATTTTGATGTCTACCAGTGTCATCATTCTGGAATTTGAGTTCCTTCCTGACTTACAGAAGTTTGTGTTTTATTTTTGCAAAACAGACCGTTTCCTTAGAGCGTTCCTTTGAGGAGTGCTTTACAGCGTAACACAGCGTGGTGATGCGACCGGATGTATGTCTCCTGTCAGTTAGCACACTGTATTAATCTGCACAAGTGATATATCTAACCCAGAATCTCCGGCTACGAGCCCCCACTTTGTTAAGCGGCTTCACTTCAACACTACAGCTAAGTCAATGCTTAGTCTGGGATGCTGAGGGAAACCCTTATTGATATGTTTTTAGGTCCAGTTCATGTACTCTGGATGACAACCCTTATATAACACCCCTCTCTTAGAATCCCCCTGACCCCACTGAGCCAAAAAGTAGGTTTGTTTTGCAAATTTAAAAGGTTTATTTGAGAAATATAACAATATATATCTATCACACTTTTATAATAAATTAATATATCTATCACACTTTTATAATAAATTAATATTGGATATCACACTTAAAATATGACAGTGATCAACAATGGATGATAATGTTCTACTGGTAAACTGATTTGGTTACTTAGAAGTAGTATAGAGGATGAGGTAGCTAAAATGCTTTATGGTTTCAAGGAAATGCAAGGTGGAATAAATGCAGTACAGAAAATAAACTGATATGGTTTCACAAGAGATAATATGTTCACTTTTCCCCTGGTGGCAATTCACCCCCCCCTATATGCAATGCAAGGAGATGGAAGTAACACACACAGTCTTCAGGAATACAATCAAATACAATACGGGATTCAGTCCCCCCCCCCAGCAAGCTTAGACAACAGGTATGCTTTTTAAAACACGGGCAAGAGTGCTTTTTAATGTGGTGGCCAGGAAGTGAAAAATGCTAAAGTAGCTTTTAATTCCCTATAGGAGGTTCAGGGTGAGGGAGAGATACTTTCTATTAGTTCAGGCTCACTTTAGCAATGCTCTATGCTGCTGATTTTTACACGTGGCTGAAATTGTGCAAAATGTCAAATCGTGGCAAATTTACTTGCGCGCGTCGAGCATAATTATGGAGGCACTAGGTTCGTTGGAAAGCCTAGAATCTTAGCTTTAAGATGAAAGTTAAATCTTGTTCCTAGCACAAACGGTTCCGGAGATATGGATGATTTTGTGAAAGTAGTTTTTCGTATTTGAAATTTTAAAGCTCAGAATGACAGATGACAGTTTTCAGTTTTAAAGATGACAGAATGACACGATCCTAGGAGGCAGTTCTAATAGGCTAAAATAGTTTGGATTAGATTATTTTAAACGAAGAGATTGGTTTTGCACAGTGAGTACTCACACTATATTTTTGAAATAAGCCGTCAAGGTCTGGTCAGGTTGGACGGGACTTCCAGCGGGTGGTTCTGAACAGCGGTCTGGTCTCTGGTTCTGCTCTCAGCACTGCAGAGTTCTGGTCTCTCTGGATCTCTGGTCTCTCTGGATCTCGGGTCTCACTGGATCTCTGGTCTCTGGGGGTTGATGGATTTGAAGTCTGGAGTCTCCCGGCAAAGCGTCCCGCAAGAAAGTGGAAAGTGAATCTCTCTACCTGGGTTTCAATGTTCCTTTTTATGTGTTTTGGAAGTGGGTGTGTGCGTGGCATAACTGAGCCTGCCCCTCTCTACTTGTCATTGGCCCAATACTCCCCTCTCCCATGATTGGGGGAAGGAAATTGATTGTCATCATGATGAGGTCTGTTTATGGGTTAGAGGATCCTCCCTGGTCAATTTGCCCACAAATCTATATTTGATTCAAATACATATTTCCCAGATACACAATTTGTTGAAATTACATGTACACATTATATATTCCTTATGGTCCATGCTTGGCCGCCTCTGATTTTCCTGGGGGCTTGAATTCAAAAATGACAAAATTTTGCGCTTTTTGACTGGTTTACCAATATCGGACATTTACCAAAAACTACACAAATGTGCGTAAGGAGTATGGACATTAATTGATGAAGTGTCAGATTTTTAACATGCAGACATTTGGAGTGAGACCCTATTTTCCGCTAGCAACCCCCCAGAATACACCACAGGGTCCTAACGCCTCTTAAAACGTGCACAGAAAAATCACAAGAATAATGATATTACTTATATAATTCTGACAAGTCCGTACTATGAATTATCCATCTTTTTTAAAATTATGCTCTGGCCCAGATGGGTGTGGTTTAGGTTCCAAAGCACATGGGGGAAGCTTCTGTCTGTCCCCGCCTCCAGCTCAGGTGGCTCCCAGAGGCACTTCTCCTCCCACTTCTCCCAAGAGGAAGCTATTTTATGACCCCCCCCCAATATAACATTTGACTGAGCCCAGGACAGTGTTTTGTTCAACCTCTTGCAGGTGCCCCTCCCCTAATCTAATCAGAGAGGTGTCATCTCCTTTTGGTGGGGGCAGCAGGATGCAGCTAGGCCTGGGAAGAGGGGCTGAGCAGGTTTCTCCTGTCGAGGGTAGTTGTCAGGCAGAATTCAGCTAAATGTCACTTTAGTTCCCAGTTTTCTACATTCAAATCCAACTTACATGCAGCTATTTTTTATCTATACATTAAATAATTACTTCCTTCAAGTCATTTCAGAATATAAGCAGTAGTTTGTTTGTGCCTACACCTCTTTGCGCCAAATTTCTGATGTAAATGAATAAAAGTACGTATTCAAGTTTCTTCAAGTATATTTTCTTAATTTATTTGATATATGTTCTGCCCATATGGATGACACGTGTTTCGGCGTTTCATTGGCGCCTTTTTCAAATCCGGGCTGAATGCAAGCGTAACATGTAATAAAACAAAACACAAAATATAACATATGAAATAGCATTTTAGCATATTTTGTAATACATTTAGTAGTTAGAATAGTGACTTAGGCTGTGTAGTCTATCCTTTTAGCATTCTCAAATTGCATGAACACCTAAAAGTGCAGCACCTCTTCGTTACCTCAAATGGTTAAAAATAAATCCATTACAGTGACTATGTTAGTTTTTTTAAATTAAATTTGTGCAATCCGAAAAAGAAGTAAGTATGGGATGGCATGGACCTAACAATTTTTGGCTGTCAGAAAAGCATGTGAATTTGTTTTCTTACCCTTATTGAATGTAATGCGAATCTCCCTTTCCTTATTTCCGGGAATTAGTTTTTAGTTGAAGTGTATCACGGTAGTTCCAGGGTTAAATCCCACCTAGAACAAATTTGGTTGTTCTATTATGCTAACATTAGCCTTTTAACCTTCTATCGGATTGATTCTTTATGCATGATTCCCTGGAATATATTTAGACACATTTTAAACTCTAGTAAGCATGACTAGTAACATCTTTCTCATTGCATTTATGTAAAAAGTGCTATTCATATTTGCAATCCTCCAATCGCATTACATATCCTTGGTCTCATGCATTCTGTTACTCTAGCGGTCACTAGGAATTACTTTTTCAGTTACAATGACTGGTAACCGATTTGCTCCCCATTTGTGTTTACCAAAACACCCTTTCGCGTGAGTTTGAAATCCCAACCAAAATATATTTTGTTTATGCCACTCGGCATCAAGCGTGCTGAATTCTACATTGAGCATGCTTGTAGCGGTGGTCTTTCCACCCCTTAAAAGCGCTTACCTACAAAATTCTCTTGCTCATGCCTCAAGCATCGGGGGTCCTGTTTTGGTTCTGGCAAATCCTTGTTCATAAAGAGTTACAGATTGCTAGTCCCTCTTTCCTTTTGTTCATTTACAAAATTCGGCGGCCATACTTTGGGCTAAGTTTTAGTACGTAAGTCCTTTTTTCCTTTTTGATGTTTAAAATGATCTGTTGCATTTGTGTTTAGTGTAACATTGATTTGAATTTAAACTTCCGTATTTATCTTGCGCGGCTGATCTGTTACTTATTATTATGTCCAAATTTACATAAATTAAAGTTAAAGGAGTAACTAATTTTTCACTATGTTTATTAGTATTTTTTTCTTCCTTCCCCCCCCGCAATCTCTTTATATTATGTATACCTAAGACAGTTTCCTGTTGGGAATGGTGCATTATGGTAACTTTAGTTTTCTTCATTGACCATTATTTTCTCACTATATTTTATTAGCATTCTTTTTACAATTTCAGAATGATGCATTGTGGTACCTGTGGTTTGATGTACATTTCGCCTCTCTCATCTGTTTAACTTTCATCTGATTAGCGGTTTCGCCCATATAGGATCTCCCCATGTATATATCTAAAACATATGATTTAACATTGCACATTCTTTTCACAATTTCAGAATAGTGCATTGTGGTACCTGTGGTTTGATGTTAATTTCGCCTCTCTCATCTGTTTAACTTTCATCTGATTAGCTTTTTATTTTGTGTTTAGTGTAACATTGATTTGAATTTAAACTTCCGTACTTATCTTGCGCGGCTGATCTGTTACTTATTATTATGTCCAAATTTACATAAATTAAAGTTAAAGGAGTAACTAATTTTTCACTATGTTTATTAGTATTTTTTTCTTCCTTCCCCCCCCCCGCAATCTCTTTATATTATGTATACCTAAGACAGTTTCCTGTTGGGAATGGTGCATTATGGTAACTTTAGTTTTCTTCATTGACCATTATTTTCTCACTATATTTTATTAGCATTCTTTTTACAATTTCAGAATGGTGCATTGTGGTACCTGTGGTTTGATGTAAATTTCGCCTCTCTCATCTGTTTAACTTTCATCTGATTAGCGGTTTCGCCCATATAGGATCTCCCCATGTATATATCTAAAACATATGATTTAACATTGCACATTCTTTTCACAATTTCAGAATAGTGCATTGTGGTACCTGTGGTTTGATGTTAATTTCGCCTCTCTCATCTGTTTAACTTTCATCTGATTAGCTTTTTTTTTTGTGTTTAGTGTAACATTGATTTGAATTTAAACTTCCGTATTTATCTTGCGCGGCTGATCTGTTACTTATTATTATGTCCAAATTTACAAAAATTAAAGTTAAAGGATAACTAATTTTTCACTATGTTTATTAGTATTTTATTCTCTTCCCCCCCCCCGCAATCTCTTTATATTATGTATACCTAAGACAGTTTCCTGTTAGGAATGGTGCATTATGGTAACTTTAGTTTTCTTCATTGACCATTATTTTCTCACTACATTTTATTAGCATTCTTTTCACAATTTCAGAATGGTGCATTGTGGTACCTGTGGTTTGATGTAAATTTTGCCTCTCTCATCTGTTTAACTTTCATCTGATTAGCGGTTTCGCCCATATAGGATCTCCCCATGTATATATCTAAAACATATGATTTAACAGTGCACATTCTTTTCACAATTTCAGAATAGTGCATTGTGGTACCTGTGGTTTGATGTTAATTTCGCCTCTCTCATCTGTTTAACTTTAATCTGATTAGCGGTTTCGCCCATATATAGGATCTCCCATAGAAAAATATTATTGAATACTGCAATGTTAAAACATATGCTTCAGATATACACATGGGGAGATCCTATATATGGGCGAAACCGCTAATCAGATTAAAGTTAAACAGATGAGAGAGGCGAAATTAACATCAAACCACAGGTACCACAATGCACTATTCTGAAATTGTGAAAAGAATGTGCACTGTTAAATCATATGTTTTAGATATACACATGGGGAGATCCTATATGGGCGAAACCGCTAATCAGATGAAAGTTAAACAGATGAGAGAGGCAAAATTTACATCAAACCACAGGTACCACAATGCACCATTCTGAAATTGTGAAAAGAATGCTAATAAAATGTAGTGAGAAAATAATGGTCAATGAAGAAAACTAAAGTTACCATAATGCACCATTCCTAACAGGAAACTGTCTTAGGTATACATAATATAAAGAGATTGCGGGGGGGGGAAGAGAATAAAATACTAATAAACATAGTGAAAAATTAGTTACTCCTTTAACTTTAATTTTTGTAAATTTGGACATAATAATAAGTAACAGATCAGCCGCGCAAGATAAATACGGAAGTTTAAATTCAAATCAATGTTACACTAAACACAAATGCAACAGATCATTTTAAACATCAAAAAGGAAAAAAGGACTTACGTACTAAAACTTAGCCCAAAGTATGGCCGCCGAATTTTGTAAATGAACAAAAGGAAAGAGGGACTAGCAATCTGTAACTCTTTATGAACAAGGATTTGCCAGAACCAAAACAGGACCCCCGATGCTTGAGGCATGAGCAAGAGAATTTTGTAGGTAAGCGCTTTTAAGGGGTGGAAAGACCACCGCTACAAGCATGCTCAATGTAGAATTCAGCACGCTTGATGCCGAGTGGCATAAACAAAATATATTTTGGTTGGGATTTCAAACTCACGCGAAAGGGTGTTTTGGTAAACACAAATGGGGAGCAAATCGGTTACCAGTCATTGTAACTGAAAAAGTAATTCCTAGTGACCGCTAGAGTAACAGAATGCATGAGACCAAGGATATGTAATGCGATTGGAGGATTGCAAATATGAATAGCACTTTTTACATAAATGCAATGAGAAAGATGTTACTAGTCATGCTTACTAGAGTTTAAAATGTGTCTAAATATATGCCAGGGAATCATGCATAAAGAATCAATCCGATAGAAGGTCAAAAGGCTAATGTTAGCATAATAGAACAACCAAATTTGTTCTAGGTGGGATTTAACCCTGGAACTACCGTGATACACTTCAACTAAAAACTAATTCCCGGAAATAAGGAAAGGGAGATTCGCATTACATTCAATAAGGGTAAGAAAACAAATTCACATGCTTTTCTGACAGCCAAAAATTGTTAGGTCCATGCCATCCCATACTTACTTCTTTTTCGGATTGCACAAATTTAATTTAAAAAAACTAACATAGTCACTGTAATGGATTTATTTTTAACCATTTGAGGTAACTAAGAGGTGCTGCACTTTTAGGTGTTCATGCAATTTGAGAATGCTAAAAGGATATACTACACAGCCTAAGTCACTATTCTAACTACTAAATGTATTACAAAATATGCTAAAATGCTATTTCATATGTTATATTTTGTGTTTTGTTTTATTACATGTTACGCTTGCATTCAGCCCGGATTTGAAAAAGGCGCCAATGAAACGCCGAAACACGTGTCATCCATATGGGCAGAACATATATCAACTAAATTAAGAAAATATACTTGAAGAAACTTGACTACGTACTTTTATTCATTTACATCAGAAATTTGGCGCAAAGAGGTGTAGGCACAAACAAACTACTGCTTACTTTACAAACGGAGCTGAGGGACTCTATGTCTCCGTGTTGACCTACATCCTTGCGACACAAGAATGAAATAATAAAATAAGAAAACCATTGCCAACTTTAATAGCACTAACATACGGGTCGCGAAAGTACACCTTATGAGATCCCCACTCAAGAAGTTCCTCACTCAGTACATTTCAGAATATTGTTTTACATTGTATCCACCTCGTATCAAGTCTTTCCTTGGCCTGGTTTCGGTTCATCTGTTCAGTTTTACACAAAAGTCTGGTGGTTTTAAAACGCCGGCTTTCTGATAGTGGTGAGCACCGGTATTGCATCCATTTTTGAGTTGTCTTGAATTTGACTGGAGATTTTTGCTATTGTTTTGATGGGCATCCTTACATTTGAGTGGTTATGTGGAACCTCCCCACAAGAAGGTTGAATCTTTAGAGTAGTCTTGTGCCCATGATTTCAGCAAATTTTTGACATCAGTAAAATGGATTTTTTGAACAAAGGTCTCCGGTATTAGCTATCTTGCAATGTTTGAACTTGACATTTGGAGCTTGCCCTCAAAGAAACAGAGGTGATTTAAAAGCGCTTTTGCTCTGACAGGTGCTACTTTTTTTCCTTTGGCACCACCTTTCACCCCTGGCGCTTTTGGTATGCGCACAACTGCACGGTTCTCCTGGACTCTGGGATGGAATGATGGGCAGCGGCAGCTCATTCCCACATCTACCCAGTCTATTGCTTCAGCATGGGTCAAAACCCTTCACAATTCGTACCTCTGAAAGAAGCAGGTCAGACATGTCAACCTGGCCATTCATTGAAGCGTTATGTACAGTTATGTGTGTTCCTGGTCTTACTACAGCGCATCATTTGCCATGCGCCATGCCTTTTGACGTGTGGAGCCCCGTGCAGTGGCAGCTGAACGAGCTGCTCTTAATTTGCTATTAGATTGGATGCGAGAGGCTGGCCATGTCATTGTCTAGGAGGGAGTATGCGTGTGATCTGCATGTGTTAGGGTTTTGCTAGTGATTGGTGTTCATGACAAAACTTAACCGATTTACTTTTAGCTGACCACAATTGCAGCAGTTAAACAAAATAAACAAAAGTGTGATAAAATGATTTAAATAGAATTGCATAATTTGGCCTAGTGGAAAAGCTGGGCATTGCCTCACAGTGATTCATGCGAGCGACGTTTGGAAGAAGTGCCCATTCTATGGTGGAGCACTGAGATGCCCACGCCCGGCGCATTCTCTACGTCAGGTCCTCGTGTCGCTCCATTCTATTGAGGCTGCTGCATTTCAGACCATTAGCCGTGGTTATGTGTTTACATGGAATGCAGTTTTCAGCCACCATCAATCACTTTTTAATAGTAGCTTCATTTTCCACTGTCTGCTGTTCCTGGTTCCCAATGCAGCCTGTATTCGCAGGTGTGCATCCTTTTAGCCAACTGCCTTCTCCAATGTCAAAGCTGAGTGGCACCTGCATCGACATCGTTAATGATCATAACCCATTCATTTCAATGCCATTAACACCGTCGGAGAGGACTGAACGTGCCACTCGCACAGTACTGCAGTGGCCTGCATTTGCAGCATTTCTGACCTCTGACCCAGGCATGATGTCTGCCACAATTTAAGGACTCAGTGACCCTGTACGGTTGTTTCACCACATAAACCCCAGCGGGAACCGGAAAGAGTCAATCTCTATTCAAGAAATTTCCCAAAGGCATATTCATCAATATCATTTTACAATTCATGATTTAATTTAAGGTAGTTAAGAAAGTTGCATTTAGAAGTTGTGCCCAATAGCCTCTCTGAGAAAAGTTGCATTTAGAAGTTATGCCCAATAGCCTCTCTGAGAAAAGTTGCATTTAGAAGTTGTGCCCAATAACCTCTCTGAGAAATGTTGCTTTTAGAAGTTTACCCAATAGCCTATGTGTATATAGAAGTTGCGCCCAATAGCCTCTATGTATTTAGAAGTTGTGCCCAATAGCCTCTCTGAGGAAAGCTGCATTTAGAAGTGTACCCAATAGCCTATGTCTATTTACAAGTTGCGCCCAATAACCTCTCACCTACCACTGAGAAAAGTTGCATTTAGAAGTGTACCCAATAGCCTCTCTGAGAAAAATTGCATTAAGAAGTGTACCCAATAACGTATGCGTATTTAGAAGTTGTGCCCAATAGCCTCTGAGAAACGTTGCATCTAGAAGTGTACCCAATAGCCTGTGTATTTAGAAGTTGTGCCCAATAGCCTCTGAGAAAGTTGCATTTAGAAGTTGTGCCCAATAGCCTCTGAGAAAGTTGCATTTAGAAGTTGTGCCCAATAGCCTCTCTGAAAAAAGTTGCATTTAGAAGTTGTGCCCAATAGCCTCTATGTATTTAGAAGTGTACCCAATAGCCTCTCTGAGAAAAGTTGCAATAAGAAGTGTACCCAATAGCCTATGTGTATTTAGAAGTTGTGCCAATAGCCTTTCTGAGAAAAGCTGCGTTTAGAAGTTGTGCCCAATAGCCTCTCTGAGAAAGTGACATCTAGAAGTTGTGCCCTATAGCCTCTCTGAGAAAAGTTGCATTTAGAAGCGTATCAAACAGCCTATGTGTATTTAGAAGTGTAGCTGGTTCCAGTATGGTCTGGAATGCAGGGAACGTTTGGAAGAGCATGTAAACCCACCATATCACACCCCACGCTTACTCTCTCCTCTACATCACCACTCAAATAGAACACAGAGATACTATGACACCATTCGGTATAACTGTTCTCATACCAACACTTCTCGCTCACTCCCCATCACTCTAAGTAAACACCGCTGGTTACACACCCCCCAGCCAGGCGTTCTCCTCAGGCCTAACGCAGCCACAGTCGGTCTGGATAAATCCTGCCAGAACTAACACATACCCCTGACATCAACCACCACACCTACCGCTAAGAAGCAGCTATTTCACGAATAACGCACCAGCTGCACACATACCCGGTGCGCACACGCGCCGTTTGACCCTCCCCACTCTCTCTACTGACTTGAACTTCGGTTCCCAAGGGCGTTCAACCTACCAGCGCCTTCAGACCATACCAATGGTATATAAGGCGCTATATAAGTGCAAAATAACAATAACAAAAATAACAATAGTTAATCCCACAGTAGGTAAATGATAGCCACGAGAGAACAGCTTGTTCATATCATTTTAGAACAATAATGTAGACATTTCCACTGCATATTTGATTAATCAATCTTCCAAAATCTTCTCAATAAATGAAAAAATCATAACTATATTATTAAAAAACAATTGACAAAATCAAGGAATTAAAGAAGAAGCGTTATTACATGATCTAGTCTGATTCACGGAATGTGCTCCTGCGGTCATGAGCCATTACAACACGCTTCTGTGAATTAGGCCCACGCGTTTGCCCAGGGTAACTAATTATGGGAAACATATAAACACAATGATAATCACAACCATCTACATGTACACAATTACTAATATGTACAACCCATCAGACTTCATTACGTAGTGACACACAACGAATTCCTGTAAAATAACTATTTAGTATATTTGTTGATTCATTTGCACCCTGATTTTAGTGTGAAATAATTTAGATTAGAGTCAATGAAGATTCATCATTCCATGTCTATCACTTTTCTTAATTCTAGCCAGACTCTATCAATGGTCAAGTGCCAGATCCTCGTCTAACAAAAAACAAGCATTGGCGATGACAACAGAGTGGGCTTTTTTGTAGGCATGGCAAAGGCACATACCAGGCACTGGCATTGTTGATATAACTGGTTATTGTTGGTAGCAGGTGCAGCATGGTGCAGGTCCTGCACATCTAATAGCAGTGCTTGCCAATTGCTTAACACTTATACACAAGCCAACACTGTTGGCTTTGCCAGTGCCTGTTTTGCAAGCATAGTGCTAACAAATGGTGTTGCTGAGGAACACCTGGTTTAGACATTGTTATTATGCCAGTAGCATGCTTACAACAAGACTGCTTTGATAAAGTCCTGGCAGACACTTCAAATGCAATGTTTGATGGTAAGGCTTGAGTAATGAGATCCCATGAGGAGGTGTTTGGGCGGGGAGGGCAGGAACTGGGTGGGAATTACTATAGGGATTACCATGCCTATGGGCAGTCAATGGGTGGGAAAATAACCAAACAACACCTACATGCTCTGTGTCCCTTCGCATATGCTACTTCTCCTTATCTGTACTTTAATGCAATACTTTTGGCTTGTAGCTGGCACTAAAGCGCCACCTAATATGCCAAATTAATATGGCGAGGGATCTCTAGTAGTACTTAACAGTTGTAATTGCATTAGTCAATTATTACAATAATGGGGCAATGTTTCACTCCCACTCTGCAAGCCTCATATTATCATGTCAGTGAGCATTGGCTTTTTGTCTGTCATAATATCCCCACTAAATACTAATGAGGGAGTCAGCCCCCACACAGCTCTGGGTTTCAGCAGTTTAAAGCATTTGGCAATTGAAATCAATGTAAAGCATTGTGGAACAGTTACTCACGCTGATCTGGTGTGGACATGTTCTTGTTAGTTCTGTGTCAGATGATGATTTCTCATTTGTGCTCGCCATTTTGCAGCTCTTCAGATGATTCTCTCCTTATATCTGAAGTCTAGACGTACTGATCCAATTCATTTGTAGCACCATGACAGCCACCATTCAGGACGAAGTCAGCTATAGCAAGAGAGCTATTGGATCCTCTTAATAGAAGAAGTTGTACTGTAGGATAACATCTCCCCAAGTATGAAAGCTACCTAATAAATGAATGTGGAGGCAGCACCTGCAAAACCATTATAGACAGCAACATGTGGAATCATACATCAATACACATATTATTAAGTTGAACCATACAAAGTGTTGCAATAATTGTGTGCAGCGTTGCTGTTCAAATATATTTCTCACTTTATATAAGTGTTGTTATTCAATGGCACCATGCAATTGTACAAACATGGCATTTCCAAATTGGAGATCATTTTTCTCAGTTTTCAAATTGCATTTTATTTTTGAAATAAATATGTTTCATAAGTGCTGACAGGTGTTTTGAACGAATGTGCTTTAACAAGGCAATCATAACGAAACCTTCCGGGACAGGGAAGGGTCTTTCTTTGTGTGTCTCCCTGTAGAATTTCATTTGATATATGTTGTCATGTACAGCTAGTTGTCTGAGCTGTATTACTCTTGTGTTACTTTTAGTGCTCTAGTCCACGAATATTGTTGTTGGTTATGGAATTCTGTACAGCGCCTGTTATTTATGGCTATTGCAGTGACATGTGTCTAATGTGTGAGAAATGTTTAGGATGCCAATCACACAGAGATGTTATGAAAGTTATAATGAGTTGGGTAAGTAAAATACATTCACTTTCCGGTCTTACAAGTGTTGAAATAGTATGCATGCAAATCATCATTAACATACCTTCAATTAGAACATTCATCATACTGATGCATGTGCTTTCCTATGCCTAAATCTGTGTGGTAAATTTTCCAGGCCAGCAGAACTTCCCCAACATCACCAAACTGCATTTTCAGCAGTCACATGAAGAATGGCTGTGCTGGCTCCGCAGAGCACTATTCCCTTGCATCAAAACTGTGCTCTGCAGTTAAAAACATAATGGCTATGCTGGGTCTTTCGTGCACATATGGGTCAAGATGGAAACTAAAATAGCCTTAGAATGGCTGCAAGTATTTCCTTCATGTGCACCAAAGAAAAGAATTTGAAGCCAGTGCTGCTATGCTACCAGCTTAAATCTTCCCACTGAAAAAGAAAATGTTCTGCGTTTAAAAGGACTTTGCACTGGTGTTATTTTCATCTTTTCAACAGTACACAGTTTGGTTGCTGATAAGACACATTCATGCCCATCTATCTTCAGGTTACACTCCAGCAAAGGAAGGCAGTCTTCCCTGAAAGGTATTATGTGTCAAGTAAAATCTGGGAAATAGAAGAGGAATTCACTCCAGGCCGGACGGCAAACATTTTCCTTTTAGCAACAAAATACGAGGGGCAATCTCTTCAGAAGAAGCTCTCTCTCTCTCTTTACTTATGTCACTTTCAAAGAACCCTTGTGTTGAACAGATTCCTGTGTATTAGAAATTGACCCGGGCTATGGACATGTTCAGAATAAAGATGCAAGGAAAAAACGCATTTGTAAAGTGACATCCAAGAAAATAAACACACGTGTAAAACAGTGCTTTTGCCAAGCAGGAAAATGCCTTTTGAAAGTGAAATGTTAAAACGATATCCTGTGCCTGTACAGAAATGTGATGGAAGATGGGGGTTTGCTATAAAATATACATGATATGTACTCCCAAAAAGACTTGGGGCCTCATTACGAGAATGGAGGCAGCCATGGAGCTATTAGCTCCATGGCTGCCTCCATTCCAGGCTCCATTACCAGGTTCCTGCAATGGGAATTTACCAGGTTTCTCCGTCATAGGAGGACCCCGTAATTCCTCCTTGGAGGAACCCATCCCCCATTCCCATTTGAGCCCCCATAGGGCTCAATGGGAATGGGGAGGGAGGTAATAACGGGCAGATTACATCTGGCCCGTTATTGCCTCCCTCTTCCCCTCGCAGGACCTGGAAAAAAAACAAGCGTGCGATCCAGGTCCTGCGATGGGAAGCTTGTAATCAGCGCTCCCGGAATCAAGGGGGGCGGTCCCATCCCGGCCCCCTTCATTACGGGAGCGCCAGCCTTATAATGAGGCCCTTGGTGTCTGTTTGAAGAAAGAAAAAAAATACTTTGAGACCAGCAGAACAGGTTTGGCAGTGTCAAGGGTTTTGACCCATGTTGAATCAATAGACTGGGTAGATGTGGGGATGAGCTGTCGCCGCCCATTATTCTATCCCAGAACAAACTAAATCAATAGACTGGGTAGATGTGGGGATGAGCTGTCGCCACCCACATTCACGCCAGAATCCAGGAGAACTGCGCAGTTTGCGCACACCAAAATGGTCACCTAATCTGCCACCCACCAGTGCAAAGAAAGATGGCTCTGTTCAAAATCCGTTTTTATTGATGTCAAAAAGTTGCTAAAATCATGGGCACAAGACCACTCTAAAGATACAACCTTCTTGTGGGGGGTTCCACATCACCACTCTACTGTAAGGATGCCATCAAAACAATGTTAAGCAAGGATCCTATACTATCAAGCAAAAGACCACTCTATTGAAATGCATTAATTCAAGACAGATCCCAAAAACGGGTGTAGTACCAGCTTTGTCCACAAAACGGCGCTAGCGGTCTAAACTCTGACAGAAGAACTGCTACTTCAGAAGCTAATCAGCCTCCTGAGACAGATGGAAACCTTCAAAGGCCCGCTGGTTAATTAAAACTCTTAACCACCTGCTGTTCCCAGAGACAATCTGATTGCATTAACAGGCCAAGGGGCTGGGAAACCTTCTCACCTCAGAGACCCATACAACAGCCCAGGAGATCACATGGACATGCTAACCAAATGCAGAGTGGCCCCCTGGCCTGCTGACCTCAGCCGACACAATAGACCCTTGCACTTGAATGGGGTATGTTGATTTTCAGTGTGGACTGTAAACAGAGCCCTGCCTGGGAGAGGAGAGACATGTGGTGCTCCCAAGTCTCTGGGGGGTGGGCTCAGACACTTTTGTGGATTCATATTGCAGCAAATATATGTTTAAGTTAAATGCTTCTAAAATATTGTATTAAGCTTACAAAAATGTGCAATTTGGAGAACCTCAATCTAGGAAATGTACCCACAATTCAAGACTTGATTCAACTTTGTACCATGTTCTGAGGTGAAACCCCGCTATTTATTGATATTACAGACACCGGGTTTATGCTAGAAACCTAGTAAATTACTGGAATGTGTGTAGAAGGAGGGTGTACATTGGTTTAATTTTTGATACAGATTTAACATTGGTAAACCAATTAAAAACGAAATTAAGTTGTCATTTTTTAATGCAAGCCCCCAGGAAGATCAGAGTTGGACAAGCATGGACCATAAGGAATCTGTAATATGTACATGTAATTTCATCAAATTGTGTATCTGGCAAATATGTATTTGGATCAGAAATAGATTTGTGTGCACATTGACAAGGGGAGCGTCTTTCTGTAAGCCATAAAGATGACACACAACCCAGCTCCCCAATCAAGGGAGAGAGGAGGACGTGGCCGATGATAGATTGCGAGGGGCCGGCTCAGTTATGTCCATGCACACACCCACTTGTAGAACACATAAAAAGAGACTGCTGGGACAGGTAGAGACACTCACTTTCCATTTTCTGCGGAGCATGCTGACGGACTAATTCACATCCAGAACTCCAGAGACCTAGACTGACTCCAGCTAGGCAGAGACCAGAACTTAGAACTCTGACTCCACAATTTAAAGCAAAGGCCTTAACCACAAGCTGAGTTCTCTTCAGCAGGCCTCAAAACCAACCAAACTATTCAACAGCCGGGCAAGCTGTTTGAATTCTTTGCCAAGAACTTTTGCAAGAAACTGTAGCAGTATCCAGAAAGCAGTGCTGTATCCGGAACCAGAGAGAACCACAGACCAGACCGTTGTGAGCAGAACCGGTGCCTGACAGACCCAGAGAGCAGAGCTGACCCAGATAGCCGGGACTTCAGAACCACCCGCCGGAAGTCCCGTCCAACCTGACCAGACATTGATGGCTTATTTCAAAAATATAGTGTGAGTACTCACTGTGCCAAAACCAATCTCTTAGTTTAAAATAATCTAATCCAAACTGTTTTAGCCTATTAGAACTGCCTCCTATAATTGTGTCATTCTGTCATCTTTAAACCTGAAAACTGTCATCTGTCATTCTGAGCTTTAAAATGTCAAATCCGAAAAACTACCTTTACTAAATCGGCGGTATCTCCAGAACCGTTTGTGATAGAAGTGAGATTTAACTTTTATTTTGAAGCTGAGATTCTAAGCTTTCCAACAAGCTCTAAACTACTCCTCATACTCCCTCCATAATTGCGCTCGACACACGCGACTAAATTTGCCGCGATTTGACATTTTGCTTAATTTCAGCCACGTGTAAAAAGATTTGTCCTTGCTTTCCTTTGCTGAAATTCGTTTGCAACCTGACAATCATTCATAGAGCATTGCTAAAGTGATCCTGAACTAATACAAAGTAGCTGTCACCCACCCTGAACCTCTAGAGGGAAATAATTTTAGCATATTTCTCACTTCATTGTCATCACATTCAAAGCATTTTGGGCCTGTGTTTAAAACTTCTACCTGTTTTCCTCTAAGCTTGCTAGGGGGGAACTGAATTATATTTGATTGCATTCCTGAGAACTGTGTGCTTTTCTTCCATCTCTTTACCTTGCAGAAAGGGGGGGGGTGAATTGTCAAAGAAAAGTGATTACATTGGGCCTCATCACGACCCAGGCGGTAAGTTACCGCCTGGGCCGTGACTTTACCACCATGGCGTAAACTACGTTTATGCCATGGTGGTTGGCGGACTTACCGCCCCATTCGGACCTTGGCGGGGCGGTAAGTCCCCAATCCCCATTACCCTTCCCCATTTTTGCCCCATAGGGCATAATGGGAGTGGGGAAGGCGTTAATTACGCCACCGTAAATTACGGTGGCGTAATTAACTCCATGGTCCCTTAGCGCCATGGATTTTAACACCTGCTAAAAGCAGGTGTTAAATTCGCCATGGCGCTAAGGGACCTCGTACTCAGGCGGTAAGGGTCGGCGCTGTTTATGGCGCCGTAAACCCCTTACCGCCTGGGTCGTAATGAGGCCCATTGTCTTTTGTAGAATTCATATCAAGTTTATTTTCTGTACCGCATTTTCATTCATCATTGCATTGTCCTTGAAGCCATAAAAGCATTCTCAGCTACTTTATCCTCTCTATATCACTTCTAAGCCATCCACAAGAGTGTACCACTGTAACATTACCCATTGTTGATCACTATCATCCTCACAAGTGTGCTATCAAATATTAATTTACTATAAAAGTGTGATAGATATATATTGTTTAATTTTCAAATAAACCTTTTAAATTTGCAAAACAAACCTACTTCTTGGCTCAGCGGGGTCAGAGGGATTCTGAGAGAGGGGTGTTATATAAGGGTTGTCATCCAGAGTGAATGAACTGGACATAAAAATACATCAATAAGGGCTTCCATCAGCATCCCAGACTAGGCATTGACTTAGCTGTAGTGTTGAATTGAAGTCGCTTACAGCAGGCACTGGCTTCAAAGGGCCCTGCTTCCCCTGGGAACAGAATGACCCTCCCCAAGTGGACTAGCCCTTGGGCACATGAAAGGGGCAAAGGTGTAGGATGTGGCGCCCTCATCAGACTTTCTGGCATGTCTCCAGCTAAGAACATTGGATCAGGGGAACTGGCCTTGACACAGGCAAGTGTGAATTCCTGGTGACACCTCTATTCCTGTGCATCTGCCAGAATGAAAGGTTGCTATGGTAGCCCTTGTGCCAAGAGCTGATTCCATAAGTCCATAAGATCATGTGATCTTATGGACCACCCTCGAGTGACGGATGCCATACATTTGATTTAAAGGACTTCTTGATATGAAAGTATTTATTTCAGTAACCTAAAGAAAAAGTAATGTGAAATTATGACCGTTTAAATGTCATTTGTGCACCATTAAAATAAGACATTGTAGGTTCTTCTGACATATTGTGGACGCAAACGCGAGGAAATTGTCATTTCTGGGGAAAGTGTACGGGGTACAGTTTTGAAAATTAACTATAATATGCCCAGTGATAATATATATATATATATATGTAGACAAATGTAGAACTTTAGGTGAGATGGCGAAAGATTGCCAGAATGACTTAACAATATCGCACAAACTTGGCGTTTGGACAGACATGTCCCATGTGAAATATGGAATATGCATATCTAATTTTACTGATGATGACATTTGTAAATACAAGTGTTTTGATCCGTAACTGATTTTGGCAAAAGTAACTTTGGTAGAACAAAGCATATTGTAAAAAAACACACACACTAAAATGCATCACTGCCTTCATTCCAATCTGCTGACAGGTAGGCGGCGACATCCAGAGGCTGACCTATCTGATTCTTAGAGGTAGGTGTAGCTTAGTTTTGCCCCATCAGAAAAATCCTCTGATGTCATCTAGTCTTTATAAGGAGGAAGCATAGGGGGAGTCCGAACATTCAAAAATCCAAGATTCAAGAAAATACAGCATTCATAAATCAACATCCAGACATTCCACATTCACCCTGCAAGATTCCAGATTCCAGTGCCTGGCCAGGGGTAGCTTAGAGCAGATCCAGGCAGAACCTCTTAGCCAGGCTGAACCTCTAACCCAGAATCAAACCCTAGAAAAATCCCAATAATTCAGGGAGAAAGGGGGAAAGGTGATGGAACACTTTTTGGGATTATCCAGTGGCCAGACCGACTTTTGCCCCGGTACCTGTTTTGCCCAGCTGATGCACCTCACTGTCTACAGTGATCAGATTAGGCCCAGCTGTCCCCTCCAAGAGAGCCCACCGCTGCACAGGACAAGTTCTTGCCTCACTCTCGAGAAACCCGGTTGGCTGTCCAAACTACCCCATTCAAGGTTCTTTGTAAGTTTCTCCCTTCCCCAGTAACCAAAAAGCTGCATCCCTTGCTCTGTTACCTTGCCATTTGCAAACCCTATAAGAAACTCTATAAGAAATTCCATAAATACCCTAGTGAATTCTTAAATTGTGAGAATCTTCAGTGTATCATGTCCTTAGGAAAATCTGTGTTAATCTCCATGTGTTAGCGCCATTCTTTCCTAATCATTTCAGTCCGTGGTATAAGTCCCTCGTACTATTTTGAATAATTTAATTAATTCCCATATAGAACTGAACGTGGCTTGGATAGGTTGCCATTGCCAGTAACCTCCTCACATACTGTGTCTTTCTTTAACAATCTAGTCACTAAAATATAGTTTCTGTAAAAGAAATCACTTTACAAACAAAGCCGAGTTGTCCAGTGAAATTGTTCCCGTTTCCTTTCCCTTTAAGAATTCCTTACTGTCATTCATCCAGAAGCACCCTTTCACTTTCATATCATAACTGTGATGTGCCTTTGTCCTTTAGTATTAAAATCGCATTCCAATTTTGACTGTTTAGCTCATTTTCCAAGCCGTTTTACTATTGTAAACCTGTAAAAGTAAAGAAATTGCAATCCTGCCACATGTGATTTTGCTGCACGGTTTTTCCTTCCCAAAGTCCATTTTTTAAACTATATGCCCATTGTGTAATGCCTTGTAGCTTGTCAGTTTTCGTGCTTCTTTAGTACAGCCACACTCATTCTGATCTTTTTCATTCAACTGCAAATGTGAAATCAACGTTTAGCAATTCTGAGTGCCATTTCGCTCATTTTTCAAGGGAGCTCAATCCGATTTTTGCCTCCCATTCAGGGGTGGTAGGTCGGATTTTCAATTAGATTGTGCATAGTATACCTGACTACTTGCTACTCCAGGGTTTGTGGGGGTGTTGCAGGGGGAATGCTTAACTGTGGTGCCATTTAAAGTACTACCCGAAAAGTAATTTTGCTTTCTTTCAATTGTGCATTGTTTCTCCTGTGCTAGAAGTTTACCTACGTGTATTCTATCATTTTCCTGTGTAATTATCATCATACTGGTGATTGCTGCCCCATATTGAATGTGTTTGATTTTTATTCAAAATGAAAATAAAAAAAATATTTCATTATTACACACCAGCCTGGTTCATGGTTCATTGCGACGCAGGGTGTACGTAAAGGGGGGTGTGAGACGGGTTGGCTGCCTTCTCAAAGCTGAATCCCAATTCATAAATTTAAAAGCATTTTGATTGTGCGCTGCATCCCTGGCCAGTATAAAGAGTCTTGGTCTGGAGTGTGATGCCCCTTTTAAATCCTTAACAAAGTCAATTTACTAAAGAACGTGCATGCATCTCATCATACTCATATCTGGAATTAGAACGCTCATCATGCTGCTTTATGCACACCAACACCTCTGTATACACCAGAAACATCATGCAGCCACCACTCAATGCATTCCAAAACATCACGCAGGCACCACCCAAATCATCCCATCTTTATTAAACCAATACTAGGTAATCCTCATAGCTGTCATATCACATTTTATTCCGGCATGTGCAAATGCATGTGTCAATTGCCAAACCAGATTGCACACACCTCACCATACACATATATGAAATTGGAAAATGCATTGTACTTCTGCATGCACACTGTAACATGTATATTAGCCAACACCTTCACAATTGCACCTCCCGAAATACCCTAACTCTGTAAACTCGATGTCAGGGAATACTCAGAGCCACAACCCATCAATCCTTCACAAAATTATCTTATCCGTGCATGTACAAACACATGAGCTTGCCACGGTGCCCCCATCCTCTAATAGTACAGTAAGTATGCATCCGCTCATACACGTATAGGCCAGCAACATCAAACAGGCACCAACCAAAGCATCCCAAAAATATGCAACCATTGGAAGATGATAATCATAACCACACAAAAGCAAGCTTTCACAGTGTCATCGTATTTCTGCAAGCACAGTCACTGCTATAAAACACAACACCATCTCTCAAGCACCAAGCATTAACCCAAGCACACTTTCACACTACATAGAAACCCATCTGCAAATGACTATACAAATCAGCCCAAAAACACAGATAATCAAAGAATAGGGAATCCTAAAACGCAACACTCAAACGATCACACTCCAACCAAACACATCAACTTGCAACGAGACGATATTTGAGAATGTGCATATTTTCCAAACAAATGTCAAAATATTTTGTGTGCGGTATTTCATGTTATGTACAACCATGCTGCACCCACCAGAGAAATCTTACAGACGCCTCCCCCCTCGTGACTATAAAACACTTTTTTACAAGTTTTATCACACCTATACCTTGCCTTGAAAATAACCTCTGATGGTCGAAACATGTGTCGGCAAATCTAAATAAACACCTGTTAATATTCACAAATCTAAATTCTCAGAAGCCTTATTAGAGAGAACCTCTCTCACAACATGTTCTAGTCTAGTGCCAATGTGGCGAGTGTCAAACCTCATTTCATACTTCATTTCCATGTCCTGTCATTTCACAAATGAAAACCGTTAATTAATATCACTTCATAGCTACATATGGTGCATGCCTGAGAAGGTCAACTGGGATATCCTTGCCAAAGTACTCTAGTGGCTGCATTGGGACATGGAGTCCATGCATTCCTTCTCCATCAATATACTCTACATACTATCAACATGCCAACTATCGCCAGATGGAGCAGGGTCCATTGTGTCACTGTGCAGACAGTAGTCCATTTACAATTGAAGCAATATATGTGTGCAGCAATGATTAGTGAGCTGGCAAATTCACCACCCTGTTTGCCAATGCCTTCATGTGCTGCCTCAAAAAGTAAAAGCACATATGAGTGTTTCTGACTGATGTGCCACATCAGTGCCAACCCAAGGTCTACCAGCACCCTGTGCAATATTCATCATGCGTTTGAGACCCCTGCCATTTACCTGTTGCAATTCATGAATAGGCAATGTAATTTTCCATTGTGTGAGTTGGAAGTGCCCTCCACATGACAGTGTCATGTAATCTGTCAGTCAATGACTGTCTAAAAGTGAGTGAGTGAGTGACAGTCATTTAGTGACGCTTTACATGACATTGTCATGTGAAGGGTGCTGCCAGCTCAATCAATGGAAAGTGAAATTTTACATTGTGTGTGCAGGTTGCGTCCTATATTTGCAGCGTTCCTGTGTGACCTAAGGAGATGGTCATTCCCCCAAATAGAAATATGTACTCATAATAAAAGGACGCACCCCAGTAGGGAATGAGACCAAGAGAAAAGTTGCGAGTAAAACCAAGATTTATAAGGCTAATACATGCAGAGGACTCTGCTGCCTCGAGAGCGCTCTGCCAAACAATACAAGAACAGTACATTATAAGCTTTGGAAATGTCACTAGTGAAATGTCCCTATAGGTACATCAAGTTACAGTGGGATTGGTGGAAGACATAGATACAGTCTGGCAGTATATAGCCCGGCTCCACTTGATTGGGTGGTGCAGGGCTGTTACTCCGAGCAGCACATGGGCAGCTGGGCTCATCTGGGTGGTGTGAAGGTCGGGTCCTTTCCACAAGGAGAGGTCACTCTGTCTAATCTAAGCTAAATACTATCTCCAGACATGCAGTGAATAATGCAGAATATGAACCATGAACTATAATGTGGGGGCATCTATAAATTGTAGACACTTATTTACACATTCCTGACACAGGCCTTTGTAGAAGTGAGAGATACGAGGGTCTTGCCCTCCAGGTGCTTTATCGGTGGGCTTGATCTAGGATTTATTTGCCACGGCGCTCCAGTGCCTGAGTGAGTGGATTGATAGGTGTGGGTTTTAGGCGGGATATATGATGACATGAGACCAGTTATATTGGGGGAACTCTAGGGTGGTCAGTTGGGAAGGGGCACACTTCTGCTACATCAAAGAAACCATGGTGAGGCAAAAGGTTGTGCCAGCAATAACTTTCAAAGGTGGGGGTGAGAGGAGCAGGAGCATATTAGTGAGGACGGATGGGCCACAAGTCGAAATCCACCCCCGGTCACACACAGGGCAATGAGCTCAGAGGAAGGACAAAAGAATACAGTTTCTGTTTGCAACAATTCACACCAGAGCATCCATGAGAAATGAGCCTGGGCAGCACAGACACGGGAGGAGGAGGTGGGGGCTGTCAGTATGCGTGGTTCTCAGCACTGCAAAGGGGAAAGAAGAATTATCAGGACTCGGGATGCGGCCTAGTCCAAAAATGGAGTCTGGAGGTACAAAAATGGAGTCCTAATGTGTCTTGCAGTAGTCCATTTTCTGTTGTAACCAGGGAAGGGCAAGGAGGACGGATCCCCACTATTACATGAGTATTAGGTCTCCTTTGTGCCACAGTGTTCCGCTTCCTTCACCGTCTCATCCCAAGTGGGGGTTCCTTTTATGGTCATTCAAGCTCTGCATACACCTCTTAAACTCTGACTCCGTCTGGCGTACTCATCAGTAGTACACGTCATGTATAAATAACCCCATCACCGTCCAGGTCCACCCACACTTCCCTATACCATTTTAACTCCTGGGGTCCTTTGATAGTTGTGTGGTACAAGCTGTCTACCCTATCATTGGTGTTACGATATACTGCTGTCATGTGAAATTTGGGTTCAGGGTTATCTCCTGTCTGTATTTGTGCATCTTTAATTTTCTGCACCTTTACTGGACTGCCCGTTGTCACCATCATCATTGCACTACTAGGCATGGATTTTGCACAGCATCGAACGCTTACCTGACACAAACAAAAAATCAGTAAAAAAACACTATAGCAGGGACAAGTATTTTCGTGGTTGTTCTGAAGCAGGAGGGAATCTAGTCACAAATTAAGTCAAACCAGTCCCTTGGTTGCACCCCTCCTTCCTTCTTCATTCTTTCCCCGATGTTGTAAACTGCAGTGATCATGTGCAATAGGGTCCCATTGTCAGCGTTGGCAGAAGGCACAAATGTGCAACATGTACTCCCGATTTTTTGGCAAACACTCCCATCATAGCTGTGAGGATGTCCAGGACATAGCGGTTTTGCATGGTCATCAACCACAGGGCTCTAAGTTCCACTTTGATGAGGTTGAAACCCTCTTCAGTGTCTTTTGCCAGCTGGATCAGCTCCCACCTCACTATTTGGAGCCATTTGGCGTTGGCTCGTGCCTGGATGCTTGGTATGAGTGATGCAATAAATGTCAGCGCAGTATTGAAGAGCTTGTACTGATCCAGAATTTGTGCTGGAAATGTAGTTTGATGCTCTCCTTTTGCGAGACACTCTATCCTACAGCTCATCCTCCAACAGGATGTCATATGTGGGGGGTTCTTCGGTTGTTGACTGGGTTGCAGGAGACATTCTGGCGGGCACCCTCTCCCCCTGGACATGGCTCTCTGGAATTACCATCAGGGCTGAATGCAGTGTGGCCACGGCACCCTCCATGATGGTGGAAGATGAGCTACGCTTGCTTGCCGCATACCTAGTAGGTGTCTATTAAGGCTGCTGTGCCTTTCTTCATGTGGGGAGGATGAGTGTTTTGTTGCAGTGTTTGTTTGATCCCATGGGCACTTTTCTTTCTCTGTGAAAGCAAAGCTGATATCGTACTTCTCGTTGGATCTTGATGGGTTTTTCGAGAGCTGTTACCCATGTCAGTTTAGCGATGTGCTGAGACCAAATTGGAGAGCATGTTTTTTTGACCCATTGGATTTTATCCTCTGATAGTCCTCGCAGTGCTTCTGCTTTGCACATTACCATTTCTGCTTGCCACCTCTTTACTGCAAACATTGTCCCTTTTATACCAAAAAACGGCTCCTTCAAACAGAGTACTCCTTGGGGTTTGCTATGACAGGATTTCTCATTTTGCAGCAGCTGTAACGTTACTGTGTGGGCTTGAAGGTACTTTGATCCTACAAACAGTCAGAGAAACAAGAGATTGGGTATCAGCTAAACGCGCTTCCTGGGGTTTGAGGAAATTGGGCGTACCATACGCATGGGGTATTAAAGAGCAAACATAGCAACTTTCATTTGTTGCCTGTTTAGCCATAGCACTCATATCAGAGAACCATTTATTGGACTGATCAGGGTGGCAGGGGTCTTCTACTGCATTTAATCACAGGCCGTGGAAGGCGTCATATCTTTTACCTTCTGCCGCCCCCCTTTTCTGGCTTCTGTTCCCCCCTAGATCATTGTGTAACTTCATCAACCTTTGATACCATATGGGAAAAATGCCTGACCACATGCCTGACCACATTTCATCATTATGTTCGGTTGTGGCATAGAATACATTTGTGAGGTCAAGGTTTAGGCTATAAAGTGCATGTACTCGCCATTTGAGGTAGGTTTGTCGGTTGCTTGAGTGTGTACATATAGGGATACTGATACATCACACATTGAATTGTCAGCATTATAATCCTTCAAAGCATTCTCATCATAATTCATTGCAGAATAGGTGACCAGTGGGGTCTTAACAGTGTGATTCTTGCGTAGAGATTAAGATTTGTGGAGACATTATGGACCCAAATTACTTTAAACCCATTCCAGATGAGGTGGGTTCCCTCCTGTACCAGTTTTACCCCATCCCCCCTCTTTTATACCATCAAGAATAAAAGTCAGGCTCCAGTACAAACCTAAGCAAAACAACATAATAGAAAACCCTATTGCAACAAAGTAAAGCCTGTATTTGTATGAATATGCTCTAGTAGTGCTAATATTTTCCCTATTTCTATCTACGTCCGTTGTCATTGAGGGCCCTCGTTTCTGCAATATTTTAACCTGAAGAGGGCAAATCAATAGGTTAAGTACACTTACAATTTACTAACAAAAAGAAAAGAGGAGAGAAATAGAGAGAAAGAGAGAAATAGAGAGAGAGAGAGAGTGTGAGAGAGAGAGATTTAACCACTTTTATAAAGGAACTTTACATTATATTCATATCCACATTTGCCTCTTATTACTGATATTTACATCAATATTCATTTTTTTTCTCATCATGGTACAGCCCTTTCTTGCTGTTGCAGCTGTTCTCCTTCAGGCACTGTGCTGTCATGCGCTTTCCTGACATCAGATAGGTGTATCCAATAGTTCAGCCCCTTAACTTTCACTGCGGAAGGTGTGCAGTATATCACCTCATAAGGGCCATGACATTTTCGAGAGTTCCATCTCTGCATGAAGCTGCACACATACACAAATTCTCTGGGCATTAACTGAGAAGTTGGACTGTCTGCTGCTGGTGTGTTGATGTCTGTTTCCCCTTCCCGAGTGAATGGTGAGGCTATTTGTTTAGCTATACTTCCAACTGCTCTTGTGATTTGTGTCAGATACTCCTTAAATTAGTCCCCCATTACTGTGGCAACTCTATGAGCATCAGATGTTCTTCTTACTGGCGACAGTGGTGTTTGAATGTGTCTCCCTGTCACAATTTCATGCGGGGAGAAATGATGGTCTTGCTTGGCTGAGTTCTCAGTTGAAACAGAGCTAGGGCTAAGCAGTATGCCCAATTCTTCTTTAGGGTGTGGCACAGTTTGGACAATCTTTTTTTGAGGAGGCCGTTTATTTTTTCAACCACTCTGTTCTCTTGCAGGTGGTAAATTGGACATAGTTTGTGTTTTATTCCTAACAGGGATGTTAATTCTTTGAAAAGGCAATTTACAAAATGGGTCCCATTATCTGACCGTATGATGTCACAATGCCCCACCGTGGGAATTGTGACATCATACAATTCCCAAAAATTTGGTGGCACATTTCACATCTGGGTGTGCACAAGGACCTGCTTCCACCGAGTGAGAAAAAGGACAAATTACTGCTATGAGGTATCTTGCCCCGTTGCACCTTTCCCCCATGTCTGTGTAATCTATGTGTAGTTCTCAGAAAGGTCCACTGGGCCGAGGGAGTGGGCCCTGCAAGGTTCTGAGTGACATCCCAAAGTTGTATGTTTGCAAGCGATACACTCTATTGTCATTTGATTCAGGTGTTCCTGGAGGTTTGGAGCAAACCATTCTTCTTGAATATCTGCGGCTATGTGTTGTTTTGAGGTGTGTGCGGGGAAGTGGAGCTGTTGGAATGCTATGTGTAATAGCTCTACAGGCATTACTTCTTTTCCTGTTTTTTCTTGCTGCCAGAGGAGATCCTCCTCTCTCATATTTCTTGCTCATCATGTGGTGCACGTTTTTATAGCTCAATTATCTGTGAAATGGGCACTGAGTTATATCCCTCTTCCTTGTTTTCCTGTGTGTTATTTTTAAGAATACATTCTACTGCTTGGGGTTTGTGAAAGTATGCTGCCTGTTTTGCAGCAGAGCTTGCTGTTGCGTTTCCTAATGAGATGACTTTATTGTTAGTGGTGTGGGCCTGACATTTTGCCAAAGCAATCAGTCAGGGCTCTGCTAATGCTTCTATTAGGTCATTTAATAACTGTGCGTGTTGTACTGGGGATCTGTCTGCCCTCATGAAACCCCTTCTCTGCCATCATGATAACGCAACATGTACTGTGGTCGTCACGTACGCAGAATCTTAGTAGATTGTTACTATGCATTCTTTTGCTGTGTGTAATGCTTTAATAAGCGCTAACAATTCTGCTGCCTTTGCTGAATAATGTGAGGGGAGTCTCTTTTGCGCTATTATCTCATATTCTTCCCCTTCCAACCTCACTACTGCTGCACCCACATGCTTTTGACCTGTCTCTGTGTCAATGGATGCAGACCCATCCACAAAGTACACTTCACCTTCCCCTAGAGCATTTTCACTTGCCTTCGGAATTTTGTCACCCTCCCCCTTATAGGTGGCACAGTCATGTTCCTGCATGTCTTCTACTGTGCATGGCTCTCTGATAAAGGTGGCTGAGTTTACAGTGTTGCAACGCACCACATGTATATTTGAGCTCGAAATTATTATTTCATATGCAGTAACCCGTTGTGTAGTGAGTGTGATTTTCGATCACTCAAGTATAGCAAACAATGATTGTTCAACAAATAGTGTTGCAGAGCAACCCCTGCACTGCGGGACTGTCTCTGTATCCCTCCAGCCCCCCCTTCCCAGCACTTACCTGCACTTTCCTTGCACTTGCCACCAGCTGGCCCTCCTTATTTATTTATTTATTATTTATTTTATTCTACTTACCTTGTACTGCACTTCCCCCTCCCCCCCTTGTAATTCCCCCCTCTCCCCCTTGCACTTCTTCCCTTCCCCCTACCCCTGCACTTGCGCGATCTGAATGACACCTGGCCTAGTAGGATCGTTGTCTGTCTTCCCCCTGTTCCCCCCTCCCTGCCTCGTCGCGCCTTGAAACACTTGTGTATAGGCGCGTTACAAATGCCATATCATATCATAGCACCCCATCACTATGGTAGCGCATTTTCCAATCGCAAAAGCGGCAGCTGAGAGAGCTTGTTCACACGCGTAATGCCCTTGCATCACAGAATCCAAAGTGCCCTTGTAGTAGGCCAATGGCTTGTGACCTAATGATGTTTTTTGTGTCAGTACTGCTGTCATGAGTGTGCCAGGACAGTGTAAAAATAGGTAGATTTCCTGATCATAATTGGGAGTTGCCAGAACTGATGCCATTGAAATTAGATCTTTTAATTGATAAAATGCTGTGATCATCTCTTGTGTCCATTTTAGTACTGTGCTCTCCTTTTGTGCCTCCCTCAGTGCCTGAAGTAGGGGGCGTGTGTATGCTGCATAGTCAAGTATTCAGGCTCGGCAGTAATTTCATATGCCAAGAAACTTTTGCATGTCTTTTACAGTTGGTCACATGGCATGCAAATGTCCATTATGATTTCCCCGTCATGGACATCGTCAGTGAACAATTCCTCATCAGTCAAATCGTGAAGTGCTACGTTTGCGTCTATGCATAACACTGTCCTCCATTCACATCCATGCATGCCCAGTCCTATTGACACAATACGTCTAGCTGATATTTGTACTCCCTGTAGGTCCAAATAGAGGACGTTACCTGGTACAATCTCCGCAGCCGCCACTGGGCAGAAAATAAAATCAGAGGATACTCTCCATTCTTTTCATGTTATTTCCGGCACCACTCTTGCTAGGACCTGTATTGCCTCGATAAACATGTCTGCATTCATCGGGACCCCCCTCACCGCTACTTCATTTGTCATGGTGTTAATCATTAACATTTCCCCGAGCGGGCATACTCCCGTTATTGAGCTTACTAAGAAGATCCCTCCCTAGCAGACTTATTGGCGAGTCTTCATGGTATAGTAGGGGTGCTCGCACTGTTTTTCCTCCTACCGTTACATCCAAATCTTTAGTGTAGGGAACCTTCAAAATTGCCCCAGAGAATCCCTGCGTTTCCAAAATTTTGCCTGACAGTGGAAACCGTCCTTCCAGGAGGCACGATTTTTCCTGCCCTGAATCCACCATAAAGATGAACTGTTTGTTTCCTATCTCCGCCCCCACCTGTGGTTCCTCGTCTGGACCTAGGGTAGTTGATAGGACTGGACACGCAAGTGCTCTCTGTGGGCTGTCATAATCTGGATGGGTGTTTGTGCCTGGAAAGGCGAAAATGCTTTCTCCCACCACGGCTGTTCCATGAAAGGGCGCTGGTGCGCCATTTGCTGTAGTGACGAAAGGATTTGTGTGTGTGTTCCCCATTATGTTTTCACATGTTAGTCGCTGTTGTATCCCTGGTGGTGGAGCTTGGTGTCCTTGCTGTGATTGTTGAAGCCCTGGTTGATAATTGTTGTCACATTGTTCCTGTTGTCTGTTACCTCCCATTGGCAATCGATACTGGCTGCCTGGGTGGGATTGCCCAAACTGTTGCTCATTGCCAAAGCATTGCATATTTTGGTAGTACCCCATGGTTTGAGTGCAACATTCCCTTGAACAGTGGCATCACTGTCCATGTGTACAACATGTGCCTTGTCCCCCTCCTCGAAGCCCTTGCTCTCCATACCCTCCTCTATGTCCTCTGCACCCACCTCTTCCTCCTCCAGGCCTTCCCTTCCATTGGGGCCCCTCATACTGCTCCTCTCCAGCCCATTGCTCCGGCCCGTTTGCTGCCCACGTTGCTGCCATCCTTGCCTGTAAAGCTACTGACCCCCTGCCTCTCAGAGGTAGGGCCGGAGGTTACCGCTGCAACCTTCACCAGTTCGTTTTGCACAAGCTTTGTTTCATCCCCAACCTTCTCACTGCAATGTAATTCTCTGTTTCTTTGATCCTCCTACAGTGGTGTACTATGATACTCTGTATGTCAGGCCACCTCTTGGCATCTATCCCCACAATTTTATATAGGGCCTTCTGTACCTCCTTCGGGAGGCCACTTTTAATTATGAAATAAAAAAGGGAGGTTGACTGGTCCCAATTGGGGCCCTTCTCCGCCCTCCACATGACCTGCACCTGAAGAATGTACAGCACAGCATCTTCCTCGTCCCCCATTGTGCATTGTATCACAGAGTGTAAGTCAGGGGTGTCAGCAAAGATTCTTCACGGTGCATCCCATACCTGGGCCCTTACGTTATTGAAAGGCGACCAGTCATGGCGGTCACAATCGATTGTTACTCCCGGGAACCCCGCCTTCACCCACACCCGTCTGCTTGGTCACCCACGGCGGACATTAGCAAGCTTTTAACATCTCCTATGGCCAGTGGGACCCCTGCAGTGTTTTTCTCGAAGGCATATATCCACTTACTCGCCCCTCCCGAAAGCGGAGGCAATGCTTTTAACGGATTTGTTTTGTCATTCAACGCACAGGGCACATAATGAGTCCCTCTCTTTGTGAATGAGGGGCATCTGTAACTTTGTCTTTCCCTTTGTCTTATATATCTTTAATACGTTCTTTTTTTGTCAATACCATGTTCCCTTCCCTGCTCCTGAGTCATCCCTGCCATCTTTCCCTCAGCGGCTCCCCTTCCCCCGGTTGTGTTTGAAGTGGCAGCGGCAAGCCTGCTCTGGCCACTCCTTAATCATATTCATCTAAATCGCTCCAACATTCTTCTATTTCCCTGTCAGATGCTGCACGTCCTTGTTCATCACTTGTTTTGTCGATCCCTTGCTCTACTCGTACTACTTTTATTGGTGTATTGCTATGGTGGAAGAAAAATACCCCCGGCTTCCACTCATCTTCTGTCAAATTGGAGGAGTTCTTTGATGGAGATGGTGATGGTGTCTCCCTGCCCCGTGGCAACATTTGACTCCTATCACAAAGTGTTCTCAGAAAGGTTAATTCTGCTTGTGTGGGGGTTAGTTGTGCTTCTAATTCCCTAGTTAGACGTGCAATGTTTACTCATGGTGCACATGTGGGACCAAACACACCTCTCGATGATAAGGGGGTGGAGGTGCTGCAGCAGGTGTTGAGGGTGCGCTAGGCTGTGGTAGATACGATGGGTCACTATATCCTTCTGCAGGCCTAGTTAGCAGGGGGTCCAATTTTTTGGGCTCCCCTCCCTCACTTTCTCCCCCCGACCTGTCAGGCCAGATACCGCCTCAGGTGGCGCTTCCTTTTCCGTGCTATTTGCAGGAGGCATTACTTCTAACATCCTTCAACGATCTAAGACTTCACTTCTGTTTTGGAGTTGTTTCTCCTTATATTTGGCTAACAAATATGTTGTCACAAGATCTAGTACCCTTTTGTCAACTGATCCTCCTACCGGCCAGACTTAGGATAACCCCTCCCCGTTAATCTCAGTAAGCCACTGGTCATGATATTTTTTTATCTTTTCGCTGTACAGAGGGAGGTGCTGTCAAATATGCATCAAAGGTGTATTTGCTTCCATGATTCTAACTGGTTCACTGCTTGCGTGCGTGTGTGGTGGTAACACTAGAAGTGCATCAACAGACCTTAGGTTGCAAAAAAAACTTATAACATCACAGTTTTAAAACATTTCACTTACACCTTGCTCTACATGACCCTACCCCTTTACGAAAATTGTTAGATTGTTCACCCACATTCATCCTTCACATTCACCTCTCTGGGCCCCTCCTGGGCGACCTCTTAGAAAGTTGTTCGTACAAGAAAAAGAGTTTGCTAATATCTCCGGAGTCTACTCAATAAACAAGACTCCTACGTGTTTCCTTTTTTACTTCCACTTTTATCCCTGTACTTGTCAAAAAAGTACTATGCCTCAACACCTTCCACCCCCTTTCAGAGCTAGGTTCCTGTATTATCCTCCTTATTCTGTTACCTCTATAAAAACCTAATGGCCATATGAAGGAAAGAAGGAAAGAAGAAGAAAAGTGGTCTTGATGGGGGCGGTCCAGATCACGCTGCACGGCACAGGGGTCTTTCTCAGAGCACCCGCAATCACGTAGCTGGGGTCACCAAGTGAATGTGGTCATTCCCCAAAATACAAATACATACTCATAATAAAAGTACACACCCGAGTAGGGAACGAGACCAAGAGAAAAGTTGTGAGTAAAACAAAGATTTATAAGGATAATACATGCAGAGGACTCTGCTGCCTCGAGAGCATGCTGCCAAACAATACAAGAACAGTACATTATAAGCTTTGGAAACGTCACTAGTGACATGTCCCTATAGGTACATCAAGCTGCAGTGAGATTGGAGGAAGACAAAGATACAGTCTGGCAGTATATGGGCCGGCTCCACATGATTGGCTGGTGCAGGGCTGTTATTCAGAGCGGCACGTGGTCAGCTGGGCTCATCTGGGCGTTGTGAAGGTCGGATCTTTACCACAAAGAGAGCTCAGTCTGTCTAATTAAGCTACATACTATCTCCAGAAATGCAGTGAATAATGCAGAATATAAAGCATGTACTAAAATGTGGGGGCACCAATAAATCGGGCCTTTGTAGAAGTGAGAGAGATGAGAGTCTTGCCCTCCAGGTGCTTTATCAGTGTGCTTGATCTAGGATTTATTTGCCATGACGCTCCAATGCCTGAGTGAGTGGATTGATAGGTGTTGGTTTTAGGTGGGATATATGATGACATGAGACCAGTTATATTGGGGGCACTCTAGGGTGGTCAGTTGGAAATGGTCACACTTCTGCTACATCAAAGAAACCATGGAGGGGCAAAAAGTTGTGCCAGCAATAACTTCCAAGGGTGGGGTGAGAGAAGCAGGAGCAGATTAGTGAGGACGGATGGGCCACAAGTTGAAATTCACCCCCGGTGAAACAGTTTCTGTTTGCAACAATTCGAACCAGAGCATCCATGAGAAATGAGCCTGTGTGGCATAGACATGGGAGGAGGAGGTTAGAGTTGTCAGTATGCGTGGTGCTCGGTGCTGCAAATGGGAGAGAACAGTTGTCAAAGTGTACGAAAAGAAGTAGTGGAATTATGTTCCCTGCTGGCCTGCACCCACTACCCACAAACCCTATCATTACATCCCCTCCCACACAAAATACACACCAGCAAACACTTGCACCAGCTGTTTAAGGGAACGTTCAGTGCAGTGCACTGAAAGGGCAAGTTTCAACTTCTTCCTACACTTTTATTTTAAAACGAAACCATTCCGGAATGGTTTCTTTTTAAAATGAAAGTATGGGAGCTGTAAAAGGTAATTTTAAAAAGTAGGGGAGCACCATTCACGACCGCTCCCACTCACTTCGAGCACTGGGAGAGAAGAATTCCCAGGGCTTGGGATGCTGCCTAGTCCAAAAATGGAGTCTGGAGGTACACAAAATAGAGTCCTAATGTGTCTTGCAGTAGCCCCTTTTCTGCTGTAACCAGGGAAGGGCAAGGAGGACGGCGCCCCACTACTGCATGAGTATTAGGTCTCCTTTGTGCTGAATGTACTTGGGGGGGTCCTTACACCTCCCAACTTGATCGTCCATTCAGCAAGTTCTGTGTCACTTGTCCATACAATAGCATTCTGGGAATGTTGACATATGCAGCTATAAAAAGTGTACCATACTGTCCCCACACTTAACACATGAATCAATCACAGATGTTCCCTCAAATTTAACCTCCAATGGGCTAAACACCCTTACAACTGTGCCACACCAAGATATTTAATGGACGCAGGCCCACACTAATAAAAGATTTGAATGCCAGCTCGTGCAGGAAATATCACTGAGGCAAGCACAATGGTGAGGAGTCAGTGTCTGGGGAAATGTGGACCCCATAGGAAATATCAGTTGCTGTTTTCTTTTTGAAATGCTTCATCAGGACATTAATGGTGAGGATAATGTTCATAAGTGGAAGAATCATTCCATACATGTGTCCCTCCTGTCGGGTGTTACTTGTGGTGCACCTATCCCTGTCCATGATCATTATTCAGTTGTTTCTGTATTTGTGACTGGTCACACCCAGGCTGAGACCCAGGATATCCTCATCAGTAATTCTCCTGAAACAAGGAGCAAAAGAGCCCTCATACCCCATCTGAGTAGCAATGTGGCTGTAAATTCCTACCATTAACCAATTCATTTACATGTCAGGAGAAGCATGTATGTTTTGAAGTGGGAGAATGGAAGAACAGGCTCCCGCCCTTCCCCTCTCGCGCTTGGCCTAGAGGATCACGGCCTAGACACCCGCCACGAGAGGAGTTTGCCTATCTACCAGACGACCAAATACCCTGGTACAGGAACATACGGATGTGCCCACCTACCTGCCCAGCAGCCCGCCCTGTCCATACCGACACCTGCGGCATGGATCAACTCGACTAAACCTACACGTCGTTAGAGATGCCATGACGACCTAGCCAACGGTCAGCACACCTGTGCAAACATGCACACCGGACACTCCCACACCAAACCACACGAAGAACATACTCAGTGCTATGACGTAGGCGACAGACATACCCACGGACGTGCATCTTTATTATTTTCCACATAGGCTCTCAAAATGCAGAAACGCAAGACGCATAATGAACTTATCTAAAAAGGCTTGCTCACGCTTCTTCTAAGAACCATGTACCATAATGAAGAATATAACGGAGACACGATACTGAGGATAGAGCAATATGATACCGTAACCTAAAGCGCTCTGCATCAAACGGTTTCACCTATGCACCAGGCCCAAGTAGGCCGCAAGCAAAAGCTTCCATGAACATTGAATGAGCAAGAGCTCGGTTGCTGACCCTGCAGAATGAGCCCGGCGAAAGCACACTTCCAAGGGCACGATGTTGCAATCTCGCACGCCGCAAGCCGACGCCAAGGTCGCACCTGCAAGATAAACCAGGCACACAGTGGGAAAAACAATATCAATTGTGCTGAATTTTGCCTCAAACACGGTCCCACCTCACGTGACAAAGCCAAACCTGACAGGATGCCAAGCCCAGGAGGAAGGAGACGCCTGAATCCCACGTTTCAAGACACAGGCAGATACAATTAAAAGACTCATTGGACATCTGCAGCAGTGGGAGTAGTCAACCTCCCAACATATGAATAAATCCTCACATTGTTTACACCTACCCATAGTAAAACATTGTTGCAAATGACAGGTGCACCGCGAGCTGGGAACAGCGATAGTCTCAGACTGGGAGGCTCGCGAGCGGACCAATCAGAACATGGGGCTCTTATCACTGACGCCATTAACATTGACCAATCCTCAGAGGTCTTCATGTAACAATTTTCATGTATCAAATTGAAGGGACAGCCCAAGTAAACCACCTGACTAACCCTCAACCACTAACACCGTTCTCTATATGTATGCTATACTAACCCTACCACTCGAGTAACCAATCCAGAGTGGAAATAGGTTTTTTGCTAAACTTTCTAAGGTGACGCAAGTAGCGCGTCATACTAAGGTAAAAAGGGCCTGCGAGCCCCACGATTGTGTGTGTGTCAGGACGGACGCGTCTGATCCTTGACCCATCCCTGCCGTTTTGTCTAATAAACAGCAGAGTCACCTTGCTTCTTGCGTGTGTCTCATAAAAAATCTTGTTTGGGATATACGGGAGGAGTTGGGGCCTCCCTGCCCGGAGGTCTACGGACGGCCCGGCCGACCCCGGCAGAATTTCCCCCCGACAAGTTGGAGGCACTGCTGAGATCTGTTTAAGATCTGCTTTTTTATTTTTATTTTTCCAGGTACTCCCGTTGCGAGGAGGCCCGGCGGCGCAGCCCCCTCTGCCGTTGCCCCCTTCTGAGGACTACAGGACCATTGCGGAACTGCGAGAAGACCGGACAGCGCAATCCGGATATTGGCCTTCGGGAGCCGGTTGAGAAGTATCCCGCCCGCGGTTGGCGAGTGTCCAGATGTGGTCCAGACGAGGGGAGGTGGCGAGCCACTTGGAGGGGTGCACGCAGTCGAGCGGCCCCGCATCAAGAGAACTTGGTGAGCATGCCACGCACAACAAGCAATGTGAAATTGTGAGGGAGGGGGGAGGAATTAAATACGGGAGGTGGGAGGTGTTGCACAGGTGCACGGCGAAGGTTTGACAATTTAGTGTAGGCAATGAAATGAATGGTAGCCGAACGAGTGCGAGAGCAGTCGGCTACGTTACGCGAGAGAGGGAGGTGGAGCACGAAAACATCACATGCGGCCGCTCGTAGACACTGATTGGCCTAGGTCGCGACTACGTGTAAGGGTGTCTGTGTGTGGTTTCCTACGATTTGGCATTTATTGATCAATGAGTAGATGAGGATCCCTATTGTTCGAGCAAGAAACTCGATAGGTAGATGACGTTTCCCTGTAGGCGGTAGCTAGTTAGTTGCCCAATACGGAAGATAATTGGCTGGTTAAGCCCTCCTGTCGAGGGGCGTATCACACGCGAGGCGACGCAGCGTGCGCAGTCCGATTATATTATTGATTACCTTGTTCCAGGAGTGACAGGAAGACAGCTGTGAGGATTAACGGGGGTAGATTGCAAGTGTATTTTGGACTTAAAGAATATATGAAGAACTTTAGTTCGAAGAGATCGGTGACGTCACCAGTAGGGCTTTCATAGGATATCCCGAGCACAAGGCATCTTTCTTTCTGAGAGTGGTGGGGAAGAGAACTGTGGTAAGGGAGTGGAAACGGAGATAAACGGTAATGAGTTGATCGGGGAAAGGCGAAACGGGGGACGTGGCTGTGCACGGAGAACGCCGGCCACGGCAAGTGTAGAAGAAGGAGGAGGAGCAAATGAAAATAGGACGACTGTATAAGAACGTCACAAGGGGTACGCAGCCGCAGGGGGCTACGTGCACCTCGGCCGCAGGGGGCCGTAAGGGTGTTGTGTAAAGGAAGAAAGAAAGAAGAAAATATACTAATGTAAATACTATATTTTAATAATTTTCCTTAGCGGACTATCGCAAGTCCCCAAACTTACGGGGCCAGGTAAAGGTATAAGGCTGTGTATTGGAAGTGTTAGTAAGATAATAGCTACCAAATAGGGGAAGGATAACAAGTGAAGCGCTACTATGTCATACGGGACAGGATCGGGAGGGTGGGGGAACACCCTCACTACCCCACTACAACACATATGTACAACACTGTCACCCCATAGGGAGAAACTGATCAAGTATAGCATAGAATGGACACAGGGGACGGACAACAAAATGATAACACCATGGCCGCCTAATGGTAGCTTCGATCCATATACCCAACATTCACTATTAAACCATCTGCATAATACATACAAAGGGAAGAAGTTGACACACCACGTGGAGGTGTTTAACTTATGGAGGATGTTCCAGGGGTCCCGACCAGGACCAAATGGACTGTTCACTGTGGGGGAAATACCGGAAGAAAAAGAGATTAAGGAGGAAGGAGAGAATGGGAAAAAGGGGAGTGAAGACCCAAAGAACACGAGGAACGGACAAGAGGGAGGAGAAAAGAATAATAACTCAAAAGAAAATGAAATAAAAAAGGAACAGAGCAACGATATACCCCTAGCAAAGGTAGTGAAAACAGAGGGAGGGGGGTTGTACCCTTTAAGCGAATTAGGAGAAATAGAAAGAGGACAGTTAAGGGCGGCTGAGGGGTACTCGAACCCGGCATACAGCCCGCCACCATACGTGGCTCATAGGAAGATGCCAGCAGGGGAGGGGAGGACTGGAGAAGAACAAACTGTGGAAATAGGACATGATGAGTGGGTAGCTGCGCAGATACTATTAAAATTACGAGGTTCATTAACAGGAGAAGAGAAGGAGGTAGTAAGGAAAATAGACGAGGATAATACCAGGGAGAGTGGAATGAGAGGGGAAGAGCTGTTACGACAATATGAAGAGATTTTGGAGGAACGACTAGCAGAGTTAAGGGATGAGCAGAATGAACTGATCAAACAGCTCGAGAGGGAGGAAAGAGAGAGAGCGAGGGAAAGGAAAGAAGGTAAGAACAAATTGGAAAAAATAAGGGAACGAACTGAGGAGCAAAGGAGAGAAGCTGAAAGGGTAAAAGCAGCAGCAGAAAGGGTATCAAGAGCAGTGCTACGAGAGAGGAAAAGGGAAGAAGAAGAGAAAGAAAAAGAAATGGCAATGTGGAAGAAGAGATTATTATCAGAAACGACTAAGAAATACAAAGAAGGGAGGGTGATAGAGAGTATATTAGAAAGGGAGAGGGTGAGATGGGAAAGGAAGAAAGAGGATGAAAGGATATTGGAAAAGGTGAGTAGTGAAGTAATGGAGGAATTAAAAAGGAAAAGGGAGGAAATTGGTAGAGAGATGGAGGAGAGAAATGAAGGGGAAAGAGAAGATAGGAGAAGGGAGAGTGAAGTAAGGGGGTATGTATATAGAGACACAGAAGTAGCAACAACATCAGCGCAAAGGGGAGCGGTTGGTAAAGGAGAAAAGGGAGAACCGGACCTAATAGACTTAAAAACAGTAACAATCAAGGGGAAAAAGACAGAGTGGGGGCTGCCGTTTATGAATGACTTTTGTAGTGAGGAAGAAGAAGGAATGGAGAAGGAGGGAAGAAACAGTGAAAGGGAAAGCCTAGATAAACTATACACCACCCGGACCAATACAGACTCACCATGGATCTGTAGGAGAAAGGATGAACTGGAGAGAAGTGAGGAGGAAGAGCAAGGAATAGCGGAAAGACAGACACATGAAGCCACACCGTCACCATCACACCCTCTCCCATCCCACCCTACATGCTCAACCACCTCACGCTCATTACGTACAATCAAACTTGCGCCCTTCACAAACGAACTGACACCCTATGCAGGCCGGCTTAGAGACCTCCCTAGACGCAGGCAGGAAGGACGAATACACACGCCCACATTAAATACAGGAAATGATGGAAGAAGGGGAAAAGATGGAGAAGAAAGAGTTACGAGCAGGGGAAATACGGACGGAATTGACGATGTAGGAGAGAGGGAAGAAGAGGAGGGGTGTGAGGACTCGATTTTATGGAACCCAAGGAGTAAAACGAGACACAACTTAATGCCACTTCTGGAGAGGGGAGGGGTTAGACCACAGTACGTCCCTTGGAAGCATACAGACAAAGAGAATATAAAGTGCAGGCTCCCATCATTAAGTGGAGGTGCGGGTAAATGGATATATGAAATGGAAAAACACACCGCAGGACAGAAACTGGCAGTGGGAGATGTAAAGGGCCTTCTAATATCGATATTAGGGGATGCAGCGGATGACATTTGGAAGAGAGCGGGATTCCCTGGGGTAACAATAGTAAACACATCGCACGATGGGGCACCATTCGCAAACTGCAGACATGCACTATGGCAGGCACTGAGGGTACAGTACCCAGACACATCAGACATAGGAGCAATTACCTCACGCAAGATGCGTGAGAACGAAGATCCTGTTGATTATATCCAGGAAATCCAAGAGAAGTGGCGCATGGAAACTAGAGAACAATGGGACAAAACACCAGCAATATTTTATCATATACTAGTACAAGGGCTCCCAGAAGGAGTTCAGAAACAACTGAAGAAAGTAGTGGGAATGGAAGCAAAAGCATGGACAGAAATACAACTGACAATAGTAGTGCATCATTGCAGGACATGGCAAGGAAAAATGAAACAAAAGGAAGAGGACAGGAAAACGGAAGAGGCTAAACTAGTACAGAAAAAACTTACTAAATACACAATGGAAGGGGCACTAATAACTACACCTACAACAATGACCCAAAGCCCCACACAAGTAGTGGCTGCACAAGATCCCTCCCAAATACAACCCTCACAGACTATAACACAACAGGTGCCGCCACTCCAACCATACACGACCAACATGGGAGGAGGATACTCAATGCCAGGAGCTGGGTATTATAATTACAACAGGGGAAGAGGAGGAATTATGAGAGGGAGAGGATACGGATATAACACACAACAGCGGGTGGGAGGACTTAGAAATTTCTACCCCACCGGGCAACCAGTATACCAGGACAACACAGGAAGCTTTCCATGGCAGAGTAGGGAACCACCGGTGTGTTGGAGTTGTGGATTAGTAGGGCACATGTCACGCACGTGTAGAGTAAGACCAGGAACACCATCATGGAGCGAACAGGGACAACCAAGGCCCACACAGGAACAGCAGGGCATACAGCAACAGCAGACGTTGCAACAGGGAAATGAACAGCAACAACTAATAACACAACAACAGCCACAGACATATTCACTGCCACAACAACAGGTAGCGATAACACAACAACCCCAAGCACAACAAACACAACTGGGTAGGGTGACGGTCCTGGGACACAACCCTTACACAGGAAATGGTCAATCGTTGTACCCTCAATAGGACAGCCCACAGACGGCCTTGGTGTGTCCCATCCTGTCGGTAACACCTAATAGTGCGGAGGAACCACGCATAGAGGTAACGATAGGTGACAAAAAATTATCATTCCTTGTTGACACCGGGGCGACCCGGTCTTGCATAAGGGAAGGTAAATTTAAGATGTCGGGCGAAGCCATGAACACCCAAGGATTCTCTGGGGCTAGAGGGTTGGTTCCTTTTACTGATAACATTCCCTTATCTATAGGAGATTATGACATGTCAGTCCCACTTTTATATTATAGTGCCTCACCAGTAAATATACTGGGGAGAGACATCATGAACAGGTTGAATATGACGATCTCCTTTACGGAGGACGGCATAATTTGCTCTACTCCAGGAATTAACATGCTCACGGCACGACAGATTATGCAAGCATACTGCGGACAGACAGCGATTAGGGCTGAGCCAGTAGATGGCGAACTCTTCCAGTACGGGACAGACATGGCATTTGCATGGATGCCAGGGTAGAGGGAAAGATCTGGAGGAGGCCAGCAGCCTATTTGTTCAGACCAGAAACACCAGTTAATGAACCAGAAGGAAAGGTGGTTCCAGTGGACATTGAGAGCATTATAGCAACAGCTGATTACATTGCTGTACATGCCCAAGACAGAGAAGGAAGAGCATGGAGGGCAGTGATAGCACTAGCAGAAGGATGTAGACTCACCCAGGTGTCAGATGAGGAGCTGTTCTCAGAAGAAAAGGAGGAAGGTGAAATGGTGTTTATGATGAGTGTGGAAATATGGCTAAGAGTGGCGTACAAACAAGTGGCACAGAAAATTGCAATGGCACTCGAGGCACCCACATCCACCCCAGTTCCCTTCGTGAGGAGGATATGACAAAAGTACCCACATCATTATGGACTACTAGCCCCTATGACGTGGGGTGCATAAAAAGTATAGGGGGAGTAAGGATAAAATTGAAAAAAGGTGCAATACTCCCCAGAGTGAAACAGTACCCACTATCAAAAGAGGCAGATGAGGGCACATATGAAACCATAACGGCCCTTATAGATAATGGCATATTGGTCCCCTCAGAATCACCATGTAACACGGCTGTATACCCAGTGAGCAAGGCTAGAGGGGGGTCTTGGCGCTTCATACAGGATCTCAGGCCCTTGACAACATAGTAGAAGCAGAATACCCCATAGCCGCAAACCCGGCCACAATATTGTGTGGCATTCCAGCAGAAGCATCACGATTTACAGTGATCGACCTTAAAAATGCTTTTTTCTCAATACCATTGCACCCAGACTCACAAGATCTGACAAGCTTCACTTACAGAAACACAAAGTGGAAACACACCAGATTGCCACAAGGGTACTGCGAATCACCCTCAATCTTCAACAGAGTAATACAGATGGATTTGGGTAACATTGAAGTGGAAAGCACAGTGTTGCAGTATGTCGACGACATAATAATTTGCAGTACAAACGAAAGAACATGCAGAGAGGACTCATTAAAGATGCTGACAATATTGGCTGAAAAAGGTTACAAGGTAGACATGGAAAAGTTACTGGGCCTCATTAGGACCCTGGCGGTAAGTGAAAAACGATGGCGGTAAATGGTTACCGCCATCGTTTTCCGCCAGGTCCGATCATGACTCCTGACCGTAAACTACGATGCCAATAGCGGCATCCTAGTTAACGCTGCCGCTAACTGCGCTAAGGGTGCGCGCACGCGACCGGCCACACCGTACTTAGCGCCATGGCGGAAAGGTACGCAAATGCCGACCCAAGCGGACATGCACCTAACGCCATCACCGAGGCCGCTAAGTACCTTACCGCCATGGTGCAAATAACGCAATCGCGAACCAACCGTAAAGGGCCAATTCAAGTGAATGCAGCTGCCACAGGTGCACAGAAACAGCACAGGTGAAGGCAATACAGACTCAGGGGAGTACAAAAAGAGCACACCCCACCCCTACCCACACCCAGTCACACTCCACAATGATGGCAATACGACTAGCAATGTTGGGGCTGGAGGACCTGATAGCAATGCATGTGCTACTACAACAGCAACAACAACAACAACAGGCAGCACAGAGGAGACGCAGGAGGAGAAGGAGGGCAAGGCAGGCCCAGCAAGCCCCACCAGCACAGCCAGTGCCACCACGCAGGCAGCCCCCAATCCCACGCATCAGAGCCAATCCAAACAACCTCACTGCTGAGCAGATCCACACCCTGTACCGTTTGGACCGGGACACCATCACCGCCATCGTAGACATGACACACGACGACATCGTCAGCATGATAGAAAGTCCAACCGCCATCCCCCCCCTACTGAAGGTAGTGGCTGTACTCCACTTCCTTGCCACAGGCACCTACCAGCACACAGTGGGGCACCTGCATGGCATTTCACAACCATTATTCTCACGAACACTCATCCAAGTGCTCGATGCCCTCCTCAAGCACACAGACGACCACATCTCATTACCACGGACTGCCCAGGAGATTGCAAACACCAAAGGGGGTTTCCATGCACTAGCCAGCATACCCGGTTGCATTGGTGCCATCGACTGCACCCATGTGGAATTGGTGGTTCCACGTGCCATGGAGGTACCGTACCGCAACCGGAAACAGTTCCACTCTATCAACGTGCAAATGGTCTGTGACTCCAACAAGATCATCACACATTGTTGTGCCCGATTCCCCGGATCAACCCATGATTCAATGGTCCTGAGGAACTCCACAATACCACGCTACATGGAGCGACATGCAGGCCCAAGATCCTGGCTACTCGGTGAGTGCAATGTCATGGAAGTGGGCATGGGAATGACGTACCAGTGCATACTCCACCTGGCAGAAAGGGGGGGGGGGATGCATACTCCACCTGGCAGAAAGGGGGGGGGAGATGCATACTCCACCTGGCAGAAAGGGGGGGGGAGATGCATACTCCACCTGGCAGAAAGGGGGGGGGAAGATGCATACTCCACCTGGCAGAAAGGGGGGGGGGGAAGATGCATACTCCACCTGGCTGTGAGTAACACAGAGAACGGATACAGAGGAAGGGCACCCACAATGCACAAAACCCCTCTGCATACATAGGGTGATGGCATGCAAAACAGGCCATGGCAGCAATGAGCATATACTGGTTGCATAGTGTGAATCAATTAGTGCATGTAGAAGTGAGCCAAGGTAATAGTTCCATGCCAGCCATGGTGGAACATCATGTTCCTGATCAGACAACATGACTGACACATACATTCTCGCCTACATACAGGTGATGCAGCCTATCCCCTGAAGAGGTGGCTCCTCACGCCAGTCCGGAACCCGCAGAACCAGCACGAGGAGGACTTCAACCGTGCACATACACGTACTCGTGTGGTCATAGAGCAGACATTTGGCCTCCTGAAGGCACGGTTCCGAAGCCTCAGCAGGTCTGGTGGGGCACTCCTGTATGGCCATGAGAAGGTGGCAAAGATCGTCATGGCATGTGTCATGCTGCACAATATGTGCGTCAGACGGAATGTGCCCCTGCCCCCTGACGCAGAACTGCAACCACCTGACGATGAGGATGAGGAGGGTGCAGATGGGGCGCCACCACATGGAGGAGGCGATGCACAGGAGGGGCGTGCCATGCGCCAAAGTATCATTGACCACTGCTTCTAGCACACACGGCTGGTGTTTATGGCATGGAGACTGCACTTGGGGCACTGTGTGTCTCTGGGACATGCACGCTGTGGACTGTACACCAATAAAGCACACATACGCAATGAAAATGTCCACACATTTCTTTTTTTGAAACAAAAAAGTGTATTGGAACTATGAACTGTCGTGTCACACCCCCTCCCACCTCCCCCCTGCACACCCCAACACACCCCCTCCCACCTCCCCCCTGCACACCCCAACACACCCCCTCCCACCTCCCACCTCCCACCTGCACACCCCAACACACCCCCTCCCACCTCCCACCTCCCCCCTGCACACCCCAACACACCCCCTCCCACCTCCCACCTCCCCCCTGCACACCCCAACACACCCCCTCCCACCTCCCACATCCCCCCTGCACACCCCAACACAACCCATGTAGCTGTCAACAGATGCCTGTGGCCGTGTCCACAGGCCGTCACAAGCCCCCTCTCCCGGCACCCGGGGCACCCCTGGCTGTGGAGCGCAGGTTGCGTCCAGAACGGCGCACGGGGCTGCTCTGTGCAGAACTGGCAGTGGAGGATGTCCCTGGCTGCCCATGTGCATGCAGCTCCTGTCGTGTGTGGGTGAGGTCAGTGACCGCACGACGCAAGCCCGCAAGTTCGGCACAGATGTCCCTGGACATGGCCTGCATGGCATCCCTCAGGGTGGCAGTGCTCCGCGCCACTTCCGCCCTTAGTGTCTCCGTGGCCTGTTCAATGCTGAACCTAGCCCCCACACATTCCGCGGCATGCTCATCCAGCATTGCGGACAGTTGATGCTGCCGCTGAGTGATGTCCTCGAGGGACGGCTGGCCGTGCTGGCCCATGGCCAGTGCAGGTGGAGTGATGGAGGGGCTGGTCCCCTCCTGTGGAGTGTGGACAGGGCATGGGGTGGAAGGCCACTCCTCTGCCTCAGTGTGCCCCTGTGTGTCACCCTCATGGGGGCTGGCGTCTGAGAAACAGGGGGAATGTAGTTGGTCAGTGGGGCTTCTGACCTCCTGCTCCATGTCCGAGTCAGAACATGCAGCTGTTGCAGCTGTCTCCCCGATGTTGCTGCTGGCCGCTGACCCCCTGCCTTCTGTGGCAGGCAATGTCGGTGGAGGTGGAGCAGCTGCTGCTGGCCTGCTGACAACAGGGGTGCTTGCCGGTGGGACCTCCGGTATGCCTGCAGTGGGACCTGATTGTCGTGGGGTCTGCCTCACTGCAGCTGAGGTTGAGGGTGCAGGGAGGTTGTCGTTGGACTTCGCTCTCTTCGGCGCAGGGGTGTCCTGGTCCTCTGGGTGTGATTCTGTGCCTGTGGTGGAGCAAAGGTGGGAGGGCGTTATTGATGGGTCTACGGACTTCTGAATGACAATGGTTGACATTATTTTGGCCAGTGGATGAGGCAGATTTCAGGCAGTGCCATGCAGGTTGTCTCCTTTTGGTGTGGTATGTGGATGCAGGTATGCGGGTGCCAGCAGTGTATGCAGGGTGGTGCTCGCATGTGGCTATGGGCAGTATTGATTTGTGTTGCATTTACACTCTAGGGCAACCTTGTGCTACACATGATTGGACTGCTGTGACTATGGCATGTCTTGTATGAGGCACCTACCTTCATCACCTGATGTCGGGGCTCCCCTTTCCATCCCTCCAACGCCTTCGATGGATTCCATGCCGATGGTGGTAGCACAGATCTCCTCCCACGGTTGGAGTTTCAGGGGGGATTCCGACCCTCCACCGGTTCCCTGGGCAAGGTTGCGGTTTGCCGAGATGACGGCTCTGACCCGTATGCGCAGGTCATCCCAGCGCTTCCGGCACTGCTGTGGGGTGCGGGGTACGGTCCCCACCGCGCTGACGCGCTCAGCCACCAGGGCCCAGATGGCCTTCTTCTTCCCGATTGCTGTCCTGGTCATTTCAGGGGAGAATACAACACCTGCGTTGTCCTGCAGGGTCTCCGCTAGCATGCAGAGTTCCTCCCGGCTGAATCGCTCCTGGCGCTGGCGGTCACATGCCTTTTTCACAGATTTTGGCATTTTCGGGTACTTGGATGGGTGGGTGTTTGGTTGGGACAGGTGTCAGGGTTGGGTCTGGTGTTGTTTGGTAGGATGGCGATGGATTGTGTTTTTAAAGATGGCCGACGGGCTGCTTCCCGTTCCGGCGCGATGACGCTATTTCCGGTTTGGCCTTTTACGGCCGCCGCTAATTACGGTGGCCGTAAATTACGGTGGTCGTAAATTACGGTGGTCGTAAATTACGGTGGCCGCTACTTACGCTGGCGGAAGGGCACCTTGCTCGCTTAGCGATGGCGGTAGGGGCCTTTTCCGCCATGGCGTTAATTGCATTACCGCCATGGCATAATGCTCGTGCGCGATGGGTCGTGATGTGGCGCTCTTTACGCCATCGTCCCACGGCGTAAACGCTCATTACGCCATGGCGGTAATGATGGGCGATTACCGCCAGGGTCGTAATGAGGCCCACAGTACTGTCAAGAACAGGTACTTTACATTGGTCAGCTCATATCCCAACATGGAAGAAAGATTGCACCACAAAGAGCACAGGCCATTTCAAAAACGCCAGTGCCACAAACAGTGAGGGAACTGCAGCAGTTCCTGGGTCTGTGCAACTACTGTAGAGCATGGGTATTTGATTACAGCTCATACATAGGACCCCTGCTTGAGGCGTTAAAGGAAGCTAATAAAGGGGAGAAAAAGTTGGGGTGGACAATGGAAATGAAAGAGGCTTTTGATGAACTGAAAGATGCGATATCAACTGCTGCGGTACTGGCAACCCCAGACTATGAGCGACAATTCTTTATGTTTTCACATTGCGACTCAGCAGTAATGAAAGCAGTGTTGGCTCAAAAAACAAGCATGGGCTACAAACCAGTAGCATTTTACAGCGGCCACTTAGATCCTGTGATGTTAGGTCATTTCCCTTGCGAACAAGGTCTCGCCGCAGCTGCTTTTGCGGTAGAGAAAGCATCAGCAATCACCATGGGGTGCCCAACTACACTGTTTGTGGAACATGCACTATTTGTAATATTGAATAAACCTAAGTCCACCCTAACCACGCAAAGGGCATCAGGTTATGAGATCATCTTATCCAGAGCTGAACTATCAATTGTTAGATGTAGCACGGTCAACCCTGCAAGGTTCCTAGCAGAAGTAATTGAGGAAGGAGATTATGCCCACGATTGTACGCAAATAACTGAAATGTACTCATGTACTAGAAAGATTGAAGAAAACGCACTAGAGGGAGGTGAGCTCCTGTTCATTGATGGGTCATCAACTATCGACCAAAGGGATGGTATAAGGAGGACTGGGGCAGCAGTGGTAAAAATGATGGAGGTACAGGTGTGTGTGGCAATGAAATGGGTACAACTACCACAGCATTATTCCGCTCAAGCAGCAGAATTAATTGCACTAATCTTGGCGTTAAAGGAAAGCTTTGACAAACGAGTGACCATATATTCCGACAGCGCATATGTTACGTCCACTGTCCACTCAGGGCTGTCGAAATGGAGAAGAAGAGGGTTTAGGAGAGCTGAAGGCAATCCAGTGCAACATGCCCTCCTATTGGCTGAACTAATTGAAGCAATAAATGACCCCAAGAATTAGCTTTGGTCAAATGCACCGCACACACCAATGGTGAAGACCACATTTCAAAAGGGAATGCAGCAGCAGACGCACATGCGAAGTATGCTGCATATTTTGGTGAGATATGGAACCCCCCAGAGTCAAAGAGAGGGAGAGGGAGGGGAATGGCTAAGGAGATGTTGATAAGAGAAGGGTACACCCATCTCCCAGCCACACAGATAATGGAGCTACAAGCGGCTGCACCAATGGCAGAAAAAGAAATATGGGTAAAAAGAGGATGCACAATGTCACCAACTGACGCACTATGGCGCCAGGGTGACACTGGAAAGATTGTAATACCACTGGCACTATTGAACACCGCCCTGAGCCAACTACACCACCCAGCCCACACAGGCAAGGAAGTAATTGCAGCACGAATTAGGGAAGACTGGTTCTGCCCCGAGATAAATTCTCATGTGTCAAATTTTATCAGCAATTGTCTCACATGTCAACAGTTTACGGCCGGTCACACTCTGAAGGTGAAAAGAGCTACTATACCCCGGCCAGAGGGACCCTTCCGACATCTCCATATTGACTATGTTGATATGATCAACGTATGTCAAGGAAATAGGTATAGGATTGTAGTAGTATGCCCATTCTCGAGGTGGATTGAAGCAGGGCCCTGTTCACACCCAGATGCATTCAGAGCAGCTAAATTCTTAGTGAGAGAGGTCTTCCCAGGTGGGGAGTGTGCGAGGTACTGAGGTCAGATAATGGCCCACATTTCGCAAACGAAATGTTCCAGCACATCACATCCTTACTGAACATCAAGCATAAATTTGCATGTGCATACCACCCACAGGCCAACGGTATATGTGAACGCCTGAATGGCCTATTAAAGGAGGCAATTGCAAAAATACAGCAAACAACAAAGAAGAGTTGGTTGTATTGCCTTCCACTAGCCCTATTTGAGCTAAGAAATAGACCAGGTTCCGACCACCACATCACCCCTCACGAGGTGGTTACCGGACGTCAAATGCGCCTTCCCCTAACGCCAACATCAAGAGCATTTACCGACCACGAGAGTACTGCAAATGTCCTTGGTGATGAAATGTACCAATATGTGTCTTCTTTGATTACTAGTGTAGTGTTTGTGTCTCAACAGCTCGAGCGCACGCGGGGCGGGTCTAACAGCGATCAACAAGAAGACGCGGATAAAGAATTGGAAAAGGAAAGACTGTGCAAAGTTGCTAAAGGTGACCACGTACTACTTCGCAATTTCAACAGAAAGTGGAACAGCCCACGCTTCACTGGCCCCATCTGGTAGAGGAGGTATCAACGAGAGCAGTAAAGCTACAGGACAAACGTGCCTGGAACCACCTACACGACGTAAAGATCTACAAACTCCAGACCCGCCCCAGCGCCACCGACAGGGCCACTGGAAGAACAACAACAGCGTCACCAACGGAGGAAGAGACTTCTACCACAACTAACGGCCTAAGTGTCCCCATACCCTGCCACCCCTCAGATTCCCCAGAGACAACTACTAGAAAAGAAAAGGATGATCCCCATACCGCCCACCCCATGGTTACACGATTAAAGAGTAAAGAGACTTCCGCCAGTTGAGCCCCAAACCCTCTACCCATTGACCCCCTACCCACTGTAGTAATAACTGAACTGAAGGACATTGTCTTGCACAAATACACATGTAAACACCTGAATGTTCTCTTTCTTTTCTCTCGCACATGCAGGTACAGCGTATTATTGTACTACTAAGAAAGTAGATAACTAACCAATTCACTGCCCAGGAGTAGATGGTACCCTCAGACGATAATTACCTGGAAGAATTGTCACACCAATTTGTATATGAAATAAAAAGGCCAACGTACCTGAAAAGAAGGAGGGTACGTGTCTACTACACAGCATTCCTCTTGGCAATAGAACATTCAATGCCCCACCTCCAACCATACTTGCCTGCCCTAAGAGATAGATCACTTAGATTGGCGTGGGAACAGCTCTTCGCCTGGGCACTGAATGACTACTTGATAGGGAGAGCTTATAAACGACAACTAACACTAATAACAAGCATATTAAGAATTTTCAGGCGGGCAACTGTAACGTCGCAAGAATAAGCTGCCGGACTGCAGCAAGGTAAGAGCAAAATGCCGGTGAAATTAGCATCTGTAATAAAATTGATAGGGATTTTAATGATCACCGGGTTCTTGGCTGCCTCTGTATGGCAGTACAGCTATGCTATCGATATTATTGCTGTACCCAAACCTAATACACCCCCACCCCCAGCTGCAACAGGTGTTACGTCAGGTGATACTAGTAAAATCCCACACAAGGAAAATAGAGTTAAACGCAGCACATACTCAGATAATAAATGTATTGACAACTACATACAAGATTCAGCACACATCTCAAACAACATATGGTACCAACACATGACCCACATAGGTAAACAGACAACAGAAGACAGCTGCTACGTTTGCTCATTAATCCCATACGCCATGAGCGCTTCTCGAACATTTGTTGCCACGGAGATAGATGAAAAAATAGCAGGATGTATAATATACCTGGCACTGTTCCAGACGAAAGGAAGATTTCAAGGGACAGTGGTGCAACTGGTGTGGAAAACACAAGATACATATCCATATGAAAACAACTTCCTCAAGACTTATTTGAGTTACCACAAGAGCAGTTTACATGCTGAAGGATTCAGATACATAACACGTGGTCCTGAAAAAGGAGAAACAAAGAAAGTAACACTACAGTACCTACCATGTGATTGGTACGCCACTGAAGTCCCTGGTAAAAACGGATGTTGGGAAAGACCACTGGTGATAATAACAGGGAAGGTGTACATGAACAACAAATGGGACATAGGAGTGGTTGGCAGCAACATGGTAACAAGAGAAAATATTTCAACTATTGATGGATACAACCATAGATGTTGGATGACTTGGGTCAAGTACGTACCCATGCTCACGTGGATGGAGAAGGATGAAGACCCAATAACAATACTGCCACTAACTGCGCCTAAGGTATGCTACCAACATAAAGGGGAGGTGGACGTAGGATACAACACCAACTGTGAAAGCGTGATGGAGTTACCTGAGGGGGGAGCAGGAACAGCAGTAGTAATGGACCATTACTGGGCCTGTGGAAAAAAGGCATTCCACACAATGCCCCCTCTGTGGAATGGTATATGCACAATGGTGCACGTTAATGTACCATCACTAGTGGTACCCCAGAAACATGTCAATATGGCGAACTTCCCCAAAATGGATAAAGGGAACAAAAGGAAGAAGTGATCTGTACAACCTCAGAAGGGGCCAGAGAGCAAAACCGACGGCAATAATACTGTCCTGAATAGAAAGAAAAGACAAGGAGAACCTCTGACAGGAAATTACCTATGGGGAAGGTCGGAAACAGCACTCACTTCAATTCCACCGGACCACAGACTATTCAGCAGAGCAGCAATGTTCTTCTCCTCGATAATACATCCAGGAGTACAGGCTTACGCAAACGCAAAATGGCTCCAGATAACTCGATGGGAACTAATGATGACTATTAATTCTACGGTAAATGGATTCAATGCCATAAAAGAGGAACTGCGAGCTGTGAGGATGGTAGCACTTCAGAACAGATATGTACTGGACCTCCTCACAGCAATGGAAGGAGGAGTTTGCGCTAAAATAGGACAATCATGCTGCACATTCATCCCTGCCAACGATGCTGACAATGGTACACTGACAGAAGCAGTTTTACAATTGGCCCAGATGCACTCAAAAATGATGGATGAAAGTAAAGGTGTGAAAAAGGATGAGAGCTGGTTTTCAATATTATGGTCATGGATGCCATCTTGGCTGTCAGATGGACTGAAGATTATAGTTGGATGTACTATTTTGGCTGGAGCTACACTGATCATAATAAGATTTTGGAAGGCCCGGAAGGCACGCACCACAGACGAGATGATCGAAATGGTTGGTATGCACCTCTTGATGCCAACAGAGGACGGCAAACACACAGGCACAATCATAAAAGATAGAGAGAAGTTGCGCAACCAGATCATCACCAACCACCTTGACCCACCATCTGTGAAGCTCGAAAACCCAAGAAACCCAAGGAGCTACATAGGGAAATGGGTATACTGCACTCCTGGAGGAACCTGTGCATATATGTATTGGTCATTTGAAGACCATGTTAACCACTATGGACATTTGGGAGGAATAACTAAAATATGGAGAGTAAGAGGAGATAAAGAAAAGGATATGTTTGTGGTCGACAAGTCGACCAGAGGGGGGACTGAAGTGGGAGAATGGAAGAACAGGCTCCCGCCCTTCCCCTCTCGCGCTTGGCCTAGAGGATCACGGCCTAGACACCCGCCACGAGAGGAGTTTGCCTATCTACCAGACGACCAAATACCCTGGTACAGGAACATACGGATGTGCCCACCTACCTGCCCAGCAGCCTGCCCTGTCCATGCCGACACCTGCGGCATGGATCAACTTGACTAAACCTACACGTCGTTAGAGATGCCATGACGACCTAGCCAACGGTCAGCACACCTGTGCAAACATGCACACCGGACACTCCCACACCAATCCACACGAAGAACATACTCAGTGCTATGACGTAGGCGGCAGACATACCCACGGACGTGCATCTTTATTATTTTCCACATAGGCTCTCAAAATGCAGAAACGCAAGACGCATAATGAACTTATCTAAAAAGGCTTGCTCACGCTTCTTCTAAGAACCATGTACCATAATGAAGAATATAACGGAGACACGATACTGAGGATAGAGCAATATGATACCGTAACCTAAAGCGCTCTGCATCAAACGGTTTCACCTATGCACCAGGCCCAAGTAGGCCGCAAGCAAAAGCTTCCATGAACATTGAATGAGCAAGAGCTCGGTTGCTGACCCTGCAGAATGAGCCCGGCGAAAGCACACTGCCAAGGGCACGATGTTGCAATCTCGCACGCCGCAAGCCAACGCCAAGGTGGCCCCTGCAAGATAAACCAGGCACACAGTGGGAAAAACAATATTAATTGTGCTGAATTTTGCCTCAAACACGGTCCCACCTCACGTGACAAAGCCAAACCTGACAGGATGCCAAGCCTAGGAGGAAGGAGACGCCTGAATCCCACGTTTCAAGACACAGGCAGATACAATTAAAAGACTCATTGGACATCTGCAGCAGTGGGAGTAGTCGACCTCCCAACATATGAATAAATCCTCACATTGTTTACACCTACCCATAGTAAAACATTGTTGCAAATGACAGGTGCACCGCGAGCTGGGAACAGCGATAGTCTCAGACTGGGAGGCTCGCGAGCGGACCAATCAGAACATGGGGCTCTTATCACTGACGCCATTAACATTGACCAATCCTCAGAGGTCTTCATGTAACAATTTTCATGTATCAAATTGAAGGGACAGCCCAAGTATACCACCTGACTAACCCTCAACCACTAACACCGTTCTCTATATGTATGCTATACTAACCCTACCACTCGAGTAACCAATCCAGAGTGGAAATAGGTTTTTTGCTAAACTTTCTAAGGTGACGCAAGTAGCGCGTCATACTAAGGTAAAAAGGGCCTGCGAGCCCCGCGATTGTGTGTGTGTCAGGACGGACGCGTACGATCCTTGACCCATCCCTGCCGTTTTGTCTAATAAACAGCAGAGTCACCTTGCTTCTTGCATGTGTCTCATACTCTATCTCTTTTGGGATATACGGGAGGAGTTGGGGCCTCCCTGCCCGGAGGTCTACTGACGGCCCGGCCGACCCCGGCAGAATTTCCCCCCGACAGTTTCATGGATACAGAAATTGCAATGTTAGGATGAATGTTGTGAACAGTGATGTCAGCACCAATCCATGTTTCTGTCATGTATTCACGGATTCATACATGCAACCTTATCATCACGGACTGGCAAATGGACTCTAGAGTTCTCTGATCAATGTATCAAATCCAAGATGCATATTTATTTTGTGCAAAGCAGACAAGAACAATTGTTACGTCATTGTTACAATTATTCCCATTGCCCTTTCTCATATGGTTATCTTCAGACAGTACAAAAGGAGAGTACCAGACTGTCCACCTTGGAAAGATGACCCTCAATCTGCAAATTATTCTGATGGTTGGTCTAGTGTCGCCCCTTGCGATATACAACTTATATACAACTGAGGTTGTTTAAACATAACCTCTAAAACACAGGGCAGTGTTCCATGGGTGCTCAGACCCCAGCAGGCTAGTCACACCACAATGTGTCAGTACATGCAGTTTGGAAATGCATTCCGGCAAGGCGTTTCCCTAAGAGCTGGTGACAGTATGAACATGCACCTCAGCAGCAACTGCTTTTTCGACACCATGTATGGTTTGTAATGTACTTGATGTACAATGCAAAGGGACTGGGTCCATTAGTTTAGCAATGATTCATTGATGTGGAATTGTTTTTCTTTTTTTTTCTTTGCGTTACACAGAGGTGTGGCTTGGGGGTGATATGTGCCAGTCAGAGGGGCACACCATATGGTCTTGCACTGGGCACCAATTTGGCTAGAAACAGTCCTGCATACAAGTACTGGCACATCAGTGAAGGCAAGCAGACAGTGATGTGTACTGTGACATCAACACGTGCCATGCATGGAAACACACTGCCACCTTGCACAAAGCAGGACATGTGACAGACGTGTACACTCTCCTAAATATGCATTGGTCATCGACGGCTGCCAAATGCAGCCAAATGTACTACAACACATATATGGGCATAAAAATACTATTATCGACACATACAATAGACACAAATGCCACACACTCGATGTGTCCGTATAGGCGTCCATGCCTCCACCGCCTTGTACCTGCTCACTGCTAATGAGTTTACTTGTGGACTCTTCGAATGGAGTCAGCTGCTTCTCCTCTGGTGGCCCCCCACTGTTGGCCTGGGCAGATGCCAGCTTTGCCATTCGCTTGGCAGGATTATGGGTGCTGTCCGCTAAGGGGTAGAGCTCAAAACAGTGTTCTGTCACATATGTTTTCAGGATCTCAACTCCTTATCTGTGAAGTGCCTCTTTCTTGGCAGACTCTTATCCTTTGCCTATTCTAGGGGTGGAGCCCCTTCCTGCTCTTCAAGGAGTCCCCTCTTGGCCCTAGTGGCCCTTGGTGGTGCTGGGTCACATGTAGGCCCCCCACATGTCCACGTCAAGGCGTCGGGTCACCTGTGGGCTGAAGATCACCATGTCAACCTGGGGCCTGGGTACATGTGGCCTCACCACATCACATTCTTCTCCCTTGCCTTTTTGGAAACTTCCCACACATGGTGTAGGTAAAATTAAAAGCATCCACACAAATATGATACAAAATGAAATATGAAACAGTCTATGTGATGGACTACTTATATTGGTGGTGCTGCAAAACTCCAAGGCACCCCAAACGCAAAACATTGTTATGCGACACACAGAAAGCCTCAAAATGAAAAGAATACATGTGCATATGGGCGGAGGTAACCCCCAAAACCAAAAATGTGGTACATGTTAAATGAGGAATGGCTTGTGTAGCACCCCCAAATGCTTATCAGTGACACTCAATCCCCCGTCTTTGTACCTTCTCGTGCACAACCAGTGATGCACCTTGCCCCTCTTAAATATCCCTGCCATAGCTGTGCACCATGTAAGCAGCACAGGAGGGCTGTGTGCAGCGAGTAGCACGTAATTTAAATGCTATGGGACTTTACTCTGCTATCTGCTGCCTCAGACGTGAGATGTGAACCAGAGTTTCTACTCCCTCTGTGTGATTTAATTTCCCTCCTCCTGCCCTGTATTACCTCCAATACTCTGACATCTGCTGTTGCCGGATAGAGTATGTGTGCCTGCTATCAACCAGCACTGTTTTGGAGTGCCAGCTGTTCAGCCATTGCATGTTTTCCTGTATTGGCCCTGGTCCCACCTCATCTGGTAACTTTGAACTTCCAACTCTCCCTACCACCTCCAACACAGATCCACAGCACATATCCAGGACTCAGCTGAGCCACACCTGTCTCAGGGGTTGCCATGTCTGCACCATCTTCCTCATCTTCTGAGAGTGGCATCCCCAAGTCTGTGAGGCAGAGGGCTACCTGCTTCACCACCAGCGAAGTTGGCATCCTGTTTGATCAGATCCTGGCTAATTATGATGTCCTCATCCACCCAGCAATGCAGCTGGGACACGACAGATGACAACAGATCTGGGAGATGATCACGGCTCCCATCAATGCAGAGGGGAATCAAGTCCATTCACTGAGACCATGATGAGCACTGGGAGGACCTCAAGATCCGGAGTCATTCAAAGGCAGTGGCAACCGTTATGACGGAGCCCACCGTGGAGGTGCATCGTGCAGGCTGCCACCAGATGTCACCAAACCAGTTGGTGGTCCTCCTGAGGTTCTACCCAGAACTTCACGCCCAGATCTGTGAGTGGAAATGACATCTGGAAGCCGCTGGTGAGTACCCATGTCTACAGAGTATGTGTGTCATGCATGGGCATGAATGATAGCAGGTGCCCTCTTCTGTATACAGCATGTGTATTGCAGTGATCCACAGTGGCATGCAGTCTCTTGCCAATGCTGGGTGTATGTGGTGGCAGACATATATTTATTGGACATGCGTTAGTATATGCAGTTTGTCCTTGGTGACTTGGTGTACTCGTGCAAGAGAAATGTCAGATTTTGAGAACAAGTGGCGAGACATTAAAGATGCGGGTTATGATGTTGTGGCCATTTAAGGTACATACCTGCAGGGCAACTCTGTATGTTGCACATCTGCAAGTGAGTCCATCCAAATACATCTGTTGAGAGTGACACACGTGCATAGCTATCTGTGATTCTCATGCTGGTGCTGTGATGTGTCATACAACAGTATATGAAGCCCAAGGTGACTTTTGATCAAGCCATATGTATGTGCTGGGGCAAACAGCATAAGCGCTTGTTCCTCAGAAATGTGTGCTGGTACATGTTGAACACTTACAGGTCAAGCTGTCAGGGATGCATGTTGCTACCTGTAATTGGGTGGACAGGTGCCTAGTTTCACTCCCCATGGCCCTGGCTGCATGTCAAACTTGTGTCACTTTGGCACTGGTATAGTGCCATTGCATGTTTTTAGAAATGTGTTTGTGGCCACAAGACATTGTGCTGGGTTTACATGTGCATTTGTCATGACTGTGAGTCATCATTGTCCCTACACCCGTGTGTCAGTAGTCATGTGGATTGCATGGGCATGCAAGTGTGTGTGTGTGTGTGTGTGTGTAAATTGCTGGTTGACCCATGCTGAATTAATGTTACTATTAATGTTGTGTATGCCACGCATGCTTTGACACTGATGACTGATGCCAATGTTCTTTATCCCATTTTCCACAGTTGATGCAGTTCATGAAGAGGCCTGAAGCGTTGCTGTGGAGTGGAAGGGACTGACCAACCATACCCAGGCACACACCCCAGCCAGTCCCCATTGACACCACCTTCTTGAGGGTGACTTGGCTGGGGGAGTGGCAGTACCATCTAGCGAGGCTGCCGACGGTAAGCCCCAGGAGGTGAATGTGGCGGGGCACACCTCAGCAGCTCTCGGACAGGGTTGGGGAACACAGGGGCCATTTAGGGGGCATAAGACTCTCTGAAGTCATCCACAGTGATGGAGTTGGGTGTGGAGGAGGAGACAACTGCAGGTCAGCCCACAGGGTATGGTGGGGGCATCCAGGAGGGTGTCCAGGCTGCACGGCAGGCCCAAATATATGAGTATGTGCAGTCCACCGTGGAGGTTTCTGCACACCCTCCTGTCCCATTTGCTGTGGCAGTGACCACCTTTGTGAATGCGTCCACCCAGACTGAGGCCCTCCTTGAGACCGAGGTGGTCAGCCAAGATGTGGTGCAGGCCCTGCTAGCTGCTCCTATGAGGCAGCCCTCATCGATTTCCGATACTATTACAGCTAATCATGAGCAGCTGTCTAAGCATCACAAGTTGATGAGCTGCTTCCTGGGAAAGCTGTCAACTGCACTGCTCCTCGGTGGTCTCTCAGTTCTGGGCGTGCAGTGGCTTCCTTCACCACTTCCTTCTCTGTGCTCCAGTCATCCTCCAAGGTGCGTTCCATGCTGCATAACACCATGGTCCCCTGTGCGCCATTCATACCCACATCATCTGGTCTGGTTGTGCCTATGTTCCTGCCTGAGGTGATAGTCCCAAGTATGTCACATGAGGTGGTTAGTTTCCCTGCTCCAACACTGGAACAGGCAGTGGAGGGACAGCAGGCGTTTCAGGACAGTGCGGGTTCTGTTCGTCCTCGACAAGTGCCATCCAGTTGGAGGAGGTACCTACGCAACGTACACTCTTCCAGGCAGCAGCAGACAAGGAGTGTGCAGAGGCAGTAAATATAGGGCCATTCCACACTGAGGAGGCAAATTAGGCAGCAGATGGGAAATATCTGGCAGGAGGAAAGGAGGCGTCTTCGGCAGATGGAGTGTGTCCGAGCAGAGTGCCAGAGGCAGCTGATGGTGGAGAGGGAGCAGGCTAGGGAGGCGTCCATAGCCAAGAACAGGTCACAGGTGGCAGAGAGGTGGACAATAAAGTGAGCAGACATCGTGCAGGATGCTTGCAGGGATGCAAAGGAGCAGGCGAGGTGGATGGAAGAGGGTCAGCAATCCCTCCAGGTAAGAACACTGGCCCGCCTCAATGCAGAAGAAGATGAGAGTGACTCTGCCATAGTGGAAGCATTGAAGGAAATTTAAGCCCCCTGCCTGTTTATATAGTTCTATAGTTTTCGGTTTCATTTTGGACTTTTATTTTATTTTCATTTCTGGACATTTTACCCTTCTCCATTTTTCTTAATTGTACTGTAAATGTTTCTAATACAAGTGTATGGATCTTGATACCACACTTCTTGAAGTCTCTTTGTCCATGTGCAAAATCACTTTTTCCAAGGTGCCCAAATGCATTTCTTCTGTGACTGTCACATGGGTTTGGGCCGCACATTGGATGTGTGGGCTGCGCTCATCACTTGTGCATGCACTCGATATTCGGTAGCTGTAACCCTGCCAAAGCATGACCACATACACACACATCTGCAATCACGCACTACCTGCTCACATATCATGCTGCACATCTGCACTCAAATGCTGCATATTTAGGAGATTGATTAATTTGTCTGGCTGTCCACATTGTCTGGCTCGCACACTCTCTTTACCTCAACTCTCTTTACCACAACTGTGTACCTACCTGACTACTTTCCATCCTTCCTTTCTACACATGCATTTCAAATGACTCAGCACAATCTCTGATGTCTCAGATGTGGGCCCTCCAAGGGCATTCACCTACAGCACTTTGAAGCCATTGCAATGGCATGTGGGCACAATAATATGTAACATTACATTCTGTAGCATTACTATGGGCCTCATTCCGAGGCTGGCGGTAAGGGTTAACGGTCACCGTTAATGGCAACGGTGACCGTTAACACTTACCACCATATTCTGAGTTCCCTTTTGCGGGTTGGCATTTAACGCCTGCTTTTAGCAGGCGTTAAAAATCCAACCCGCAAAGGGACCTTGGAGTAAATTACGGCACAGTAATTTACGGTGCCGTAATTTACTCCTTCCCCATTCTCATTGAGCCCTATGGGGGCAGGAATGGGGATGGGGAACCGGTATGGTGAATGGGGAATTACCGGTCCCTCCAACCTTGGAATGGACCGGTAATTACTCCATTCACCATGCCGGATTTCCATGGAGTAAATAGCTCCATGGTTGCTTACCATGGTGCTATTTACTCCATGGATAGCGTCAGCCTCGGAATGAGGCCCAATGTCACACATATATGGTGTGGGCAAACTCTAGGTGGTGCTACATTTTGCTTCCCTGTTGATGTTCAACTGAGTGTGCTGTAACAGGAAGTCATGTAAGGAGCTACAGACATGGATTATGCAGCAGTGCTCCCATTTGTTCCAGTTGGAGGAGGATATGTGGTCGGTGTACTTCATGCTGGAGGCAGACCAGAGGATGTGAGGTAAGATGTGGTTCAACAATTGACTGGTGGGGTGTAATTTAGCAGGGCCTGCCTGCATTAGTGGGTGGAGGTGAGTGGGGCTTGTGGGGGGTGGCACGATTTGAAGAGGCAGCTTGGGGTAGAGTGCAGAGATGAGTGGGACTGGTGGGGGGGTTGGCAGGACCTGAGGGGGAAGCCTATAGCAATGGTTAGAGGTGAGTGGGGTTGGTGGTGGGTGGCAGGATTTAAGGGGGCATCTTGGGGTGATGGGTGGATGTGGGTGGCGCTGGTGGGAGCCGCAGGACCTGATGGGGCAGCCTGGGTTAGTGGGCGGAGGTGAGTGGGTGTGGTGGTTGGAGGCAGGACTTTAAGGGCAGCCTGGGGTAGTGAGTGGAGGTGAGTGGGCTGGTGGGGGGGGGGCAGTACTTGAGGGGCAGCCTGGGGTAGTGGCCAGAGGTGAGTGAGGGTGGCAGGACCTGAGGGAACTGCCTGGGATAGTGAGCAGAGGTGAGTTGGGGGTGGCAGGACTTGAGTGGACTGCCTGGGGGTTGTGGCAAAGGGATGGGGATGGGGTGTACTGGCAGGGGGCTGCCTGGGGGTTGCGGCACAGGGGAGTGTGGGAAGGGGGTGTACTGGCAGGGGGCTCCCTGGGGGTTGCGGCTGAGGTCAGGGGTGTGTGAAGGGGGAAGTACTGGCAGGGGGCCACCTCGGGGTTGTTGTGGAGGTCAGGGAGGTGTGGGGAGATGGGTGTACTGGCAGGGGGCTGCCTAGGAATTGTGGTGGAGGCCAGTAGGTATGTTGAGGGGAGTGTACTGGGAGATGGCTGCCTGGATGTTGTGGTGGAGGTCGTGGGGGAGTGGGCAGGGGGTGTTCCCTCAGGGGGCTGCCCAGGGGTTGTTGCGAATGACGGAGGGGTATAGGGAGGGGGTGCACTGGCAGGGGACTGCCTGGGGTTGTTCTGGAAGTCAGGGGGCTGCCTGTGGGATGTGGCAGATGTCAGAGGGGTGTGCAGGGGGTGTACTGGCAGGGGACTACCTGGGGGGTGTATTAGAGGTCAGGAGGTGGTGGGTGCTGTCATGAAGTGAGGGGGTTGCTATGACTTAGCGGTATAGTCCAGCTGTTTAGGTGGCTTGAAACTAGGGGTGAAGGCAAGCAGTTTCGCTAGGGGGCTGCCTTGAGTTGCATGGTGAAAGTCCGCAGTTTCGCTGGGGTGCTGCTTTGAGTTGCGTAGGGATGGACCACTGTATCACCAGGGTGCTGCCTTGGGTTGTGTGGGGACAGTCTGGAGTTTCGACGGGATGCTGCCTTGATTTACGGGGGACCGCATGCAGTTTAGCCGGGGTGGTGCCTTGAGTTGCATGGGGACTGCATGCAGTTTTGCCGGTGTGCTGCCTTGAATTATGGGGTGGGTACACAGTTTCACCGGGGTGCTGCCTTGAGTTGCTTGGGAACTGGGAGTTACGGGGGACGGCAGCGTGCTGGATGGTGTTGAAAACGTAGGCCCAACAGTTATTTGTCTCTGGTTTTTCTTTGCTTGGGGGCGTGTTGTGGGCATTCCAAGTGCAACTCGATTTTATTTGTGCGTCAGCTTACTTTGCACTTTTGATTCCATGAAAACGTGGAACATGCAAAATAAACACTTGCGCGCAAGTAGACACAACATTTTTTTACACGCTAAGTACTTTGCATAGACTTTGCAATTTTTCAATAAATTAGGGTCCATGTTTTTTTCTACTTCAGTTTTTCCTATTTCTGCTTTATTTTGAATTAGTAGTTCTCCCAGTGGTCCTTGGCTTCCTAAAATAGGTGGATGACTGGCTTTGTGGTTTTCTTTACCAATTTATTTTTCTATCTCTTCTTCTTGATGATGTTCATCATCTAACATGTCTTTGTATTGTTTAAATGTGTAATTATTCTTGCTGTTTTCACTTGCGCTTCAAATGCAGCTTCAAACGTATCATGGTCACCTAATAATTCTTCCTCTTTTCTACAAGATTTTAATAGTTGTAGTAGGGCCATGTAAAACATGTATTTGTGGTGTGCAGATTTACAGGATAGTTTAACATGGTTAATCAGAGTGGGTTTTGAAACTCTTTTTAGTCTTTGTTCACAATATAATATTAAATATTGTCCTGCTGCTTTGATTGCCTTGATAATATTTTTGTATGTGTATTCTTGTGCTATTTCATACAAACACATTTTTTTTCCAAAGCAGGACATCTGCTTGGATAGTATGTGTCAATGAGATCATACATTTTTTAAGATGTCTTGCCTTTTGTTTTTTTTGTGCTAGATATTTAATTTCTTGGTATGATTTAAGTACTGTTTTTCAAGGGGAAGTTGTACCAAGGTTCAATCAAAGAATATTTTCAGATTTTCCATACATGGCTGTACTTTTTAAATGATCTGCAGGTTCTAATAACCCACATTATCTCTATGAGAGCAACGCTCTACACATTTTGTGAATGTATTTTGTTCAGGTGATATGTCATCCCAGAGGTTCTTTTAGTTCATTTTACTCAGATTTGTAGATAGAAACTATAAGTAGTTGGAGGGCAATTGGAAGTGGGAATATTATTATAAATAGCTTAAAATGCAATTTTGATTGTCATCACATGTTTGTTATTGCAATATGTGCATAGTAAGGGGTCTGTTGTGTTGTTTTCAATGTCTTCTGTTAGAAATAAGGCCACTTGGAACTATTTTGATTATCACTGCTTTCAATTGTGTGGCAAATATCTACTGTCTTTGCAGTTTGTAGAAATGTCTTTTCCAAAAGAGACACACTTTTTTCTGGAATTTCAGCTTCAATAGTTTGAAACTTTGCTATGTCTTTCTTGTAGTTGTTAGAAAGCACCAGAGTGATTAAACATTGTTGGTCGCAACTTTGTAAGTTTGTTGAATTTTCTGCTTGTACTGCAGAAGCACAATATTTATTTTGTTGGTCCTCTATGTGTCACAGGAATTCTTGCTCTGTTACAGTTCGTAGAGTGGCATTCCGTTTTTTAAATGCTAGAGCTTGACAGGTATTACTGTACAATATATGTACAACAGTGTGAATTGTAGAATGGTGTCTTGTTAACATTTTTAAGTGAGGAAGGTGCTTTTACAGGATGATCCTGAATTGCAGCTTAAAGAATCCCCTTGTATTCTGGTGTGGATGTGCAGTGGATATTTGGTATAGTTCTGATTCTACTTTTGTCATTTAGTTTAGCAAATTGCTCAGGAAAATGTCAACAACGGTTGGCACACATTGCATACTGAGCTGCATTACCATTTGTAGATGAATGAACTGTTTGGACATGTTGAACATTTTCTTGAACATTTGTATGGGAAGATCTATTAAAAAAAATAATGTTCTTTTTTCATAATAGTTTCTCTTATTATTTCATAGCCTCTTGCATATGCATCTATGGTAATTGGATTTGTTTGTTGTTGGCTGTATGCTACTTCATTAAAGTAGGGTGTTGGGCAAGTGTTGCAATGCCATTCACCAGCACAAACGTTATCTATATTGACATTATGCATGTGCCTGAGTGTTGATTTGTTTGTAGTTTTTTAAAATAATGTAATTGATTTAATTCTGTTTAATCTAACTATTATCACTTTCTTTTTTGTTTAATGTGATGTCAATTATTGATTCTAAAACCAGTTGTTTTAATTGATAATTCACAAGTGAGGAATGTGAATTTTCAAATGTGTATGACTAACTTCCAGTACATAAAATATTAAATGGCAACATTAATTAACACTTATACATAAAACATTCATGCAGATAATATAGGAGCACCAAGTAATATTGTACTACACACATATTAACTGCAAAGTGTGAGACACCTGACAGTCTGCTCCCACACACTCCCTCAGGATCGTCCTTTCCTGTGGCCAGGCAAGGGCCATCTCTTTTAGATCCTGACCCTTGGGGTGGACACGCGAGGGAGGATCACCTGTGTCGGGGGTCACGAGGGATTGAGAGGAGGATACCTAAGGGCGAGACATGGTATTTACCGAGTCCCAACAATACCCCAACCAACTCTCCCTTAGCCTTTATGGGGTATCTGCAATCTCGCCCCATCTCACTCTCCCCATTACCAACACACACTGAGATGAGGAGGAGGCAACTAAGATCAGTAAAGATTAACCAGAGGAATAATATGGGGAAAATAAGGGAAACCTACCCTAGAAGGAACTCAGATTGTCCCAATAATAGAGTCAGGTAGGGTCAGGTATTTAGTAGTGATCATTCACAGCTGACTCCACTTTACTGTGGTTTTCACTATAAAAGGTGTGGTTGTGCACAGATGAGAGAACACGTAGGGAAGTAAGCAGTAGAGCTAGCTGGGATACGAGCAGAAGCGCCAGAGCTGCCCAGGACCAGAGGCCAGAGACTGGGATGCCGAGATGCTGAGAAGCTGCAGTTTGAGAGAGCAGAAACGTGGAGAGGGATGAGTGTCTCTAGGGAGCCAAGAAGGGTCCATGCATGGAAGCCGAGACACTTGCTGGTCCCCTGCAGAACCTACAAAGACAAATACTTGTTCCTCTGGGCTGGTGAGACAACCCAGGAGCCTCTTCAGGGCAGGCCTTGAGACCCTGACCTTGTAATGAGGAGTGATTGTGAAGCTGAAGCGCAGAAGTCAGCCCAGTGAGTCGTAGAGCATTGCAGAGCCGTGTTGTGAAGAGTGTGACGCAAAGTAACACTAGAAACGAGTTTGAAAGAGGACTGTGTTTGTGTGAATGTTTGATTGAACCAGAAGGGAAGATTTCAATAATGGAAAGATACAAGTAACAGTGCAAGTTCTAACCCAGGGAGACTCCTGTGTGTGAAATAACAAATTAAATGAACTTGGAAAATAAAGTGATATGAGTGGAAAATGGGCCCAAACCCTGTGAAAATAGTTTAAGAGGTGCGAGCCACCCAGAAATAAGTGTCGGGGTGCACGTGTCGGGGTGCACATGAGGGTGAAAGAAGCGTGCAAGAGACACAACTGAGATAAGGAATAAAGGATAATGCAAGTTTGCATGACAAAAAGGAAAGGAATAGATGTAAGTGGTGCAGGAAGCACCTGAAGATAAAAAGTGTAAAGGAAGGCAACAAAGAGAGGGGCAAAGGATCAGAGTTTTCATGCTGAGAAAAAGCAAAGATATTGGAATTTTCAAAAGCCTCTGATTATACCCCATGATAGGATTGTGTATAAAAAAGATGGTATGCAAGGAAAAGGCATATCCTGACCAGCTAAACCTGTGCTTGGAATTAGATGGGCTTAAACTTGCGGAAGGGCACACTGTGAAACCAAAAAGGAAATGTGAAATATTATTTTTTTTGTGTTGAAAGCTGGAAGAGGCCTGAGCTTTGGGAAGGGAACCCTGAGAGGCCTATTGAGGAAAGCAAAGTTCATTCTGTTAAAATCAACTCTATGTTGAAAGCTGGAAGGGGCCTAAGCCCGGGCAAGGGAACCCTGAGAGGCCTACCAAAGAAAGCATCCTGATAGCATCGACTTTATATCTGAAAGTTGGAAGGGGCCTGAGCTTGGGGAATGGAAGCATAAGAGACCCAACTATGTTGGAGACTTATTGGTTTTCTTTAAAGTGTTTGAAGGATTGAAGCATGGGGAAGGGAACCAGAAGGTACTTCAATGGGAACTGTGTTACATTTATTTTGTGGCTTTTGAAACTTGAATAAGTTGAAGCCTGGGGAAGGGAACACCAAGGAACTCAAGGACACTGAATGTATTTGAATGAACTGTAAGGGCCTGTGCAGAATGTCTTATGAACAGCCCTCTTGATTGAACTCGTGTTTGTGACTGACCAAATTGCACCCAATGAGAAGACCATCCCATTTATGTTGAACCACCATTTTTCTTTTCAAAAGACTACATATAACATTTTTTGTAAAAGAGTGTGTGCAAGCATAGGTTTAGAAACAGACAGACTTTTTTAATACTATTAGACAACAACGGCCATTTGAAATATCAGTTAAGGGAACGTTCACTTTAGAGTTAGGGACAGTCAGGCATTACACCAACCCCAGAATGTTAGTCAATAAAGGTTTTAAAACAAACCCTTTTGGGTCTGTGCCTCTCTTGATACCATGCCTGTCTCACATATGGTGTCAGAGTGCGATGCAACTCAACTGAAACAAGTTGGGGCACCCTGAAATATGAGAAGTTAAGTGATAGAGCTTCAGACCTCACATTGGCCACTAAATGGTCTCTTCGGTTTGATATTTGTAGTAGCCGGACAGAAATCATCCCATGAAAAGAAAGAAATATTACCCCTAGTGGTCTTGTTCTTATTCCACCTCCCGGAACATATATCAGGTTGGCACCCAAGTCAGTATTTGTGTGGAAGTTTGGCATCAATGTCCTGAGCTTGGTGATCAATTCTGATTTTAAAGGGGATGTGAAGATACTACTCCAGATCCAAGCAGGAGACCAAATAGCCCAGGGGAATACATGAAAGAGTGATGTTGCCTATCCCTAGATTAAACACAGAGAGAGGTGGTACTGAAAGAGGGGCTTTTAGCTTTGGGGAAGCTGATGCTCGTCCTGGTTCTACCCAAACCCCAGCCATCCATGACGATAGCTCTGATATGCTCCCCAACTTAGCCTTTGTTCTGCGGAATTATAATTTACTCACTGAACTCTTCCTACAGGTTGTACCTGAGTCTGAGGGTCAGAAGGGAGGAGGGCAATTTTTCTTTTTAAAGAAAGGATTACTGTATAGAGGGGATTTTACTTCTGAAGTGATGCCAAAATACTAGCGGTTCCCCAATGTCACAAACTTATGGTGCTTTAGATTGCACAGTCAGATATTCCAGGAGGACATTTTGGTCAAGCCAACACTCAGGCTCATTTGGCCAACAAGTTCTATTAGCCAGGGATACATGTTGACATAAAACATTTCATTCAAACCAGTAAAATATGTCAGCATACCAGTAATCATGTACCTCCTCCAGCCACCTTAAATCCATTACCCATAATCAAAGTACCATTTTCAACGATTGGCATGGAAATCATTGGCCCCCTCAAAATATCTAAGCTAGAGAACAAACATGTGTTGCTGATACTTGTTTAAGCCACCTGATACCCAGAGGCATTCCCCCTGCATAATAACACCACTCAGCAGATACGCAAGCATTTACTTCCCTTCTTCTCTCCAGTGGACTTCCCTAAGTAAATCTGAACAGATCAGCGCGCCACCTGTATTAGTAAGCTCATGGGGGAAGCAAAAAAGCTACTTCATATAACCATCTTGAGGACGTCCGTTTACCACCCCAAATGGACAGATAAGTTGAACGATTTAATAAAAACCTTAAGACCATTCTTAAAAATCTGCTTGACAAGGATGGAACCAATTGAGATCAGATGATTTTGTGGGCTCTGTTTGCCATAAGAAAAACCCCTCAAGCCTCCACTGGATTCTCACCCTTCAAAATATTATATGGGTAAGACCCAGGGATGTTTAAGATATGCTTCATGAAAAATGGGAGGAAAGGGAAGGAATTCTAATACCATTGTCCTAGAGAGCCGCTCGGAAAAAAGAACATATGGCAACTGTTCAAGCTCTAGTTCAAGGTCACCTGGTAGATCCAAATGTCAACAGAAGTGTCCAATGATAAGAAGACATCACTTGGATCTTTTTCCATCAAACAAAATGTCTTTGTGTTTCTCCCTACTTCAGATAACAAGCTTATTTCTAAATGGCCTGGGCCATACAAGGTATTGAACAAGACAGGACCTGTAATAATAAGATCGCTCAGCCAGACCATTGCCAATAGACATACATTTATCATATGAACCTCTTAAAAGTGTGGAAAGAGAACAACTCTGAATCTAATGCCACAATGTTATCTTGTCTAATACCGGACGAGGTAAACAACAATATTCTAATTTCCTCTAATTTTACTCAGACCCAACAGAAATATCTTCTTGGATGTGTTCCATGAAGAACCTGGCAGGATGAAAGTAATATTACATCACATTTACACCCCTGTATGCTAGGTGCCACCTGTGTATAGGCGAGTTATAAATACCATATCAAATGCCATATCATATAATACGTATTTCATCTCAAACCAGATCGACTACCTGAGGCCTGTAGAAATGTTTTCATCAAAATAAGTAGAGAAAATTCTCCAGGGCAACATAATTGAGCCTTCTACCAGTCCTTGGTCCTCCCCTATTGTGTTAGTGGAGAAGCCAGACAAAAGTTGGAGGTTCTGTATAGACTTTCCGAGAGGTGAACAACATCTCAGCCTTTGACGCCCACCCAAGTCCTCGTATTGGCGATCTTATTGACAAATTTGTTAGTGCTGTCTATTTGTCCACGCTAGACTTAACCAAAGGGAACTGGCAAGTTGCCCTACATAGACCAGATAAATAAAATACTAGTTTGGCACCGCAATATGTCTAATTCAGTTCAACACTTTGGGTTGTATGGTGCCCCAGCAACTTTCCAAAGACTGATGGATAAGATTCTCCAAGGTTATTCAGAATTTTGTGGGGCATACATCAACGGCATTGTAATCCACAATCCAACCTGGGTAGAGCACTTATACAGCTATACACTGTAATAAGAGCCTTGCAAAAGGCAGGGTTAACAGCCAACCTGAGGAAATGCAAGTTAGCCCTACCTCCCATAAAATACCTAGGGTTCTTTGTTAGGAATGTCAGTATTCAATATCAGGATGAAAATGTTAAAGCTGTTTTAGAGTCCCCAATGCCCAAGACCAAAAAGGATATACGATCTTTCCTGGGTTAGTTGGTTATTATCGATGGTTCATACCTAATGTTTCTGATAAAACAGCCAAATTGACCGACAAACTATGAAACGCAGAAATCCAGAAACTTATTTTGGATAAGGAGGATGAAATATGTTATCGGGTCCTCAAACAAACATTATGTCAAAGCCTTATTCTCAAGGTGACAGGCTTTTCTAAGGACTTTATTTTACAAACTGGTGTTTCTTTGAATGGTTTAGGTACAGTAATGTCCCAGATCCATGATGGGCTAGACCACCCCAATCTGTTCACTAGCTGAATTGTTCCCCAGGGAAAATAACTATTCAGTGATCAAACATGCAGCCTTGGCAATTAAGTGAGCCATAACACATCTTAAGTATTACTTATTGGGCTGAACGTTTAGGTTGATCATGGATCGATTCCCCCTAATATGGATCAGTCAAAGCAGAGTCCAACCTAAGAGTTATGCAGTGGTTTGTGGACTTACAACCTTATTGCTTCTCAGTGGAACATCGAAAGGGCAAAGAACAAGTAAATGTAGTTTCCTTCTGAGGTTTCCCTGTAAAGCAATTCAGTCCACACCACATAGGGAAAGGGTATGTGAGAAACCTGACAGTATTCTACCACCCACTCCCTCGGGATCTTCCATTCAGCACTCCAGGGAATGGCCATCACTTTTGGATCATGGGGGGGTGGACAAGTGAGGGAGGATGACCTGAGTGGAGGGTCACGTGGGATTGGTAGGGGGATATCTAAGGGCGAGACATGGTATTTTCCCAGGCCCAAAAATACCCCAACCTATTCTCCCTCAGCCTTTATGGGTTATACCAATCTCACCACATCTCCCCCTCCCATTTCCAACAAATACTGAGACCAGGGAGAGGTAACTAAGATCAGTAAAGTTTACCCATAGGAATACCATGGGGAAAATAAGGGAAACCTACCCTACAAAGAACTCACATTGTCCCAGTAATAGAGTCAGGCAGGGTCAGGCATTTAGTAGTGACATTCACACCTGACTCCACTTAACAGTTGTTTTCACTATAAAAGGTGTGGTCGTTCACAGATAGGAGAGCAAGTAGGGAAGCGAGTTGGAGAATTAGCTGGGAGAAGAGCCGAGGTGCCAGAGTTGCCCAGGCCCAGAGGCCAGAGACTGGGATGTGGAGACGCTGTGAAGCTGCAGTATGAGAGCGCAGAAGAGTGGAGAGGGAGGCGTGTCACCCAGGAGCCAAGAAGGGTCTGTGCATGGGAGCCGAGAGACGTGGTTGTCCCCTGCCATATCTACGAAGGTGAATGCTCATTCCCCTGGGCTGGTGAGACAGCCCAGGAGTATCTGAGGGGCGGCCGGGTGAGACCCTGACCTCAGGATGTAGAGTTGTTGTGGAGCTGAAGTGCAGAAGTCAGCCTGGTGAGTCTGAGAACATTGCAGAGTCAGGTTGTGAAGAGCGCGATACAAAGTACCAGTAGAAATGGGTATTTGTGTGAATGTTCGATTGAACCTGAAGGGAAGATTTCAACAATGTTAAGGTACAAGTAACAGTTTGAGCGTGAACCCACAGAGACTTCTGTCTGTGTGTGTGTGAAATAAAAACTGAAATTAACTTGGAAAATAAAGTGATATGAGTGGAAAGTGGGCCAGAAGCCTTTGAAAATAGTTGAAAAGTTGAACTTTCAAAAAAGTTTGCGAGCAATCCAGAAAGAAGGAAACAAATGGCGGGGTTCATGTGAGAGTGAAAGAAGCATGCAGGAGGCACAACAAAGATAGGGAATAAAGGATAGTGCAAGTTTGCATGACAAAAGGAAAGGAATAGATGAAAGTGGTGCAGGAAGCACCTGAAGATAAAAAGTGCAAATGAAGACAAGTGTAAGGGGCAAAGGATCAGAGTGGTCTTGCTGAGGGGAAGCAAAGAGCCTGGCATGTTCCCAAGCCTCTGATTCTACCCCATGAAAGGATTGTGTATAAGAAAGACTGTGTGTAAGGAAAAGGCATATTCTGGCCAGCTAAACTTGTGTTTGGAATTAAACAGACCTAAGCTTGGGGAAGGGCTCCCTGTGAAACCAAAATGGAACTGTGATATATTTTTTTCATTTTTTTGTTGAAAGCTGGAAGAGGCTTGAGCATAGGGAAGGGATCCCTGAGAGGCCTACCTAAGAAAGCATCCTGATAGCACTGACTTTATATCTGGAAGTTGGAAGGGGCCTGAGCTTGGGGAAGGGAACCCTAAGAGGCAATTATTTAAGCATCCCATACAACTCTATATAGATACATTTTAAAGACGTAAAGCATGTCTCCATACACATACAACAATGTTATATAACATGTGAAAAGAGACATTGCTTTTGTGAAATTTAAAATAAGAGACATGACTTCACCGGGTGAGTTCACCTAATGAAAATCCATGTCGCTTTTAAAAGTTTCAAATGATTTCCAAATCCTTAATCTAAACTGCAACCACAATCTACAAAAAAAAAATCAAACACAATACAAATGATTATACATGACTACTTTGACAAACTCGACTGACTAACAAACACAAAAATAACTGAGAAGTGAATTACTTTACTTTAAATCCTTCTAACACACAAAAGCTTTACACATCAACCATGTGTCAAATGTATACACATCAAATAATAAAGGTGCCCTTGTCAATGTATTAAATGTAGTAATCTACAAAAAAACATGGTAACTGTAGAGCAGTTACATGATCCTTAATAGTTCATATTAAATTACTTTCACTTTCCCCTAAATATACTTCTAGAATAATCCATGACTCATCGATATGCAAACACGGTGGCCGTTTTACAGAAACAATGCACTGGTGCAAGTGTAAAAAACAAATATGATATCATTGCACTCTGCACCAGGGCAATGGTTTTACTGGTAAGGCTGTTTACCATGGTGCATACATGTACTAAACGTGTGTTTTGCACTAGGGCAATGTCTGCCCTAGTACTAATTGAACAATCCAAACTTTATGGAATATTCTTATGTGGTATCCATATAGTATGCATCAATCTTCTTCTTTGGTTATAAAGTTAAACATTACTATATTGATACATCACCAAAAATAAAAACCTCTCTGTGGTATGTTGCATGTACTGCATGTATGTGGCTCATTCTCAAAATATTACACAAAGACCAATAAAAATATTTGCAGAAGCTGCCTGCCTGGAACAATCTCAATCTGCCAACACCAAACAAGCAGTATGCATACAATTGAGAATAAAACAAGCATAACCTTGTTACTTCAACCTAATTTGCCAACACAATTTACACCCAATGGTCACATTACTCAAGTCAGAATTTGTCAAACATAAAACCAACATTAACACAATACGAAACAAACAAAGCCAGTATTGAAATCAACATTTTTGAAAAATTATCTGACCGCCTTTGATTTGGATTGGAGTTTAGTGCATATAGTGATGGTGAATGGCTGCTTATTTAAACTTGACACGTTAATGGTAGTTGTTGGTTTTATGCTTAATAATATGTTGAACCTTAACATTAGCATTCCCAATGTTTACAGACAATGCCTTTTTCTAGATAACCTTAACTTTTAAAATGTGTTTTCATACAAATACAATCATAATTACTGTATGCATGTAAGGTTCTGATTCACTGATGTTAATATGTTGTTAATGTTATTTACTTTAATCAGATGGATGGAAGATACTCATTCCCTCCTTGGATCTGCTTATGTAATCAAATCTATTGATTGTTCATGGTTTTTGTAAAATGTAATTCAATAATTTGGTTTTGATTTTTCTTTTTTTATTTGATGAGGAATGCGACAGCATTTTAGATGATTATTTAATCCAAGCAATACATTATTTTTGGAAAAGGATTTGCTCTCTCTACTCTCCTTGATATGCTTGTTGGGTGTCTTGACCCACGTTTGAATTATTAGGCTACAACATTTGGGGCTGTGGGCTCAGAAAGTCTAAGATGGCGGAAAAGCCCACATTTGCACCAGAATCCAGGAAAACTGTGCAGTTTTTGCGCACACCAAAATGGTCGCCGACCTGCCACCCACCAGTGCAAAGAAAGATGGTTTTGTACAAAATCTGTTTTTATTAATGTCAAAAATTGCTAAGATCATGGACCCGAAACCACCAAACAAAAATCCAACTCTGGTTGAGTGTGTTACTTTACTCTACTGCAGATCCACATCAATGCCATGTGAAGCAAGGATCATATACTATCAAGTAAAATCCTTTCTTTTGGAAATGTATTAATTCAAGACAGCTGTCAAAAATAGGTGCAGTACCGGCATTGGACACTAACCGGAGCTGGCGCTCTATAAATCCTGACAGGAGAGCTGTCTTGCAGAACTGTGCAGTGAACAGAAGGGGGTCTTGTGTCATTAAAAGTTCAAAAGACTTGCTTTTCCTGAGAACCATTAACACCTCAGAGACACAATCAACAGCCCAGGATATCACATGGCCCTGTTGATTGAGAGGGAGGAGGTTCCACTGCAGCCTGCAGGACACAACACAATAGACCCTTTCAATTGAATGGGGTATGCTGATTTTGGATGTGGACTGTAAACAGTCTTCTGGAGGATGGAGAGGCCTGTGATCTCTGATCCACCAAGCTTCTGGGGGCGGGCCAGACTGGTATGTGAATTCAATTAAGGGCAAATGTATGTTTGATTGAATTGCTTATAAAATCTTGTATTAAGCTCACAGAAATGTACAATTTGGGGGTCCTTAATATGGAAAATGCCCTCACGATTTGAAACCAAACTCCACTTTGTGCGGTGTTCTGGGACCGAACCCCGCTATTTATTAATATTGCAGACACTGTGTTTAGGATAGAGACATAGTAATTTACAGTAATATGCTCAGGGAAGGGGTGCAGGTCTGTGTAAATTTTCAGGAAAAAACAATGTTGCTAAAGCTACCAAAAACGAAAAAATGTTGTCATGTCTTAACCCAAGCTCTTAGAAAGATCAGAGTTGGGCAAGAATGTACCTTAATCCATCTGCAATGTGTACATATAATTTCAACAAACTGTGTATCTGGGAAATATGGGTTTTGGGTAAAATTGATTTTTCTAAGTAAATGCAAAGGGGAGTGTTCTTTCTGTATGCCATAAAATTGATGCCTGATTACACTTCATTCCTTCCCCCAATCAAGAGAGAGAGGAGAGCTTGGCCAATGAATAGTTGTGAGGGGCAGGTTTAGTTATGTCCACGCACACACCCATTTTCAAAACACATAAAAGGAGACTGCTTTGGACAGGCAAGGATTCACTTTCCACTTTCTTGCGAAGCATTTTGCTGGACGACTTCAAAATCCAGAACTCAACTCCAGATAGATCCAGAACCAAGCCAGAACTTAAAGCAGGGGCCAATCCACAAGCTGAATCCTCTTCAGCAGGCCTCAAAATCTTTTGCAAATTATTCAAGCAGCCGGGCTGAGCTGTTTGATTCTGGCTAGAACCCTGTGCCAGTACCCAGAAAGCAGTGCTGTATCCAGAATCCCCTTGATCCAGACTTTTGCCAGAACCAGAGACCAGTAGGTCTACAAGCCTACTTACTATTCCTTATAGTTATTCCATAATCGCACTCGACACATTCGGAAAGAATGCCGCGGATTGTCATTTCGCTCAATTTCATTTTCTGTCAAAATAGCCGCTTTTGCTTGAACTGCTAATATTCGTTTTCAACCTGCTAATCCCTCATGGAGCATCGCCACTGTGACTTGAACTAATCTTAAGTAGCTATCACCTACCCTGAACCTCCTACCGGGAATTAAAATAATTTTTTGCATATTTTTCCATTCTTTGCAAATCACACTTAAAGTATTTTGCCTGTGTTTTAAAATCATCCCTGTTTCTCTAAGCTTGCTGGGGGGAACGGGAACTGAACTACATTTGATTGTATTCCTGAGAGCTGTGTGCTCTTCTTTCCATCTTTTTATATTGCATAGGGGGGGAGTGAATTGCCACCAGGGGAAAAGGGTACGTATTATCTCTTGTGAAACCCTATCAGTTTATTTCTGTACAGCATTCTTTCCATCATTGTTTTTCCTTGAAACCATAAAAGCATTCTCAGTTACCTTTTCCTTCCTATACTAACTCTTAAGTAATTAAATCAGTGTGCTGGTGTAACATCATCCATTGTTGATCACTGTCATATGCCTAAGTGTGCTATCAAATATTAATTTATTCATCAAAGTGTGATATATATATATTGTTTAATTTTTCCAATAAATCTTTTAAATTGCAAAACAAACCTACTTCTTGGCTCAGTGAGGTCAGGGGGATTCAAAGAGAGGGGTGTTATATAAGGGTTTATCATCCAGAGTATAACTTGTCATAACAATATATAAATAAGGGCTTCCCTTGGGCGTCCCAGACGAGGCACTGACTTAGTGGGATTGCTGAATTATAGTCACTTAACATCATTAACTCATTTTGTGAATGTATGCATTAAATTAAATAATGCATTGTATAAAGATGTTGATGAATCGTCCCATTAAACCTTTCTTAATAAAAACATGTATATTGAGGCACATATTAGGGATGATTGCTCTAACCTCCCTTGGTTGATGCTGCAAGAAGCTGCTTTTGTGGTCGTTTTGACTTAGGTAGTGAATCAGGTTCTGGAAAAAGAGGCATGATCCTATGAGAGCAAAACTCACAGGGATTAAGTGTGATTTGTGCCAAATGAGTTAAAAGGAGGAGGAACATTTTGAAAAAGTTGTGGAGATGCACTAAGCCAAGGGAAAGCACTCATGTGAAGGCCATTGTCAATGGAAAAGTCAATGCATAGGCTGGTGCGGAAGCATGGATTGATTAAGTTGGAAGAGTCATGAGCTATCCACAAATTACAAATAAACACTCCCATTGGCTGCCAGTCGACATGGGTGCTGTACAATTCTTAAATAAAAGGTAAATGAATTAATATATACAGAAAGGCCAATTAAGGGTTGACTAAGCAGGAGTTCAAGCATTCATCCAAAGGTTTTACAGGGATGCACAGACACATGAATGCCTATGTGGTTTATCATATGCCAAGGCCAGCACATACAGGTGCTAGTTCTTCAAAATACTTTGAATATCTAGTGGTAAAGTGTTAAACAATTTCTTTGCTGGCTGTATGTGATGTGCATTTGAGATAACATGTGCCCAAAATGGTGCCAAAATGTGTTGGTGAGATGGCAGGTTAAACTGATTAAAAATTGTGATATTTACAAACATCACTCTCAGGTGCATACGTCTAATTTTGTTTCTTAGGATAGGACAGTTATTGTGGCTTTATACTCTAAGAGCTGCCCATGGCAATCAAATTGTTTAGCCACCCGAGGAAATATGTATAGGAGCCTGGGTGATGGGAGCACCAAAGAAATCATCAGCATGGCCAGAAAAGCAACAAGAACACTAACAAATCAATACACAGTAGTAAGGCTTGACCAGTGATGGCTGATCAATGTCAGCGGTCAGGCCAGTGACTGGACAACTACAACTGTTTAGCTTAGCTTCTGCCCAGCAAGTCCTTGAGTGGCATGTGAACTAATATGGCCTGCCTCACGTACATGGTTGATGAACTGCATATGTGACTAGCACGATGTTCTTTCATGCCTAACTCACAAGACATACACAGGTCATGTAAGTGTCAAGGCAGAGGACTAGTAGATCTCATTCTGGGACCTATAGTGTTTTTGATGCACTAACATTGCTGCTCTCTAAGATTTAAGGTCTCTTGTCCACAACCACTTTCACTTTGTCTCACTGTTTTGTATGAGCAGTGTGGTTTTCTGACCTCATTTATCATCTGTATGGATCAGAGGTAAGTCCAAAGGGGGAGTCATAGGGTAGGCCATAAACCAAACTAGAAGTGAGGACTGGACTCAAGACTGGACTAATAGTTTGGAGACAAGGTTTCAAGCCTAGTGGGTGTCACATCAATTGGACAGATGTATCATTCAACGGGTGATCCCCTCAATCCACTGGGTACCAGATTTCAATGCACTAAATCAATGTTATTTTGAAATGATTCAATAAATAATGCATTCAGCAACTCATCAATACTCATATGCTTATATTATGGGGCCTGCGGTAGCGCCCTGTAGTTATGGTTAAGTTGCTCAACCCATAGGAAGAACACTTTTTGGGCTCCTCACCAAATGTTTCTAAATGTTATATGGCCCTGTCAGATTGATCCTGGAAAGTTTGGTGAGATTTCATCAAGGTGGGGTGTGGGGGGCAAAGTTATAGGGGGTCCCAAAATGTGTGGTTTTTCCCATAGACACAATGGAAAGAAAATGTGCCCACATCTGCAGCCCAAACCGTTGGACGGATTTTCACCATATTTGCAGCAGGAGTGGCAGCTTTGGTCTGAAAGCATGCTTTAATAAATTTAGTGTAAATCCGTCAAGTAGTTTTTTTTTAATACAACCAAAAAGTAGGGCAAAAGAAATTAGTGATATCTGGGTTTGGTCCGTGGACTAGTTTCCCTGTTTGGTCTCATTTCGCTGTTTCTCTAATTGGCCCAGGGACTGACATGATGCAGACGTGATGTCCGGGAACATTGGACATGCTCGCTGATTGAATGGTGGAGAGCGTGAGGTGCATCACATTTTTGGAACCACCCGTCATGTTGGATCCGTGGGCAGCTGCAACAGACCAGAGACAGATTGGCGGGGAAAAAAGGGTCTGCAAAAGCCGCTGGGCTGGCGGTCAATTTTGTTGTCCACGGACACCACTTCAATCACAAAGGGGTTGGGGGGAGTTATATTGGAAGACCGTGTATGAAGCATACCTATCATACAGTTAATTGAATTGTGTTGAGTGGCCCCCCAGAATATGTGTACTGGGTAAAATGACCACAGTAGTAATACGTGTATTGTAATTATAATTAATGTGATCGGAGTATGGAAAGAATTGCTCTAGTAGGAATATGTGAACACTAATTGTACGTAATGTAGTGTGAGTACAAAGTGTTTGTAATATGGAGGAATTATGTAATTGGATTGTATACAGTAATTATAACTGGGTAGTGTTCACAGAATATTTACTTTATTAAGATTGCTTTGGCTACTTAGTGTTTTAGCGTGATGCAACTGCCTCCTGTGGTTTCTTGTCTGTGGAATACAAAAAAAATTGGTTAAGCATGGTTAAGCATGATAGTTGAGACATTGTATTGGTATACAGTTTTTATATATAGTTTTTAATATACAATTTCGTTTTTAGACCATGAAAAACAGTACATTTGAAGTACTATGCTTGCTACAACATTAGTGTATGACACACTGCTGTTTGAAGTATGTTGTAATTGAGGGTATGCATGAAATAATTACATGCCTGTTGGCGTACTGCAACTACATTAGAGGTTAGAAGCATATTTTCAGTGCTTTGCAATGAAGGGTGTTTTTGCATTTTTATGTATGTATTTAGATACCTGCAGGCGTAATCTAACTGTTAATTGTGTTACAGTTTAGTGACTTCTTTGGGTTGAAGGAACATTAAGTAGGCATTTGTTAAATTTTCTGGTAATCTATGTTTTGGCGTAACTGAGGTATTGCTACATTCAAACCAATGACTTTTTCTTTTCACATATGCAGTGTGCTGCCATGAAGTGGTTGTGTCACCAGTGTGGTATACTATGCCTACTGTTGTGAAGGTTTTATTTCCATGTGTGAAGCCTGTAAGCTTACCGTTATTTTTGTTTTTTTGGTACCATCTGCATTGTACCTTTGAAGCATTAGTATGACATATTGGCTATGTGAGTTTATATGTATGGTGGAACGATTGTCTGAATTGCAAAAAGGGCATAATATGCCAAATTTGCATTCTGAAGAAGCTGGTAAAATGGAATGGATTCACAATTTGGTATGGCTACTTATAGAAATTGTTCATTAGGGATGTGGTCTTGTGAAACATGGTTGCAGATGGTGCAAGCATGTTTCCAAGTGTATGAAATCCATAGGATTTCATTTATAGGGATGTTTTTGGTTTCCAGTACTTGTAGTGAGTACATTAGGAATTTGTTTGTATCTTCTTGTTTATTCATGGTAAATTTGACCATTCCTGCACAATAGTCCAATTCTTCCCTTATACCTGATACACTGTAACTATTGTCAGGATTATTTGTGGCATTTCTGTGAAGGACAAGCATTTGCAAACACAACTGGTCTGTGATGTTTAAGTAAATGTTGTGAACAATTGGTGGCAATGGAAAGATAAGATGAATTGTCACATTAGCATGATAATATACTCCAGTTGTGTTTGTGAATTTAAATGGGCCAGTGAGTTCTGTTTGTGGATTATTAGATGATCCCGCAGATGCTTGTGCAGAAGAGACATGTGTGTCTTTCTTTTCTGATGAATGTGAACTTGACGTTGTACTAGATAGATTTGTGGTTTTATTGTTTTATGCCGGAGTTGGTCATTTGTGTTTTGGTGGTATTGTTGTGAAAGGTGCTAAAGCTTCTGTTTCCATTATTTGTATATTAAAAGGTTTATTTTTTAGGTACAGGGTACATATTTAGATTGGGGGTGTATAGTCCCTTAGTTTGTTGTATTCCAGGATGAAAGGAATGTCAGCATTGACTTTGTTTGCATCAAAGTTAACTAGGAATAGACCATTGAGTGTACACAGAAGTGAAAGTGCTATGGCACTCATACTTTCTTTAACGACTGTGCTGCCAGTTTCAATCAATGCTTCCTCTAGGGTTAGACCTTGTGATTTGCGAAAAGTGACAGCATATGCAAATGACAGAGACAATTGCTCTAAGTGTACATACATGTCTTCGAAAAGAAGGAAATGTCCTTTTGTTCGGCCAATTTGTTTAACCTCTGCTAGTTTGGCAAAGTGGATATTGACAAACTGAATGTTGTTGTCATGTGGATATGTCTGGAAGCCAACAACTGTACCAACTGCTCCATTGACTAAGCCTTGGCTACGTCAAGGTTACGTTTTACAATTATTCTGCAGTTTAGACACGATGGTAATATTTTCTCCAATCCGGCTGTGTTCGAGATACATTTTTCTAAGCTATTTAGTTGTGCTGTTACTTGTTGACACATAGGAAGTTTCATGCCATTCACTTCTAGTTTGTCTGTGGATTTGATATGCAGTATAGGTTGCATTGCTTATTTCAACATTGTTTTATTGAATTGACTACAGCTTGCAAGCATTGGCATTAAGGACATGCATTTTAGATTTGGCTGTGTTAATTGTTCCTTGACATCAGGAGCATATGTGTTTCGCCCATTCAGCTCATTGATTAGTCTACTATTTAAGATAGATTTAGCATCTTTAGTAAGCAGCCCAGTTCTAATGTTTTTTAAATTTAAAATGTTAGCATATGTGAGGACTTTAGACTGGCACATGTTTTAAGTTAGTTCTTTGTAGTGAAAATGTTGACAGAGATTTATATTTCCAATATTGCCGAGAGCATTACAGCATTGTTTGTGTCCTAATGGTTTGGTTTGAAAATAGGACCACTCATATGCCGTTGCGCCCCTTGCGGAGCCAGATGGGCGGAAGACATCTGCAATCACTCCCTGCAGCATGCACATACCAGTGTCCGCCATGCAGTGTACACATGTGCCATATGGTGCTTATGTACAGAAATATGATTTCCATTCAGCCACTTGCAGCTGCTCCAACCATTGCAGTGCTTGGCAGGAATCACCAGATCACTACACATGTTGCTTCCCAATTCTTTGGGTTCAGCACATGTCGTCTCACCATTTACATGCATTTGCACACTCCGTGGTGCTGGATGTACCATCCCACACACTGACCAGCACTTGTACATTATCAGGGCTGAGCACACCCAGATTGCCCTTCCTTGGCCCCACTGACGCACTACATTCATTTTCTTTAAATGCACCTTCAAAGTACTAATAGTGACCTAATAATTATTTTTCTTTTCTCCAGGTTTAAAAAGTTGGAGTAGGGCCATGCAATAAAGTTCTCTATGTTGTGGAGTTTTACATGATAACTTTACATGTTTAATTGGACTGGGTTTAGTTAGTTTCACTAGGCTTCCTTCACAAGTTGAAACTGAATATTTGCCATTCATCTCATTTGCTGTGACATTGTTTTTGTAGGTGTCGTTTTGAGCAATGTCGTAAAGACACTTGTTTTCCAAAGTATTACTTCTGTTTGGGTAGTATGTGTCAAGTAAATAGTTTTTTTTTTTTTAATTTCCTGGCTGTTTGGATCATTTGTGGCTATATTTTCTCTCTCTTGGTAGGATTCTGTTCTCCTTTTTGGGATGAGGCTGGTCCAAGGTTCAGCCAAACAATCTGCTCACATTTGCCATATGAGGCTGTACCTGTGAAATTGTCTGCAGTGTCGTAGGACCCACAATTCTCTATGGGAGTACATTTTTATACTAAGCAGTACAATTTCTGTGATAGTATTTAGTCAGATGATATGTCATCCCCGAGGTAATTAAGCTCTTTATTCTCAGCTTTGCTGAGATAGGCTTTGACATAACTTGCAACTGCAGTCAAATTGTCTGAAATGTATTTCATGTCCATGTTTGCATTCCACAAGAGGGCAATGATTTCATTGTGTTAGGGAGAATTCTCCAAAATGGCTAATTTCCCTTACCTACTGAGTCCCTCAACACAGTTGCTGGATTTCTAGGATTTATTATTTTCACCTGGTAAGAGTGTGAGCCTTTTTCCCACTCTTACATGTGTTTTGCTGTGTCTGTTTAACATTGTTGTGTTCATAGACTCTGGCATCTCACCTACTCCATAGGCATCATCTTTTTACTGTGTGTTACACATCACCTTCAGTGCAGTGACACAAGGTTATCTTTTTAGACATCCCAAATCAGACTCTATTTTCTGGGACTGACTACGGTCTCCCAGAACATTTAAAGTTGCCATTGACTTTATTAGTCTTTTTAAAACCACAGACCCAGTACAGACTATCTTACATAGAGTACTGGAAAGGGTTAATAGCTATCCCTTTTTGTATGTATCTCATGGAACATTGTTTCGTTCCCTTTTCATTAAGATTCAGCTGGTGGCAGTGGTATCTACCCTAGTTTTCCTATTGGGGTTATTTTAAATGGCCTTGGTATTGTTTTAGGCTATCTTAGTAGTCTCGAACATAAACCCGCTGGACCATATATGTTTTGATTTGGTTCCGCCTGGGTTTATTCACCATTTCTTTTTGTAAAGGTCTTTCTCGTGTTGTACTCTGTGCGCCAAACCAGATTTGGTCCCTTTGTTTGCCGACCTCTGGTGGGCTTCTGCATAGAAGCACTCATTAGGCACCTGAAAGTCTGAGTAGGCAGGATGTGAGGAAGGGGTTTTAGGACCCTTGCCATGGGTTCCCTTGGTAACCCATGTCGCACTCCTGTCTGATTGGCTAGGTAACTGTCCCACCAGGACAGCCACCCTGCTGTGTGATTGACAGCTAGGCTGTGTGAAAGGGGGAAAACTGCATAAAAAGCAGGTCTTTGAGACTGAGAAGGCAGAGTAGCCACTGGATCGAGAGAACCAAAAAGAAGCTGACAGAAGAGGACGTCTACCACGACTGAACCTCCCGGTGAAGCCCTGCTGCGGGTCAGAATCTCCAAACTTCGACGACAGGAAAGATCTGCAAGGAATCTTCTCCCCTTGAGCTGGTGGGAACAACCAGTTCGCCAAACTGCAAGCCAGGCCTCCATCTGGTTGAATTTCCCGTGCACAACTACAGTGAACCGGATAGCCATGTAGATCGGACCCTGCTTGGGTTTTAAGGAGTACACCTTTTATTTGTTGCTTTGCTCTGCTGCTGGTTTCTTCCCTGGGCAGTGCAGGACCCTCCAGTCATCCTCCTTCTTGTCAGTCCGACAGTCTCTTCATGAACCGTGAGTCTGCAGGACCTGCCAGGAACGTCTGCCTCAGCTACAATATTCTTCTGCTCTAACGGTACCGTGCTAACCCGGTTGTTCGTTTTGTCCAGCCACAGTGAAATTGTGTGAAATCTTTTACCAATCTGAGGGCTTGTCCTTCTTTATTGTTTAAAGTAACTGTTTGTCCGACCAACTTCGTTCTGAACTCTTGGCAAATACGTATCTGCAAACTACCCTGGACTGTATGATCCTCTGCAAAGACTTTGGTCCATTGACTTTGGCCCAGGCCTCTTGATTTGATTTCCTCAATGCAGTTCCTTTTTCTAGATTGCCCTGCTTACTTACTTGTTGGTGCTGCTTAATTTCTGTCTAACTTTGTCTTTCCCTCCCTTTTAATTACTGGAGTGCCATTTTGCTCACACTTCATTTTAAGCCTAAATTGTCCAGAATCTATTGGATGTGGTGTAGTGTATTTAAGATCGTGATTTTTGAATTGCTTGATAATCGAGAAATGTTTTATAACTGATGGGTAAATAAATGTATATTCTTCTACTCAGAAACCTTGAGTCAGTGTTGGTTTGAATCATAGTAATCACTGTCCTTTGTGTAACTATTGATACTGCTCACTTTACTCTTGAGATAAGTCTGGCTGCTTAGCCATCACTACCACTTTACTGCATAGTACAGGCTTGTACCAAAGGTGAATTTGTACTGTCACTTGTAGGGCCTCATTACGACCCAGGCGGTAAGGGGTTTATGGCAGCGTAAACAGCGCCAACCCTTACCGCCTGAGTACGAGGTCCCTTAGCGCCATGGAGCTTTTAACACCTGCTTTTAGCAGGTGTTAAAATCCATGGCGCTAAGGGACCATGGAGTTAATTATGCCACCGTAATTTACGGTGGCGTAATTAACGCCTTCCCCACTCCCATTATGCCCTATGGGGCAAAAATGGGAATGGGGAAGGGTAAATGGGGATTGGGGACTTACCGCCCCGCCAAGGTCGGAATGGGGCGGTAAATCCGCCAACCACCATGGCGTAAACGTAGTTTACGCCATCGTGGTAAAGTCACGGCCCAGGCGGTAACTTACCGCCTGGGTCGTAATGAGGCCCGTAGTCTTAATTGTGTGTGGTGTTCACAAAGGGTACTGCATATAATTCGGCCTAACACTGGTATACAGCGGTGAGGATCAAGTACAGTGATTACACTTACAGGCCGATTCATGGAATTAATGTGCGCTGAAAATTCCTGCGCAAGCGTGCAAAACCGTGCGAATCGCAGTACAATTGCGAATATCGCAATGCAAGTGGTATAATCGCAGCGAAACCCGCGCACATTGATTCATGGAAGTCCGGGCGCGAGTAAAATCTGGGATGTGCGCTGAAAATCTGTGTGGCGCACACCGGTGCACAGGTCATCTAACAGCGTGCGCTACGGCCACAGCGAAAGCGCACATAGCACGGCGCACATAACAAAAGTATGCGTAAGATGGGGCGTGACACACGGAATGGGGAACAACGCGTGAAAATGTGGGTGTCACGGGGGAAGTACAGGAGGCAAGTGTGCGGAACGCCCACACGCTCGCCTACAACACATATTCATGGAATCGAATAGAGCAAACCAGCACACGGGCAAAGACACGCACAGGCCTAAACACGTCCGCCACACGAAGGCAAGCGGTAGCATCCCTGCGCATGAAAAAAATGTGCGCCAAAATGTACGCTAACAAAAAGCACGTATATACAGCTCTGATGAATGTCCCATACTGTGGCCCTCTAGGACAAATGACGTGCAAAGAGGTACGCGACAAACAATGACACCCGCTGTGTCAAAAATAGCGTGTGTGTGTATTTCGGGGGTGCGCAGGAAGTTTCACACGCGATTGGCCATGGGCGAGCGGGGTACGAGTAAATCTGGGGTTCGCGGGAAGTTTCACACGCGATAGGCCCTGTGAGAGTAGGGTGCATGTATTCCTGGGGTTCACGTGAAGTTTCACACGTGATTGGCCTGGGTACGTGTAAATCTGTGGTTCGCAGGAAGTCTCACACGCGATTTCAGCAGGGTACGTGTATTTCGGGGGTGCCGTGGAGTCCTACACGTCAATTAGCAGTGTGGCTCCTCCCAGGTGTTCGCTCTACACCCTCCACGGCCCCTGCAGGCAGCCCACACCACAGGGGACTACCCTGCACCCCTGGTCATGTCCCGCAGGCAGCCCATCCACCATGGGCATGCCCCCCAGGCAAGCCACATGTCAGCTGCCACTACTGATCACCAACGCATGACCCCCTCCACCCCCACCCCCCAGCACTGAGGGGCGCCTGCCAGCAGGCCCCCACTCATGGCCCCAGCACCCCCACCCCCCAGCAGTGCAGGGTACCTGCCAGCAGGCCCCCACTCATGTCCCCCAGCACCCCCACCCCCCAGCAGTGAGGGGCACCTGCCAGCAGGCCCCCACTCATGTCCCCCACCACCCCCAACCCCCAGCAGTGCAGGGTACCTGCCAGAAGGCCTCCACTCATGTCCCACTCATGTCCCCTTGCACCCCCACCCCCCAGCAGTGCAAGGCACCTGCCAGGAGGCCCCCACTCATGTCCCCCAGCGCCCCCACCCCCCAGCAGTGAGGGGCACCTGCCAGCAGGCCCCCACTCATGTCCCCCAGCAACCCCACCCCCAGCAGTGCAGGGCACCTGCCAGGAGGCACCCACTCATGTCCCACTCATGTTCCCTTGCACCCCCACCCCCCAGCAGTGCAGGGCACCTGCCAGCAGGCCCCCACTCATGTCCCTCAGAATCCCCACCCCCCAGCACTGAGGGGCACCAGCCAGCAGGCCCCCACGCATGTCCCCCAGCACCCCACCCCCCAGCAGTGCAGGGCACCTGCCAGCAGGCCCCCACTCATGTCCCCAGCATCCCCACCCCCCAGCAGTGAGGGGCACCTGCCAGCAGGCCCCCACTCATGTCCCCCAGCACCCCCACCCCCCAGCAGTGCAGGGCACCTGCCAGCAGGCCCCCACGCATGTCCCCTTGCACCCCCACCCCCCAGCAGTGCAGGCCACCTGCCAGCATGCTCCCACTCATGTCCCCCAGCACCCCACCCCCCAGCAGTGCAGGGCACCTGCCAGCAATCCCCCACTCATGTCCCCAGCATCCCCACCCCCCAGCAGTGAGGGGCACCTGCCAGCAGGCCCCCACTCATGTCCCCCAGAACCCCCACCCCCCAGCAGTGCAGGACACCTGCCATCAGGCCCCCACTCATGTCCCACTCATGTCCCCTTGCACCCCCCTTCCCCCAGCAGTGCAGGGCACCTGCCAGCAGGCCCCCACTCATATTCCACTCATGTACCCTTGCACCACTACCCCCCAGCAGTGCAAGGCACCTGCCAGCAGGCCCCCACTCATGTCCCCCAGCACCTCCACCCCCAGCAGTGCAGGGCACCTGCCAGCATGGCCCCCACTCATGTCCCACTCATGTCCCCTTGCCCCCCCACCCCCAGCACTGAGGGGCACCTGCCAGCAGGCCCCCACTCATGTCCCCCAGCACCCCCCAGCAGTGCAGGGCACCTGCCAGCAGGCCTCCACTCATGTCCCCCAGCACCCCCACCCCCCAGCATTCATGGGCACCTGCCAGCAGGCCCTCACTCATGTCCCCCAGCACCCCCAACCCCCAGCAGTGCAGGGCACCTGCCAGCAGGCCCCCACTCATGTCCCACTCATGTCTCCTTGCACCCCCACCCCCCAGCAGTGCAGGGTACCTTCCAGAAAGCCCCCACTCATGTCCCCCAGCACCCCCACCCCCCAGCACTGAGGGGCACCTGCCAGCAGGCCCCCACTTATGTCCCCCAGCACCCCCACCCCCCAGCAGTGCAGGGCACCTGCCAGCAGGCCCCCACTCATGTCCCACTCATGTGCCCTTGCACCCTCACACCCCAGCAGTGCAGGTCACCTGCAAGCAGGCCCCCATTCATGTCCCACTCATGTCCCCTTGCACCCCCACCCCCCAGCAGTGAGGGGCACCTGCCAGCAGGCCCCCACTCATGTCCCCCAGCAACCCCACCCCCCAGCAGTGAAATGGCGATCTCATGACACAAACCAAAAGTCAACTATGTACATCAACACACGTCCGCCACACGAAGGCAGGCAGTAGTGCACATGCGCATTATAAAAATGTGCGCTAACAAAAAGCACGTATATACAGCTCTGATGAATGTCCCATACTGTGGCCCTCTAGGACAAATGACGTGCAAAGCGGTACGCGACAAACACAGACACCCGCTGTGTCAAAAATAGCGTGTGCGTGTATTTCGGGGGTGCGCGGGAAGTTTCACACGCGATTGGGCATGGGCGAATGGGGTACGTGTATTTGAGGGGGTCGCAGGAAGTTTTTCACGCGATTGGGCCTCGGCGAGCGGGGTACGTGTATTACTGGGGTGGGCGGGGAAGTACAGGAGGCAGTGCATGGAACGGCCACACGCTCGCCTACAACACGTATTAATGGAATCGAACGGGGCTAAGGCATGCGCCAAAAAAGATGCGCCAATTCGGAAAGACGTACGCCAGCAGGAAGCAGGCGTATGTCGACCCGCGCAGCATAAAAGTGCGCGCAAACAACAAACAAGCTCAGACGCCAGGATGAATATACCGTTCCTAGCAGCAGTGGCCGTGGGATACCGCAGGAGGAGGAGGAGGATAGTCAGGGCCAGAATTCTTACACCCAGAATAAGCATTTTTGGGATGCCTGATGACCAGGTGTATGGGAGGTACAGGTTTCCACCTCACATAATACTCGACCTGTTCAGTGAGTGGGAGGATGACCTCAGTTCACCCACTCTGTGCTCCCAAGCACTCAGCCCCCTGGAAAAGGTCCTTAATGTACTGCACTTCTTGGCCACTGGATCATTTCTGCGGACAAATGCCATAGTGGGGGGGTGTCACAGGCCACGCAGTCACGCTGTCTACACCAGGTCTTGGCCATCATCACTGGACGCCCCTCAGTCTGCAGGCACATATACCTGCCCAGAACACCTGCAGAAAGGCAGGCTGCCATCCAGGATTTCTACGGGGTGGCACAATTTAGTGCTAGGTGCCATTGATTGCACCCATGTGGCTCTACGTCCCCCCAGGGCATCTGAGCACATCTATAGAAACCCCAAGCACTGGCATTCCATCAACGTGCAGGTAGTATGTGATGCCAAGGGAATCATCACCTCAGTGTATGCCAACTATCCACCCACGACAGTTTCATCTACAGAATGTCAACCCTAAATCGGGACCTAGAAACTGGGCGGCATGGCGACACATGGCTGCTTGGTGAGTATAAATGCCACAGCACATGCATGCATGTCAGATACTGAGCAATGTCACAACCCCACTAATGATACCCATCACCACCTCCCCAGGGGAAGTGCCTACCCACTGAGCACCCACATGATGACGCCAATTCGGAACCCCACCACGCCACCCGAGGTAAGATACAACACAGCCCACGTTGCAACCCGGGGCATAGTGGAGCGCACATTCGGAGTGCTCAAGTCACGCTTTCGCTCCCCTGACCGCTCTGGCGGGAAGCTGTTATACGCTCCCGCTCCCCCAGTGGTGTGCAGGATCATAGTGGCAGCATGTGTCCTGTACAACGTTGCAACACGCCGGGGCCTGCCCATGGACATGGTGGTGCCCCCACATCCCCAACCACAAGCACGCCTGCTGCGCATGGGAGGGGAAAGGGCATGGGGTGAGGCAGCCCGTACACAGCTGGTGGATAATTACTTCACCTAAAATCACTCCCCTGTGGAGTGCACACAGCCCTGGCACATGCCAGCTGACAATCAATGATGATGACATAGGGGACAGTCAACTGTCACAACCATACCAGCCTGAGATTGGTCACCTGGAAGTGTTACATTGTGTGCCCTACCTACACAAACACCACCAATGCTGTGTCATCAAAAGGCACACTTCTATGCTGCAAAAATCATTACCCCCTTGCAAAATACAACATGACAACAGTGCCATGTCACCCAACCCCTCCCCAGCACCGCCACCCAACACACAATAGCATGTCATGCTATGTGAGAGCAAACAAAGCAATCCCCAAAACATCACACAAGTGTCAAAGTATAGTGCCCTCAATGGAAACTGCCCACACACAATATGCTCCCAGAAATGTAGAACTAACAACACACATGACCAAATACTTACCAACAATACAATGCAGCCACACAACCTCAAACATAGCATAAACATGATAGTACTAAGTTAAAGTAGTGGTAGTCTTACAACCTGATCATGCCAGCACATCGGCCACTTCCAACTGTCCAGTGCTGCTGCCACGCAAATGTCCAAGTGCAGTGCTTACAACATGAACTCCATCTCCAAAGTAGACGGCCTTGCGAAGACATGAGGAATTAACCTGCAAATTAGGCGAAAGACATGGATTCACAAGCACATAGCAATACACCATGCAGTGTACAATTCAACAACAATATCCACTAGGAATGTATACACAGTATTGACTACAGACTGCCCACACAGCTCATGGGAGTCCTACGTCACCGTGTAAGTCAATGTCATTTGGGCACACCCTTTGCAAGCCCATGGAAACGGGAAGCAGGAGGGGTGTGTGTCTCACAAATCCAAGCATCTAACCCAAACTCAGGACAAGCCTGCATGTGCCCAGCCGGAATACAGTGGATGCCCACGGGAGCCACACAAGGCAACACACTGCAAAAAAAAAAAAATCAAAAATCAAAAATGTCCATGTGGTGGTCAGGGGGGGAGGCCACCCAGGAGGTCCGAGGATAGGGTGCGCACCAACATCCACCTGTGTGGATGTTGGGGAAAAAAACACCTACATGGGCTCATGGCCTCACCGCTATGCCAATGTGGGAGAACTGCTGCTGTCGCTATCATCACCCTCTGCTGCTGCCACAGGAGGTGGTGCTGCCACAGGAGGTGGTGGTGCAATGGAAGGCAGCCCACGCAAAGCCCTGGTATGGTCCTCCATGGCAGCAAGCATGCGGGTGTGGAAGGTCTCGTTTTGGAGGATTATAGTGCGGAGATCCCCATGCAGCACCTGACGTGATGCACGGATCTCCTCCCGAGTTGCCTGCATTTCAGCTGAGAATGAACGTGTGAGCCGCTCCAACTGCTGTTCTGTCCTCAAGTTAGTGGAAGCCTCAAGGTCAACAAGAGTCTCCCTGAGGTGATGGAGTTCTACCCTCATGGCTTCCCTGTGGCCCTGGGATTCTATTGATATCGATTGGCGTAGAGTCTCCAGTGCCGCCCGTCTGTCCCTGTTGGACGCCAACATGTCCTCCCTGTATGATTGGCAAATGGAGTCTGTTGCCTGCTTTAGTAGCTCCATCTGCCTTTCAGGGGGGACAATGGAAGTGGCCACCCTCTCCATTGCTTGAGCCATCATCTCAACTGATGCTGCCTGTTGGGTTGCCATACCGTAAATGGATTGTTCCCATGCAGTATTGCCTGGTGGCGTACGGTTACTGCGTCGGCGGGCACCACACCTGTTTGGGTCAAGGCGATCTGTTCCTTGCTGTGGCGGCACTGCCTGAGGCTGCTGGACTGCATTCCCCCTCTGATCTGCTGGCCCAGGAACAGGATCAGATGTTGTGGAGTGTGACCCTGCATCCGTAACCGCTAAAGGCGGATTTACCAACACTGACATCCCCATAGAGGGTTCTACCCCTGGTACAGGTGGGTTGTACAGAACAGAATCCCTGCCAAAAACACTTACCTGCAACGCCACATAGGTCTCATCATCGGAATCAGCACCTGAATAGAGGTCTGGGGAGGTGCACCCAGAGGCACCCCTCGATAGAATGTTCTGCGGCAAGATTGAGTTCTCACCCACCACCACAACACGTCCCCCAATGGTGCCCGGTCGTGCCTGAGATTCCTCCTGGGTCTGCACCATCTCCTCAACCTCAACAGCATCAAGTGCGTCATCCCCTGCAAAACCCCTCTGGGGTTGCCATGTCAGGCACAACACCATCTGAGACAACTGGCAACCCCCAGCCAGAGAGGCAGAGGGCCACCAGCTTCACTGCCACCGAAGTTGGTGTCCTGGTGGAGCAAGTCCTGGGGCAGTATGATGCCCTCTTCGGAAGTTTGCATGCCGACAAGGAAGGACGGACCAGGATCTGGACGGACATCGTGACTGCCATCAACGCGGAGGGGGTGGCAGTCTGAAAATTCCAACATGTCAAGAAGCGCTGGGAGGACTTCAGGTCCAGGACCCTCAACAAGGCCCAGCGCCTCTTGAAGGCAGCCGATGCTAAGGGGCGCCGGGGCCACCTGTCGGAACATCAAATGAGGGTCCTGGAATGCATATCCCCAGCGCTCCACGTCCAGGTCCTTGAGAGGCAGACCCGTCTGGAGTCGAGCGGTAATTGTACATGCATACTGATTGTAAGCTGTGCGTGTGGTGGTGTGCCAGTAGTGTGCAGGTTGCACATGTGGTTTTGTAGGGCCATGTATGGATGTGTATGTACAGGGCCGTGAGGCTAACACATGCGAGTCCTCTCATGTGTGAGACACATGGATGGTGCTTATGTGTGTAAGCTTGCATGCCAAATGCAGATGTGTGAGCACACATGCTTGAATGACTGTGTATGTAAGTTGGCATGGTTGTGGTGTCACACATGGATGTCGGTTCCAGCTGCATGTATCTGCACAGTGTACATGTGCATATGTGTGTATTTCACCAGGGTGCAACAGTGATGCAACATGGATGCTTGGGACACTGATATGTAGAAGACTGATTGCCAGATGTCACATGGATGCCAATCTCATCACTGCGACAGTTGGTGGAGGTGTACACATGCATGTAAGTGTGGTGGCGTGTGTGCATGTATAGTGCACTCCCTGTGTTTCATGCGATGTCTGGCTCACCTTTGGCTGCTCATGCTGTTGTATGTGTATGGATGGTGCTGGCTGTTGCCATATGGCTGTGGAATTGCTCAGGTGTGTGAGTTGACCTGCCATGTATGTTGGGGATTGTGATGCCATGTCTGAAGTTTGACACTGCCACTCATGTGCAACTGGCATGTGTGTATCAGTCCATTGTACAGTGTCCTGATGCCTGTCTCCTATCTCTCCCTGTCTGCAGCGTCAACTGATGAAGAGGGCGGAGAGGGTGCTATGGAGCACAGCGGCGGGGATCACACCACCAGCCGGAGACGCAAGGCCCGGCTCCCCTCCTAGGTTGTGATCTCGTCAGGGAGTGAGGAGTCCGGTGCCGCGTCCCAGGCCGCAGCGGCAGAGGGTAGGTCCAAGAGGCGGAGGTCGGAGTTGGACTCCTCGGCAGCAGAAGGGGCAGCTGAGACCCCACACGGTCCGACGAAGGAAGATGGCACAGAGTCATCCAGGTTGGTGGGGGGTTTGGTGGAGGAGGAGGCCGCGCAAGGGGCAGAGACGGGGTCTGGAGGTGGGGATTCCACTGGTGAGAGTGGTGCAGTGCAGGGGCAGGTACAGGAGGCAGCACAGGCCGCCGCGGAGGTGCCTGTGTGTAATCCTGTCCCCGATCCTGTGACTGCATCATCCCGCACCAGCAGGGATGCCTACGTCCAGACCCGTTTTCAGGGAGGGGATCCTCTTACAACAACTGGCCTTCCTCTCCCTGCGGACGTGGCTATCCGAGACCGGGTTGAGCCTGTCCTGGGGGGGGTGGCATTGTGTCAACGGGACATGCGAGGTGACCTGCAGTCTTTTCATGGGGAGACTGCACGTCATCTCAAATGGCTCATTGACCACGTCAGCCTACTGGGACAGGTCACTCAGGCCGGATTCCTCCGTTTGGTGAACCTTGCTTCGACCCCCTCCTCACCTGAACCCCCTATGTGCCACTCCTCCTCCGTGCCATCTTCCCACCCATGTATCACCTGGGTACCCTGCGGAGCTGCCTCTGATCGTGCGGCCAGGCTGGTGGAGGACACATCTCTGCCACAGTCAGGAGTCGGACATCCAGCAGGGGTGGCCACCTCAACAACTGCACCCCAACCGGAGGAGGATGTGCAGGCAGCAGGAGCCAGGGCACGGGCACAGGCACAGCAGCAGCAGCAAAAAGGTGGGAGCCATGATGGCTAGGGGCCTTTGACATCGGAGGGGCAGGCATCGGCCGGAGGGCAGGAGGACCCAGGACGGGAAGTGTGTTCCGTGGGGCAGCGGTTAGGCCATGCTATAGATGCGGAGCGGGCAGAAGAGGCACGGCTCACGATGGTCAAGGTGGATTACTCCATGCAAAGGGCTCTGAGGCGGGCCGAGTGCCTCGAGGCAATTCGCAGGGACCTGAAGGTCCGGATGTCATCGTCCCTGCGAACCCTCGGGGCCTTAGAAGAGGACCGCCTCCAGGACATCGAGCAGGAGTTCGATGATGCCCTGGCCCGGGAAATCAGGAGGTGAGCCGTCGGACTAGCCCGCTGCCATTGTATTTAGTTAATTAGTGTTAGGTTTCCTTTTGGTTTTCATTTCATTTGGGGTGCTTGGACAATGCCCCACCTTTTTGTATATATTTTTTCATTAGGTAGGGTTTTTGTAGGTTTCCTTTCAATGGTTGGGCTCATGGACCCTGGATTTGTACTTTGTATATAGTTCTACACTGGATTTCACTTAATTTAAGTTTCTTTTTTACCATGGATCAATGGATGTGTCTTATTTTTGCACTTTAGATTTGGTTGGACGGACAGACTCTTTGGACCCATTTGGCTTTTGGATTGATTTGGATTCTGCTTTCACACATTTTTTTTTGAATATTTTGGACATGCAGCTTTTTCTTCATTATTTCCATTATTGTGTGTTTTTTTTATTCATTTGGTTAATTATTGAATTCACATTTATTATATACTTTACTGATGTGGTCTTATCTCTTTTGTTTTGTGCATGTCACAATGTTGATTTTTTCACAGTCATGTGTCACCATTGCGTGGGTCTGATGGACATTGATTCATGGCCATGCTGGTTATGTATTTTCTATCATGACTTTGGGAATTCAATGTGGGGTGTTTGGACTGGGGTGGGATTTGGGTGGCCATGAGGGGCATGGGTCTGGAGTGTGATGACCTGTCGGGGGGGACATGTGTGGGGGCCTGCTGGCAGGTGCCCCTGACTACTGGGGGGTGGGGGTGCAGGGGGACATGTGTGGGACATGAGTGGGGGCCTGCTGGCAGGTGCCCCTGCATTGCTGGGGGGTGGGGGTGCTGGGAGACATGAGTGGGGACCTGCTGGCAGGTACCCCTCACTGCTGGGGGGTGGGGGTGCAGGGGGACCTGTGTGGTGGCCTGCTGGCAGGTGCCCCTGACTACTGGGGGGTGGGGGTGCAGGGGGACATGTGTGGTACATTAGTGGGGGCCTGCTGGCAGGTGCCCCTGACTGCTGGGGGGGTGGGGGTCTAGGGGGACATATGTGGGACATGAGTGGGGGCCTGCTGGCACGTGCCCCTCAGTGCTGGGGTGTGGGAGTGCAGGGGGACATGTGTGGGACATGAGTGGGGGCCTGCTGGCAGGTGCCCCTGACTGCTGGGGGGTGGGGGTGCAGGGGGACATGTGTGGGACTTGAGTCGGGGCCTGCTGGCAGGTGCCCCTGACTGCTGGGGGGTGGGAGTGCTGGGGGACATGTGTGGGGGCCTGCTGGCAGGTACCCGTGACTGCGGGGGGGTGGTGGTGCTGGGGGACATGTGTGGGGGCCTGCTGGCAGGTGCCCCTGACTGCTGGGGTGTGGGGGTGCAGGGGGATATGTGTGGGGGCCTGCTGGCAGGTGCCCCTGACTGCTGGGGGGTGGGGGTGCAGGGGGACATGTGTGGGACATGAGTGGGGGCCTGCTGGCAGGTACCCTGCACTGCTGGGGTGTGGGAGTGCTGGGGGACATGTGTGGGGGCCTGCTGGCAGGTGCCCCTGACTGATGGGGGGGTGGGGGTCCTGGGGGACATTTGTGGGGGCAAGCTGGCCGGTGCCCCTGCACTGCTGGGGGGTGGGGGTGCTGGGGGACATGTGTGGGGGCCTGCTGGCAGGTGCCCCTGACTGCTGGGGTGTGGGGGTGGAGGGGGATATGTGTGGGGGCCTGCTGGCAGGTGCCCCTGACTGCTGGGGGGTGGGGGTGCAGGGGGACATGTGTGGGACATGAGTGGGGGCCTGCTGGCAGGTACCCTGCACTGCTGGGGTGTGGGAGTGCTGGGGGACATGTGTGGGGGCCTGCTGGCAGGTGCCCCTGACTGCTGGGGGGTTGGGGTTGCTGGGGGATATGTGTGGGGGCCTGCTGGCAGGTGCCCTGCACTGCTGGGGGGTGGGGGTGCTGGGGGACATGTGTGGGCGCCTGCTGGCAGGTGCCCCTGACTGCTGGAGTGTGGGGGTGCAGGGGGATATGTGTGGGGGCCTGCTGGCAGGTGCCCCTGACTGCTGGGGGGTGGGGGTGCAGGGGGACATGTGTGGGACATGAGTGGGGGCCTGCTGGCAGGTACCCTGCACTGCTGGGGTGTGGGAGTGCTGGGGGACATGTGTGGGGGCCTGCTGGCAGGTGCCCCTGACTGCTGGGGGGTTGGGGGTGCTGGGGGATATGTGTGGGGGCCTGCTGGCAGGTGCCCTGCACTGCTGGGGGGTGGGGGTGCTGGGGGACATGTGTGGGGGCCTGCTGGCAGGTGCCCCTGACTGCTTGGGGGTGGGGGTCCTGGGGGACATTTGTGGGGGCATGCTGGCCGGTGCCCCTGCACTGCTGGGGGGTGGGGGTGCTGGGGGACATGAGTGGGGGCCTGCTGGCAGGTGCCCCTGATTGCTGGGGGCTGGGGGTGCAGGGGAACATGTGTGGGGGCCTGCTGGCAGGTTCCCCTGACTTCTGGGGGGTGGGGGTGCAGGGGGACATGTGTGGGGGCCTGCTGGCAGGTGCCCCTGACTGCTGGGGGCGCAGGGGACATGTGTGGTACATGAGTGGGGGCCTGCTGGCAGGTGCCCCTGACTGCTGGGGGGATGGGGGTGCAGGGGGACATGTGTGGGGGCCTGCTGGCAGGTGCCCCTGACTGCTGGGGGGTGGGGGTGCAGGGGGACATGTGTGGGACATGAGTGGGGGCCTGCTGGCAGGTGCTCTGCACTGCTGGGGTGTGGGGATGCTGGAGGACATATGTGGGGCCTGCTGGCAGGTGCCCCTGACTACTGGGGGGTGGGGGTGCTGGGGGACATGTGTGGGGGCCTACTGGCACACTGCCAATTCATGTGTAGAACTCCCCGCGTACCCCCGAAATACGCGTTCCCTGCTCTGACAGCAAAATCGCGTGTGAAACTTCATGCGCAGCCCAGTAATACACGTACCCTACTCCAATCACGTGTGAAACTGCCCACGAACCCCTGAAATACACGTACCCAGCCCAATCGCATGTGAAACTTCCCGTGCACCCCTGAAATACACGTACCCAGCCCAATCACGTGTGAAACTTCCCGCGCACCCCCGAAATACACGTACCCAGGCCAATCGCGTGTGACACTTCCCGCGCACCCCCGAAATACATGTACCAAGCCAAATCGCGTGTGACACTTCCCGCACACCCCCGAAATACACGTACCCAGGCCAATGGCGTGTGAAACTTCCCGCGCACCCCGGAAATACACATACCCAGGCCAATCGCGTGTGAAACTTCCCACGCACTCCTGAAATACACGTACCCAGGCCAATCGCGTTTGACACTTCCCACGCACCCCTGAAATACACGTGCCCAGGCCAATCGCGTGTGACACTTCCCACGCACCCCCGAAGTACACGTACCCAGCCCAATCGCGTGTGAAACTTCCCACGCACCCCCAAAATACACGTACCCAGGCCAATCGCGTGTGAAACTTCCCGTGCACCCCTGAAATACACGTACCCAGCCCATTCGCATGTGAAACTTCCCGTGCATCCCCGTAATACACGTACCCCACTCGCACAGGCCCTTTTGCATGTGAAAGTTCCTGCAAACCCCGTAATACACGTACCCTGCTGAAATTGCGTGTGAAACTTCCCGCGAACCCCAGTAATACATGTATCCCACTCGCACAGGCCCTTTCGCGTGTGAAACTTCAGGGGCACCCCAGTAATACACGTTCCCCGCTTGGCGTTTGCTGTTTGGCAGCCCTGTAAACTGGTCCAGGGTTAGCGCAGCCCTTTGCGCTGAATTGTGAATTATGATGGCTTTTCCTTGAGCGAGGGCGTTCTTGGGGGCGTAACTGGAGCTGCTGCAGGGTTGCTGCGCCACTCTGCGCCACGGCTGGTTTTGGAGGCTAAAATCCATGAATACGGTGTGTGCGGAAATCGATTTTAGCGCACGCAGCTGGCGCAGACATTCACACGCGCACACTGTGAGCCAGACGCGTGCGCCACTTTTGTGCAAAATTCTATGAATTACCCTGTTAGAGTGCTGCTATTACCTTGGATCAACTAATCACAAGGCTAAACATCACTAAAAAGCAATATTAATCATGTCTAATATGGAAAGATACAGTCAGGAGACCCTCCTTAGTTACACTGTGGATTATCTGAAAAAACTATGTAGAGATAGGAATCTCTCTGTTAAAGGCTAAAAGTCTGAATTGATTGAAAGGTTGTTAGAGAAACAAAGTCTGGATGGTGGGTCTGAAATACCTAACCCCTCAGTAAATGTGGAAAATGGTGAGGATGATAATGTGTCTATTATTGATGAGTTAGATGAAACATGTGTGTCCCACAATGTAGGGGTTGCTGCTCCTTTACCTGCTCAGCAGCCTCAACCTTTGTCCACTGGGACCCCTACAGGTCCTACAATAAGTCCTGAATTCATTGTTCTAGAAAAGATAAGGCTTCAATTGGAATTTAAACATTTAAATGCTCAAACTGAACAAAAGCATCAAGAACTTAAACTCAGAGAAATGGAGATGAATCATGCCTTAGAAATGAAAAAGTTGTCTTTGGAAATGCTTCCCATCCCAGAGTCTTCTAGGTCTTCCAGTCCTAAGAGACCCCATATGCCTAAAAAAATGGTGGGTATGTATAAGACTAGGCTTGATATTTTGGATTGGTTGGCAATGTTTGAATATAACCATGGGATTCAAGACATTACAGGGAATCAGGTGCTTCCTTGGCTCTTCTCTGGGCTACCCACTGTTGCATCTGATGTTGTGATGGAGTTGGGGAGGTGGATAGGATGGATTATGAGTGTGTGAAGCTAGCTGTAATTGCTAGATTTGTGAAGACCCCTTCCCAGTGCCTTAAGAGGTTTAGGACCCTCGAAAAGTATGATGGTACACCTTGGGCTACCTGGGTATGTGAATGTTTGAAAAACTTAGATGGTTGGGTTACGGGTTACAGAGTAAACAGTTATGAAGGTATAAGACATCTTGTTATGTTGGAGTCAATTTATGGTGCCTGCTCTCCTGAGCTGAGACAGCACATGCCTGATTCTAAGGAGATATATCCAAAGATGTTATTTAAGGTTGCTGATTTGTGGGTTGCCAACAGGGCTACTCACAAGGATTCTGGGGCAACTCAGAAGAAGGATGAGGGAAAGCAGCCAAAGAAAGATAACAAGGAAAATTCAAATACCTCAAATCCAAAAAAAGGGCCCAAACAGCAATATAAGTGTAAACCACAAGGGAAACCGAATCAGGCTAGTGCACCACCTGGACCCAAACCAGATGGAGGTCAGAACAAACCCCGATTCATCAAAATATTTGGGAAATGTCATGTTTGTGGGGCAACTGACCGTGTCAAAGGGGATAGCAGATGTAAGGGTAAACCTTCAAGGGTCCACACTGTCTCCTTAGCCTTCTCCCAAGAGGAAGAAATACATATGGCAAGTGGAAACTTTCACCTACTGGCTGATGAACCCATTAGAGTGTCAGCTAGTGTTTCTTTAATGTCCCTGGGCTTGTGGGAACAACAGAATTTAGATGTCTATAATTCCATCCCAGATAATACTAAAGAGTATTATAAAGATAGAGTTCTTGTGAATGGCCAGGAGACTCCTGCCATCAGAGACACTGGAGCCAGCATAACTGTGGTTGATAAAACATTTTTCAAGGTGGAGGATGTTGCTAAGGCACCCAAATGCCTAACCAAGTTAGCTGAAGGCTTTGTGCAAATTCTTCCCCAGTTACCAGCTCTCATCCAGTGTAATGATATGACTGTCAAAATATCTGGTCGTGTGCAGAGTAAAGTTCCTGGGAGAGTCCTGTTGGGTAAGGACCTGAAAGCTCTTGGAGTTGTGTCTAGTATCCCCAGGCCTCCTAGTAAAAGGAAACAGGAGCTCACTAGGCCTGCAAGGGAGAGGACCTTGAGAGGCTCTCCAGAGGAGTTGATAGAGGAAGCTATCACTCCCACTTCAAAGGAGTTGCTCACTGCTATTTCTGGAAAGAAAGAGGCAAAGGGGAAACCCAAGACCTCAAGGAAAAAGACAGACAGCACCCCTGTGCTACCAACAAGGACATCCCCAAGATTGTCCAAAGTCACACCTTTGACTCATCCACCTGCTGAGGCAGAGTGTGAGGTACAACCCTGTGTGGTTGATCCAGTTTCTGAAGAGTCAGATCTGGAGGAAGACATTGTTTTAGTTGGAGATCTTCACCCTGTTGATCATCCTGAGCTGCAGTCTTTACTGGCAGAAGGTGGACCCAACAGGGCAGACTCCAGCAGAGGACTAAGAGAGTGTCCTACTCTGAAAGGTCTTCGACAACAGGCAGCTTCTCAACATGATGGGCAAGAAGTTGGAAAGCATATGTTGAGCTGGGAAGATGGCCTTTTCTACAGTGAACCGACTAAGTCTATCCCTGGGGACTGCAAAAGACTTGTAGTGCCCCTAGAAAACAGACTCCATTTCCTACAGTTGGCCCATGAGATACCTTTGGCTGGTCATTTGAGTTTCAAAAAGACCAAGGAAAGGCTCTCTTTATACTTCTACTATCCTAAAATGGGTTCAGAAGTTGACAAATTCTTTAGGAGCTGTCACACTTGCCAAACCTCTGGCAAGAGTGGAGACAGGAATGTGGCACCCCTGGTGCCTCTCCCAGTGGTGGGAGTTCCTTTTGATAGGGTGGTCATCAACATGTTGGTCCCCTTGACCCTCCCATGTCTTCAGGAATCAGGTTTATCCTGGTTGTAGTAGACCATGCTACTAGGTATTCTGAAGCAATACCTATGAGAACTGTTATGGCTCAGGCTGTGGCTAAAGCTCTACTTGGTATTTTTACCAGAGTAGGGTTTCCTAAGGAAGTGATATCCAACAGGGGATCCAATTGTATGTCCCACTACATGCAAGCCATGTGGAAAAACTGTGGTGTCACGTACACGTTCTCTACAGCCTACCATCCACAGACAAATGGACTGGTAGGGAGGTTTAATCATAGTATGAAAAGCATGATAGGTGCTTTAGAGGAACCCCGTAAAAAAGTTGGACCTTCTACTGCCATGCCTTCTCTATGCTTATAGAGAAGTCCCTCAGTAGGGAGTAGGTAACAGTCCCTTTGAACTTCTCTATGACCATCCAGTCAGAGGTCTATTGACCCTGATTAAGGAGGGGTTGGAGAGTGCTACTTCCCCCAATCCAGTCAGAGTGACTGACTATGTGATTGGTCTCCAGAAGAGAATGTCACACATGATGGCAGAAGCTAGGCATAACTTAAAAGCAGTTCAGGCTCTGGTCAAACATTGGAATGACCAGAAGGCCAGCATGATTGAGTTTATTCAAGACCAGCTTGTATTAGTTATCATGCCAACAAGGCAGAGGTCCTTGCAGGGAAAATAGATCGGACCCATCAAGGTTGAACTATTTGGTAGACTTAGGCAGACCTAAGGAGGCTCCCAGAGTCTTTCACACCAACCGTTTGAAGTCATATGTCTCGAGACCAGAAATGGGAGCTTTGCTTCTAGCTTCAGCTCAAGAGGAGGAGGAGAATGAACCTCTACCTGACCACCACAGAGGCCAGCCTTTAGATGGGAACATAGAAGGGGTTAATCTCTCTTCTCAACTCTGAACAACAGGAGGAGTGCAAAGTTCTGTTAAATCAGTTTGCCTCCCTGTTTTCACTTTCACCAGCTTGACCCCTTGGGACCAGCATGATATCCTCACTGGTGACTGTTTACCTGTGAAAAACAGAGGTTACAGAATGCCAGAACATGTGAGATCCCACATCAAAGGAGCGGTCAACAAGATGCTTGATCTTGGGGTTATAGAGCCCTCTACAAGTCCATGGTCTAGTCCAGTTGTTCTAGTACCAAGGGCAGGATCCAAGGAGTTGAGATTCTGTGTGGACTATAGCGCTCTAAATGCAGTCACCAAGACTGATGCCCATGCTTTGCCAAGGACAGATGAACTGGTGGATAAACCTGGTGCAGCCAAGTACCTCAGTACATGTGATATGACATCAGGCTATTGGCAAATAGCCCTGACGGACCATGCCAAGGGGAAAACTGCATTCTCAACCCCCAGCAGGCCTCTACCAGTTTAAGGTTATACCTTTTGGATTAAAGAATGCCCCTGCTACATTCCAAAGGATGGTCAATTAAGTTCTGAATGGGATGGAGGACTTCTGCATGGCAAACTTGGATGACATTGCAGTGTTCAGCCCTACTTGGAAAGAACATGTTGACCACTTAGGATATGGTTTGCAGGCTCTTGAGCAGACCCGTCTGACCATAAACACAACCAAATGTCAAATTGGTGAGAGCAAAGTGGTCTACCTTGGTCATGAGGTAGGAAGAGGTGAAATAAGGCCATTGCCTTGCAAAGAACAAGCTGTACAAAACTGGGCCACCCCTACTGCTCAAACCCAAGTAAGAGCCTTCCTAGGTCTCACTGGGTACTACAGGAATTTCATAGGGAACTATGGGTCCATAGCTTCTCCCTTAAATGTGATCTCCTCCCCAAAATTCCCTTAAAAGGTTAGATGGAATGAGGAGTGCACTCAAGCCTTTGAAAACCTGAAGAAAGCCCTTTGTCAAGCTCCAGTCCTAAGAGCTCCTAATTATCACCAACCCTTCATTGTGCGACAGATGCATCCAATACAAGTATAGGTGCAGTCTGTAGTCAACTGGATGAGAAAGGTAGGGAGCACCCCATTTGCTTCATCAGTAGGAAACTGAAGGAACCAGAAACAAGGTGGGCAACCATAGAGCATGAATGCTTTGCCATCGTGTGGTCTTAGAAGAAGTTTAGAAAATACTTGTATGGATCTACTTTTGTGATTCAAACAGATCACCAACCCTTGAGATGGTTAATGCAAATGAAAACCCAAAACTTCTAAGATGGTCAATCTGCCTGCAAGGGTTTGATTTCACCATTGAGAACAGAGTAGGATGTTACCAGCAACATGCTGATGGTCTCTCTAGGATGTTTTTAACTGACTAGAGTGAAGGGATTCATCCAGGAGTGGATTAAATCCTCCTGTCCCTTAGTCTGTGGGGGGGCGGGGCGAGTGTTAGGGAGAATTATTCAAAATGGCTAATTTCCCTTACCTACTGAGTCCCTCTGCAGCTTTGCTGGATTTCTAGGATTCTTTTGTTTTACCTGATAAGAGTTACCTGTGTTTTGCTGTCTGTGTTTAACATTTTTGTGTGCATAGACTATGGAGCCTCACCTACTCCATAGGCATCATCTTTTGACTGTGTGTTACACAGCACCTTCAGTGCAGTGATACAGGGTTGTCTTTTTAGACTTCCCAACTCTCACTCCATTTTCTGGGACTGACTACTGTCTCTCAGAACATGTAAAGTTGACATTGACTTTAATAATCTTTTTAAAACCACAGACCTAGTACACACTATCTTACATTGAGCAGTGGTATCTACCCTATTTTTCCTACCATGGTGATTTTAAATAGCCTTGGTATTCTTTTAGGCTATTTTAGGAGCCTCAAACTTAAACCCACTGGACCATATATGTTTTATTTGGTTCCAGCTGGGTTTATTCACCCTTTCTTTTTGTAAAGGTCTTTCTCGTGTTTTATTCTGTGTGCCAAACCAGGTTTGGTCCCTTTGTTCGCCGACCTTTGGCAGGCCTCTGCACGGAAGCCCTCCTTAGGCACCAGAAAGTCTAGGTAGGCAGGATGTGAGGGAGGGGTTTTAGGACCGCTGCCATGGGTTCCCTTGGTTTTCCAAGTCACACTCCTGTTTGATTGGTTGGGTGACTGTACCGCCAGGACAGCCACTCTGCTGTGTGATTGACAACCAGGCTGTGTGAATCGGGTAAAACTGAATAGAAAGCAGGTCTCTCGGACTGAGAAGGCAGATTAGCCACTGGATCGAGAGAACCAAAGAGAAGCTGACAGAAGAGGACCTCTACCATGAGTGAACCTCCCTGTGAAGCCATGCTGTGGGTCCGAATCTCCAAAGATCGACCACTGGGAAGATCTGCAAGGAATCTTCTCCCCTTTAGCTGGTGGGAACAACCAGTTCGCCAAACTGTTAGCCACGCCTCCCACCTCTTGTTGAATTTTCTGTGCACAGCTACAGTGAACCGGATAGCCAGGAGGATCGGACCCTGCTTGGGTTTTAAGGAGCGCACCTTTTATTCATTGCTTTGCTCTGCTGCTGGTTTCTTCCCTGGGCAGTGCAGGACCCTCCAGTCTTCCTCCTTCTTGTCAGTCCGACAGTCTCTTCATGAACCGTGAGCCTGCAGGACCTGCCAGGAACGTCTGCCTCAGCTACAGAATTCTTCTGCTCTAAAGGTACTGTGCTAACCCAGTTGTTTGTTTCGTCCAGCTGCAGTGAAAGTGTGTGAAATCTTTCGCCAATCCGAGGGCTTGTCCTTCTTTATTGTTTAAAGTAACTGTTCGTCCAACCAACTTCATTCTGAACTCTTTGCAAAGACTTAAACGCAAACTACCCTGAACTGTGTTATCCTCTGCAAAGACTTTGGTCCATTGGCTTTGGGCCAGGCCTCCTGATTTGATTTCCTCACTGTAGTTCCTTTTTCTAGATTGCCCTGCTTACTTACTTGTTGGTGCTGCTCAACTTCTGTCTAACTTTGTGTTTCCCTCCCTTTTAATTACTGGAGTGCCATTTTGCTCACACTTCATTTTGAGCCTAACTTGTCCAGAATCTGTTAGGTGTGGTGTAGTGTATTAAGATTGTGATTTTTCAACTGCTTGAAAATAGTGAAATGTTTTTATAACTGATGTGTAAATAAATGTATATTCTTTTACTCAGAAACCTTGAGTCAGTGTTTGTTTGAATCATAGTAATTGATGTCCTTTGTGTAACTATTGATACTGCTCACTTTACTCTTGAGATAAGTCTGGCTGCTCAGCCATCACTACCACTTTACTGCGCAGTACAGGCTTGTACCAAAGGTGAATTTGTACTGTCACTTTTAGTCTTAATTGTGTGTGGTGTTCCCAAATGGTACTGCATATAATTCTGCCTAACACATTGTAATCATTGATGTATTTGGATGCTTCATCCCTTCTAATGTTGTATGTATTTTTAGGGGATTTGCCTTTTATGCTGTGTCTAACAGAAGACATCAAGCTATTAACTTGTCCTTTTTTGCACACTGGTCCAGGGAAACCAAAGCGACATTTGGTTTAGTATTTCCATTTGTTTTATATCTACGTCGGCAGTATTTGCCACATTTATGTTTTTGGAAGCATAACACTTGTGTATGTAGGTCACTTTGTGTGGTTTCTGAAGGGATGTCACAGGTAATGTATTTTTCAATAATTTGTAAAACTGTGGAGTCAGAATCATGGCAAAATTCTGGAGCATCTTTTATCTACAAAAGCATGTGGATGTGTGGCACTCCTCGTGATTGATATTCTATTCTCCAAAAGAATTGTTGCACTTCTCTGAGTGGAGGGGTAGCATATTGCAGATAAAATGCAGCATGGCTATGAAGCGATGGTAAAAGTACCTTGATATATTTACAGGGTCAAGAAAACAGAGTTCTCTGAGTGTTTTTATGTCTATCCCATCATTATTTTGGTTTGCAGTGCGTAAGAAATTGTGCAAGTCATCCCATGCGTATTCTGCACAACTTAAAATAAAAAAGCTATTTGGGTGGGCCAAGGTTCATTAGCATACAAGGTACATCAGCATGACTGTGGAATCAGTATTGTTTTGGACCACGCATGTTTGCCAAGAGATCTGTGATTCTCAACTTCATCTTTGTCTTTTATTTTTTTAAGTATTTGGTTAACAGATATGTTAAAAAGTTAGAGTCTGTTTTTAATGTGGGTGCAACTCCATAAGATAAAGTTGCTAGTGCACTTTCGAAGAGGAATTGGAAAATGTATTCAACATTTTGCCTGAATCTGGGGTCTTCAGAATACATTTGTAAAGCACAATATCCTGATGCACTAAATTATGTGGACCTTTCATCATATCTTCCTCCTTTTCCTGTAGGAAAGTGCTTCTATACTTTTTCCCATATGCTCACTGGGGATACTTTGGCTTCATGCATTTTATATGTTTCTAATGCATCATCAATTGTGTCTTTGGAGTGCAGTGGGTGAATGGTATATTGATCTTAAATGCTGGATGCAGTAACAGGATCTACACATTCAAATTGGTCAGTTTCTGGTGAGTCTAGAATGATGTGGCTGGTTTGTTTTGAGTTTTCCTCTAGATTTATATATTTGTAGTATTCATTGTTTTCTTTTAGATACTGAAGGGCTTGTCTACCTTTGTTTAAGTTGACTAGTTGTTGCCACATTTTTTTGTCTTTTGTTGGCACATTAACTTGTATTATCAAAGATTGATCTATTGGCTGTTGTAGTCCTAGAGTTTTAACATTTTCCTTTAGGTCTAATGGCAAATGTATTATTTTGCCACAGATACCCTTTAACAGCTTGGTTGGAGGTAATGTGGTTGTGTTTGGTTGAAGGATTATCATAGCTTGAAATGCGTGCACTGTTTGTACTATAATGTTCTCGTACACGTTAAGCTGTTAGATAGCTTTTGGAAGTGGGAATATTTCTAGGTTATTAGTGATAGCACATGATGCCAATTGGTTATTGTAAAGCTTTGTTTTGCAGTACGTGCAGACTCGTGAGGGGTTAGTTATTTTGTATGTACCTTCAACTTTTAGTTATAAAGCTATTTGCAACCATTGGGATTCTTCATTGTCTTCCATTTTGTTAGCTGCGTCTACTGATGTGTTTTGAAACTTAGCTATTTCTTTTTTTGTATGTGTTTTCTACGATGTTGGTGTTTATTAGGTTTTCTGTAATGTTTTCTGAAGGTGTAGAATTATATAAGTCACCTTCAGTTCCAAAGTATTTACGTTGAATGTGCTCTATTCCTCAAAGGAGTTCTTTGGCTGCTCCTTGTAGGAGAATGTTATTTGCATTTTTCATTCCAGGGGAGGACTTAGTATAGTGGAATGGAATGGTGTGTAAATAACTTTCCGATGTGGTGGAAAGTTCTTTAGCAAGCAGTTCCCACAGTGCAGGCTGATGAATGTCCTCACAGACCAGTGTGGCTGCCCACTGGGCATGAGTGTATGGCTTGTAAAGTTTTCATTTTACTGTTGTCTTTTAATTTTACATAGTGATTAAAGAATTACCCTGAATATTTAAAGGATTGTTGCATACATTACACATTGAGCTGCATGTCAATTTGTACACTGGATGGTTTGTTTGGCTGCAAGGAGCATTTGTTTCGAAGATTGTTGGGGATTGTTTTTTCCATAATAGATTGATTCAACATTTCATACCTTCGACAACTTTTGCCTAGGCAATTACTACTGCTAGTCCCCACTGACTCCTGCACCATTCTTGATGACAAGTACCTATCATTCACTATCGACAACATCACCATCCCAGTCTCCCACTCAGTCAAAACACTGGGAGTCTACTTGGATACTAAACTAACCATGTCCAACAAGTGAGCGCAATCACCACCTCTGCAGCCTGCTATTCCAAACTCATCAATGCCATTGTTCAATTCCTATCCACCACCAACTGTCTTACAATTGCATGGGCTCAAGGCTGGACTATTGTTATGTTCTCTAAACAGGAATCCCAATAAAAAACTTAGTAAAATTACAAACCATTCAGAATAACACCCTCTGCACAGCACTGGGCATCTCCAAAAGGGAACATATCTCTGCAGGCAGACAACAAGCACACTGGCTGCCGGTCCATCACCACATCTTGTTCAAAACACTCACCATTACATAAATGCATCCACCACACTGCGCCTCCCTACCTCTCCCACAGAGCCATCCTGCCTCTTGCTGCAAGACCCACAAGAACACCATATGCCAACCTACTGAATGTCCCAAGAATTAAATGTGCCAGAGGCGGTGGCGTCAGCTTCACATTCATTGCCTCTGGGCAATGGAACTCACTACCTCACTCCATCATAAGTAAAACCTCTCATCTCGCCTTCCGCAAGGCTATCAAAACTAAATTGTTTGCTTAAAACTGATAATTCCTCTCCATCATGCGTACATGCCTAGGGAAACCCATTGTTCCACTCTGACTCTGATCTCCCTAACCAAACAACTATACTCTGCATATGACTGCGGCTTAACATGTAAACCCACTGCTGCTCACACGTGTACAACCAATGTAACTAAGACTGCATACTGTAACCTTGCATGCTTAGTTAACCTATGAAGGGCGAATGTAACCAAGCCACTTACCTAAAGAACTTTAAATAACACATGTATTTTGCAGGCTAATGTAACCTAACCGCCCACTTATGTTCTGCAACTAAGACATAGGGCCTCATTATAAGGCTAGTGCTCCCGTAACGAAGGGGGGCGGTACGGGACCAGCCCCCTTCATTCTGGGAGTGCTGATTACGAGCTTCCCATTGTGGGACCCGCATCGCACACCTGGTAAAACCAGGCATGCTTTCCAGGTCCCTCGAGGGGAAAAGGGAGCCAATAGTGGGCCAGATGTAATCTGCCTGTTATTACCTCCCTCCCCATTCCCATTAAGCCCTATGGGGGCTCAAATGGGAATGGGGATGGATTCCTGCAAGGAGGAATTACCGGGTCCTCCTATGTTGGAGTAACCCGGTTAGTCCCCATTGCAGTAACCCGGTAATGGAGCCCAGAACGGAGGCAGCCATGGAGCTAATAGCTCCATGGCTTCCTCCATTCTTGTAATGAGGCCCATAATCTTGCAACACCTCAATGCCCTTGGGCTGTGTGAGCGCTTTATAAATGCAAATAAATAAAAATAAATACATTGTTTTTTCTTTTTCTTCTTTATAAGCTTCACCATTGAAGTCTGGTTCTGTGCTGCGTGTGTGCATCCATTCACCATCACAGAAGTTTGAAAAAGTCTCGGTGCCTCATTACGAGTCCGGCGGTAACCGACGCGGTAAAACTGCCTGGTTTCCGCTGGACTCGTATTACCATTCCGCCTCCGTGATTCCCGGAATTACCGGGGCATTACAACCCCGGTTTTCTGGGAATCACGGAGGCGGAATGGTGTTAATCCGCATTCCCATTGAGTCCTATGGGACTCTTTGGGAATGGGGATCATGGAAACACCGGCAGCATCTCGTAATGCTGCCGGTGTTTCCTCGTCCGCCTGCAGGCGGGCGGTGTTAAACCCGCCAGGTCAAACCTGGCGGGAACATCACCTCCCGCCTGCAGGAGTCGGGATCAGGTGGTCCGGAAACAACGGTGGCGGGTGGTTTACCGCCACCGTTATTTCCGGAACGTCTGATTTGTAATGAGGCCCTCTGTATTGATTAATTTAGTTAGTGGTTTCATTTTGTTTAAAATCAATATAAACAATTTTCTCTTTAGTTGAAAAGCGCTATCAATTACAGCTTGCAGGATTACTCTTCTGCAGTCGTTTTTAAGGGAAGATTGTGACTTTTCAGATGTTTTTATAAGATTGTGAAGAACTCTACGGTGAAATTCTTTTTGTACCATAACGTATTTGGATTGTTCTACTTTGACTATATTAACATTGGTAGATAGAGGATAGGGCTTGTTAGTAGGTGCATTTTTCTTTGACCAAAATGTTTTACTTTTGCAAGAGGAGCTTTGCCTTCTTTAGTCATGGTTGGTTTAGATCTGTTGAATGAGGTTACTAGCTCTTTTGTTTTAAGGTTTTCTATTAATTGTTTTAGAGGTGGATGACTATGATGTGTACTTACTGTGTTTCTTTCTTTTTACGTTCCTGTTGAGTAGGCATTTTATTGTGTCTGTTGGGAAAAGAGAAAGGCTGTTTTGGGAAGTTGTGCAATGTATAGGCATGTATGGTGCATGGATGTGTCGGTGTGATTTTAAAGATTAATAGAGTACTGTTTGATTGTGAAGTGGTATATTAAGTGTGGTTGGAAAGGTTGTGGGAATACAAATATATAAATGTGTGATGGTGTTGAGTTAGTGAGGTAGGCCGTAGTAGTGCAATGGAATCTGCATGGGAATTGTGCTGTTTTGAGGAACAGAGTGGGTGTTGCAATGGTGGTCTGTAGATGGGAATAGTAGGAGTGTGCATGGTGGAATATAATGGACTAGAATGAAAGAAATTTTGGTTTGAAAAAGTAGTCTAGGGTAATATATATAGTGGCACTGTGTTGCGGTAGTAACATACATAACTCTTCTCCGATAAACTACTTGCTTTGTCGGATGCAAAGAGTATTGGTTTTTCAGTTCTTGATTACAGTGATGTGTTACTTTCCTGTATTTATAAAAGAAAGTTAGTTGACATATGTGCTAAAGGTGAAATACTGTTATGAAGGAAAAGTTATATTGGTAATGGAATGGTGGGGAAACAGTTTATGAAATTGGTGGATGGTTAAAAAAGGTTGCATTTATGAGAATTTTTTTGAAATGTAAGAATTGTGTATGTGGATTTGCAGAAGCTCTGTAAAAATTTGTAAAAGCGAAGAAAAGTTGATGAAAATGATTTGTAGTACACTTTAAATGGCAGTTGTTGTGCATACGTTTAATGTGTTAGGAGTACATGAATAGCCAACTTGATGTATTATAATCTATAAGTGTTTATGTAGTCACAGAGGTTTTGTTTGCATTAGTTCCACTTGTACCATTATAAACGTTGGAGTACAAGTCACAGAATGTAGAGAAGAAAAAAAAGTAGGACTGTATAAGCAGCTGAAGATCGGAATGGGTTCTGTTAGGAAGTACGCATGTACTGTTAATATATTAAACTGGCACACACTGAGCGCCAATTACAAATGGTGTACAAATCAATATTGCATGCTTTTGTTTTGTTTTATGAAAAAGTAATACACTGCTGCTGGAAATGCAGATATGCATTTTTTATTTTCTAAAAAAGGCTTCCAAATAAATATTTAGAAAAGCACAGCATTCCATATGTTTAATTGGAATACATGTCACAGTTTCAAATTGTGAGGTTTAGTTGTGTTTTTTGATTTGCATTCTGGGACTTGTAGTTTCAACTTTATAGTGGGCAAAGTCCATTGTAACTGACAGAATGCAAAGGAAAATAAAGACTTAAGAAGGACCTATACATTGGAATGAGCAATGTTGGGATGTATGCATGTGCTGCCAAGATATCAAACTGTGAGACACTAAGTGGTATTTGAAAATGGTACACAGATCTATTTTATTTGGTGTTCCTTTATTTTATGGAAAAGTGACAGAGTGCTGCTGTATATGCACATATGCATGTTTTTACTTTCATCAAAATGCTTGTACAAAGAAACATCTTGAAATGCAGAGCATTGTAATTGTTTGCTGCTTCATTTGAGCAGGTGATGAATGCTGCACTGCCTGGCATTTTCTAGAGTGGTTAAAAAAGATAATGGGCCTCATTACGAGTCCAGCGGTAACCGTGCCTGAAATTCCGGCATGTGACCGCCGGACTCGTATTACCATTCCGCCTCCGTGATTCCCGGAATTACCAGGGTATTACGACCCTGGTGACCCGGGAATTCCGGAGGCGGAATTCGGTAAATCCCCATTCCCATTGAGTCCCATGGGACACAATGGGAATGGGGAAGTGGAAACACCGGCACCATCTCGTGATGGTGCCGGTGTTTCCACGTCCACCTGCCGGCGGGTGGTGTTAAACCCGCCAGGTCAGGACTCGAGATCACCCGGTATGGAAACAACGGTGTGGGTGGATTTACCGCCACTGTTATTTCCATACCGGGTGACTCGTAATGAGGCCCAATGTGGCTTATTCGGAGCCTTCCTGTCCAGAAACAATGGTAACAGTAAGCTTACCGGCATGGTTGTTTCACGACCAGCATATTACAGGTCTAACAATGCCAATACTTCTGTGGATCCCAATCCATAGAGTCCTGGGACTCTATGGAAATGGGGACTTACAATTTCCCAGCACATGACTTTCCGGTCCACCAGGGTTGTAATCCCCTGGTGTTATTGGGTAGTCAGGCACTGGTAAATCATTATGGGTCGGGAAGCAACCCGCCTGTATCACCGGCACGGTTACCGTCAGACCCGTAATGAGGCCCAACATGCTTATTGAAAGCGTTATACTTGATATAAAGTGTTTGGAGTGCACTCCAAAGATCAGTCCAGGGTAGAAATCCACTCCGTACGCTGAGTCCAATCACCAGAGATGAGCCAGGCAATAGGTAATTCCTTTATTGGTTTTAAAATGTCATGGACAAAAAGAAAAGTAAGCACAAAAATGACGCATTTCGCGGTGAACACACCACTTGGTCATGTTAAGCGTATTTGTGAACGAGTTCAAGAAAAGAATTAAAAAAATATAAGCATACCTGGACTATATTTACTTAGATGCAGAGCTTGCTGAACTTGAAAATAGAAATATTTGGTAGTTGCACAGTAGTTTTTCATGCTGATGTCTTTTATTAATGGGAGATGTGTACATATGAAGTGTTGATGAGAGATGACAGGGTTAGGTATAGAGGTTTTGGATGTGATTTGTGGATGGATCTGTGATTCTTTGAAATCAGCCAATGAGGGAGTGTTAAGAACATGGAAGGGGAAAGGGTGCAAGCTGGTCACCAGATGTTGCGGCAGTCTGCAGACGGCACGTGCCACATCCAGGTCTTTTGTGGATGCCTGGCATGGAAACGGAACTGTGGGGAGTAGCCAATCAGCTTTGCTGGTGTGTTGTGCAGGAAGAGAGGGTAGTTGGAGTTTTGTTTGCAGGAATTGTGAGAGCAGTGATAAAGGCTAGGGCATGTGTTTGAGAAGGTGGGATTGTGGGGGACTATTCAATTCGGTCAATGAGGTATAAGCTGATAATCAGGGCCTCCTTGGAAATATTGTATTGGCAGAAGTGGAAGTTTCCTGGCATACAGTTGGTGGTTCAAAATGGACAAGCTTGCTTTCATTTTGGGAGAATAAGGCTCTCTTCAAATATTCATATATTGTTATTGTCAATTGTGGAGGGGACAGTTTGGGGTTTGAGACTCCAGTGTCTTTGCAAGTTGCCATGAAGGATTTTTTTTTTTTAAAGCCTAATGCAACTGTTTCTGCTACTCAGATAATTTTTTTCCGAAAAAAATCAGAGATGTACATGGAGATATCCAACGCACTTTTTCAATCCTCAAATTGAAAAATCAAGACAGATTGGGCCTCATTCCGAGTATGGCGGTAAGGGATAGCGGCCACCGGTAACGAGACCGGTGGCGGTATTCCCTTACCGCCATACTCCGAGTTCCCTCTGCGCCCTCGCCTTTAACGCCTGCTTTGAGCAGGTGTTAAAGTCGAGGGCGCAAAGGGGCCCCCAAGCCAATAACGGTGACCGTAATGAACGGTCACCGTTATTTGCATCTTCCCCATTCCCATTGAGCCCTATCGGGGCTCATTTGGGAATGGGGAAGAGCCTTGGTGAATGGGGAATCACCGCCCCGCCAACCTTGGAATGGGGCGGTGATTCCGCCATCCACCAAGGCGCTGCCGTTCCGGGTACGGCGTCAACCAAGGCGTTAATAGCGCCATTGGTTAGCGCCGTACTCGGAATGAGGCCCATTGTCAATAAAGGTGTATCTGCTTATTTCTATGCTACAGAAATGTCATCTTTTGAGAATGATAATATCAATTCTAAGGGTGTGATTATTTTTGTCCACATGGAATTCACTTCACAGATGTTGGCAATATAATTTTCCTTTAGAATGTAAGGAATGCATTGAAGAGGTTCCTGTAAAGAAATAAAAAGATAAAAGCAAAACAAGAAAAAAAAGTGTTTGTTTACAAACCCCCCAAAAATAGGTTATTTTCAGTGCCACTTCTAAAGATTAAATAACTTACATTGGGCCTCATTACACGGATGGCGGTAAGGGTTTACCGGTACCGGTATTTTACCGGTACCGGTAAATCCTTACCGCCTTACTACGAGGTCCCTTTGCGGGTTGGGGAATTTAACACCTGCGTTTTGCAGGCGTTAAAAACCAACCCGCAAAGCGACCAGGGAGCTAATTACGGTACCGCAATTTGCTGTACCGTAATTGGCATCTTCCCCATTCCCATAGAGCCCTATGGGGCAAAAATGGGAATGGGGAAGGACAATGGTGGAAGGGGGAATTACCGCCCCGCCAACCTTGGAATAGGGCGGTAATTCCCCTTTCCACCAAGGCAGTGCTGGTATTTTACCGGCATGAACCATGGCACTAATAGCGCCATGGTTCACCACCATCCGTGTAATGAGGCCCATTGTGTTTAATTTTCCTCCCCGCTCCGTTCAATTGGATGACATGTCCGCAGGTACCATGGTGGTTCGTGGACGGCACATGCCACTTAGGTGTGTTTTGGTTCTGCCTGGCACGGAGAGGGGAGGGCCGAGGACGTGGGCAGTCGAGGTGTCCACAGACAATGGGGGATCAGCCAATCCGGTTTCCTGGGTGTGGGGTACAGGAAAAGAGGTTAGCAGGAGTTGTGATAGGATCAAAAATGGCCATGGCAATGTCTTTCAGCTGGCAGAGTGTTTGGATTTAGTGGACTCTTGGGTTTTGGGTCCACTGGGTGAACGTGTATGCTGAACATTGTGGTATAGCCAAAATTCTTGGATTTCCTGAATTGGAAGTGTTCTAGTGTGGAGTGTGTGACATGATGTGGCTGGACATGTTCCCATTTTGTGCAAATATGGTTCAATTGAAGTATTCAGACATTATTATCAATTATTGTGGTGGGAACAGTTTGGGGAACGTGACTGGAATCTCATTGCAGTTCACAGTGAAGGAGACATTGGGAAAGTTGAAGGAGATTTTCCCTCATTCCAAAATAATGTTTTCATGAATTGCCCAGAGACAGATGTGGATGCATTCCAGTTCATTAGGTCTGCAAATAGAAAAAACGAGGTGCAACTACAATAAAGCTGTGTGTGCTTTTGTTCACGATGTTGTCATGACATCGTTCCATAATGAGAAAATTAAATTTGATAGGGCCGAAATATTTTGTGGCGACAGGAGCAGATGAAGGTGATGGGGTGGAGGAAGTGAACCTGCTCTTACTTTTGAAAGGCATTGCCTCTCTAAGAGCACTCCATTGGGCCAATTTGGATTAGCAACTCATGGAAGGTTTACCACGACTGAGTACAACTTTGCACTCAGTGCATTGAACCTTGCTTGCATGTGCCTTTGAGACATTTCCAACAGTGGTGAAAAATTGCCACACTCAGGACTCACTCCGAGTACTGGTGACAAGGACTTTTTCCACTTCATCCTCTTTTTCTTCTTGATCCTCCTCTGTATGCCCACACCTGTTCCCCTCTTTTGGCCCTGCTGTTTGGTGAGGTGGTGGTGGGGGTGCTTGGGAAACAAAGTTATCCATAGGAGATGTGATTGCAGAAGGTTTTCAGATATTTGCAAAGCAGGTGCCCTCCAGATGCTCTCTCCTGGTCAGCTAGATTGAGAATGAGGAAAAGTAATAGGTGAGTCCCTTTAGAAGAACCATCCGAGACAGTCGTGCTGTTTGGAACTACCTATTCAAAAATAGGCATTGGAAAGTTGTAAAGAGCAATCAGATCAACGTAGAATGGGCCAGCAAGCTGTGCAAGAGTAAAGTTTCTACTTGAAACTCCATAGATTGGCTGGAAAAGCACTTTTAAACTGTCTGCATTGTCGGACACCGTCCATAGATTGCAGCATCACACTGTGCGGGTGCGGTCACATGATGACATCCACGGACATCCGCGACCCGACTTGTGTCCCCGGACACCCTGCAGGCAGTATGTTTGTAGAACTGGTGCTATGTCCACGGACTAATTAAAAGTGCATCACATGAAAACGGACATGTCTAATATTGCATGGTCTACGGATTCATAAATGGACTTTTTAAAAAACAAGGGAATGCCACAATAAAGAAAATATTTTTAGTAAATAAAATATGTAAGAAAGTGATGGGAAACATACATGGGTAAATTAGGCATTTGTGTAGAATAATCATGAGGGAAGTTTGGGATGGAGGTTTCATCAAATCGTCTTTAAGTAAAATGTTCAGAATTGGATGGGGGTGATTGCCTGGGACAACGGGTACAGGTACAAGTGAGACAGTGACCAGAAACATTTTTATCAGGTTTTTTGCACGTATTGCACAAGTTCATTGACAACATAACTTAGTTTATCCAATTTTGTTGTCAAGTTCTTGATTTCAGTATTTCCATTTGGGGATACGACTTCTGTTTCCGATTGTTGGGACTGTAAATGATGAAACTGTCACAAACACTATGTACTGTAACATAAATAGAAATAATCATTTTAGTATGATGGGTACAAAGTACATTATTTGTTGACAGTAAAATATGTATTGCATACCATTGGAGATATTGGCATCGCTCATTTCATCTCTTGGGAAGTTCTCTTCCAACCATTCTAGTGGGCTTGCCATTTCCGTGATAGAAAAAAGGGCTTCATGTTTATGTAATGGAAGCTAATGAAAGAAAAATAAATGCAATGCACTTACTGTTTAGTGAGAATGTGTTGTCCAGTAAGCACCTGTTTTTTTCAATCTGTGTCCAGAGATGTACTCGGGAGATTATATAAAGTGTACAGTTATGGTTTGTGATAGGTGCATTCCATTGCAATGTGTGTTACCTAAAATAAATAGTATTTCTAAACGTATTTGTACAAAAAGGTATACTTACATGTTGTAAACATTACTTGTGATTTTAGGTACATCTGTTTGTTTGTTGATGGTTACATCTTTTTTGGGACTCCCCCATGACTTTAAGCCTTGCAAATGTAATACTATGCTGCTTGCGAACTCAATAGTTGCCACATTGGGGTGGGGGGGAGTACAATATAAGGGACTTGTAGCAGAGGAAAGGTGCACTAGCAATAATCTATGAAATTCACTGTAAATAAACGTTGCTAAAGGGAGTTATTGTTAAGTTGCACTAAAAAACATTAAATTCAGTGAAAAAACTTTGTTAATGGGATGTTATGGGTAAGTTGCACTAATAAAAACGTGTCAAATGCAGTGAAAATCTTTGGTAAAAGGACGTAATGGTTACAAGTAAAACTAAAAAACCTCATAAACCCAGCAGCTATGGTAAGCTAAGCAACCATAACTTGCACCACCACCATGCACTGCTAAGCCTAACACCCAGGACATCAAAGATACCATCTCACATGTAATTAATGAAATCACTGATGGCATCAAATATGAAAAGTCCATACAAGGGGTTGTGTTTATAATATTGGTAACAGCATGTCAGGTGTGATCGGGACACCTATCATGTACTACTTAATCTATTAAAGAATGTACTCATCGAAACAAAACATTGTATAGGAGTGTGTTAGTTAATACAGGAACCTAATCATACATAAACCTAGGCAATGGCTGCAGCATGCACCATAGAAGTACAATATTTATTTACTTGCAATTTTGGATAGTAAAATAATGAATGTGGCCTTATCAGAATTTTCAGTAATGTTAAACATGTAATAACTAGCTAACAATTCAAGACTTACTACACACTTGTGCTAGCACAAACAATACATATAAAGACTCACAATGCATACAAATCAGAGGCACATACAGTGAAACTAAATGATGGAAGAAGGAACCAGCATCACTAGAAAAGGTTAATAAAATTAAAGTGTATCTTCATGTATACAAATACATTGGGCCTCATTACCATTTTGGCGGTAGCCATGCTGCTATTGGCGGCATGGCTGCTGCCAAAATTGGGTCCCGGTCCGGGTTCCCAGAATGGGGAATTACCGGGCCATTCCGAGTTCGGAGGGCCCGGTAATTCCTCCATCCAGGAACCCGGGCCCGGACCTTCCCCATTCCCATTTCAGCCCCCATAGGGCTGAATGGGAATGGGGGAGGGAGCAAACAACGGGCCGATTACGAGCGGCCCGTTGTGTGCTCCCTCTTCCCCTCGCGAGACCCAGTAAGCACACCTGGTTTGACCAGGCATTACCTACCGGGTCCCGCGAGGGGAGCTTGTAATGAGGCGTAATGGGTTTAACGGGTCCGCCTCCTTTAGCGGGTCCCGTTAACCCGTTCCGCCTCACTTGTAATGAGGCCCATTGTGTTTGTTTGAGGCCTGCTTATTGCCCCATGTATGTGCACCATGAGCTGAGACCAGACCTTAAGGAAAGTACATTGAGAACATATACAAAGGTTAATGTGCAGATGTATAACACCTTTTAAACTTTGGAAATTCTCAGTGACAGTACAAACAATAAACTAGTATAATCATGTCAGTAAACAAAAACAAGTGGCCCAGATATGTGATGCCAACAACATGTTTCCACTGAATTCCATGGGTTTTTAACTAACTTAACCAAAACGCCTCTTTAAAAAAGTTTTATCACTGAATATCCCATATATTTAATTCTATAGAGATGATTGTGCACAGATATCCTTACCTAGAGACCCAGATTCCCTCTCAGCTCTTCCTTGTCTAAATGTTAGTGTAGCTCCCACTTAAAGGGAGAGGAAACTTTACCTCTGAAACAAGTAGGGTGCTCATCAGACCTCAATGGAATGCCAGATGATGTTGGCCATTCCAACCCCTCATCCATAATTCTTGGACTCACTGAATGTGCATACATTGTTCATGTTTACAAACTCTTGTTCTAAGTTTGATATTATACTTGCATAGTAAAACAAGTGTTCTAGCAAACATGGGATAGAATGGGGCAGGGGGAGGTATGACAGAGTAGATGTTTACAGGGTCTCTATTGCAACCCCCGTCCCCTGTATTAATCCCTGATAAGATATTATATTGAGTAGGCAGTGAGTGGGCACAGCTAAGTTCTTCTATTGGGCTGTGATGAAACTTTTTTTATACATTATTTTCTTTGTTTAAACATTATGTGAGTGGGGTGCAAACCCTCTGTTTCATGCCTCTGTGCTGGGCACAGGAATAGAACTGAGAGAAAAGGGCAAAGGCTGTATTGCCGTTGGTGAGGGCTGCACTCGCTGAGATCCACTTAGTGGTTTTTGCGAAAAGCTCAAATATATGAGTTCATATTCCATAGAGTGAATTATATGGAGTGATGTACAGTTGGGTGATTGGATGAGTGAGATAGAATGGGTGAGAAAATATGTGTTGAGGTGGGGAAGCATAGAGTGAGGTAGATTTGGTGAGGCGTGTGAATTAGAGTTCAGTGTTTGTGATAAGGCAGAGAATGGCGATGAAATGTTGTTTAAGGTAGACTAGGGTGGTACAAAGTGTGGTGAGGAATAGTTGGGTGAACACCATTGGATGACTTGCATTAGATATAATGTGGTGCAGGGTGTTGTAGTGGGATGCATGATAGATTGGATACTTGGTTTGAGTTACAGTGGGGTCAGGAAGTGTAGGTGAGTGGGATGAGGGAGAGTTGGTGATTGAGTTGATAAAGCATGGGGAGAGTGTATTGTGGTACAGTAGAGTGAGGGAGAGTAGTGTAAGATAGAGTGCAGAAAGGAAGAGGAAGATGGGTTTACAGTGGTTACAGAGAGAATCTGGTTATGGTGAGGAAGTAAGTGGTGAGTGGGGTATGAAAGGTAGGAGAAGAGGGTACATTTAATAACCTTACCTTCATCGACTTCTATGTCAGAGCCCGGCAAGCACAATCATTGACACATATGCTGACACCCACCCACAGTATTGCTTTTAAATGCCATACTGTCCTCTTGTCATCTTGCTGAAGAAGCACGTCTATGATCCTTCAGCGATGCCTAAAGTGGAGCACAGGGAAAAGTAAATATTTTTGTATAGTACTATAATATATGATTACCTTGAACTTTAAGCAAGCAAATGTGGGAGTCTTCACATCAACATTTGCCATACATATACATATGTATAGGAAAGGTAGGTGAATAGGGTATGTTCAATGACTGAAGACTCGATCCTGCTGCTCCGCCTGGCCTTGGCAGGCCTTCTGGGCCTGTCCTGGTGTGGTACACTTTTTTTCCCTACTGATAGGGACTAATCACTCTCTATGCCCCCTTTTCTTCTCCCTTTGCTCATCAATGTGTGGGGTCCCACAGGGCTCTGCCTTGTCTCCTATGGTTTTCAACATTTACATCCAGCCTCTTGTATGTTTGGAGGCTCTGGTTGTTGATTCTCCTAACCTTACACTTCTGACTCCCAATTTCTGGCCTTCGGCACTGGGTGATTTTCCCCTGCTAGTCACGGTGGTTAAGAGTCTAGGGGTGTTTCTTTCCTCTTCGCTGTTGATGGCTTCTCAAGTAGGTGCAGTCTTTAAAGCTGTTTACTTTCACCTTAGGATATTGCGCAAGGTTCTGCCATTTCTGCATAATCATATACACCCTCCAGTAGTGGCCTCACTGGTTCTAAGTCAAATAGACTATTACAACACTTTGTTTTTAGCGTAACCTATGGTTTTTTCCACTGGTTCCAATTGTTGCAAAATCTTGCTGCCCAAGTGGACACCAACTCCCCTTATGGTACTCACATCACCACTGTTTTGCGCTCACCCACCTGACTCCCAGCGGCCAGGCAAATTGAATTTAAATCCCTCTGCCAGGAACACCAGGTATAATATTGTCATGGAGCAGATTAACTTCAGGACAAATGTGTTCTGCACCTTCCTGGTTGGGTTTTCTGTTCAGTAGTGACTGCCTTGTTTTGGTTCCTGAGTTAAACTGTGCAGGGTAGGGGGTCGCACTTTCTCATTTGCTGCTAATGAATTGTGGAACTCTCTACCCCATGTCTTTTGGTGCATTCAAAATCATTTGGAACTTAGACGCTTATGAAAACACTCCTCTTTTAAGTATTGTTTTTGTGTAGTCTGTCTGTGTGTCTCCTAGCACCAGGATGCCCTTCAGTGAAAGCATGTTTTACAAATTCAGCTATCATAACATAACATATGCATCACTGAGAGTTGTGTATGGCGAAGTCGATATTTTGTGAATTGTAAATGTACATCCAGACATGTATAACGTGTTGTTTTAGTTAAAAAAGTATTGAAGAGTACAGAAATGAATTAATAGCCTATTGCCAGCCTTAAATAAGGTCATAGAAGCAAGACAAATGAGAACGTACAGTAAGTTGCAAGAGCAATACGACTAGGAGACTGAAGAGTTCATTAGAGCTGAAGTGAAGATTGACACTGAAAAGAAACATTGACACCTCATCTAAAGGCAACACAGACTGTGCATGTTGAAACTGCCAGGATGTGGGTGAGAATGAAAGACAATGTAAGAGGTGTTAGTTTAACTTTCAAGTCCATATTTCACTGCATAAAACTCTGGGAATGTTCTTAGACCTGGATCAGCATACACTTTGACCTCCAATTGTAGCTCAATTAAGCTGTAGAATACTTAGTTGTCTTGATAATTAAATATCCTCTTCCATGTATGTGCTTTGCACTGGTGTGGTAAAACATTCCAGGACGCACAAAGGGGCATCTTGAAACTGTTGAGCCATTGCATGATTTCTGTAATGTCCTAGCCAGTCCCATAAAGCTACTTGAGTTTGGTGCTCCTAACCTGGCTTATGGGCTTACACACAGCTAGGATATGCGGGTACTTTAGAAGGTACAGCTGATGCAGTAGCTCATAAATTGCAATGCTCATGAATAAATGTAAGGTTTTCACCAGAAAGGGCCCGAATAAATGGGTTTGAACAGTAGGAGGTGTGATACTGTGTTTAGTACAGCCATCAAGCTACAGGGCCTTTCATAACGTAGATTATGTTAATCATCTTGAAAAATCCCATGCTTCCTTAGGGAGACAGTAGGATCTGTGATAGTAGCTATGATCAGAGGCAAAGATTTACTATAACAAAATGGTATACCTTGTTCTGGGAAGCTTTGGACCTTCCGCCAATCCTGAACATTTCCTGTGGATGGTTGACTGTGTTGAGACATGTTGTCCAGACTATGATCTTTCTGTCATAGGTCAGTCTATCTCTACGTCAGATTTCAGGTGTACGGCCCTCATTACAAGTGAGCCGGCCCGTAATTAAGGTGCTGGTAAAAAGTTACCGGCACCTTTTACGGACTGGTTCCCTTTGAGTCTGCAGGTGGGGGCCACGGATCTCCTGGCAGGCCGGACTTGCCGGGAGTTCAGGCCCCTAACGGCGGACTTATCACTGAAGCAGTGGAACTGATACAGTGCCGGTACTTCAGGTGTCCCATTTCCATGGAGTCCCATGGGACTCCATGGGAATGGGAACTTACTGTACCGCCACTGCCTGTGATATCCCAGTAGCACAGGGCTGTCAGGCGCAGTAATGGTGTTACAGGGGGGTTTTACTGGCAACCTCGTAATGAGGCCCATATGTCTTTGCTTCTTTTTATTAAAAAAAACGTTTTTTATTGTCAGGTTTTGAATAAACAATGAGCAAACAGGGAACAAATTATGAAACTGTAAACCAAGGAAATAAATTAGAGAAGAAAATGGGACAAAACAAAACAAAAACATGAACTGTACATTGATGTGGGTATTTCAGCAGTTGTGGCGTACGATTCATCCATGTGGTTACTTATTATTCCTCTATTTGGCTTCAATAGTTATTTAATGAGTGAGTAAGGACCACACAGATTAGCATATTCTCTACACCTCAATGTGAATAGAATAATCAACAAATTGTCAGCTCTTCAGCCCACACACTATCACACTCATCATTCAAGACCAGTCATCCCACTCCTCATTCAAGACCAGTCATCTCCCAAATTGCTTATACATGTTCTGCAGATCAAGTTGAAAGTTGCTTCCAGATCTTGTAAACTTCTTGGCACACTTCCATTGAAAGTGTTTTCGTTGGCTTGTTCAGTAACTTAGCAAACATGAATATTTTTGTCACATGCCTGTGTCTGAGTAGACATTATTTTCCCATTGTGATGTTCATTTTTGGACATCTTTTGTATGTTTCCCAGAAATAAATGTATCTCCAATGTTTAGCAGCATGCAACCTTTTTCATCTATTCCAGGATTTGGCTCCAGTAAAATTGTAACTAGTCATTCCACACATAATGCTCAATATCACGCTTGTGTTGATTGTTTCTCTGAGATTTCATGTCTGTTGTCAGCTGCCTAATAGGATTCTTGTGGTGAGTTCAGCATCAAGAATTTGAAAAGTGAGAGTTGAAATCAGGCTACTCTGCGTGCTTCTTATCGTGCTACACTTGTATACTTAACACTTGGTTATCATATATTATTCCTAGCATAACACTATTTTGCCTGTGAAGAAGGTACTTTTAGTTGTACATACGTTAGCAGTGTGTCGTATATAATTGAGAGGTGGTGTATTCTGTTTCTTTTCAGCTTCCGTAACACAGTGAGGCAGCAAGTTGACAGAGTACATTGTCATTTAAAGGTAATACGTAAGCCAACATTTTCTTTCACTGCCTCAAAGCTATCTGTTTTCCCATCTTCCCACTCGCCCTCAAAGAATAAATATCACATTGAACCCATCACTGAGACAAAGAACATCAGGCAAGGAGGCAAAAGCTCACTGCGGAACCAACAAATACAAATGGGGTACAGTCTGCTAAAATCCACTCTAGTCATAAAAAGCAAGGAAGGACTGTGTAGATTGCCAAGCTAGCCCTGGTGGAGCTGGTTCCTCGATGAGAGACCCGAGGGAAATAGAACAAGATGCTGCAGAGAAGGGGTGAGTGTCTCCAGAGGTTCCGTGGAGCTGAAACCTATCCGGTGACAGGGAGAGAGGAAACCCAACCGAAGAATCCAAAGCAAGAGAAAGACGCACAGTCGAGGATGCGAGAGAGAGCATGTCGATGTATAGCCACAGAGAGCAGGACTCCAAATGCTGAAGCATCGCTTCACTACCAAGACAGACCAGAGACCGCTTCTGCATTTCCCCAAGGTAGGGAAAAGGTTGGGCTGAATTGTATTACACAGAGCGTACTGAAAAAGATTAATTGACACCTACCAATATACTGAGGGATAGAAAGGCATAATAAACAAACTGTAGATGCTGGAACAAACTTTACCTAGTATCCTTTGTGGAATAGTACCTGGCAGTACACCAGTGATGTTCAGTGTGACATTGAGTAAAGCAGGCGTAGAGAACCCGCAAACAATATCCTGAGGGGCAGAAAGGCATAACAAAGAAACTGCATAAGCTGGAACGAAAGATGCAAAGTATTCTATGTGGAACAGTATCTGGCATGAAACAACACCTGGTCTGTTCAGTGGGACATTGAGCAACGCAGGGGTATAGACCCTGCAAACAATATCCAGAGGGGCAGAAAGGGATAAAACAAACTGTAGAAGCAGGAACACATTTTTCAGAATATCCTATGTGGAACAGTACCTGGCAGTAGAGTACGCAGGGTCTGTTCACTGGGACATCGAGAGGAACAGGGGTGGTGGACCCACAAACAATATCCCAAGAGATAGAAAGGGATAATGTACACACTGTAGAAGCAGGAATACATTTTACAAAATATCCTATGTGGAACAGTACCTGGCAGGAGAGTGTACCTGGTCTGTTCAGTTGGACATGGATTGAGGCATGGGGAAAGAAACCACAAACATAGCACAGCAAGGTGTGAAACCCATATGAGGTTGGTTGACCTTGACAGAGGCAAATAAACACATGGATCTAAGGAATCTGTAGGCAAGGTGCTGGTGCCCAGAGCATGTTGTGACGATCCCAAGATAAAGTAAAGGGTTTAGGGATGCACACAATAGAGAAACAAGAAATAGAACCATGAAAAGAACAAAGGCTGGTTTTAAGAAAAGCTGGTCGAGCGGCGACTCCTCTATAAGCCAGTAAGAGCCGACACACTCCTGAGTTTGCATCAGAAGCAAGACAATGAGGGATCAAACCCATGACATATGATACCGCAAAATCTTGATTATGCCCGGTTTTGAAAAAGTATGAAATCAGCCGAAACAAGTGTCAGTTTAAGGGCATCATAAAATAAAAATAAAAATGAAACTATGCTAACTAATTAAGTTATTGTGCTAATTCTCATTTGTCACAGTCTTGAGAAGTCCCAATTCTAAAGAAATAGAACCAGTTGAGGAGACCCTGAGACAACACAGGGCGACCTGGGACACAAATATTAGAGAATAAAAGGTGTAAGAAGGGGACCAAAGGGATTGATGACTCACTATAAGAAAGAGACACTTTTGGAAATTCCAAGATATATAGTCAAGTCTGGCTAGATAGTGAGCCAGACTTGATGCTACAATCTTTGAGCTGAAGATAAGAAGCTGAACAAAGGGGTTGAGGACCCACTACAAGAAGGAGGCATATTTGGAACTCCAAACTATATAGTCAAGTGGGGCAGGATAGTGCACCAGACTTCACACTACAATATTTGAGCTGGAGAAATTACAAGTGAAAGGGAATAACTCCTTTGATACTTGGGAAATGTGTGTGTTGAGAAGAAGGTCTACCGTTAAGTTTGACAGGATAGTGAACCAGACTTAACAGTAGGTTTGTAAATTAAAGATAAAACCAAGGGGAAGAGACCCCCCTTTGATACTTAGGAACTGTGTTTAAAGAGTCACTTATTGTGTGTCTCATCAAGAATGGAACATTGTAGGTCTGTATCCAGAAAGTGAGAAGCATCCCTCTGGATCAAGAAACCAAGTTTCACTTAGTTTAGCCTAAGGGATGGAAATAGGTTTGGAAACAGGACCGTGGTAGTTTTACTCTACACAACATCTTGACATAGTCCTTAGAGTTTTCATGAGGCAGGGAAATCCCTCATAGAAATAAGTCAAGGAAGAGGGCAAGATAGGGTTTTCCTTGTCTTTTCTTTTATAATAAAAGTATTTGCCAACAAGCATGCCACCACTGTGTCAGACTCGTACGTCTGCACCCTTAAATTTCATATTGGTTGACAATAGGTTCATCAGGCAATGGGGTAGCAATGTTCTTTTGTCTTGGAAGCATGGGGTGGGGTTGAGGGATCTATGCTAACATGCATAGCTCCTGTGCTAAGGAGACAGTATAAATATACAGTAGTTAGACTTGCTGTTGGCGTTAAGCTCTGTGGCAATATTACATCAAGCTTTGTCTCCTTGCAGTCACTTCCATTTTCTGCATGCATCATCTGCCTTTTGCGGGACCTATTAGAGGAAAGGTCCAGTGTACCTTAAACACAAAAGGTACTCAATGCTTTCCATGCAGGAAACAGAAGTTGATTAACAAAACATGTACAGTCAAAGGCTTCTCCCTCTGGAATGTTCTCCACACATCCTTAAATCTTTTGGCAATCATCTTGGGTTGCAGCAAACACATAACATCTTTATGTTTAGGAAAGCATCTCAACTTTGGCCTCAATCCCTAACTATTGCCTATCAACTTACCGAGAAATTAATTACCCAACCAACAGGAAACTTAGTTTGAATTGATAGTATATGTTGGCCCGATTATCCAAATCCAATGTATCTTTACCGTAGGAACATTGAGTGTTGCATTAAGAGTGTTGCTTTTATGGCTTTGCCACAACTTATGTGACCACATTTTATTTTGTTGTTGCACTTATCCTATTCTCCTTGTCAACTTATACTTATTGGTCATTATAAAGCAGGCAGACCCCATAGGGATACATTGCGCATGCTGCCTACAATGCTCGCAGTCTGCACCTACAATTACAATAAAACCCTGACAGACATGCTTGCATGTCCATCAGGGTTTTATTTAAATAGGGAACGCTCCTTACCATGGATGGTAATCAGCATTCCCAATGGAAATTAAACCCTGATGCAAGCATGTTGGTTAGGGTTTAATTGTAATTTCGAGCACTGTTTGCCGTGTGAGCATGGCAAGCAGCACTCACAATTAAAGGTAAATGATGCCTAGCATACAGGAATGTCAGGCAGTATGTACTCATTTTGCACGACAGAGTGCAAAAGTGCAGCAAAAAGGAAGCATACACGTGTTAAGGCAGCTTTTGCCCTGAATCTTGCATTCTGCTGTGTAAATGATGAACATTTTGTGGTCAGGTGCCATTTCCTTTGCAGTGCAAACACAATGGGCTTCATTACGATCATGGCAGTAGCCATGCCTACCGCCATGCTCGCTACTGCCACCGCCTCCCGCGATTGGGTAATAACCGGCCCATTACGAGATGAAAGGGCCGGTAATCGCCCCTTCGCGGGTGGCGGTTTTTACGGGCTCCTGATCCCCATTCTGCCCCATAGGGCAGAATAGGGGTGGGTAGCATGGATGCGCCGGCACCGTTGCTAACGGTGCCAGCGGCATTACGAGTTCTGCTCGCGGGTGCCGCACAGTCTGCCAGGTAAGACAGGGCAGGCTGTCTGGAACCCGCAAGCAGAACTCGTAATGCAGCGGCACGGTATGAACGGTGCCGGTGCCTTACCAACACCGTTCATACCGTGGCTGCCACCGTTATAATGAGGCCCAATTGCTCCTCACCTTTCAATTAAGAATTCACTCAAAATTAGCTCCTGTGAATGATCACTCTTCAAATTGGAATTGTCTAGTGTTTCATGCCATAAAAAAGCCAATAAATAAAGAAATGTACACATACACAAATCCATCACAACAGTGATCTAAACCAAGTAAATGTTATCAATTGGTACTTCTCCGAAAAGAGGACAACAACAGTTTTTTGTTTTTTACTGAAGTCAGGTAGAGATGCTTTAAAGCAAGGATGCTGATCTGAATGAAGTGAAATATGAAATACTATTTTACGTTGTGGCAGCATGACTTCAACAAGCATATAGGTAGTGTGTATATATCTATGTAGTAGGTTCGTGTCATCTCTCAATCATCTATTTTAAAAAAAAGCACCATACAGCGACAGTAGTTAGAAATCAACATATGTAATAAAGGTTGGCACCATATATTCTTAAAACAGAAGGGAAAAATGGAGGCAAAAAATAACCAACAGCACATACTTATATCCTGTGCTTATTTCGGTCACGCAACACCCAAACAATTTGAATATCCAATAAAAAAATCAGTAAATCAGGAAATAGTGAAGATCAGAACCATGGGGCCCAGTTAATTTTGGGGTCACCTAGTTGATGAGATATTTACCAAGCTGCATTTTCCCAGTTGAAGAGGTGCACACCGGATTTTAACCCTGGCCACCAATATACCATTGGTCCACCGAATAGGCAGCCAAACATGCAAGCCCAAACTGCTACAGTGAAGGACAGGCACCTCTGCATCTATGCGATTGAAAGTGAGCCTAGGTCACACTCCCGTCCTCTTCACGGTGTGCTTCTGGTCTGAGGATGTGAGGACTTTCACCCCTTTTAAACGACAAGCAACCAACTAGTAGTAAAACCTATAAACAGCTTCTCAGAGCCTTGGTGTGTATAAGAGAGAAGTTGGGCCAAAAATCGCCCAGTAAAATCGAGTGACGCGCAAATGTCATTCTCAAGTACAATAAATGCTTATTTTTTGTTGTTTTGGGGGCCATCAAGTGCAGCTTACATGGTCCTCAGTCCTGTTTTTGAATGAGCCTCCTGTATGTGTGGCTTCCTCCCTATTTAAGGCCCGTGTGGGCGGACTTGAAAGGAGAGCGCTTGTGTGCGCTGCTTCTGCTGTCACTCTTGGCGGACGTGGTGTGCATTTCCTGCTGCCACTCATTCCTATTCTTTTACTTTTTTTTTGCTTGAGCTGTCCTCGGAAAGCTATCCACCTTATCTCCTCCTGCTTCTCCTTCACAGTTTACAACTTTTAATTATTTAATGTGTTTCTGCAGCTCCATTTCCTTCTGAACTGTGTGAACTGTTGTCTGCTCTGGATTAAAAAGCCTGAGATTATATCCATGGCAGTCGATAAAGGAGAGAGAGCGGGAGACAAGGAAAGGGAAATGCTTGTGCCGCTGGGAATAGTCAGCAGGGGGAGAGAATGAGAGAGCAAGAGAACAAACTGCAAGCAGCATAGATCTGCTGCCTGCCTGGAAGCTGCAATACACATTCAAAGCATCCTGTCACTGGAGAAAGTAAGGGGAGGTAGAATGTACAAATAAGAACCAAGACAAAGGGAGGGGGGAGGGCAGAGCGAGTGTGGAAATAGACCAGAGCCAGGAGCAAAGACACATGAAAACAAAATGGTGGATCTCGGAAACATGCATACATTTTAATGCATGTGTGTATCATGATCATGTTAAAGTAATGTAGTGTTGTTGTTTTTTTTTCACTGTGGTATGTACATGCAAACACAGTGTATGACTTTTTTTTTAAAATAAATGTATTAATTACCGGAGAAACATTCACAGGGACGAAATCAATCTCATGCAATTAGTATTTTCACCATTCAAAATCCTGTAAAAGGAACACAGAAAACAGCACTTTTTAGAGGGGGAAAAATATAGGTATATTTTTCTCGGTGTTCGAGTGAAAATTACAAATCAATTGACCTTCAGTCTTGTGGTTAGCCATTAATTACATGAAAATCAACCCCTTCTCTTCTGTGTGTGTATTTTGTGTTTAAACCTTTCAAATGCTCTGTACTTTATGATGTATCCCATTACATGTACGCCTGCATCTATACTATGGAAAATCCTGTGCAGCTACATGTGCAATTTACGTGTAAGCATAATGTCCTCATTTACAAAAGCGTTTTACAATTGTGCAATCCCATTGAAAATTCCTTTCAAATCTGGCCCACGATGATCGAATTTATCTTTATTCATTTGTCTAGGCTCTAAAAACAGTGAGCTCTAAACGAGAACCCCACACTGTAGTGTTGGCATGTGGTGCATATGCTGAGAGGGTTTGGATCATTTTGATGGCCACGTGGTGGGTTCATTTACACAACCCGTCCCTGGTTTTCGTGCGTCAGCAGGAAAGTGACGCAATTCATGTGAGTGAACGTGAAAAAGTGACATCCACTGCGTCACTGCAGATGTCCACTTTGAAAACAAAAACAAAGAGAATATACTACCGCATGAACATCAGTAGTGCAGTTCAATGCCCGAGAAAACATTCAGAGGCTGGTTTTCTAGGCAGGGAATCTTTGATCTCTATCTGCAGAGTGTGGTGAGTGACTGATCAGAATCAGAGGAAGAGGCCATCCATACATATGTGCTATCACCAGGCCCTTTTCTCCCAAAAATCTGCAGCCAAAGCACTGAGACCATCAATTTCACTTGTTGAATGGAGCGTCCAAGGAACACATACAGTAGACCAGCGGAAATGTGATTAACACCATGTTTTTTTTTAAAAGCCATGCCTAAACTGATCTTCAGCAAAGGTGTTGGTCTGTTCTGTATCAGTCCCATTAAAACTTTAATCTTTGGAAATATTTGTTTTTATATTGTCTTGTATACATAGGAAGAGAATGGCTCTACTCCCACCACTCCCTCCCCCATCCAAGGGTATAACATCACTCCGCCTTGTAACAGGTAAGAAGGAGAAAACTGAAAACATTCCATGAAGAGATGGATCATGTTAAAACGGGAAGGTTTCCCCTTTCTTTCAGAATGCTTAGAGTTCCTTGATCAAACCGATATGTAGTGGCAAGGAGTTCCAAAGTTTAATATCATTAACCGTTTTCCCAAAGTTCTATATCTATTAAATCTACCAATAGAAATCATTTATGACGCCGGTCAAGTGGCACAGCGAGTAGAGCGCTTGCTTTGACATCCGTTCAGAGCTTGCTAACGCAGCCCGGCAGGGCCAAACTCCGCCTTTCATCCTTTCGAGGTTGATAAACGAGCACCACACACGTGGGTAATAATAAGCAGTGCTCAGATACCTGGGGGTTCGTAGCGCTATATAAATGCAAAATGATTATTTATTTATTTTTTATTTGGTAACAGATCTCTGAGGGAGAGAGGAGGAATGAAGCTTTCATTGTTGCTTAATGTAAGTGGATGCAGAGCCAACAATGGCTTTAGGTGTTGCAGCCAGAAGTTCATTCTGGGCTTAATGGGGAGCCACTGTAGTTTACGAAGAACCCATGAGATATGAGCATGTCTAGAGGAGCTCATGACAATCTGAGCAGTTGTGCTTTGAAGGACTTGCAGGCATTGTAATAAGCAATCCGAGGTTCCAGCATATAAACAACTGCAATAATCTAATTTTGATCATGTTAAAGAGCGAGCAATATATGAACAAAGTTCAATAGATAAAAGGGGTTTGAGTTGTCTCAGTAGCATTATATATCAGTTGCAGGAGATAATTATCTAATGGGTTTGGGGAACCATCACAAGAGAAAAATGTAATAGCACCCCTAAACTGTTCACTTTATGTTGGGTGGTGATAGTATGCCCTGATTGTTCTTCTATAGCACTTGGGTGGCAATTATAAAACGTAAGTTGTGTCTTGGTTGTGACACAGCCCATTATCAGTCATCCATATCTCAATTTCACTGAAAATGAATTAGATCAAATACATTTTGTAGTCTCCCTCCTTTAAAAAAAATAATATGGGTGTCTTCCTCATAATTTTTGAAAATCGCACCCAATTCAACCGAAAGATCATGACATGGTTTTATATAGATGGTAAACAGTAGAGGGGATATACCATTTCTCTGTGGAACTCCACATGTATTTGGAGCAATGTTAGAAGCAGAATTACCCAGCATTAATCTTAAGGTTCAATTTGTTAGGAACTCTGCAATCCAATTTTAACTACCTGTTGAGCCATTAATTGTTTTTTCGCTATGATTTAGAAGTACAGAATGATGCATAAAACAATAGCCAATGACTGGAACTTTATAACTTTATAGCATATAATCTTCTCACTATTTAATCCAAAGTTAATTCAAATATTGAAACATGACATAAATCAATAACTATTTATACAAAGATATATGTATACTTTATTTATAATAAGCCATGGCCCATAGCACACGTTTTGTGAACACATAACGGTATTAACATACAAATAAACAAGTGACACATTTCATTAATTGAAAAAATAAACACAAATAATACATCAACCGCCATCATGTTTTGATACTAAATTCACAACACTAGAACTGATAGACAATGTGGGACCAACTTCACCACCCTTCAATACAATATAATCATTGACACACTGTGTTTCAGCCACACAAGCGTAGATTATTTGACCTCTCTTTAGTTGAAATAGGTCTTCATCAGGACAACCGTATTCAGAAGTGACACTGGATGTTATCACCCATGCGGTTAAATTAACACCTGTTTACTTTTATTGCAGGACTGACTAACCGTTTCTCCATTTTTGTCGATAGGAGTACAGTATGATCCAACGTGTCACACTCATCTGATAAATGTAGTAAAATTAAAACAGCTATATGGTCGTGATCCATAATTTCGAGGAGGGGTCCTTAATATCAAAGAGTATAAATCAGTGCCTCTGGATGGGAGAAAACCCGATTGATGGTCTCCTAGCAACAGATTATCTTCAGATGTGATTGAAGTTGCTGAGTATCAACTTTACCAAGTACCTTCAGTCAGAAAGGGTAGTTTGCATTGGGATGTTAATTGGTACAGAGTTTAAGGTGCAGAATGCATTTATTCAAGACGGCGTAACCCAGGACTGTTTTAACATTGTCAGAACTGTACAGGCTCTACATGATACTTGGAACTTTATTATACGCGTTTTTTAGCCTTTCTTACATTTAAAATATGTTCCTAGTGTAGTGTTCTGTGTTTTTGCGATGGTTATCGTAATGATCTTGTTTAGATTTTAAGAGAGCGTTCTTATAACTGAGTCTGACATGTTTTGATTTTGATTATTTTCTAGATGGAGGTTCGGGGCTCATGTTATCTTAGCATTGTTTGAATTGATTCCGGTAAGGATGAGTACCACATGTTGCCAATATCTTTATGTTTTGCCATTTTCGTTGTCAGAGATGCACTTTTGTAGATTACCTAGGAAATCTAGCAGTTTAGTGCACTAATGATCTACAGAATAGGATGTGCTATTAGAAATGAGATCTACCATACAGAGATGAAATCCAGTCAGTCAATATCAACAGCTAATACTGGCCACTCTAGGATTTCCCATTGCCAGCACTATGGAACCTTCATTCTAATATCTGATATCCTACTTCAATTGTTTTCATTAGAACAATCATAAAAAAAGGCTCGCAAAGGGACGTTACTCACTCTCTCGTCTTGTGCAGGACATTCTCTCCCTAGCCCAGACTACCCTCAACCCCAGGATGATCTCTAGACATCAGTAACCACTTCCATCTAAAGTTCTGCCTGACTAGTAGCGATGGCTTAAGGAAAGCACCCTTCCTAGGTATATCCCTGAGGGAATACTAGAACTGGTCCACAACAAAGGTTCCCCAAAGCAGGTATGTGCAATAATAGGTGTATTTCAGACACCCAGGCCCATCTTGATCCTTTACTTCCAATCCATTGTCCACCTCTACCTGAAATGATATCCTTCCTTTCCTTTCATTCTAGTTTCCTTCCCTCTACACAGCACTACTACTTTCTTTGCAATGCACTACTCCTACTCTTCTCCCACACCTTCTACCAAAGTCATCCTCCTCTCACTCTCCTAGTCATCACAATCACTCCTTTCATGGACACTCACACACAAGTACCTCTTCCTTTCACCACCGATGTCTCACTTTGTACACTTCTTCAGAAATGCTTTGCAACACACTCCGCACCATCCTTTTTCCCCTTCACCTGTTGATCCTCCTTGTCCTCCATTGATCTCACACATTTAACCCACACTTTCCTGTTTCTTGTGCCCCTTTATCTATTCCATCTTCTCTTGACCTAGTTCCCTGGGGCAACCACTGGCTTTCTTTGCCGCAGGGAAGGGGGCTCAGTTCAGCAAACACATATAAGGGGTTTAAGTCCCGCCCCTTTTGTATACACAGGCATACCTGCCTTTGGTAATGGTGGCCTGCCGTTATCACAGGCACAGTTAAAGTGCATGCAAGGAGTTACTGAATACTGATTATAATGGTTTTCCCAGGGACCCACTCCTCAGCCCTGGCACAGGTGAGGGAATCATCAACAGGAGCTTTGCATGATGCACAGATTTTGCTGGCATGCTGGTCGGACAAATGATGTCCTTCATTCTGACCTGTATCATGTAGCATGTGGATCTGCTGGTCTGTTGTGTGGGCTTCTCTGAGGTCTGGCTGCTCTCCACTTTCTATAATTGTTCAGTACAGGCATGGGGCAATAAATGGTAGAGCTCATGTCATGCAAGCAGTCATACATATAAAGGGACAGAGACTGCCCCAAACCCCCATGTCCCACATCCTGCTTCTGGTACAAGACTAGCCATGGTGGACACCCTGATAGGCCCCCACCACAGGCTGTGAGGGGTCCTCATCCCCTCTTGAAAGCGTCACATACCTGTCCCTGTGGCACACTTTATACATAGTAAAATCTTATCTGAAAAAGCACTATGGGGAAGAGCTTGAATAATTCCTCAGATGAAGAATACAATAAGAATGTAATGCATTATATATCTTTATCCTGTGCTTGGGAATTCCCACTTTCACCAATCTATATTTCTCAGCAGGCCGCCATTCTTGAACAGTAGGCTGTCATTGAATAGTGCATGCACTAATTGCACACGCTTACAGAGGAGCAGGAAGTAGCATTGGCTGGACACCAAAGGTAAGGTGATAAGGTGAGATCAGCTGTGGATGAAGTTTGGCTTTCCATGGGGCTGCTGGGGACAGAGAAAAGGAAGGGAGTTGCGAGAGGGTAAGGAATGGGGCCGGCAGGTGGAAGGGGGTTGCTGGGGTGTGTAAGGGAGGAAGGGTCTCCCAGGGCTCCATTCATTCCTATTTGAGTGCACATGATATGCTCATTCCATAGTTGACCACGTGCCTCTGCCCAAGGTATGCGGTACCCATTGAAAGACACATAGCAGTGCATGGCATGCACGCCACAAGACTCCATTTTGTTTAGTTACTGACTCCATTTTATGTTAGGCCACACTTAAACATTAGAAGCCAGCCTGCAACTCTCCCCTTCAGTGTCCGCGCACAATCAGCAAGACAATCCCCCACCTCCTCCCCTCTGCCGTCTCCGCAGCTGTCCTGTTCTCACTGAAACTTGGCCGCGAGAAGTATCTCTCTCCTTCCCTTTTACATCACTGCCCTGTGAATGACCAGGCCGGAGCCTGGTTCTGGAAAAAAACATTTGTCTCCACAAACCTGCCTCTGCACCAACAGACCCCTCTGAAATAAATATAGACTACATGCCCCCTCACCCCAAAGCCTTTTGATTTAACAGTTGCATGCCCTTCACCTGTGTGCTATCCCAGTGAACACCCAAGTAATTATCCCATGTGTGGCAATATATTCTCTTCGTACTAACAAACAATAAACCATCCTCTCAATAGATCCATGGGGATACCTGATGAATGTGTCATTGAAATATTGTGTTAGATTAGGGTCTGAACCCATGTTCTCTTACTTTTACTGCCCAGGTTAAAAGTTCACTGATATGTAGCATATGTCGAGATTTATAAATAATGTTCAGGGTATGCGTGGCCACAAAGGACAAATGTCAGATAGTTTACATCACTGCAACATCGACATCGCCTGACCCTGCACCCCTCCCAGATGAGACCAGCTGACCCACGTGCTCCACAAAGTTACGAGTCCAACACCGACCAATCTGAGGGCACCACCCCTACAGCTTAGATAAGGTCCTGCCTCATTCGTCCAATGGCCATGATTACATGTATCCCCTATAGCGCACGTCATAGATGACGTGTTTTTGTAATATGACATGTATTTTCTGTTGTTTGGGCAGAGCGCTCTCGGAGTAAGCAGAGTCCTCTGCGTGCCCCATTGTACTTTATATAAAGACTTGTCTTTTACCTCACCTGCACTTGGTCCTGGTCTCATTCCCTACTGGGGTGTGTCCATTAGTGTTTTTTATTTGGTTATTTTACTGTAATTGTGGGGAATGCCAGCTTTGTGGTGTCCACCACACAAGACAAAACAAGGGGGATGGGTGAAGAGGAGGGGTCTAGGTAGTGAAGAGGGTTTGCCAGGGTGCCCCCTGCATAAGAAAGCGGGAGCAGTAATTGTGTTTTACTGCAGCACCAAAGCTGGGCTCAGGAAAATGGTCTTCACCAAAACTGCGACAAAAAATCATAGTTTGAAAGGTTTTAGGTGCATAAAATGTTGTATAGATGGTTATTTTATGAATAACTTTGTGTGTATCCAAATAAACATTGACTAACACACCTGGAGTAATTTAATGCACCGTTTCTCTATGTCTTTATCTGTGCTGCCACCTGGGAAACAAATAATAGTGGTCTGAAGGTTATGAATAGTCAAAGAAATGGGTGATGCACTGCCCTTAGGGTCAGGCTAGGGCAGCATGAAGACTGTCGTATGTTAGGTGTTCAATATATAAGCATCTGTAGATGATCTGTGAGAGAAATCTGAAATATTGTAATTGTTATCTGTTATTTGCTTGATATTGGTATTATGTGACCCAAAAGTGCTTGCACAACATACTTTAACAAAACAGCAGAGCCGATTCAAGTCTTTAACACAGCACTGTGGCCACTAGTGACATAATGTGCCTGAGAACTAGAGATCCAGCAAATAGATGGAGTACAGGAGAGCTCCGACCTTGAGATTTATTGGTGGTCTTCAAACCTGGTTCTGCCCCAGGTTCTTGCCATTTCTTCTGCTGGGTAGACGTACATTCCCCAAAAGAAGTATTTAAAAATCCTGAGACCCTTTTGAAATCCCGGCACCAATTTCAAACAATCATTTGCCAACACTACGCATATATCAAACATCATATTTCATTATCTTGAGTTATTCAAATCTCAAATGACCATCCCTTTTTCACCACATTTCATTTCACTTTAATAACATTTCTTTGTTCATTTGGTTTACATATCAAACCTTTTACACATTACATATTTCACAATACAAAAACTAACCACACTTGAACTTCGTAAAAATACATACATCATAACATTATAGTAAGAAAATATGATTTCATTATAATATGAAATTATAAACTATCCATTTGGGATTCAAGATTTTCACATACATGTTAATTCTAATAAGAAACACAAGAGGTTTTCTCCTCAAATTCCTTCCATATATAAAAAGCAGAAGCCGTCATAACCAAGGATTCTCCTAAACAGATAGACCACCAAAATGGGTCAGTCTCTATACGACTTAAAGAGCTGACAAAATCTGTATATCCTTTCTCATATCTGTCAGAAATTTGAAACAGCAAGTTAAAACATGTCTCGTTGTTTCTAATTGCCCCTTGCATAATCTGAAAAGTCACATTTTTTATCTATTTTCCTCCATGCAAGCACCAATAATTCCGAGAGTGTGTAAAACATTAAATCTTCATTGCACAATGAAGTATCTCAATTGAATATTACTATATTTAATCAAATAGATAAAACATTCAGGGAAGTTAAAACTCTGTTTTACACATTCTGTATATCTAGTTTTCATAGACATTTTTTACAGTAGCCATTCTCAACCCCAGAGCTTGCCCTTACATCACATTTCATTTACAGAATAACCTAAGCTAGAGGAGGTATCAGTTTTCAAATCAATACATTAGTGATAAGATTTGACTGAATGAAGTTCTTACAAAAAGTATTAGCAGTTCAGGAACCATTCATCATGTTATTAAAAGGAGTATTCAGCATCTCAGAATCATGATCACCCTCTATAAATGTCAGAAATAAAGTGCTTCATACTATTCTCCAGAAAGTGGGTAAAGAAGTCAAACCTAATTCACACAGCATGGCTTCAATTGTTACAGAAATGGGTCAACCCAAGAAAGAGTGCCAGAGTGTATCTTGTAATTGGGTTACCCAGGATATCTCATGCACATAAAATGCTTCCAAACCATTAAAAAAATCCCTGGAATCATACTCTCACTATATATATTTTAAGCATTCCTTTCATAGGGTATTATCCACGTGAAGTAGTAAAAGTGTTTATTACTCAGAATGTTTTACATATTGTGTAGTAATGGTGCATATGAGAGTGTTAATTGGTTATTAATAGGGACACCTATATACATATACAATCCTCAACTACCTCAATAATGCTATCTTCAATCCTTCAATTAAAATGTTCACCACTTCTTTCTTTGCTATTAATCACCATAATATTTGTTTAATTTAGATTGATGGTTAGATTATTTGCTTTTGAATAATAAATAGCTTGGCCAGACTACCCGGAAGGTCAACTGCTGTTTTATCAATAATAATGATGTCATCAATGTAGGATAGCCATGTTATAGGGTTCAAGCACACATGGGGGGATATTTGTACACCCTTTGAAAACATCATTTAGATCAGCTGCATTCAAATTATATAAAGCAGGGGCCAAAACACACACCTGATGTAATGCCTGTTTAGTATCTATAGGGGAAAAGAGGATCCCATTATGGTTTAATCTAACCCTAACAGTGGTCTCTTTATACAAATGCTTGATTATATCGAGAATATTGGCATCATAACCCCAACAACCCAACTTACACCAAAGAAGGTCCTGAGAGATGGTTTCCAATGCAGCTGCAAAATCCACATAACATATGTATAATTCTGAATACTTCACAACAATATTAGATCTAATCAAACAAGGAAGCATCTAAATAGTATACATTGTACCAAGCCATTTTCGAAATTCTGTCTGCTGGGGTTTCAAAATAGCATGGCTGATAGCCCACTCAGCAGAATGGAAGATATGTTTTTAGAGCTAGAATCAGTCGTAGCTAACATTAGATAATTCCTAGCATTGTTTCTCAGACGTGTTTAATAAGTTGGAGCATTTCCAACTGTCAAGAATGTTGTCAGTAATAACTATCTTTATACATACATTCTTTAGCAAATGTGGCCATAATTCAGGGACTCATTTCATTATTGCATTTTAAAGCCTGTCAGGCCCAGGTGATGCACGAATTTTAGTTTTCAGATACTTTCCATTATGTCAATTGTGGTGAAAGAATACCAGGCAGACTCACCCCATGGGTCTTAGAACGTCTATACATTTTAAACTCAGCAGATAACGTCTGAGGCTACTCTTTGCAGTAGAATCGACTGACATGTTCCACCAATGATTTTCAGAAATTGGATTGATCTCTATGTTGCTTTTACTATTTATATGTCTATGCACATTGTACCAGAATTTACAGTTATCCTAACATTGAAGAGCTGTAAAAACAATTTGCCATTGGGTACTCTCCACAGATTGTTTATGCTTTCTTAACCAGCTCTTGTACTGAGTGTGGAGTCACCTAATTCTCAGTGTTCTTAATTTGGGATCTCCAGTATATTTCTTTATATCTTAGATCCTGGAGTTCAGATTGTGTTTTCTTTTAGCAATCACTATATCATAGACGTGGTTAGAATTGACTTGCAGACTAGTCCTCCATTTCTGTGATTCAATAAGCAAATCCAATGTCTTCCAAATGATTGTCTGCTCGTCATACTTTAGCCACTTTAGAGAGGCCTTTTCAATATTATTCATATTATAGGATCCATGTGAAAGATTGTGCTTTACCAGATAGTTACATTTTTCAATATTTATTATTCCAGTGCAATCTGTTTAATTGGGAATTGCCGCATGCATTTCTCTTTATATATTTTCTATGTTTGTTATCTTGTATATGTAATACACATTTTAAAATCACATGGTCACTAAGATCATTAACAACTGATTCATGCCCTGCAAATAATTGTTTTAGCACACATGAAGAAAAGATATGATCAGTCCTAGATTTATAAAAAACATTACGCCACACAAAAAAAAGTAGAAGTAGAATCACTATCCAATGGGTTCAAATATAACATATTCATCTAATGGCATAGCCAAACAAGATTAGGCTGACTTCTAATTAAATCCATCAGACAGGCAGCTATCCCATATAGAGGCAATGCATTTTAATATCACGTAGGATAACATAATGTTGTTAAGGAAATTCATGTTGCCAGTTTGCTAAAACAATTTCTATATATTCCATGATGGCTTTCAAGTGCATATCCCTCAGGGGAGAGTATATATGTATTATTACCATTTGCAAATGCCTTAAGGTAGACAGAAGTGTTAAAATTCCAGCCATTATATTTTGGTTCTTCAAATGAGGTAAATAGTCAGCAAGATTAAAATCTACTCTAGCACCCATTATAAATCCACCAAAAGGTCTGCCCTCCCTTATTCCTTGAGCATGTCTGTGAACAATAGGATAGTCATCCATTAACAAATCACTATTTAGCCATGCCTCTTGAAAGACATACAAATCAAGGATACAGCATATTAAAGCCCTCCACTTTACTTAAAAAGGAATGGAAGCCGCTAGAATTCCATGATGTGAAAACAAATTGTGTGTTACCATTTTCAGGTGCTACTCTATCCATCCCCTTTCCAGTTCAATCTTGTTTTTCTTTAAGAGTACCACAGGAAGCCAATTCCATTCTAAATCCTTGCCAATTAAATTGAATCTTTTAACATTAGAATTCAATTCCTGCACCATTTGCCCACCAGGAATTTTAGCAATTCTAAGATTAGTAGGACCTGCTTACTCAATGAAGAATCAACCTTGAGCTCTCTCATAGCATCATCCACAAGAAGTACTTCAAATCCCATTTTAAAAAACTCATGTGTATAAGATAAACCAAATTCTGCAATAATGGTGGAGAGGAGGTCATCTTTAGACCAATTAGTATCATTAGCAGATTCATAAAGTTCAACCATACTAATATATCTGGTAAAAACCTGTCGCAAGTGTGGGATATGGTGTAGTAGCTGTAGGATCTTGAGCTAATATAAAAATAGGCTGTCTTTAGTAGCAGACAATTTGATAATTTTAATCACATTACATCCACTTATATTCCATATAATTATTGGGCTAATCCTCTCCATATTATTCTTATTTCAACATGATGAAGAGGCTATCCATGTATCCTTAGGCTCTTCATTAAATGTGGGTTCTTCTGTAGTAGGTTGGACATTTATATCAGCAGCAGCCATACTTGTTACCTCAGAAGTAATAGAGATATCGTGCACAGATTCTGAATAACTTTGCTGCCTGTCGTTCCTCTTTAGTCAGCGATCTTGTGTACAAGATGGGTTTTTACTTGACGTCTTCAAAGAGACCTCTGTCATCTGAATTAGTACAAACCGATCCTTGTTGTACACAGTTAACTTAAGATGTCTCAATAGCAGCCATGAAACTCACATTATTCCTCTGAGAGAGGTTGGTGGGGGGGAGGGGGCATCTTGATGTTCTTCATGCCACCCTTTTCATTAAGTGGTTTACTACACCTCCACCATGCCCTTTTCTTATTATGTCTCTCACTATGTTGGATCGAAATAGGGGAGACATTTTTTAGAAGGATTTTTTACTACAGGTCAAGCAGGAGAAGTCTTGCATTCATGATCAGTGGCAGGGAGAGCTATATCCTTAGTCCCTACCTCCATCTCATTCCTGCTGTCATACTCAATAGTAGTGACTGATTTATTTAGGAAGGCCCCCACAGGGACATTGCCCAAACTATTTTGTAATATAATATGAACTATTCTAAATACATCTTTACACAGAGATTTGTATTCACGTGTAATATTTGAACAGAGGGTACAGAGATCTTTAGTAATAGTAGTGTATTATCACACTCCAATGCACTATTTGAGCAACTGGACAGACTATCTTCATTTGGGTCATCATATATAGAATCCGCTTTCCTTTCTATGTCTGGAGATTCAGATAGATGTGTTCCTATAATATTTCCAATGTCTTCTGAGCATTGAATAGGAGTACTTGGACTTTTTCAACTACGCCACAACTCTAACAATTAATTATTGCCAATGGGTGGCTGCAATGTGAACTCCATATGGCCCTCTGCAGTGCCAGTCAGTGGTATATTGCTGCTAGATGAGGAAGGCCTGGGGATTGTATCCCTCTTACTACTATATGGCTGAAAATAGTCTGCTATTTTCCCCACCGGTATAATCTCATTAAATGTGTCACAATAGAAACAGGCTTGTCAGTACACTATATAACTGGGCTTTTTCCTTTTTTGATTGTATAGCTCGCCTTCCCCTGGTTCCACTCTGTAGTTGGTAGGTATTGTTCTTTGAAGGCATAAGTAAAGCAATTGATAAAGCTGTGCTAAATTAGACAGAACAGTTAAACAGGCAACTTTATAAATTGGCTGCCTTCACAAACTCATCATGCGTAGTCAAAGTAACTAAGCGTTAAGACCTGATCTGGCAGGCCAGATTGGGTCTTAACGCTATTCGCAACCCGGCTTGCCAATTCGGTAACCTGGGGTGCTGAGAGCATTATATTTCCATTCAATGAACAGGACGCCTCACAGCGTCCTGTTCAATTAATGAAAAAACATCAAGATGGCCGCCATGGATCTGGAAGTCGGGGCTCCATACAGAACCCCTCTTCTTTTTCCATGGTGGCCACAACAGACCAGGAGCAGAAGCAGCAGCAGCCAGGTGCTAATATGATTTTCAATGCAAAATTAAGACAGGGGAAAGCACAGCGTCGGTAGATATTCAACCCTGGATAGCAGGCAGCCTCTCCTACCTGGCAGCCCCCACAACCTAGTTTTGCTTCAACCTAGTAATTCATTTTCTGATGCACAACGTCAGTATATAGTCAAACTGAGAGAGCAGGTTGCTGCTCCTAAATGGCACCCCCCAAAACCTGGTCAAGCTTCATTAAGTCAAAAATGGCTTGAATATAGCGATGTACAAAACTTAGAGCAGGAGGAGATGATGTTACAGTCAATCAAACAAAAATCAGGGAAGGTGCTTGTCTTAACTCCTGTAATACCTTCCACACCACCGTTAGTCGTCTGTCGTCTGACTGTCAAGCCCAGTGACTTCACTTGTCTGGGCACTTCTCGCATGTGCTCCGGTTTTTATTGTAAAACTCCTCCTTGTCAGTGCCTCAAAACGTGAAACTGAAGCAATAGATAACGCAACTCCTAACTGCAAACAGGCCCGCTCTGCACCCAAAACTCTGCCAACTGACTGCACTGTTGTTTTCTTAGAAGGTTTCACACATGGCAGGGCATGATTAAGAGTGTTTAATAGTATGATCTTCATCCACAAAAAGCTTTCTGGATTTCCCATTTTGTGTAAGTCTCTGGTGCAGTTTCATGTTATATTAAAACCATTTCATTCATCCTCCACCAGAAGCACACTTCTCACTTATGTAGAATGCATATCACAGACAAATAGACAGCAAAAGAATTAGTCAATTGCAATCTGAAATGTGCAGAACAGTAAGTGGGATGATGTACTGGTAAGATATCATGCTTCAATGTGTTGCCCCTCCGCCGTTGGTTGAAAGGTGCCCATTGTTTCAGCATCTGTGTCAACTTCTAATTACTTTGGTAATCTTCACATAGTCTGACATGGAAAGGTTCCATTCCAAAATATTGTCTGCAGTTTTAGTCACTGCACCGCTTTACAGTTACGTGAATGTTCTTGGAACCAGGCACATGTTCAGACATCTCACATTTTAAGTAGCTCTCATTGGTCTTTAAGTCTGGCGTCACAGCTGGATTGTTCTTCTCGTTACTGTGTTCCCGCTGTGGGCCTCAGATATAGAATTGTAACAATAAAGTGGTGGAAATATGACTCGGGGAGCATGGGGCAACACATGTGTTAAAGGGTTGGTGGAGATAGGACAGATAGACGTTGCAGTTGCAGGGATTGCCTATATAAGTGAGTCCTGCTGCTGGATTGTTTTTCTTTTGTTCTTTTTGGTCAAAACAGATTTCAATCCAGTCACATATCTGCTAGGAGAGCTTTGGCAGTGTTACGTCAACCGAATTGAGAAATTATAGACATTTGTCAGGACTGTGGAATATCAGTTATTGATATGTTCCGCACCCGTGTGGATATTGTATACTGTTTCATAGTTTTGCACTCTATGAGTTTCTAATAACTCAAGTAAAACCAAACTATTGGTACATGAGCTTTAGGTTTCCAAAAATAAAATTATCAACAGAAGGATTGCTCTGGCCTTTTGACGGCGGAAAATGTTTTGGTCAAACCTGCCCCTCTTCCTTTGTGCAACAGCCGTGAGATCCTGATGAGGACCCCAAAGTCACCCGTGATCATTTGTATGTATGTGAACTATACATGTGCAGATTATGAACAATACATATATGAACGGGAGGACAAGTTAATGCCCAAGCAGACAGCTTTGAAGAACATTGAAATGCAATCACAATGCAATGAATTCTTGTAACTTGTAAGCATAGTTCCAAAAATGTGCCACTTTAAGCACAGCATGTGCTCTATACAGACCCTTTGCAGCCACAAACAAAGTTAGAAATCAGCACTTGACAAGGTCTTACTCATTATTTCATCTCCCACCAGCTCAGTAGGTGCCCAAGTGAAATGATTAGTTTACAAAACGTATCCAAAACCTATCAAATACAACAACGAGGTGTGTGTTAACTGCATAAAGAGTAGTTTTGGAACTATGCAAATATTCGTACAAATTAGATGGAACTATGTGCAGTAAAAATAGAAGTGGAGAATATCAGTTGCCCATAGATCCTGTTCACTTCTACCTATGATTGCACTGAAAAACTGCTTACCCAAATGTTACGCAATGTTATCCTCTTTTAAGTCCTTCTACACAACACTGATCCAATCTTCGCCTGTCCTGTGGTTAGTATGAACCTCCACAGATTGTCCAATGTCGTTGTCTATTTCCATAATCTGTGTAGAGTATCAAAGTCACGTTTTTATGTGCTATTTCTCTTTACACTGCACCTAAATGTGTGATGTCTGCTTTATTTTTCCGTGGACATTTCAATTTACATGAACTATGTAATTGGAAATAAATACAAAATACATGTGTGTGGGTTTAGGAATGTACCAAAGAAGGATTCTAGAAATCGGACCAGTGACACTGGTAGATGACTATGTTGACTTGACAACTTCATGATAGGCATAGTGGCACCCCTGTTCTCCATGGGAACAAAGTACCAGGTGGCCAAATGCCCAATGACCATCAATAACTAGCACATGCATAAGCGGTATGTTACTTTAAGGCTTTAAAGCTTACAAACTCATCAAAATAGGATGCTTTCTCAATCCCCATACACATAGTCGCAGGCAACGGTCTAGGCAAATGCTAAACTCAGGTATCTGTTATGTATGTGGATGGGCAAACCTAAATTCACTTTTATTTTGACCACAAACATTATTCTGAGTTGCTAAAGTAGATGGCTCATTGTAGTGCACAGCTTCATATACAATAGCCAACTGTCAATACACTTCTAGGCAGTTAGACACACGTCTCAGTTCAGAGTACAATTCCATTAGCTCTTAGCACAGAAATGCCAAACAAACCAATCTATGAATCATTTCAAGCTAGAAAATATATTTCTCTCAGACATTTTTCTATAAGCAATGTGTATAGTTGTTTATAAAAATTGAGTGTTTTGAATTGTGCCACTATTCACAGGCCTCAGATGTGTATGTGTCATCCCAGAGTGCATTGGCATCCTTTATTCTGCATCAGCATGGTGGAGCAGTTCGAATACTGAAACGGCATTAGATTGCAACATACATCTCAGCTACTCGGGGTTTGTCCACACTCGGCTGAATGTTAAAACTATGGGTACCAACTGACTGTTGCAGGAATGCACATGTCACTCTGCAACGTCCATTTTGCCAAATTACAAGACGGCTGCCTGCTAGGGAGCAGGGGTCAGTAGACAGTAGACAATCCCAACAGAATTACATTTTAACATTATGCTTCTCAGCGTGAACCAAGATGACAGTGAGTTCCAATTAGCATCTCCCTTTCTGAGATGGAATTACTAGCATCATTGTGTATTAAAAATCAAAAAGCGCTCAGGCTATATACACCCTCACATCTCTCTCTCTCTCTCTCTCTCTCTCTCTCCCTCTCTCTCTCTTTAGAGAGAGAGAGGGAGAGAGAGAGAGAGAGATGTGTGTGTGTGTGTGTGTGTGTGTGTGTATGTGTTTTGTTGGATTGTGATCCTCTGGCCCATGACTGTCACAGCAGATTCCCTGCAAGCTACGTCTGTACCAGACCTGGCTCAGGAAGCAATAGAGGCCCTACAAATCATCAACCTATCTGGGAAATAACTTCCTCTTCTACCCCATTATATGCAGATCAACAACATCCTCTTGTGCTGTCTGCAAAGACTGTGACACGCACAAGTATGATCTTGATCCCAGTAAGCACTGATGCTAGAAATGGACACATGAGCTATGTGTGTTGTGTGCTAGATTTTCTGAAAACCCAACCTTCAACTTGCATTACTGTGGTAATTTAGGTTTTTGATTTTTACAGTCTCTCCCACATGACCTGCGCAGCACTCTATCTGAGAAGGTTCAACCGGTTGTTACTGATTGGCCGTCCTATCAGAAGGGCAGTACCGTACATTGAAAGATCTAGGGTCTGATTCACAAAGTGTTTTCCTATGGGATTGCACCATTATAAAACCCTTCTGTGAATCAGACCCTTAGACTTTTTGGAGTGAGCCAAGATAGTGCTTCTGGATAAAACCCTTATTAATCCTGATTCCTGGTATTCAGACAATGGGATCCAACAAACACAATAAAATGCTAAAAGAAAAACACATGGAATGTTCCAGTAACCCATGCAAGGACTTCAACATCCTTGCCATGTCTACCCCAACTTGAAGATTGCCAACTATTCTTCAGCTCTTTTATCCACATCTTAAAAATGCTCATGGCTCACTTCTGTGTTATGACAAGGAAGGCGATGGTTGACAGGGACATCTTTGCAAACCATGAGAGTGAGACAAGAATATCTGGATGAGCATGTACTGAGAACCATATACTATAATGATGACGTTTATCTTAAATACGTTAGAGGTACCAACTGAGCCAAATTCCATTCAAGGCAGCAAATGTTGGCTTTGCACTAGTCAATGACAACAAACGAATGTACCTGTGCGTCTGTGAAGAACATAGCATACATTCCGAACCCAAGAGTTGCCCAAAATGAGGACCGGTAATCATCATCCACATAGATCTGACTCTACAAACACACGTACATGGGAGACACCCACATTCCACAAAAAAAAGAAAACAACAGCACAGTTATTGCTTCATAATTAAGGCTCCCAGTTTTCGCTTTGTTTCCTTTCAGTAAAAATGTGTAAAAATAAATGGAAAAAAAGAAGAAATAAGGTATTTTCATAGCTCTCGGGGTTGTCAAGCATGCCCTTTAGTCCAATGTCTTTGGAAAGTAACACAACAGAGAGAGGGTACACGTTAATTTCTTTCCATTTCAAAACCTTAAGTGACTGCAGAGATGTTCCTCCAGTCCACAGCAAGAGCAGGCCACGCGTTTTAATGTGAACACTGTTTGTGGATTGATGTACATGAACCCAGCTCTGCGAGCATTGTCTCAAGGAAACTTCATTTTTTCATTTTAATATATGTGGGAAACTACTAGTTGTGACTTGGTTTTCACAAAGAAAAACATATAAATGTAGACGAATAAGATAAACTGAGTAGACATTAAACACGGATGAATCAAGACGGAAATGCTGCAAAAATAAAAACCGAGGGCCTGATCATCACCAACAGATATGTCTCGAACACAAGAACCGTCCAGGAGGTTAAGCTGGCCTGTGGAGCATCCCCCATCGATTAGCAAGAAGTGCAGCACCTGACGAAAGGCATCTTTCTTCAATGGTATAACGAACCTTACAAGTGTCTTTGGAGTCCCTTAAAAGGTTAATTAACAAACGACCAACCAACACAAAATACATAATGCCAACTGCCCCCGCTGCAGACTGAGTACATATCCAGCAATGCTTTGTCTACATTTGTTTGTTTAAGTGGACATAAAAACATAGCCTATTTCCGCAAAGACATTTTGGACGGCTTTACAGAATCGTGGGAAAACCCCATTCAAAACGCGTTTTAAATTGGTCCAATAGCTTTAGCAAAATAATGCATTTGGTATAGCACATTAGAAGCAGCATTGTCTTCAAAGGTGAGAATCTTCTGAATGCACTTTACAGCTTCTGGAAAGAAATGCTAGAAAATGCAGCAGCTGTCATTCAAATGTAGAGCCCAGGCTATATGACAATTAACTGAATAAAGGCTCTTTAATGGAAGCGCAGAGTCGAGTCAAACATACTCTCCATATACAGGAGGGATGTTATATTCACTAAGTAATGCTGTCAATTAAAAAAGCTAATAGTTACATATATTTATTCCCTGTGCTATTTTGTATGATTCATTCTGAATTTCAAAGCAGACATTGAAACAGAATGCTCTACAGGATCAATTATTTGGAAGTACTATGCATGATTGTTAATCACTAACAATTACTCACGTCACTTTTCACTTCAGAAGAACAGAACAGGAAAACATACACACAGTATTACTACTTCTTCTTTGTACTGGAGTGAATAAAGTCATCCACAACAATTTTGATCTGGACACACTGTAATGCACAGATGAATTGAATGTGGCATACATCTTCAGTATTATTTGTGTCAGTCGGCAAATTAACAGTGCTGTTCTCCCACCCTTCATATTTGTACTCATGCATCCTTTTGAAGCCCTAGGGCCTGATTTACAGAATAAATTGTGCTGCGCAAAAAAAGTACATTGCGCCAATAAAAGGCACCATGCGCTGCGTAAAAAGAAACTCAACGATTTAAAAATCTGCCTCTGCGCTGGAATCCAGCACTGTGCACCACATCTGCACGCCCTGTGTGAGTTGTGCAGGACTGGCCAGCGCAAAGGACACGAAAGGGAGGAATATGCAAACCCCCTCATTAAAACAGAGAAATTAGGGATAACATGGCCGTGGGGAGAGAGGCACGCAGTAAATGCACAAACACGCCCCATTAAGTGCAAACAAGGTCGTATTCACAGAATAACCACTGGACCTGCGGCAACCAAAATTCTCAAAAAACTCACCGCCACCCATGACCCAGCGCAATGTGAGACTGCGCCATGCAATCACAGGAAACAGAAGTTGCCATGCAAACGTAGCCAAAGCCCCGCACCATGCCGGTCCCTGCACTGCTTGCATACACTTGGATACAATTGACAACGGAGGATGTTGCATATTTAATTAATAGAAAAATAGCTACCAAATGTTCCTTTGTGCAGAAAAGAGCTTCACAGGCTGAAAGGTGCACACACAATCTCTCGGCATATTTCTCCACCTCAAGATCATTTTCGTAATGGGCAGACTACTGAGTTTGAAACCCTTACTATGCATTTCATTGCTCTGTGGAGGGAGTCTGACAACTTTGCCACCCACGTTAGATTTTGATGTATGCAGGCATGCTGGGACTCCCATTGACACTGTCTGATTTTTTTTTCCCAAATAAAGCAGACATAATCGATTGTGATCCTTAATAATGATGGCTCCATGTTTCTACACTGATCAGTGACATGCGCAAATTCACAAACAGCGGTAAATGGAATGCCTTTTCTGCACAGGGCACTACAACCCAGATTCTAGTGTCATTTTCCACCCAATGTGGGAAACAATAGCTCTCCCACACAGCTGACCATGAAGGAGAATGCTGATGCGTTCTGTGTCTTCTCTTCCTGATAAGCAAGCCCAAACAATAAGAAGGCCTTAGTGCCTGATTCCATTGGTGTAACTTTATGGGGGGGGGTGTTTTACCCCCTCGCCCCAACTTTCATGGCACACCAGTTTGTCCCCATTCATTTCGCTTGGGCACCTTTTCTTCAGATGTCATGTACCCCCCAACATTGTCAGCAAAGTTACTCCAGTGCCTGATTCACATAAGTGCTTTAAAATGGCACAATCTCATGGGGAAATGCTCTGCGATTCAGGCCCTTAATGTATAATCACTTGCAATATTTTAATCGGATTAAGTGCCAGGGAAACAGAAAGTAATGCAGCCACAAATTTGAGAAAATGCAAATAGAATTGATATGAGATAACATTCATATTTATGTTTTTAACTCAGTTATAATTATTATTTTTTTTTTGTCGGCATGAATGTCATAGTGGGACACTGAGGCAGCCACAAATTTGAGAAAATGCAAATAGAATTGATATGAGATAATATTCATATTTATGTTTTTAACTCAGTTATTATTATTTTTTTTTGTCGGCATGAATGTCATAGTGAGACACTGAGGCAGCCACAAATTTGAGAAAATGCAAATAGAATTGATATGAGATAATATTCATATTTATGTTATTAACTCAGTTATTATTATTTTTTTTTTTGTCGGCATGAATGTCATGGTGGGACACTGAGGCCCAATTTACAAGCAAACACATTTGATAGAAGACCTGGGGAGGCAGAGAAGGCAAGTGAACTCAAGCTTGGGTTATTATTCCGGGATGTTCTGTAGAGTCTGAGCATATTAGTTTGCTAGGAAGTATCGAGTGAAATCACTGTACAGTGTATGTATTTACTGGACATTTGTAAGGCGCCTATACACAATTGTTTCCAGGCGCCACAAGGCAAGGGGGCGGGCGAGACAAGGGAGACAACAACAACAATGTATGGTCCTTCTAGGCCTTGTGACATTCGGACCATGCAAGTGCAGTGCGAATAAGTGCTGCAGAGGGGCCAGGTCAGGAAGGGACGGCTGAGAATAAAGGAAGGGGAGGGAAGAAGTTCAGGAAGGCTGGGGCGCCAGGGGCTGGGCAAATGCTGAGGGGAGCCAGTGAGGGCAAGTGCCAGGGGAGACAGGGGAAAGGGGCAGCTAGTGCGAGGATGGGGTGGACCAGGTTCAGGCTAGTCGGTGACGGGTGCCCGAGGGCAAGTGCTGATTAATGGAGCTGGGGTAGACTGGATGACGGAGGTCTGACCCTTGTAAACAGCCATGATGGTCTGCTAGCTAAGCGCCCATAGGGTTCTGTAAATTGGCAAGATCCAAGAGATTAAGGGAAGAGATATCAATAAACAGTGCATATCTTGGTCATGGAAGAGATGCAAAGTGGACCTGCCTAGATTGTGAAGGACACAAGTAGGATCCAGCTCTCAATATCAACTGGCAGAAACAGACAGCACCCAGCAGACACAGGAAATCGCCAAATCAGAAAGGAACCTATACACACGAGTAGTCACTGATTACACCTTACAAGGGCAGCTCGGTCTTTCAGGATCATATGAGGTTACAGCTTAATGTTTCATTGTATGTGTAATCGTGCCATATCTTGGTCTCGAATAACTGCTGGGTGCCTATCCTCTTCATGATGGAGGACTTCTTTCTACATGGATGCAAAGCAAAAGGGTCCCATGTCTTAAAATCGCAGCAAAAATGGCTGTGAATACAAAATATCACGGCAAAAATGCAGCGGTTTTTTGCGCCCCCATCCGCAACCCCGGCCCATTATACCATTTAAGGGGAGCGGGGGACACCACCCGCAACCCTCGCTCACCTAAAATGGTATAATGAGGTATACCTTTACCGGGTCAAACCACAGCATTTTTGCTGCAGTTTTTTTTACCGGGGACATTATTGCCGCGATTTTATTACCTGATACCAGCAAAAGTGGAGCAAGTAAGCAGGGAAAAGAAAACGCATAATAAAAAAGTGATCAAGCTGTGGATTTTCAGACAATACAGAAACACGACTTTCTACGTCTGGAAAATGAGTCCGGACTGCTCGGCTACGGGTGTGTTCATTCCAACACCTGTTCAAGTTCTTGGAAGATTCTGACCACTGGGCAACTGAAAATAAATGTGGTTTGATGTGCACAGGATGCTGTAGCACAGCTGGAAACACACTGTTCACCATAGTTTACAATTGCTGCAGACCCAAGATAGCACAACGCTGTGGTTAAAGCAAAGCATACTGACAGATGTTGGCTAAAATACTGACAGTATACTTCCAGGGGGTGTGCAGCTTAGTTCTCATGCGATCACACAGAATACAAACTGAGGTGAAGACTCATCCATTCGGTTCCATGTCATAATACCTTGTAAAATGGCAGATCTGTAGCGCAACACCTTGATCTGCTGCTCTGCTGGCAGCACTTCCGCCGTGCTTTGATACTATGACATCCCCTTAGCCATGCCTTGCTATCCCACCCAAGCAGTCACGCTCGGTTTCGATTGCTAGTCATACCTAGATTGTACACCCCGTTATCGGCCTCATCAAATCAGCCCCGCCTCACCAGGGCCTTACACAGAGCGCACGCTACTTTCACAATCTGCCTTGCCCCATGTTGCCAGCAGTCTGTGCATCCATGTGTCGGTCTGAATGGATCACTGCACAGCGCATGGACCGCTGCCTCTTCGTTCAGGCCAGGCTGCCGTTTAGGGAATCGAATGCGCAGAAAGGAAATCCTTCCTTTTTAATATGAAATGGCTTCAGCGTTGCTGTCAGTCGGAATGTGTGTGTGATGCGCATGCGTCCTCCCCCGCACTGTGTGCTCCTCCACCTGAATGGATCTTTGTGTCGTGTTTCTGGTTGTCTTTTTATCCCCGCCCGTATCCCTTTAGGAGCAGTTCAGGTTGAATCTCCGTCCATATTTATGCACTCTAGTTCCCCCTCTCGCGTTGTATGAGCACCTCTTCCCATTTAACAGCCTCTGTCTTTGGATGGCTTTACCCTTGCTTCTTCAAATGGGTTCTATGGCCGTACATCAACATGGGTTTTTTCAAAATATTGTTTTCGACTAAATTATTTCCAAGAAAGTCATCAATTTATTTTTTTATATTTCGGGGGGTCCCTCAGGCGAGCCCCCTTCCCTATATTAGAACCCTACAGAACCCCCTCCCTACCTCTTAAAGCCCCTTACTTCATCACCGTATATTTTAATAACTTGTTTTTAAAAATATTTCATCGAAAACAATATTTAAAAAAACCTCCTGGGGATGAAACTCTGCGATACCTTCAAATGGGGAACCATTAGCATAGTTAAAGGCATGTGATAATGTGTGCAGGATGTTTACTGGGATCGCTGTCAGATGCATTCATTTTTTAATAATAAATGTACCGAGTGCTTTTACCCCACCAATGCTGTTTGCTTGCACTGATTAATATGGGTCAATTTACATGAGGCATCAGACACAACCAATGAAAAAGCAAACACAAGGCAAGAATATAATTACAATGAAGAAACAAAAACAAAAAATCAAAAGTCCATATATGCATAGCATCAAGGCAGAAGGAGGGCTATCACATTTGGCAGGGAGTTCCTTTGCCTCGATGATTAGCAGAGAGGATTCTCTGAGATAATGATGATTTTCAAAACTGCAATCTGAATTTTCTACGTTCCGCTCTTCAGATGTTTTGGAACGCAACTCCATTTAAGCCCTAGAGATTACAGTCAACCGTGTGGGATCATAGGAGTCGTAATCCAAAGGTCTGGCGAGCCACAGTATCAGGAACCAGGGCTAGAAAAAGGTGTGTCCATGGAGCAAAGGTAGTGGATCCTAGAGGAAGGCTACTAAGATGATAGAGAGAAATAATCAGCAAGAAAATAGATAACGACCCTACCTGCACTCCAGCCTCAAGAAGCGTGAGACAAGTCCAGCAGATAGATCATAATAGGAATCCCACCCTGGATGGCAGGATGACCAAAAAAGGACTAAGGGGCCTCTTGGTTGTCACAAGGATGCACACAATGGCCCAAACGTCCATTCAGAGGAAAAGTCACTGGGGATCTGACACTCAGGCAATAGTTTCCAAGCATGTTACTACTAGAGTCAAAGGTCCCTATCAGTGTCCACAACAGGTATTGAAATACCCAGACCAAGTGTCCCAGTGCAGATAAACAAGAAAAGATGCATAACACAGGTACCATCTGTCATCTGAACACTATCTCGGGAGTGCAATACAAAAGGCAATCCCAACATGCTATACGTTCATTAGATGGGGTCATTGTATCATTGAAACAGCAATGTCGGAGGGTAATCCAAGCTACTGTCAATGATAACAAACCAGATGATCTGCAGCAAGTGTCATGATTACAGGGTCGGAACACAAGCTGAGTCAGGCAGAAGTAATATTTGGTACAAAGAAAGACTAAAGTAAAACGCTGCACCGCAGACTCACAAGATTGATGTTGAGCGCTGTGATCCCTTTCCACAGTGCATTTGATCTATCTTCTCCTTCCTGCTTCTGGTTTCCTTAGACTGTGGCTTCCAGCATGTAGCCACATGGCTCAGCACATACAAAATCTTGAAGGTTGTGATCCTACAGCCCTGGCGTCACAACAAACCTCCAATATGACCTTGAATGATGGTGGTAGTGGCCATTGCGGGCAGCAGGACATACTCGATGCCCAGTAGTGTTGACACACAGGTTGCAGACCACTCCCGTAGAGCTCCATTGTGATTGCTACCTGAGCCCCAATGGCAAGCTTTACTTCATCTGCTTGGTAGTCTGGATGACCACAGGCAAGAGTGTTAAAGGGTAGGCAACACACCGTATGCTGAATCCCACAACAGAAGCCAGCACAAACATTTAAGGATAAGAGGAATGCAAATATATTTTCATGAATTCTCTAGAAAACATGCAGCTACATGAACAAAACTCTTTAAGGGAGCTAAATCAGAGGCAGCAAAGGTGTTTCATACCCTAAAGCATTGAGATGACTGGGTCCTGTATTCAATTTGGTTTAAGAAAGATGGGAAATTATTGTAGGAGTGAGTAATGTTCTATTTATGACAGTGATAAGAGTGACCACAGAACAACAAGTACAGAGAATCAAAGACAGGGTGATAGTGAGTTAAGAAAGAAAGCATACTTCTAGGCCACAATTGTGAGGGAAGAAAAGGGAAAATAGCACCAATTCTCTATTTGTTAGATTAAGTTTGACTAAGTAGAAGGAGTTCCCTTCTGCAGTGACACCAAGTGAGTACCCCAGTCATAGATTCCTTATAAAGTATCAATCTTCGGATATAGCTGTGTGATGTCTGTACTGCATGCTGGAAAATGGCAATGATGGAGCCCAATAGCAGATGGCCCTGGGGCTCCATCTTGATGGTAAATAATGTATTGTTATGTACCCGTTCAAATGGGAAAACCTGGGGGTAACGGCCCATGGCCCCAGTTAGCGGGCCAAGTGAAGCGAGGCCCATTAGTGTGGGCGCAGGGTCATTTCCCCCGGTGTTGTCCCTGGAAGGGGTTCATAAGGCCACAGGTTACCAAAGCGGCTACGCTTTGTACTAAAGAGAAAAAGGAATTTCCTTCCTACAATGGGACCCCTCTTCCCCTGATACTACCTCTGACTCTACTCTCAGCAACTTCCATCTTTCCAACAGGTCTCCCCTTGCTCATCGAGGACCATTAAGGATAACATTGGCTCTCTTGCTCCCAGCACTGGTTGATTTCTGCAATAACTATTTTGTCACTGGATCCTTCTGCTCCTCCCTTAAGCACCCCATTTTGCACCCACTCCTGAAAAAACCTTCAGCAGACCCTACCTGCCCTGCCAAATACTGCCCTATTTCCATCACCCCCTTCTCCTGGAAAGGTTGGCATTGCCCCAACTCAGCTATCACAATGAAATTGTTGATGGTATCCACAACCATCAATCTGTATTCCGAGCATCCAGAGGCACTAAAACTGTTCTTCTGAACACCTATGAAGTACTGCTCGCATCTCTGGACTCCAACTCCCCTGCTGTCCTCATCCTTCTCGATATCTCCTCTGCCTTTGACACAGTCAACCATTCCATATTCATACAAAGGCTTCACGATACCCTTGGTATCTCGGAGCGGGCACTGGACTGGCTGACATCCTTCCTTAGTGACTGTTCTTCCCAAGTCATCCTGGGCACCTTCTCCTCCCCTACGTCCATCTCCACCTTTGGTGTGCCCCAGGGTTCTATCCTCTTCTCTTGGCTCTTTAACATCTACTTTGCTCTGCTTGCACGCCTCATCTCCTCCTTCTCCTCCAGCGTCAAGTTTTATGCAGACAACACACAGCTCTTTTTCCAACTTCCTGCTGACGCTCTTGCACCCTCCATCATCCCTGACTGCCTATCTGCCATCCAGTTCTGGTGCACCTCCAACCATCTCTGCCTCAATGCCTGAAAAACAGAGATCCTTCCATCGAGACTCCTATTCCCTCCTTCTTCCCTTCATTCTGGCTTTCCTCATTGGGCTCTCCCCCTGCTCCTTCTTCTGAAATAAATAAGCCAGAAACCTTGGAGTCATCTTCAACCCCTCTCTCTTCTTCCTCCCTCACTTTCAGGACATTTCCAAGAAGTCCAACTTTCAGCTCTTTCTTTTCAAGGGAATTCTCTTGTTTTCTCACTTTCCCCCAGAGGCTCTATGTTACCTGAGCCCTGGTTCTCTCTAGGCTTGACTATTGCAATAGCCTCCTCCTGAATCTACCTTCTTCAACTCTGCGACTCATCCAGCTAATCCAGAATACAGAAACAAAAGTTATCCTTGGCCTTAAGCCAAGGGACCGCATCTCTCCCACCCTAAAATGTCTTCACTGGCACCCGGTTGCTACAGGCATTAAATTCAAATCCCTCTGCATCATCCACAAGGCTGTCTGGGGCTGCGGACCACACTATCTATAACTTTATCTTACTAAATACTCTCCATCCAAACCTCTACATTCCTCTGGCACCAACTCTTTGTGTGTAAAGCGTTTTGCGAAACAGAGGGTAGGTGGTCGATCGCTTTCCTTAGCTGGCTCCTTCCTATGGCACAGCCTTCCCCTGCCTTTGTGCCTTGAGCAGGACTTCCTTCAATTCTGGAAGCTGTTCAAAAATGTACTCTTTGCCTCCTCCTTCCCTTCCTCGTTTCTCTGCTAATCCCACAGTTGTTGTGCTTGGTGCCCCGGGCCCTTATGCATCCTCAGGGCACCTGTTCTCCCACCCCCAATCTGCCCAGCTCCATTCTTCCCTCAGCACTTGCCTCGGCACTCCCTCCACCTTGGAGGTTTTGCACTTTCTCCTAATGTGGCCCCTGGTTATGTAGCACTCAAAAACCCAAGTACTTCATCAGTGGTTCGCCCATGAGCCCGGACTCCCCGGCACTGACACCCTCTTCCTTCTTCCTTGCTGCATTTGCTAATTCTGAATATTCACAAGGCACAGTATGGTGGTGCTTCCTTCCTTTTCCATCCACTGCTCTTATTAAATATCGTGTTTGTAATGTATTCACTCCCCTCTTCCCTTCCCTGCCCCGTGGGCACTTTGAAACAGTATTTTACTTTCTGTGTAAGCACCTAACAAGCAAACAATAAATGAAACTAATAAATACATGAATAAATAAATTGGGAGGGAGTCCACAGAAAGGTAGCAGGCAAGCATGGTGAGTAACACCCTGATGGACGGCTGCAGGTGGGGGCAGCAGAGTAGAGCCTGGATGCAGCCCTAGGTGACATCAGGGGCTGGCAGATCCACCATATCTCAGCACAGTGGTGGTCGTAGACAAGCTTAATCACACTTAACGGGCCAGCAACCTGCCACATCCACAAACTACAGCAACAGAAAAGAGGCAACAAATAAGTGACACTCAGAAACAACACCAATATGAAATGAGACCAGATCAAAAAACAATTACAAAACAATGCTTAGAGACAGCAGATTTGAGGGGTTTGTCTGTCTGATAAAGATATATTATAACCTTATAGATTGAAGGAAGGCCATTAACACAGGATAATGACCTGCCGCCAAGTTATGGACCCAGGCAAAGCCAAGGGCTATAAGTTGGAGAAGGGTCATTATCTCAAGCGATAGTGACACCTCCAGATATGTATAAGACTATTAGCACATAGCCCTAGTAGTAATATATGTTTTGAAGGTTTGGAGGTGAAGTAAACAATTGTACTTTAAGAGTCGGTAAAGTAAATAGACAAACTGTGTTAGTACATTTAATGTGGTTTTATTTTGAAGTACTTAAATTCCATGGCTGTCTTCACAAGGTAAGCCTTTGAACTGCAATTTAGTTAATCTGAAACAGGTTTAACCTGTGCATGCATTAGAAGTGAATGGGCCTCATTACACGGTAGGTGGTAACCATGGCGCTAATAGCGCCATGGTTGCCGCCAGTATTTTACCGTGTCCGCCTTGGTGGATGGCGGGATTACTGCCCTACTCCAAGGTGAGTGGGGGCGGTAATTCCCCATTCACCAAGGCACTTCCCCCTTCCCATTTTTGCCCCCATAGGGCTCAATGGGAATGGGAAAGGCGCTAATTACGGTACCGCAAATTGCAGTACCGTAATTAGCACCAAGGTCCCTTTGCGGGCCTGTTCCTTAACGGCTGGTCTAGACCAGCCGTTAAAGTTGGGTCCCGCAAAGGGACCTTGTAGTAAGGCGGTAAGGGTTTAACAGTAGGCGGTAAGTGCACTTACCGCCTACTGTCTAATGAGGCCCAATGTTCGTAGTTATTGACTGTACTCTCAACATTCTCATTAGCTGAGAGCATTTCAATAACGATCTCCATGTGCTAATATACAATATGCATTGTTTCCATGTGGGACCCTCTAGGAGGGTGCAAGAGGGTTTCGTCCACAATCAACCCATCTCTACCAGGGGGTGTCACAAAACTCTACAGTGCACCAGGGTAGGCGGGCAGCTATGATGGCGCTCGTCGATCAGTATGTGCCTCGCGCAGGCGAGAGCCCCAAATGGGGAGTCCGGCTTGACCCTTTTTTTGGCCTGGGCTGTCATTAGTCACACCATCGCTAATTGGTATCATTACAACTTAGCTCATCGGTCTGTCTGTGCCTTTCCCTAGATCTATGCATCACTTACTCTCATTCTCTCTCTGTATATAATGTTTATTTACACGTGTTTTTGAATGTGCCTTTCCCCATTTGCTTGCTTCCTTTCTCTCACTAAACATCTTTCCTGCTCTCATCACTGCTAGTCTTGATATGACAGTTTCTATCTCCCATGATGTATGCGAATGTCCTTGTGCGCCATAGTATTTTATCTCCTGCATCTCACAAAAGGCCTCATTCATGATCTTCATTTTAATTCATAAGCCTGTGCAATGCATGTGCTTCTCACTGTGTTCGTATCTATGCTTTTCCTGTATGCCTGTTAATACATCACTTCCCCTCGCTTTCTTACTTTGGCTCTGCAACCTCTTTGTCTTAACTGAGACAATATTAATGGAGGGGATCTGGGAAAGCATCTCATCTTAATAACCACCATTATAAATACCACGTCCCAATTTCAGCCCTTTCAACCATATCGAAAATAATTGGAAAAAATTGTCCATGCACAAGCAGACAAAGAGTGCGATAACGATGAGCTAATGAATCCTTATCCGGCACCATTTTATTTTATCTTTCCCTGTTTCGCGCTGTATGAATTAGATCCACCAATCGGCTTTCTCTCAGCATCAGACAAATGCACATTTTCTGATTTCCTTGATCTATAAAGGGAGCGCAAATGCAGCAAAGCACTTAAGCGCGTTCCAAGAGCATCCCGTGCTGTGGCCTTGATGTTGTTTATGTTTCCTCTCCATCACTCTCCTCTGCAAAAAGGAAGAGGGAAGAGGATAAAGGGAAAAGAGGCAAGAGTTGCATCTCATAATTCCTCATCCAAAAGGTCTACGCACACTTACGAATGGGGCATCTATAAGGAGCGGGCAAGGTAGTTGCCTCCACATCTGTGGCCGCCACTTCTGTTCTAGAACGAGTGGGCTGACCTGAACCAGAGGCATACAAAGTGCATCAGCCTGATAGGCATGGGTGTGCGGATGTTGCACCATCTATAATGTGGCCCTCATTTTTTCTCTAGTACCCTCACATGGGAAGAGTCTGAGACGCTAACACCGAAGAAGCACTTTCTCTGCTTTCAATGATTACCACTGTATACTCAGATCTTCCACTTGGTGCTCACAGGGAAGGATTATCACCTGCGTGAAAAGCAACTGTCTGGTCATGTTTAGATTGAAACGAGCATTTTCTCAGGAGATGTTCTGAACATGATTCACTGCTCCTGCATGACTACTGGACACACATGTACCAATTACCCTGGGTTCTTGTAAGGAATTAGCTTGCGCAAGTGGTGGGTGTGTCTGTGTGTGTTTACATGCATGTGTGTGTGTCTGTGTTTGTATAGATATATATGTGTGTGTATATTTGTTGTGTATTACACAGCCATGGTAGTTATGGTTAAGTTGCTGTTTCCATAGGAAGAGCCCTTTTGGGTGGCTTATAACTTCGCTCACCCTGGCCGAATCCTCCCCAAACTTTGCAAAAAAAGTATATGCAAAGTTTGGTCCAGGGGGGGCAAAGTTATAGGGGGGGTCCCAAAACTTATTTTTTTCCCATAGACTGAATGGGGAAAAAACTTTGCTCACGTCTACAACCCAAACCGCTGGACGGATTTTCACCAAATTTGGACCAGGAGCAGTGGCTTGGTCCCGAAATTTGGTGAAAATCTGTCCAGTAGTTTTAAAAAAAAATGTCAAAAAGTAGGTCACAAAAAATGTGTGATATCTATGTTCGGTCCGCGGACACATTTCCCTGTTCGCGCCGCGGACAGTGTCCTGATTGGTCAACTGGCTAGCGTCATGTCCGCGGACATGCAACGTGTTCACTGATTGGACGGTGAAGAGCGTGAAGCGCGTCAGATTTTCAGGAACGCCCACCATCTTGGATTCGCGGACATCCGCGGACAGCACAGTGAAACTTGGTGGAAAAATAGTATTTAGCAGAGTGTGTTGGTGTGTAAAACTGTTTGGGGAGGGTGGGGGAGTAAGAGATGGGTTCAATGTTGTATTTATTTAGGTGGTAGACCCCCTGTTGTGTACGCTTTGTCCGCGGACAACGCAGATGTCCTGAAATGTTCTAAATAAACGAAATGGGGAGTGTCCTGAGAACACTATGCCTGTACGTATTGTTCGCAAGCAAGCTGAAACTGTTCTAAGAACACTCGCGGTGTCCTGAAATGTTAAAAAAAAAACAAAATGGGTGTGTTCTGAGGACGGTCAGCCTGTCTGTTTTGTTCGCAGGCAAGTTGAATCTGTTCTAAGAACACATCATGTGTTCTGGGATGTTCGTCAATAAACAAAATGGGGGTGTCCTGAGGACGGTATGCCTGTCCGTACTGTTTGCAAGCAAGTCCAAATTGTTCTAAGAACACATAAAGTGTCCTGGGATGTTTGTAAATAAACAAAATGGGGGTGTTCTGAGGACACTACGCTTGTAGGTATTGTTCGCAAGCAAGCTGCAACTGTTCTAAGAACACTCGCGGTGTCCTGAAATGTTCGAAAATAAACAAAATCGGTGTGTCCTGAGGATGCTGTCCGTATTGTTCGCTGGCAAGTTGAAATTGTTCTAATAACACATTATGTGTTCTGGGATGTTCGTAAATAAACAGGTGTCGTGAGTACGCTATACCTGTCCGTACTGTGTCCTAGGAACACACGTGGTGTCCTGAAATGTTCGAAAATAAATGAAATGGGTGTGTCCTTAGGACGGTATGCCTGTCCGTTTTGTTCGCAGGCAAGTTGAAACTGTTCTAATAACACATGCAGTGTCCTGAAATGTTCGTCAATGGACGAAATGGGGGTGTCCTGAGGACGCTGTCCGTATTGTTCGCTGGCAAGATGAAAGTGTTCTAAGAACACATCATGTGTCCTGGGATGTTCATAAATAAACAAAATGGGGGTGTCCTGAGGACGCTATGCCTGTCTGTACTTTTCGTAGGCAAGATGAAACTGTTCTAAGAACACTCATGTCTGCGTACATTAAAAGTGCCCATATGGCATAGTTAAAATGTATGACTCTATGGGTGTGATATGCAGACCACCCACAGTCCACCTAGCGGTCAGTGGTGTCAAGAGCTGTTATTTTATGTTTTGTTGAATAACTTTGGTGCTTATAAATTTGGTCTTGTCCATGCACCCATGACTCTATGCCCTGGCCACAACCACCGCAGCATATCACACCCATAGTGGCTTATAACTTTGGGATCCAAGAACAAATTTATAAGCAACACAATTATAAGCCACTATGGGAGTGATATGCAGTGGTGGTTGTGGCCAGGGCACAGAGTCTTGGGTGCATGGACAAGAGCAAATTTATAAGCACCAAAGTTATTCAACAAAACATAAAATAACAGCTCTTGACACCACTGACCGCTAGGTGGTCTGCACAGCTAGTATATATCATCCATCCTATACTACTGCTATGACCTATGAATAATATGTATAATGTTTATTATGTATATATGTACCTATATGTACCACTGTAATTTTTCCCTGAATGTTTAAACTGTACTGTTGTATTCAACTGTCTATAATATGCCTGTAACCATTACTATCCTCTCGCATCCAATTACCTCCGGGTCAGGTGTTTGATATAAATAAAACAAACAAACAAACATACATAAGTCACTATGGGTGTGATTTGCTGTGATGGTTGTACTTATTATAATATACTTACTGTTTGGTTTAGTAACTGGAGTACATGTATTTCTTGTTCATTTCTGCGATAAAAGAAAAGGTCATGTTAGTTTTGGTATTTTGTAACGACTTATAACATTGAATAATCAACATTTTTTTTTACCCTCATATTTAGTAGATTACAAACCAGTGTACTGTGCAATTTGCTCAGTTTCTGTGTTTGTTGCTAAAATCATTGGGTCTGTGGGAGAAAAAAAATCCATGTTGGATTAAAATAAAACCTTTTTTTGTTATGCTACAGTCTGTTTGTTTGTTTTCAGTGTTCACTTGTTGTTTCTGGCTAATGCTCTATATATTGGCTTGTTGCAGATTTTTGGAGCAGTTAGAAACATGTTGACATATTCTAACAGTCTATTATTTGTTATAATGAAGTGGTATTGATTTATCTGTTTGGATATTGTAAAATTTTGGGTCAGTTAGATACCAGTTGGCATATTGTAACTGTTTATAGTTTTTATATAATGAAGTGGTATTGATTTATCTGTTTGGTTATTGTAAAATCTTGGGGCAGTTAGATACCAGTTGGCGTATTCCAAATATGTATTTTTAGATATAATTTAGTAGTATTCATTTATCTGTTTAGTTGTTGTAGAATCTTGGGGCAGTTATATAGCTGTTGGCATATTGTAACAGTTTATAGTTTTTTAATAGAAGTTTAGTTAATGTTTAAGTACAGTTTAGTTAATACATTTTGGTTTTAAGAAGATTAAATAAGTATTTGTAAGATTTGCAGGTAATCTCTGCTTTAGAGTAATGGTACTATCATCACATTCGAACCATCCACATTTTTTTTATATATGCAATATAGTGACCTGCATTGGTTGTGGCTCCTGTGTGGTATATTATACCTATTGTTGTGAAGGTTTTCTTACCAAGTGATACTTGACCATGTGTGAATCCAGTCAGCTTGCAGTTGTTTTTGGTACCATCTGCATTGTAACATAGAAGCATTAGTATTACATAGTTACTATGTGTTTGTATTAGTAAGGTGGAGCGATTATCCGAATTGCAGGTAGTACATAATCTACCATGGTTTGCATTTTGTACAAGTTGCTGAAATGGAACGGATTCACAATAAGGTATTGATACATACACAAAGCGCTCATTGGGGATTTGTTCTTGTGTCACATTGTTGCAGAGAGTGCATGTATGATTCCACATGTATGAAATCTGGAAGATTTAATTTATAGGTATGTTTTTGTTTTCCAGTACTTGTAGTAAGTACATTAGAAATACTTGTGGATTTTCCTGTGAGTTTATAGTGAATTTCACCATTCCATCACAGTAGTCCAATTCTTGTCTTATTCCGTGAACACTATACGTGTTGTCAGGATTGTTTGTTGCGTTGCTATGAAGGACAAACATTTGCAAACACAATTGTTCTGTACTGTGTAAGTAAATCTTGTCAACAATTGGTGGCAATTGAAATAGAATATTCACTGCTACATTTGCGTGACAACTTACACCAGTTATATTTGAAAATTTGAATGGACCAGATAGTTCTGTGTCCAAGTCAATTTTTCGGAGTGTGTGTTGCTTCTTTGAAGAAGTACCTGAGTTACTTTGACTAATAGGTTCTTCTATGGTTGTGGTAATTGATGAAGTATTAGCTTCTTTTACTCTCTTTGGAGGATTTGCAGTCAGATCCTTTCGCATTTCTGTTTGAATTAGTTTTCTTTTACAATGTTTTCCTTTTTGTGGAACAGGATATGTTTTAAGATAGGGGTGTATAGTGAACGTAGTGTATTGTATTCTAAAATGCAAGGAATATCAGTGTTTACTTTACTTGCATCAAAGTTGATTAGAAATAGACCCTCAAGTGTACGTAAGCGTGATAGTGCTATGTAGCTCATGCCTTCTTTAAAGACTGTGTTACCAATATCTATCAATGCTTTGTCTAGGGTAAGACCTTGGGATTTATGAATGCTGACTTCATATGTTAGAGTTAGAGCAAATTGCTCTCTGCGTACATACATGTCTTTGAAGAAAAGGAATCAAGCTGTTGAGCGCCCTATCCTTTTTACTTCTGAAAGTTTGTCAAAGAGAATATTGACAAACCTAATGCTGTTGTCACGTGGGTATGTTTGAAAGCCAAGAACTGTACCCAGTGCTCCATTAACTAGTCCATGCTCCACGTCAAGGTTACGTTTAAGCATTACTCTACAGTTTAAGGATAATTTTAATATTTTCTCCAAACCAGCTGTGTTGGAGATAGAATTTTCTAAGGTATTTAGTCTTGTTGTGGCTTGTTGACACATGGGTAGTGTCATACCATGTACGTCCAGTTTGTCTGTGGAGCAAATTATTGGTTGCATTTCTTTTTTCAACATTGTTTCATTGAATTTGGAACAGCTTGCAAGAGTTGGCATTAAGGACATACAATTGACATTTGTGTGCGCTAATTGCTCCATAACATCAGTAGCACATGAGTTATCGCCATAAAGTGCATTGATGTGCTGGGTTTTTAATATTGCTTGTGCTTCTTGAGATAGTACACCAACTCTAATACTTTTTAAAATGTTGGCGTAAGTGAGGTCTGCAGATTGGCGCATGTTTTCTGTTAATTCTCTGTATTGGAAATGTTGCCAAAGGTTGACATTTCCTATGCTGCCAACAGTTTAACGGCAGAGTTTGTGTCCTAGGGTTTTAAAATAGGTTCACATTTCACTGGTGTCAATTGAAGAAGATCTCCGAAAACAATAATGTGTTTTCCTCCAAAGAGTTCATCGTAGTTTGTTTTAAGTACTTCTTGCAATCTGAGGTGAATCAAAGCCAACATTAGGTTGGAGACCATGCTCACTTCAACTATTAGTAGCATTTTCATTTGTTTTAACACTCTGCGTAGTTCCATTGCAGCTTCTGTAGAACATTTGTAATAGTCTAATTTGTTTTGGTGTTCGACTGTAAGGAGTAGTAATCGGTGTAAAGTGACACCACCTATGTTTTAGGCAGCTAAACCTGTGGGGAAGTTACAACAGCTGACAGTTTGTTGTTTGTCAATTGTTGAAGGAATTTGCTGCTGATTTTGATTAAGAATGTTTTGCCAGAACCAGCTTCACCACTGACGTATAGTAGTATAGGTTTGTAATTTTAGCAGGTACATTCTTTGTTTTTGTTTTGTACACCATGTGCAATTTCTTTTGTTACTTCTTCAAAAATGGTGCGCTGGTCTTTGTTAAGTTTTGATTGTAGTACAGTTAAGTCTTCTGTATCTTCTTCATAGTGACACATGGTGTTTTCTACTTTTGTCATAGCTAATTCTGCCTCATTTGCTATTAGTGGCTGTCCACGTGGTTCTTGGCTTCCTGTTACAGAAGGTTGACTACTGTCAGAAGTGTCCTTATCTAGTTGGGCCTGGAGTTCTTCTTTGTGTTGCTGTTCATTGTGCAACATTGTTTTGTACTGTGTAAAGTTTATATCGGTGATAGTGCTTTCATTTGCTTTGAAAGCATCGTCATGAGAATCATAGTTGTCTAGTATCTCTTCTTCTCTTCTCCATGATTTAAAAAGTTGTAGCAGGGACATGTAATATAGTTCTTTCTATTGAGGAGTTTTTAATGCCAATTTGATATGATTAATTAAGCTTCATTTGGTAAATTTCACTAAGCTGCCTTCACAATCTGTCACTCTATATCTACCTTTTTTTTCATTGGGTTTTATATTATTTTTGTATGCAAAGTTTTGGGCTATGTGGTATAGACACATGGTTTCCAAAGTGGTATTCCTGTTCGGATAGTATGTGTCTGGTAAATTGTTTTTCAAAATGTCTTGGCTGTTGGGATAATTTTTGGCTATTGTTACTATGTCCTCATATGATTTGCAAACTCTTTTTCTAGATTTAGCAGGACCAAGACATAGCCATACTATATTTTCAGATTTTCCATTCAAAGCAGCACCGTTTAAACGATCTGCAGCTTCATAGGAGCCACATTCTCTATGATAGAGCATTTTTATGCCTAAGCTGTACAATTTCTGAGATAGTGTTTTGACTGATACTAGGTCATTCCAGAGGTCTTGAAGCTCTGTTTTTTCTGCTTTTGTTGAGTAGGCTGTGACATATCATGAAACTGCAGTGGAATTGTCTGCAAATTACTGTACATCTATGTTTGGATTCCATAAGAGGACAATGATTGCATTGTAATCATTGATATATTTTGATTCTTCTGTTCTTTTTATTTAATACATGTTCTTAGGTGATTTACCTTGAACACTGTGGGCCTCATTACGACCCAGGCGGTAAGGGGTTAACGGCAGCGTTAACAGCGCCGACCCTTACCGCCTGAGTACGAGGTCCCTTAGCGCCATGGCACTTTTAACACCTGCTTTTAGCAGGTGTTAAGATCCATGGCGCTAAGGGACCATGGAGTTAATTACGCCACCGTAATTTACGGTGGCGTAATTAACGCCTTCCCCACTCCCATTATACCCTATGGGGCAAAAATGGGAATGGGGAAGGGTAAATGGGGATTGGGGACTTACCGCCCCGCCAAGGTCGGAATGGGGCGGTAAGTCCGCCAACCACCATGGCGTAAACGTAGTTTACGCCATGGTGGTAAAGTCACGGCCCAGGCAGTAACTTACCGCCTGGGTCGTAATGAGGCCCAATGTCTAACTGAAAACATGAAGTTGTTCACTTCACCTGTTTCTGTAACTGGTCTAGGGAAACCAAATCGGCATTTGGTGTAGTATTTCCCTTTGTTTTTGTATTTGCAACAACAATATTTGCCACATTTGTGTCTTTGAAATTCTACAATTTGTGCATGAAGGTCACTTTGTCTCATTTGTGAAGGGATTTCACAAGTGACATATTTTTGGATGGACTGCAAAACAGTGGCATCACTGTCCTGACCAAATTTGGGAGCATCTTTAATCCACAAAAGCATGTGGATATGTGGTGCTCCTCTGGCTTGGTATTCTTTTCTCCAAAAGAAGTGTTGCACTTCTCCGAGGGGAGGAACAGTTTTATTACAAATAAATTGTAGCATAGCAATGAAACAATGGTGGAAATATCTTGAAACATTAACAGGATCTAGAGAGCAAAGTTCTCCAGGTGTTAGTATATCTATATTTGTTTTATTTTTGTTTGATATGCATAGGAAATCATGTAATTCTTCCCATGCATATTCTGCACAACTTAATGTAACAAACCAAGTGGGTGGGCCAAGGTTTCTGATCATACAACGTACATATCCATGACATCGGAACAAGTATAAACAGATTTGTAATGCATGATTGTAAAACCTCATCTTTTTCTGGCACTTTTTGTATTAGTTGCGTAGCTGACATATTTTGAAAGTGGGTTCCTGATTTCAATATGTGTGCAACTCCCTAACATAGAGTTGCTAGTTCACTTTCAAAGAGTAGGTGGAATATGTATTCCACATTTTGTCTAAATCTGGGATCTTCAGAATACATTCGTAATGAGCTGTAGTCTGATGCTGTTATCTGTGTGGGTCTATCATCGTACCTTCCTCCTTTGCCAGTAGGAAATAGTAGAGGAAAAGCATGTGCTTCTATACTTTTTTCCCATATGCTTACTGGTGATCCTTTGGTTTGTCGCATTTGGTCGTTTCTAGTGCATCATCTATGATGTCATTAGAGTGTAATGGATGAATTGTATAATGGTCTAAAATATTGGATACTGTAGCAGGATCTACAAGTTTGAATTGACCAGGTTCTGGTGACTCTTGAATTATTTCAGTTTCCCTTAAGTTTTCTTCAATATTTATTTCTTCGTAGTATTCAATATTATCTTTTAGATATTGCAAGGCTTGTCTAAATGTATGTAAGTCCACGAGTTGTTGCTCGAGTTGTTGCCAAAATGTTGTGTCTTTTGTTGGTACACCTTTTACATAATTAAAGATTGCTCTATTGCAAGTTGCACTCCTAGAGTGTGCACATTTTCTGTCAGATCTAATGGTAAATAAACTACTTTGCCACAAATGCCTTTCACTAATTCAGAGGGAGGCAATTTTGCTGTTTTTGGTTGAAGGCGTATTATTGCTGGAAATGGGTGCACTGTTTGAATTATGATGCTCTCATATAAAATGAGTTTTTGCAGGTGTTTTGGTAGTGGGAATAATTCCAAGTTATTTGTGATAGCACGTGAAGGAGTTTGGTTGTTGTCAAGTTTTGTAGTGCAGTAACTGCAATGTATTAAGGGGTCAGTTATTTCGTATTTGTTTTCTGCTACAAGGCAGAGAGCTAATGCAAACCATTTGGAATCTTCATTGTCTTCTATTTTGTGTGTTACGTCTATAGTTTGTGTGTTACTTTTGGAAAAAGTTCTGCAGCAACACACACACGCATGGTTTGGTATTTCAGCGGATGTACTTTTAAATTTTAGTATTTTTTTTTTTGTATGTGTGTAGTAGAAGTTTGCCATGTGCAGAATTGTTGTTAGTCTGCTGTAAAGCTATTGCATTTTGTAAGTGGCTTTCACTTCCCAAAATTTCTCTGGATACAGTCGATTTCTTCTTGTAGGTCTTTAGGTGTTTTAGTGTTATTTAAATTGGCTAGTTCTAAAGCAGGACTTTAGCATAGTACAGTATATAGACTACATTTCTTATAGTTGAATGATGTGTTGATATCATTTTGATATCATGGAAGGTGCTTTTGCAAATAGGTCCTGAAATGCAGGCTAATGAAAGTCCTTGTAGTCCTGCGTATTTGCACACTGGACAGGTATCCATATTTTGCAGCACTTTCATTTTGATTTTGTCTTTACCTTTCACATACTGATTGAGGAACTGGCGTAAAGATTTGAAAGATTTGTTGGGAATGTTACACATTGACGTGCATGGCCATTTGTATACTGGGCGTTCTGGTTCAGTCAAATGGAGAGGTAATTCTGGGTTTTCTGGGGATATTTTTGTAAGCAGTGCTTCTTGTTCCATTATGGTATTATTAATTTTTTCATAATCTCGTCCACTGCTTTGGATGGCAATTGTGTTTGTTTGGTTTTGTTTGTATGCTTCTTCATTAAAATATGGTTCTGTGGTCGTGGTGTGACTCCATTCACCTCCACAGATATTTAAGAAGTTATTTTTGTTGACATTCCATTTATTGAGCAGTTTTTTTTTGTAGTTTAGTAGTTAGTTTTGTTAGTGGTTTCATCCTGTTTAAAACTAAAATAAATAGCTTCCTTTTGAGAAGGATTGCACTGTCTATGAGAGTTTCTAGGATTAATTTTCTACAGTACGTTTTAAGGGTTGTGCATGATGTTGCTCCTGTTTTTATACGATTCTGAAGGACTCTGTGGCGGAACATTTTTTAGGTATGGTTAGTTGCTAGTATATCAAGATTTATAGGAGCAGTTTTAGCAGTAGTGGTAGCCAAATTCTTGTTAAGCATTTTTTGTTTCGTTTTACATTTTGATAGAGGAGGCAAAGTTTCTGTACTAAAAGCTTGTTTTGTTTCGCTAAATGACTGCATTCACTGTTTTGTTTGAACGTTTTGTACAAACTCTGGTAGAGATGGATGCTTATTTTGGACACTTTTATTTTCATTTGCTCTATTTCTGTGTTGCTTTCTATGGACTTGCTCTTTGGTATGCATTCTTTGGGGTCCGTTGAAAAAAAAAAGAAGGTATGGGTTGGTCTGTTTTGCAATGTATGTGTGCTGTGTGCATGAGTGTATGAGTTTGATGGGAAAGATGTTTGTGGTGGTGTGTGATTGTGCATTGGGCAGTTACAATGATTTACGAAGGCTATTCTTCTGTTTGTGTGTTACTACAGTGCGGTTCAGATGAGAGTAGAAAGTGAGCTAGTGGTGAGGAGAAGCATTAAAAAGTAAACTTAATGGTATAAAATTAAAACAGGGATTTGTGTGCCATTCTGCCTGCTAATGTCTGTTAAATAAATGGGAATTTGTGGTCAGAATGGTTGAGAAATAGCTGTTTTTTTGGTGCGCAAATTACATGAATGAACTACATAGTGTCTTTGAGGAACAGTAAGAATAGAAAAGTAGTATTGTACTTACTCTTTTTTTGTGGAACGAGCAGGTTTCTTCGGATATGTTGTTTGTAGTTTAGATGCTGCTGATTTTCAGGAGAGTGGTCTTCGCTGCAATTGTAAAAGAAAGAAGTTAGTAATGTGTGTTTATAGCATTGATGTTAATGTACACATTGATTTTTATGTTTTTGTGGTAGTATTCTTGTTTGATATCTGAACATAGTGTATGCATGCATTTCATTTGACTATGTGCAGCCTTTATGTTTTATTTACAGTATGTTAGTTCAACATGATTTGCAAATGAGTAGAATTTTAAGTTCATGAAATTCACTTGTTTTTTTACAGCTGTGTTGTAGATAGCAGATAGGTTTGGAAGTGATAGTTGATTATAGTAGATGGGAAACATTTGAATAATTTCATCTTATAGGTAGACATGCCAACAATCGGGAGCACCTGAGAGGGAGATTTCACCACAGCAATCGGGAACATTTATTTTTCTCATAGGATTGCATTTGAATTAGCATTAATTTAGGTGGGAGACAGTAAAAAATGGTGCAATTTTTCAATGAACAATCAGGAGTCTTGCGCATAAATCGGGAGCGTTGGCCTCTATGTATAGGCTATGCAGATTTACTGGCATTACTCTGTTTATATGGATTCATAAGAGTTGTACATGTACCCTGAATAAAATATGCATACCTGTAGTTTGTAATCATGCATGTGGATATGCATGGAGCTGTAAGTAGAAATCTTCGAGACTTGTACAGTAGTTTTTGTAATAGGTGCTTTCCAATGATATGAGACTTGTACTCAGAGTGATCAACAGTACATTTGAAGTGCGGAACTCTGATGATGGAGTTAGATGTAGAGGTCTTGAATGTGATTGGTGGATGGTTGTGTGACTGCTTACCTGTATCCAATGAGGGAATGGAACCAAGCGTGATGTGGAAAGTGTAGAAGGTGTAGAAGGGCTGGCTAAGAGTTACGTACCGCGTGGACATACAGGGTTTTCCAGCAAATCCAGCATGGAATGGGGACTGTAGGGATCAGCCAATAGAGGTTGATGTTGTGGATTTGTGTAGAAAGTTAGTGTGTGTAGTGAAGATGGCAGAGGTGGAGAAAGTCAGGGTGTTGGTGCTCGGAGATATGTTTTTGTATGGTTTACAGCAGTATTCTCAATGCAGGCGTGCGGCAAACAATTTCGATGTTAGAGGAGTGGAGGTAGTGTGGAGCATTGTGCCTGATTGCAATGTAGAGGCAATTCTCCAAGTTTGTGAAGACATGTGTAGGATGAATAGTCCCCATCTGGTAGGTTTGCACTATGGTGCTATCCATTTGGGCTACGTGAGTTCCCCTACTTTGTTGGCAGATTTGGAACAGTTGGTTCATGCAGTAATCAACATCCTTCCATATGTGAAAGTAATTTTTTCTGGATTACTACCTAGGGCAATATGGGACAATAGTTCTGTTTTTTGTCCTCAGCAAAACATTGCTAGGCGTGCAATCAATCGAGGCATGCATGCTTTCATGCTTATAGCTAGTATGTTTTTCTGTAACAACGAGAATATTGATTCGAGTAATGCTGCTTATTTTGAAGCAGATGGTGTTTCTTTTTTGCGAAATGCCATGCTGTTTGGAATGTAAGGGTTGCTTTGGAGAAGGTTATGTGAAGATTTTAGTTGTAAAATAAGAAGAAAATACCACCAAAAAAATACAAAATAACAGGTGTCTGTCAGGCATCTGCAACCCCCCCCCAAAAAACGGCTCTGTTGTGTCATCGTTGAAGTCCTGGGTGTTAGTCTTAGCAGTGCAGAGTGGTGGCGCGATTTATGGTTGTTTAACTTACCATAACTGGTGAATTTCAGGGGGTTTTCGGTTTTACTGGGAATCATAGGTTTTTAGTAGCGCAACCTAACCATAACGTCCCTTTAACAAAGTTTTTTTACTGAATTTCATAGGTTTTTAGTATCGCAGCTTAACCATAACGTCCCTTTAACAAAGTTTTTCTACTGAATTTCATAGGTTTTTAGTAGCACAGCTTAACAATAATATCTCTGACTTTATGTACATGTAACATGGAACATACTGAACCCCCTCTACTGAATTTGATGTCTGCAAACTCTTCTAATGTCCGCGGACATGTGCGGACAACAGCAGCACTACCCAAAAAGTCTGGGGGGTATCTTTAATTGTTATATCATAACATATGAACACTGCACAAATTCACAAACCAGCACACATATACATTATATGTAGTAATACGTAAGAAGTGTAACCCATATATATAACACATCAACCGTTCATTTAAATACAATATGTTCTAACATGGAATATACCAAAAGAAGAAAGATAGGCTTCCAACATGATTACCTCACAGAAACTCCACAACTAAGAGAAACAGCAGATCTACAGACCAGTAAGAACACACCTTACCAGAAGCTAGTAAGTGTACTGCATTTTACTCATATATTTGTAAACTTTCTATATTAGATACAAAAAAAGTGATGTTTTTTTTTTTTATCACAGAAATGTCTAGTACTCTGGAGTGGCTATAGGAGCATTTCCCACATGAGGAAATGTCTGAAGATAGTGAACCTAATGGTAGACACTTTTCTATATAAACCAATTAATAAATATTATTTTATATACATTTAACATATACATTTTTTTTGTACTGACCATACAAACATTGAAAATAGTAAACACAAAGAAATACTCTCCAGCACATGGGAAAAAAATGAACCTACTCATGGAAAATTTCAACAATTTAAAAAACTTTGAGGAGGATCACTTGAAACAAAAAAAATAGATACCATAGTCCCACATTTACCTGTCCCCATCACCATATCCCAGTCAATTATCTGCAAACCCTCTCCATGAACAAAAACGTTTTGATGAGACTTCCATCCCTTCTTCACCTCATATAAATCCTCTTGAAACCCCAAATTCTCCTGTGTTTGTCTCAGTTTCTGCTTCACCTTATCTGTCATAAATGTAACATCCATATATAATAAAGTAAAATAATTATATTGTGCCCTAATTCATTTCTTGTTTTGTTTTTTTTTAAAAGCAGTTGAGGTGTCCGCGGACAGGGCAGGTGTCCGGAATGTCTGTGAAGAAACGAAAATGGAGGTGTCCTAAGAACACTATACCTGTCCGTACTGTTCGCTAGCAAGTTGAAACTGTTCTAAGAACACACAAGATGTCCGGGATATCCGCAATTAACCAAAATGGACATGTTCTAAGTCTGTAATGTTCGCAAACAAGTCCAAACTGTTCTAAGAACACATTCGGTGTCCAGGATGTCTGTAACCAAACTAGCACACGCGGTGTCCTGAAAAGTTCATAAATAAACAAAATGGGGGTGTCCTGAGAACGCTAGACCTGTCCGTGCTGTTCGTAGGCAGGTTGAAACTGTTCTAAGAACACATCAAGTGTTCCGGATGTTCATAAATAAACAAAATGGGGGTGTTCTCAGGACACTATCAGGGTAATTCATAGAATTTCGCAGAAAAGTGTCGCAAGTGGCTGGCGCAGAGTGTCCGCGTGCGATTGTCTGCGCCAGGCACGTGCGCTAAAACTGATTTCCGCGCACAGCGTATTCATGGATTTTAGGCTCCCAAACCAGCCGTGGCGCAGAGAATCGCAGCGACCCTGCAGCAGCGCCAGTAACGCCCCCAAGAACGCCCTCGCGCAAGGAAAAGCCATCAAAATCGCTAAATCATCGCAAAGGGCTGCGCTAACCCTGGACCAGTTCACCGGGCTGGCAAACAGCAAACGCCAAGCGAGGAACGTGTATTTCAGGGGTGCGCGGGAAGTTCCACACGCGTTTGGACCCGTGCAAGCAGGGTACGTGTATTCCATGGGTGCGCGGGAAGTTCCACACGCGATTTCAGCAGGGTACGTGTATTCCAGGGGTGCGCGGGAAGTTCCACACGCGATTACAGCAGGGTACGTGTATTTCAGGGGTGCGCGGGAAGTTCCACACGCGATTGGGCCAGTGCGAGCAGGGTACGTGTATTCCATGGGTGCGCGGGAAGTACCACACGCGATTTCAGCAGGGTACGTGTATTCCAGGGGTGCGCGGGAAGTTCCACACGCGATTCCAGCAGGGTACGTGTATTTCAGGGGTGCGCGGGAAGTTCCACACGCGATTGGCCCAGTGCGAGCAGGGTACGTGTATTCCATGGGTGCGCGGGAAGTTCCACACGCGATTTCAGCAGGGAACGTGTATTCCAGGGGTGCGCGGGAAGTTCCACACGCGATTTCAGCAGGGTACATGTATTTCAGGGGTGCGTGGGAAGTTCCACATGCGATTGGGCCAGTGCGAGCAGGGTACGTGTATTCCATGGGTGCGCGGGAATACCACACGCGATTTCAGCAGGGTACGTGTATTCCAGGGGTGCGCGGGAAGTTCCACACGCGATTCCATCAGGGTACGTGTATTTCAGGGGTGCGCGGGAAGTTCCACACGCGATTTCAGCAGGGTACGTGTATTTCAGGGGTGCGCGGGAAGTTCCACACGCGATTGGCCCAGTGCGAGCAGGGTACGTGTTTTCCATGGGTGCGCGGGAAGTTCCACATGCGATTTCAGCAGGGTACGTGTATTTCAGGGGTGCGCGGGAAGTTCCACACGCGATTTCAGCAGGGTATGTGTATTTCAGGGGTTCTGGGGAGTACTACACGTGAATTGGCCGTGTGGGTCCTCCCAGGTGTACGCTCCACAACCTCCACGGCCCCTGCAGGCAGCCCACACCACGGGGGACTACCCTGCACCCCTGCTCATGTCCCGCAGGCAGCCCATCCACCATGGGCATGCCCCCCAGCCAACCCACATGTCACCTTGCACTACTGATCAACAATGCATGTCTCCCACCACCCCCACCCCCCAGCAGTGCAGGGGCAGCCTCCACCAGGCCCCCACTCATGTCTCCCACCACCCCCACCCCCCAGCCACCAGGGGCACCCTCCACCAGGCCCCCACTCATGTCTCCCACCACCCCCACCCCCCAGCAGTGCAGGGGCACCCTCCACCAGGCCCACACTCATGTCTCCCACCACCCCCACCCCCCAGCAGTGCAGGGGCACCCTCCACCAGGCCCCCACTCATGTCTCCCACCCCCCCCCCACCCCCCAGCATTGCAGGGGCACCCTCCACCAGGCCCCCACTCATGTCTCCCACCACCCCCACCCCCCAGCAGTGCAGGGGCACCCTCCACCAGGCCCCCACTCATGTCTCCCACCACCCCCACCCCCCAGCAGTGCAGGGGCACCCTCCACCAGGCCCCCACTCATGTCTCCCACCACCCCCACCACCCAGCCACCAGGGGCACCCTCCACCAGGCCCCCACTCATGTCTCCCACTACCCCCACCCCCCAGCCACCAGGGGCAGCCTCCACCAGGCCCCCACTCATGTCTCCCACCACCCCCACCACCCAGCCACCAGGGGCACCCTCCACCAGGCCCCCACCCATGTCTCCCACCACCCCCACCCCCCAGCAGTGCAGGGGCAGCCTCCACCAGGCCCCCACTCATGTCCCCCTGCACCCCCACCCCCAGCATCCATGGGCACCCTCCACCTGGCCCCTACCCATGGCCCCTATCACCCCCACCCCCCAGCCACCAGGGGCACCCTCCACCAGGCCCCCACTCATGTCTCCCACCACCGCCACCCCCCAGCCACCAGGGGCAGCCTCCACCAGGCCCCCACTCATGTCCCCCTGCACCCCCACCCCCCAGCCACCAGGGGCACCCTCCACCAGGCCCCCACCCATGTCCCCTATCACCCCCACCCCCCAGCAGTGCAGGGGCACCCTCCACCAGGCCCCCACTCATGTCTCCCACCACCCCCACCCCCCAGCAGTGCAGGGGAACCCTCCACCAGGCCCCCACTCATGTCTCCCACCACCCCCACTCCCCAGCAGTGCAGGGGCACCCTCCACCAGGCCCCCACCCATGTCTCCCACCACCCCCACCCCCCAGCCACCAGGGGCACCCTCCACCAGGCCTCCACTCATGTCTCCCACCACCCCCACCCCCCAGCCACCAGCGGCACCCTCCACCAGGCCCCCACTCATGTCTCCCACCACCCCCACCCCCCAGCCACCAGGGGCAGCCTCCACCAGGCCCCCACTCATGTCTCCCACCACCACCACCACCCAGCCACCAGGGGCACCCTCCACCAGGCCCCCACCCATGTCTCCCACCACCCCCACCCCCCAGCAGTGCAGGGGCACCCTCCACCAGGCCCCCACTCATGTCTCCCACCAACCCCACCCCCCAGCAGTGCAGGGGCAGCCTCCACCAGGCCCCCACTCATGTCTCCCACCACCCCCACCCCCCAGCAGTGCAGGGGCAGCTTCCACCAGGCCCCCACTCATGTCTCCCACCACCCCCACCCCCCAGGGGCACCCTCCACCAGGCCCCCACTCATGTCTCCCACCACCCCCACCCACCAGCAGTGCAGTGGCACCCTCCACCAGGCCCCCACTCATGTCTCCCACCACCCCCACCCCCCAGCAGTGCAGGGGCACCCTCCACCAGGCCCCCACTCATGTCTCCCACCACCCCCACCCCCCAGCAGTGCAGGGGCACCCTCCACCAGGCCCCCACTCATGTCTCCCACCACCCCCACCCCCCAGCAGTGCAGGGGCACCATCCACCAGGCCCACACTCATGTCTCCCACCACCCCCACCACCCAGCCACCAGGGGCAGCCTCCACCAGGCCCCCACTCATGTCCCCCTGCACCCCCACCCCCCAGCCACCAGGGGCACCCTCCACCAGGCCCCCACCCATGTCCCCTATCACCCCCACCCCCCAGCAGTGCAGGGGCACCCTCCACCAGGCCCCCACTCATGTCTCCCACCACCCCCACCCCCCAGCAGTGCAGGGGAACCCTCCACCAGGCCCCCACTCATGTCTCCCACCACCCCCACTCCCCAGCAGTGCAGGGGCACCCTCCACCAGGCCCCCACCCATGTCTCCCACCACCCCCACCCCCCAGCCACCAGGGGCACCCTCCACCAGGCCCCCACTCATGTCTCCCACCACCCCCACCCCCCAGCCACCAGCGGCACCCTCCACCAGGCCCCCACTCATGTCTCCCACCACCCCCACCCCCCAGCCACCAGGGGCAGCCTCCACCAGGCCCCCACTCATGTCTCCCACCACCACCACCACCCAGCCACCAGGGGCACCCTCCACCAGGCCCCCACCCATGTCTCCCACCACCCCCACCCCCCAGCAGTGCAGGGGCACCCTCCACCAGGCCCCCACTCATGTCTCCCACCAACCCCACCCCCCAGCAGTGCAGGGGCAGCCTCCACCAGGCCCCCACTCATGTCTCCCACCACCCCCACCCCCCAGCAGTGCAGGGGCAGCTTCCACCAGGCCCCCACTCATGTCTCCCACCACCCCCACCCCCCAGCCACCAGGGGCACCCTCCACCAGGCCCCCACTCATGTCTCCCACCACCCCCACCCACCAGCAGTGCAGTGGCACCCTCCACCAGGCCCCCACTCATGTCTCCCACCACCCCCACCCCCCAGCAGTGCAGGGGCACCCTCCACCAGGCCCCCACTCATGTCTCCCACCACCCCCACCCCCCAGCAGTGCAGGGGCACCCTCCACCAGGCCCCCACTCATGTCTCCCACCACCGCCACCCCCCAGCAGTGCAGGGGCACCATCCACCAGGCCCACACTCATGTCTCCCACCACCCCCACCACCCAGCCACCAGGGGCAGCCTCCACCAGGCCCCCACTCATGTCTCCCACCACCCCCACCCCCGAGCCACCCGGGGCAGCCTCCACCAGGCCCCCACTCATGTCTCCCACCACCCCCACCACCCAGCCACCAGGGGCACCCTCCACCAGGCCCCCACCCATGTCTCCCACCACCCCCACCCCCCAGCAGTGCAGGGGCAGCCTCCAGCAGGCCCCCACTCATGTCCCCCTGCACCCCCACCCCCCAGCATCCAGGGGCACCCTCCACCAGGCCCCCACCCATGGCCCCTATCACCCCCAGCCACCAGGGGCACCCTCCACCAGGCCCCCACTCATGTCTCCCACCACCCCCACCCCCCAGCCACCAGGGGCAGCCTCCACCAGGCCCCCACTCATGTCTCCCACCACCCCCACCCCCCAGCCACCAGAGGCACCCTCCACCAGGCCCCCACTCATGTCTCCCACCACCCCCACCCCCCAGCAGTGCAGGGGCACCCTCCACCAGGCCCCCACTCATGTCTCCCACCACCCCCACCCCCCAGCAGTGCAGGGGCACCCTCCACCAGGCCCCCACTCATGTCTCCCAACACCCCCACCCCCCAGCAGTGCAGGGCCACCCTCCACCAGGCCCCCACTCATGTCTCCCACCACCCCCACCCCCCAGCCACCACGGGCACCCTCCACCAGGCCCCCACTCATGTCTCCCACCACCCCCACCCCCCAGCAGTGCAGGGGCACCCTCCACCAGGCCCCCACTCATGTCTCCCACCACCCCCACCCCCCAGCAGTGCAGGGGCACCATCCACCAGGCCCACACTCATGTCTCCCACCACCCCCACCACCCAGCCACCAGGGGCAGCCACCACCAGGCCCCCACTCATGTCTCCCGCCACCCCCACCCCCGAGCCACCAGGGGCAGCCTCCACCAGGCCCCCACTCATGTCTCCCACCACCCCCACCCCCCAGCCACCAGGGGCACCCTCCACCAGGCCCCCACTCATGTCTCCCACCACCCCCACCCCCCAGCAGTGCAGGGGCACCCTCCACCAGGCCCACACTCATGTCTCCCACCACCCCCACCCCCCAGCAGTGCAGGGGCACCCTCCACCAGGCCCCCACTCATGTCTCCCACCACCCCCCCCCACCCCCCAGCATTGCAGGGGCACCCTCCACCAGGCCCCCACTCATGTCTCCCACCACCCCCACCCCCCAGCAGTGCAGGGGCACCCTCCACCAGGCCCCCACTCATGTCTCCCACCACCCCCACCCCCCAGCAGTGCAGGGGCACCCTCCACCAGGCCCCCACTCATGTCTCCCACCACCCCCACCACCCAGTCACCAGGGGCACCCTCCACCAGGCCCCCACTCATGTCTCCCACTACCCCCACCCCCCAGCCACCAGGGGCAGCCTCCACCAGGCCCCCACTCATGTCTCCCACCACCCCCACCACCCAGCCACCAGGGGCACCCTCCACCAGGCCCCCACTCATGTCCCCCTGCACCCCCACCCCCCAGCATCCAGGGGCACCCTCCACCTGGCCCCTACCCATGGCCCCTATCACCCCCACCCCCCAGCCACCAGGGGCACCCTCCACCAGGCCCCCACTCATGTCTCCCACCACCCCCACCCCCCAGCCACCAGGGGCAGCCTCCACCAGGCCCCCACTCATGTCCCCCTGCACCCCCACCCCCCAGCCACCAGGGGCACCCTCCACCAGGCCCCCACCCATGTCCCCTATCACCCCCACCCCCCAGCAGTGCAGGGGCACCCTCCACCAGGCCCCCACTCATGTCTCCCACCACCCCCACCCCCCAGCAGTGCAGGGGCACCCTCCACCAGGCCCCCACTCATGTCTCCCACCACCCCCACTCCCCAGCAGTGCAGGGGCACCCTCCACCAGGCCCCCACCCATGTCTCCCACCACCCCCACCCCCCAGCCACCAGGGGCACCCTCCACCAGGCCCCCACTCATGTCTCCCACCACCCCCACCCCCCAGCCACCAGCGGCACCCTCCACCAGGCCCCCACTCATGTCTCCCACCACCCCCACCCCCCAGCCACCAGGGGCAGCCTCCACCAGGCCCCCACTCATGTCTCCCACCACCACCACCACCCAGCCACCAGGGGCACCCTCCACCAGGCCCCCACCCATGTCTCCCACCACCCCCACCCCCCAGCAGTGCAGGGGCACCCTCCACCAGGCCCCCACTCATGTCTCCCACCAACCCCACCCCCCAGCAGTGCAGGGGCAGCCTCCACCAGGCCCCCACTCATGTCTCCCACCACCCCCACCCCCCAGCAGTGCAGGGGCAGCCTCCACCAGGCCCCCACTCATGTCTCCCACCACCCCCACCCCCCAGCCACCAGGGGCACCCTCCACCAGGCCCCCACTCATGTCTCCCACCACCCCCACCCCCCAGCAGTGCAGGGGCACCCTCCACCAGGCCCCCACTCATGTCTCCCACCACCCCCACCCCCCAGCAGTGCAGGGGCACCGTCCACCAGGCCCACACTCATGTCTCCCACCACCCCCACCACCCAGCCACCAGGGGCAGCCTCCACCAGGCCCCCACTCATGTCTCCCACCACCCCCACCCCCGAGCCACCAGGGGCAGCCTCCACCAGGCCCCCACTCATGTCTCCCACCACCCCCACCACCCAGCCACCAGGGGCACCCTCCACCAGGCCCCCACCCATGTCTCCCACCACCCCCACCCCCCAGCAGTGCAGGGGCAGCCTCCAGCAGGCCCCCACTCATGTCCCCCTGCACCCCCACCCCCCAGCATCCAGGGGCACCCTCCACCAGGCCCCCACCCATGGCCCCTATCACCCCCAGCCACCAGGGGCACCCTCCACCAGGCCCCCACTCATGTCTCCCACCACCCCCACCCCCCAGCCACCAGGGGCAGCCTCCACCAGGCCCCCACTCATGTCTCCCACCACCCCCACCACCCAGCCACCAGAGGCACCCTCCACCAGGCCCCCACTCATGTCTCCCACCACCCCCACCCCCCAGCAGTGTAGGGGCAGCCTCCACCAGGCCCCCACTCATGTCTCCCACCACCCCCACCCCCCAGCAGTGCAGGGGCACCCTCCACCAGGCCCCCACTCATGTCTCCCAACACCCCCACCCCCCAGCAGTGCAGGGCCACCCTCCACCAGGCCCCCACTCATGTCTCCCACCACCCCCACCCCCCAGCCACCAGGGGCACCCTCCACCAGGCCCCCACTCATGTCTCCCCCACCCCCACCCCCCAGCAGTGCAGGGGCACCCTCCACCAGGCCCCCACTCATGTCTCCCACCACCCCCACCCCCCAGCAGTGCAGGGGCACCATCCACCAGGCCCACACTCATGTCTCCCACCACCCCCACCACCCAGCCACCAGGGGCAGCCTCCACCAGGCCCCCACTCATGTCTCCCGCCACCCCCACCCCCGAGCCACCAGGGGCAGCCTCCACCAGGCCCCCACTCATGTCTCCCACCACCCCCACCACCCAGCCACCAGGGGCACCCTCCACCAGGCCCCCACCCATGTCTCCCACCACCCCCACCCCCCAGCAGTGCAGGGGCAGCCTCCAGCAGGCCCCCACTCTTGTCCCCCTGCACCCCCACCCCCCAGCATCCAGGGGCACCCTCCACCAGGCCCCCACCCATGGCCCCTATCACCCCCAGCCACCAGGGGCACCCTCCACCAGGCCCCCACTCATGTCTCCCACCACCCCCACCCCCCAGCCACCAGGGGCAGCTTCCACCAGGCCTCCACTCATGTCTCCCACCACCCCCACCCCCCAGCCACCAGGGGCAACCTCCACCAGGCCCCCACTCATGTCTCCCACCACCCCCACCCCCCAGCAGTGCAGGGGCACCCTCCACCAGGCCCCCACTCATGTCTCCCACCACCCCCACCCCCCAGCAGTGCAGGGGCACCCTCCACCAGGCCCCCACTCATGTCTCCCAACACCCCCACCCCCCAGCAGTGCAGGGCCACCCTCCACCAGGCCCCCACTCATGTCTCCCACCACCCCCACCCCCCAGCAGTGCAGGGGAAGCCTCCACCAGGCCCCCACTCATGTCCCCCTGCACCCCCACCCCCCAGCATCCAGGGGCACCCTCCACCAGGCCCCCACCCATGGCCCCTATCACCCCCACCCCCCAGCCACCAGGTGCACCCTCCACCAGGCCCCCACTCATGTCCCCCTGCACCCCCACCCCCCAGCCACCAGGGGCACCCTTCACCAGGCCCCCACTCATGTCTACCACCACCCCCACCCCCCAGCAGTGCAGGGGCACCCTACACCAGGCCCCCACTTATGTCTCCCAACACCCCCACCCCCCAGCAGTGCAGGGGCACCCTCCACCAGGCCCACACTCATGTCTCCCACCACCCCCACCACCCAGCCACCAGGGGCAGCCTCCACCAGGCCCCCACTCATGTCTCCCACCACCCCCACCCCCCAGCCACCAGGGGCAGCCTCCACCAGGCCCCCACTCATGTCTCCCACCACCCCCACCACCCAGCCACCAGGGGCACCCTCCACCAGGCCCCCACCCATGTCTCCCACCACCCCCACCCCCCAGCAGTGCAGGGGCAGCCTCCACCAGGCCCCCACTCATGTCCCCCTGCACCCCCACCCCCAGCATCCAGGGGCACCCTCCACCAGGCCCCCACCCATGGCCCCTATCACCCCCACCCCCCAGCCACCAGGGGCACCCTCCACCAGGCCCCCACTCATGTCTCCCACCACCCTACCCCCCCAGCCACCAGGGGCACCCTCCACCAGGCCCCCACTCATGTCTCCCACCACCCCCACCCCCCAGCAGTGCAGGGGCACCCTCCACCAGGCCCCCACTCATGTCTCCCACCACCCCCACCCCCCAGCAGTGCAGGGGCACCCTCCACCAGGCCCCCACTCATGTCTCCCACCACCCCCACCCCCCAGCAGTGCAGGGGCACCCTCCACCAGGCCCCCACTCATGTCTCCCACCACCCCCACCCCCCAGCAGTGCAGGGGCAGCCTCCACCAGGCCCCCACTCATGTCCCCCTGCACCCCCACCCCCCAGAATCCAGGGGCACCCTCCACCAGGCCCCCACCCATGGCCCCTATCACCCCCACCCCCCAGCCACCAGGGGCACCCTCCACCAGGCCCCCACTCATGTCCCCCTGCACCCCCACCCCCCAGCCACCAGGGGCACCCTCCACCAGGCCCCCACCCATGTCCCCTATCACCCCCACCCCACAGCAGTGCAGGGGCACCCTCCACCAGGCCCCCACTCATGTCTCCCACCACCCCCACCCCCCAGCCACCAGGGGCACCCTCCACCAGGCCCCCACCCATGTCTCCTATCACCCCCACACCCCAGCAGTGCAGGGGCACCCTCCACCAGGCCCCCACTCATGTCTCCCACCACCCCACTCCCCAGCAGTGCAGGGGCAGCCTCCACCAGGCCCCCACTCATGTCCCCCTGCACCCCCACCCCCCAGCATCCAGGGGCAGCCTCCACCAGGCCCCCACTCATGTCTCCCACCACCCCCACCCCCCAGCCACCAGGGGCAGCCTCCACCAGGCCCCCACTCATGTCTCCCACCACCGCCACCCCCCGCAAGTGCAGGGGCACCCTCCACCAGGCCCCCACTCATGTCTCCCACCACCCCCACCCCCCAGCAGTGCAGGGGCACCCTCCACCAGGCCCCCACCCATGTCTCCCACCACCCCCACCCCCCAGCAGTGCAGGGGCAGCCTCCACCAGGCCCCCACTCATGTCTCCCACCACCCCCACCCCCCAGCCACCAGGGGCACCCTCCACCAGGCCCCCACTCATGTCTCCCACCACCCCCACCCCCCAGCCACCAGGGGCAGCCTCCACCAGGCCCCCACTCATGTCTCCCACCACCCCCACCCCCCAGCCACCAGGGGCACCCTCCACCAGGCCCCCACTCATGTCCCCCTGCACCCCCACCCCCCAGCCACCATGGGCAGCCTCCACCAGGTCCTCACAATCCCCAATCATGTGCGTTATGGTCAGCCTCCACAGCCAAAAAGCCCTACCAAGTAACCCATTCACCCACATGGAAATGGAAATTACATGTTACACCCCCAATGTTCATAAAGCTAATGAACCCATGTCCGTCACACACAATGGTTGCAATTGAATGGGAAAACACCCAACATGACATGCATGAAACCAATGAGATGATACCCCACAGTGAAGTATGAAAACAAAATTGTATTAAAAAAAATAAGAATGCAAAAGAAGTGAAACAAACTACAATGGCAATGAAAAAAAGATAAGCTGCATGTCCGTTTAAAAAAATAAAAACACCAAATCCTAATCCAAAAAAATGCTGTCCAAAGTCAAATGAAAAATAAAATCAATCCAATGAAGAACTATGTACAATACTTCCAAGGGTCCATGAGCCCAAATGAACAAAGCAATCCTACAAAAAACCCTAACTAAAATGCAACTATATACAAAAAGTGGAGCAGTGTCCGTCGACTCCAAATCATAAGAACAAACAAAGGAAACCTAAAACTAAAGAACTATATACAAAGGCAGCGGGCAAGTCCAGTGGATCACTCCGCATGGAGTTCTCCGCCCTGACCATTGTGAGCCGCGCCTCTTCCGCCCGCCGCCGCTCCGCACCTATGGCGTGGCCCAACCGCTGCCACACGGAAGACACTCTCTGTCCTGGGTCCTCCTGCCCTCCGGCCAATGCCTGCCCCTCCGATGTCGAAGGCCCCGAGCCTTCATGGCTCCCACCATGTTGCTGCTGCTGCTCTGCCTCTGCCCGTGCACTGCCTCCTGCTGCCTGCACATCCTCCGCCGGCTGGGGTGCAGTCGTAGGTGTGGCCACCCCTGCTGGACGTCCGACTCCCGACTGTGGCAGGGATGCCTCCTCCACCAGCCTGGCCGCACCGTCAGAGGCAGCTCCACAGGGCACCCAGGTGACTGATGGGTGGGAAGATGGCACAGAGGACGACTGGCGCGTAGGGGGTCCAGTTGAGGAGGGGGTCGGAGCAAGCCCCATCAGACGGAGGAATCCGGCCTGGGTGACCTGTCCCAGCAGGCTGACGTGGTCAACGAGCCATTGGAGATGACGTGCAGTCTCTCCATGAAAAGACTGCAGGTCACCTCGCATGGCCCGTTGACGCAACGCCACACCAGCCAGGACAGGCTCAACCCGGACCTGGATAGCCACGTCCGCAGGCAGAGGAAGGCCAGTTGACGTCAGCTCATCCCCTGCCTGAAAACGGGTCTGGACGTAGGCATCCCTGCTGGTGCAAGATGATGCAGGGACAGGATCGGGGACAGGATTGCACACAGGCACCTCCGCGGCGGCCTGTGCTGCCTCCTGTCCCTGGTCCTGCACTGCACCACTAGCACCAGTGGGATCCCCACCTCCAGACCCCGTCTCTGGTGCTTGCACGGCCTCCTCCTCCACCAAACCCCCCACCAACCTGGATGACTCTGTGCCATCTTCCCCTGTTGGGCCCTGTGGGGTCCCAGCTGCCCCTTCTGCTGCCGAGGAGTCCAACTCCAACCTCCGCCTCTTGGACCTCCCCACGGCAGCTGCTGCCTGGGACGCGGCACCGGACTCCTCACTCCCCGACGAGATGACAACACGGGAGGGGAGCCGGGCCTTGCGTCTCCGGCTGGCGGTGGGATCCCCGCCGCTGTGCTCCACAGCACCTTCTCCGCCCTCTTCATCAGTTGACGCTGCAGACAGGGAGAAACAAAACACAGGCATCAGGGCACTGTACAATGGACACATACACACATGACAGTTGCACATGAGTGGCATTGGCAAACCTCAGACATGTCATCACAATCCCCAACACACATGTCATTTCAACTCGCACACATGAGCCATACCACAGCCATATCGCAACTGCCACCACCATCCCTACACATACAACAGCATGATCAGCCAAAGGTGAGCCCGACATCGCATGCAACACAGGAAGTACACCACACATGTACACACACCACCACACTTGCATGCATGTGTACACCTCTGCCAAGTGTCGCACTGTTCAGACGGGCATCCATGTCACATCTGCCAATCAGGCTTCCACATACCGCTGTCACATGCATCCATGTTGCATCACTGTTGCACCCTTGTCAAATACACACACATGCACATGTACACAGTGCTGATACATGCAGCCGAAAACAACATACATGCGTGACATCACGGACATGTCTACTTACATACACATTCATCCAAACATGTGTGCCCACACAACTGCATTTGGCATGCAAGCCTACACACACAAGCACCATCCATGTCTCACACATTACAGCCCTCGCATGTGTCAGCCCCATGGCCCTGTACACCCCCAGCCATACTCGACCCCATACAAACAGATGTGCAACCTGCACACTACCGAATAATCACTACACGCACAGCTCACAATCAGGATGCATGTACACTCACCGCTCGACTCCAGACGGGTCTGCTTCTCTAGGACCTGGACGTGGAGCGCTGGGGATATGCGTTCCAGGACCCTCATCTGTTCTTCCGACAAGTGGCCCCGGCGCCCCTTGGCATCCGCTGCCTTCAAGAGGCGCCGGGCCTTGTTCAGGGTCCTGGACCTGAAGTCCTCCCAGCGCTTCCTGACATGTTGTAAGTCGCGGACTGCCACCCCCTCCGCATTGATGGCAGTCACGATGTCAGTCCAGATCCGAGTCCGTCCTTCCTTGTCGGCGCGGGAACTTCCGAAGAGGGCATCATACTGCCCCAGGACTTGCTCCACCAGGACACCAACTTCGGTGGCACTGAAGCTGGTGCCCCTCTGCCTCTCTGGCCGGGGGTTGTCAGTGGTCACAGATGGTGTTTGCCCCAACATGACAACCCCAGAGGCAGGAGTGGGTGGGCAACTGGGTCCTGGGGCTGGGCTGTGGAGCGATGGAATCCCAGTCGGGAGTCTTCGGTTCCAGCAGGGGTGGTCACAGCAACAGCACCCCTGGCTGATGTGCAGGCAGCAAATGGCAGTGCACGTGGGCAGCAGGCAGTCAGGCAGCAGCAGATGACAGGTGGGAGCGTGCTCGGGGCTCTGGGGGGCAGTAGTTCGGCCTTCTGGGCAGGAGCGTGGTCTTCCGTGTGCATACGCGTGGCCAGCTTGATACGGAGTGATTTGGCACGTGAAAAATCTGTACGTCAGCGTGTAATTCGAGGAAAGGCCCTTAGCGCGTAAGCGCGTCTGCACGCATACACATTTTCATTGGACAGAAGGCCTTTCAAGCGCAAGCGCCCCTGTGACGTGACGCGTACAGACGTGCATGCGCATTTCAGCGCGCGTGAAAAACTGCACGTGCGTGTAATACGAGGAAAGGGCCATGCGCGTATGCACGGCAGCACGCATATGCGATGTCATTGGACCAAAGGCCCTTAGCGCGTAAAGGCGTTGCCAGCGTATGCGCGTCTATGAAGTCACGTGCACGTTGAATTGGGCACATGTTTGAAAATGTTGCGTGTTAAAAAAATGAAAGACACGTCCCAGTGTCAAAGCGTGTAATTGGTGGGAATGGGCCTAGCGCGTACACGCGGCAGTGACAAAGCGTGTAATTGGTGGAAATGGCCCTAGCGCGTACATGCCGCGTAAGTGACGCTGGACGTGTGGGCCTGTATAAAAGGTACGTGTAGAACACCATTTCCTTGTACGTGCTTTTCGTGGAGAGCGAGTGGGTGAATTCTGTACTTCTTGTCGTTTCACCCGAGATTTACTTCACGGCGTTTCAAGTTCGTATTCCCTGTTACCTCTGACAGCTTTTTCTCTTTTACTGGTTTACCTGGGCCTGTTCCCTCAAACAGTGTTCCCTTCTACTGTTGTCCTGTCTCCTCAGACAGCGTACAAATCTTCTTTTGGCGGGGGTGTTGCCAACCAAACGCGCTCCTTTTTCACGCTCTTTTACCTGGCAGACGGTGAGTCACGCACGTATCTAACATCTGTGCTTGCCCCGTGTGTAGCCTACCCCTTCAGAGGTCATTCTAGGCTGCGTGTGACACGCATACGTTCATTCTTTTGTTACTGGGTGCCACAGCGTAGTGCAGGTTTTTCTTTCTGCACACGTGGTCTAGGAGGGGTTGCGTGCACGTCATCTCCCTTTTTTGGGGCTCCTGTGCGTAGCGTGACAGGCTCAACCCGGACCTGGATAGCCACGTCCGCAGGCAGAGGAAGGCCAGTTGACGTCAGCTCATCCCCTGCCTGAAAACGGGTTTGGACGTAGGCATCCCTGCTGGTGCAAGATGATGCAGGGACAGCATCGGGGACAGGATTGCACACAGGCACCTCCGCGGCAGCCTGTGCTGCCTCCTGTCCCTGGTCCTGCACTGCACCACTAGCACCAGTGGGATCCCCACCTCCAGACCCTGTCTCTGGTGCTTGCACGGCCTCCTCCTCCACCAAACCCCCCACCAACCTGGATGACTCTGTGCCATCTTCCCCTGTTGGGCCCTGTGGGGTCCCAGCTGCCCCTTCTGCTGCCGAGGAGTCCAATTCCAACCTCCGCTTCTTGGACCTCCCCACGGCAGCTGCGGGCTGGGACGCGGCACCGGACTCCTCACTCCCCGACGAGATGACAACATGGGAGGGGAGCCAGGCCTTGCGTCTCCGGCTGGCGGTGGGATCCCCGCCGCTGTGCTCCACAGCACCTTCTCCGCCCTCTTCATCAGTTGACGCTGCAGACAGGGAGAAACAAAACACAGGCATCAGGGCACTGTACAATGGACACATACACACATGACAGTTGCACATGAGTGGCATTGGCAAACCTCAGACATGTCATCACAATCCCCAACACACATGTCATTTCAACTCGCACACATGAGCCATACCACAGCCATATCGCAACTGCCACCACCATCCCTACACATACAACAGCATGAGCAGCCAAAGGTGAGCCCGACATCACATGCAACACAGGAAGTGCACCACACATGTACACACACCACCACACTTGCATGCATGTGTACACCTCTACCAAGTGTCGCACTGTTCAGACGGGCATCCATGTCACATCTGCCAATCAGGCTTCCACATACCGCTGTCACATGCATCCATGTTGCATCACTGTTGCACCCTTGTCAAATACACACACATGCACATGTACACAGTGCTGATACATGCAGCCGACAACAACATACATGCGTGACATCACGGACATGTCTACTTACATACACATTCATCCAAACATGTGTGCCCACACAACCGCATTTGGCATGCAAGCCTACACACACAAGCACCATCCATGTCTCACACATTACAGCCCTCGCATGTGTCAGCCCCACGGCCCTGTACACCCCCAGCCATACTCGACCCCATACAAACAGATGTGCAACCTGCACACTACCGAATAATCACCACACGCACAGCTCACAATCAGGATGCATGTACACTCACCGCTCGACTCCAGACGGGTCTGCTTCTCTAGGACCTGGACGTGGAGCGCTGGGGATATGCGTTCCAGGACCCTCATCTGTTCTTCCGACAAGTGGCCCCGGCGCCCCTTGGCATCCGCTGCCTTCAAGAGGCGCCGGGCCTTGTTCAGGGTCCTGGACCTGAAGTCCTCCCAGCGCTTCCTGACATGTTGTAAGTCGCGGACTGCCACCCCCTCCGCATTGATGGCAGTCACGATGTCAGTCCAGATCCGAGTCCGTCCTTCCTTGGCGGCGCGGGAACTTCCGAAGAGGGCATCATACTGCCCCAGGACTTGCTCCACCAGGACACCAACTTCGGTGGCACTGAAGCTGGTGCCCCTCTGCCTCTCTGGCCGGGGGTTGTCAGTGGTCACAGATGGTGTTTGCCCCGACATGACAACCCCAGAGGCAGGAGTGGGTGGGCAACTGGGTCCTGGGGCTGGGCTGTGGAGCGATGGAATCCCAGTCGGGAGTCTTCGGTTCCAGCAGGGGTGGTCACAGCAACAGCACCCCTGGCTGATGTGCAGGCAGCAAATGGCAGTGCACGTGGGCAGCAGGCAGTCAGGCAGCAGCAGATGACAGGTGGGAGCGTGCTCGGGGCTCTGGGGGGCAGTAGTTCGGCCTTCTGGGCAGGAGCGTGGTCTTCCGTGTGCATGCGCGTGGCCAGCTTGATACGGAGTGATTTGGCACGTGAAAAATCTGTACGTCAGCGTGTAATTCGAGGAAAGGCCCTTAGCGCGTAAGCGCGTCTGCACGCATACGCATTTTCATTGGACAGAAGGCCCCTCAAGCGCAAGCGCCCCTGTGACGTGACGCGTACAGACGTGTATGCGCATTTCAGCGCGTGTGAAAAACTGCACGTCCGCGTGTAATACGAGGAAAGGGCCATGCGCGTATGCACGGCAGCACGCATATGCGATGTCATTGGACCAAAGGCCCTTAGCGCGTAAAGGCGTCGCCAGCGTATGCGCGTCTATGAAGTCACGTGCACGTTGAATTGGGCACATGTTTGAAAATGTTGCGTGTTAAAAAAATGAAAGACACGTCCCAGTGTCAAAGCGTGTAATTGGTGGGAATGGGCCTAGCGCGTACACGCGGCAGTGACAAAGCGTGTAATTGGTGGAAATGGCCCTAGCGCGTACACGCCGCGTAAGTGACGCTGGACGTGTGGGCCTGTATAAAAGGTATGTGTAGAACACCATTTCCTTGTACGTGCTTTTCGTGGAGAGCGAGTGGGTGAATTCTGTACTTCTTGTCGTTTCACACGCGATTTACTTCACGGCGTTTCAAGTTCGTATTCCCTGTTACCTCTGACAGCTTTTTCTCTTTTTTCTCTTTTACTGGTTTACCTGGGCCTGTTCCCTCAAACAGTGTTCCCTTCTACTGTTGTCCTGTCTCCTCAGACAGCGTACAAATCTTCTTTTGGCGGGGGTGTTGCCAACCAAACGCGCTCCTTTTTCACGCTCTTTTACCTGGCAGACGGTGAGTCACGCACGTATCTAACATCTGTGCTTGCCCCATGTGTAGCCTACCCCTTCAGAGGTCATTCTAGGCTGCGTGTGACACGCATACGTTCATTCTTGTGTTACTGGGTGCCACAGCGTAGTGCAGGTTTTTCTTTCTGCACACGTGGTCTAGGAGGGGTTGCGTGCACGTCATCTCCCTTTTTTGGGGCTCCTGTGCGTAGCGTGACAGGCTCAACCCGGACCTGGATAGCCACGTCCGCAGGCAGAGGAAGGCCAGTTGACGTCAGCTCATCCCCTGCCTGAAAACGGGTCTGGACGTAGGCATCCCTGCTGGTGCAAGATGATGCAGGGACAGCATCGGGGACAGGATTGCACACAGGCACCTCCGCGGCGGCCTGTGCTGCCTCCTGTCCGTGGTCCTGCACTGCACCACTAGCACCAGTGGGATCCCCACCTCCAGACCCCGTCTCTGGTGCTTGCACGGCCTCCACCAAACCCCCCACCAACCTGGATGACTCTGTGCCATCTTCCCCTGTTGGGCCTGTGGGGTCCCAGCTGCCCCTTCTGCTGCCGAGGAGTCCAATTCCAACCTCCGCCTCTTGGACCTCCCCACGGCAGCTGCGGCCTGGGACGCGGCACCGGACTCCTCACTCCCCGATGAGATGACAACACGGGAGGGGAGCCGGGCCTTGCGTCTCCGGCTGGCGGTGGGATCCCCGCCGCTGTGCTCCACATCACCTTCTCCGCCCTCTTCATCAGTTGACGCTGCAGACAGGGAGAAACAAAACACAGGCATCAGGGCACTGTACAATGGACACATACACACATGACAGTTGCACATGAGTGGCATTGGCAAACCTCAGACATGTCATCACAATCCCCAACACACATGTCATTTCAACTCGCACACATGAGCCATACCACAGCCATATCGCAACTGCCACCACCATCCCTACACATACAACAGCATGAGCAGCCAAAGGTGAGCCCGACATCACATGCAACACAGGAAGTGCACCACACATTTACACACACCATCACACTTGCATGCATGTGTACACCTCTGCCAAGTGTCGCACTGTTCAGACGGGCATCCATGTCACATCTGCCAATCAGGCTTCCACATACCGCTGTCACATGCATCCATGTTGCATCACTGTTGCACCCTTGTGAAATACACACACATGCACATGTACACAGTGCTGATACATGCAGCCGAAAACAACATACATGAGTGACATCACGGACATGTCTACTTACATACACATTCATCCAAACATGTGTGCCCACACAACTGCATTTGGCATGCAAGCCTACACACACAAGCACCATCCATGTCTCACACATTACAACCCTCGCATGTGTCAGCCCCACGGCCCTGTACACCCCCAGCCATACTCGACCCCATACAAACAGATGTGCAACCTGCACACTACCGAATAATCACCACACGCACAGCTCACAATCAGGATGCATGTACACTCACCGCTCGACTCCAGATGGGTCTGCTTCTCTAGGACCTGGACGTGGAGCGCTGGGGATATGCGTTCCAGGACCCTCATCTGTTCTTCCGACAAGTGGCCCCGGCGCCCCTTGGCATCCGCTGCCTTCAAGAGGCGCCGGGCCTTGTTCAGGGTCCTGGACCTGAAGTCCTCCCAGCGCTTCCTGACATGTTGTAAATCGCGGACTGCCACCCCCTCCGCATTGATGGCAGTCACGATGTCAGTCCAGATCCGAGTCCGTCCTTCCTTGTCGGCGCGGGAACTTCCGAAGAGGGCATCATACTGCCCCAGGACTTGCTCCACCAGGACACCAACTTCGGTGGCACTGAAGCTGGTGCCCCTCTGCCTCTCTGGCCGGGGGTTGTCAGTGGTCACAGATGGTGTTTGCCCCGACATGATAACCCCAGAGGCAGGAGTGGGTGGGCAACTGCTCCTGGGGCTGGGCTGTGGAGCGATGGAATCCCAGTCAGGAGTCTTCGGTTCCAGCAGGGGTGGTCACAGCAACAGCATCCCTGGCTGATGTGCAGGCAGCAAATGGCAGTGCACGTGGGCAGCAGGCAGTCAGGCAGCAGCAGATGACAGGTGGGAGCGTGCTCGGGGCTCTGGGGGGCAGTAGTTCGGCCTTCTGGGCAGGAGCGTGGTCTTCCGTGTGCATACGCGTGGCCAGCTTGATACGGAGTGATTTGGCACGTGAAAAATCTGTACGTCAGCGTGTAATTCGAGGAAAGGCCCTTAGCGCGTAAGCGCGTCTGCACGCATACGCATTTTCATTGGACAAAAGGCCCCTCAAGCGCAAGCGCCCCTGTGACGTGACGCGTACAGACGTGCATGCGCATTTCAGCGCGCGTGAAAAACTGCACGTCCGCGTGTAATACGAGGAAAGGGCCATGCGCGTATGCACGGCAGCACGCATATGCGATGTCATTGGACCAAAGGCCCTTAGCGCGTAAAGGCGTCGCCAGCGTATGCGCGTCTATGAAGTCACGTGCACGTTGAATTGGGCACATGTTTGAAAATGTTGCGTGTTAAAAAAATGAAAGACACGTCCCAGTGTCAAAGCGTGTAATTGGTGGGAATGGGCCTAGCGCGTACACGCGGCAGTGACAAAGCGTGTAATTGGTGGAAATGGCCCTAGCGCGTACACGCCGCGTAAGTGACGCTGGACGTGTGGGCCTGTATAAAAGGTACGTGTAGAACACCATTTCCTTGTACGTGCTTTTCGTGGAGAGCGAGTGGGTGAATTCTGTACTTCTTGTCGTTTCACACGCGATTTACTTCACGGCGTTTCAAGTTCGTATTCCCTGTTACCTCTGACAGCTTTTTCTCTTTTTTCTCTTTTACTGGTTTACCTGGGCCTGTTCCCTCAAACAGTGTTCCCTTCTACTGTTGTCCTGTCTCCTCAGACAGCGTACAAATCTTCTTTTGGCGGGGGTGTTGCCAACCAAACGCGCTCCTTTTTCACGCTCTTTTACCTGGCAGACGGTGAGTCACGCACGTATCTAACATCTGTGCTTGCCCCGTGTGTAGCCTACCCCTTCAGAGGTCATTCTAGGCTGCGTGTGACACGCATACGTTCATTCTTGTGTTACTGGGTGCCACAGCGTAGTGCAGGTTTTTCTTTCTGCACACGTGGTCTAGGAGGGGTTGCGTGCACGTCATCTCCCTTTTTTGGGGCTCCTGTGCGTAGCGTGACCCGTCATCTTTCCCCAGGGGTTACATTCAGCCTTGCTAGAGCACTAGGGTACAATTACCATCTGGTACCCAACCCCTTTGACCCCCAATTGCCCAGGACAATAGTTTACAGCCACTCCCATACGCACATTAACCTCAGTGCCATGGCTGGGAGGCGAGGATTCCGTAAGGGTGGCAAAGGTGGAAGAGCCACAAGTGGTGGCCGTGGTGGATCCGGTAGGGGACGTGGTCGTTACTTGCAGGGTGAGCCTGTCCCCCCATGTGTGGAGGACCAGTCAAGGGCACCCATAATCCCCCCCCCCTCCTGTTGAGGCTGATGTGGCTGACACCATCAATGCTCAGCCCTTGTTGGACCAGCCCATTGTGGCACCAGACCTGGCTGACTCCATGGCTGACTTCCAGGTCAGCAGGCCTATGACACGTGTGCTGGTGCACGTTGATGTCATCATGCCACGTGCATCTGGGGCAGCAAGGTCATCTGCTGCCCCAAGTAGGCAGGGTGGAGAGGCTGCAGGGCCAGCTGCGGCTCCATCCACCCCAGCTCTCACACACCCAGCCAGGACAGTGTCGGTCCTAGTCCATCCTGTTGACATTCCCCCTGACACCATTACACTTGAGCCAATGCCTGCACCAACTCCCATGCTGAGTGTGCAATCCCACACTCCTGATACAGAGTCCACCAGGGCTCCTGCCCCTAGTGTCCAGAGCAGCGCAGGACACTCAGGATCACCACCACCTTCCAAGCGGAAGAGGAAGAGTGCTCGTCCGGCACAGGCTGATGCCCCAGACACGGCTACACAGTCCGGCCCGTCGAGGAAGCCCAGCTTCACGGATGACGAACTGAATGCACTTGTCGAGTATGTGTCCGCACATGATAACGAGATGGTCATTGTTGCAGGATCCAAGACCACACCTGCACAACGCCAGGCACACTGGCAGACCGTTGCGGACATCGTAAGTGCCCTTGGAATCGTGAGGCGCACAGCCAATGATTGCTATAAGCGCTGGAATGACCTAAAGCACAGGGCAAAGAGTAAGCTGTCCTCAAGTCATGCCGCAACTCTAGTGACTGGAGGTGGGTCTCCAGTAGTAGACATGGAACTCACTCCACATGAGTCAGTCGCTGGGACCTACGTCACGGAGGAACAGATCCAAGGCGTGGGAGATCTGCCTGATTACGAGGCATTGTCCGGTGAGTGCACATGCATGTGTGTGTCATCCATGTGCATGGTGTGTGTGTGAGGGCTTCTGTTTGTGTGCCAGGTGAGAGTGTGTGCGCCTGAGTCATATGGGTCAGCCATGTGCTTCATGCAATACATCCTGCGCATGTCCCTGTGCAATTGGACCATTTTGGACTGGCAGCTCCAGGTGAAAAATCTGACCTGTTTGAATTAGAAAAGCTATTACATGCGGGAACTGGACTGAATGAATAGGTGCTGCCCTCCTCTCCATCTTCACTCAATAGCAATGGTACATGCCATCTGTGTGATGGCATGTGTGTTTCACCTGGCAATCACAGGCCAATGTGTGATGCCACTGCCAGGCAGCATGCAGAAAATGTGTTCATCTTCCATCTTGGTGTCATCAATGTGTGCCATTTGCCTCCCCTTCATACGCAGTGAGGGTGCATGCATGGGAGGGTTTTAGTCATGTGGGACATGTGTCAATCAAGTACTGGTTCTCTTGCTTCTCAGCCCTCATTGTGTGCCATGGTGCTAATGCCTGTTTCCATTTCTTTGTTTTTATGTCTTTGCAGGGGAAGACGCACCTGATACTGCTGGGGTTGTGGAGATGGTGCAGACCCAGGAGGGGTCCGAGGGCCGACCAACCACCAGTGAGGGACGTGGTGTGGTGGTGGGTGAGAACCCACAAGTGCTGCAGGTCGTGCTCTCAAGGGGTGTCTCTGGCTGCACCTCCCCCGAGCTGTACTCAGGTGTTGATTCGGATGATGAAACCTACGTGCCGTCGCAGGTGAATGTTCCAGGGAGGGATTCTGTTCTGTCCCACCCACCTGCACCAGGGTCAGAACCCTCAATGGGGATGTCAGTGTTGGCAGCTACGCCTTTGGTGGTTACGGATGCAGGGTCACACTCCGCGACATCTGATCCTGTTCCTGGGCCAGCAGATCAGAGGGGGAATGCAGTCCTGCAGCCTCAGGCAGTGCCGGCACAGCAAGGCGCAGTTCGCCTTGCCCCAGACAGGTGTGGTGCCCGCCGACGTGGTGGCCGTACGCCACCTGGCAATACCGCATGGGAGCAATCCATTTACGGTATGGCAACCCAACAGGCAGCATCATCCGAGATGATGGCTCAGGCCATGGATAGGGTGGCCACTTCCATTGTCCCCCCTGAAAGGCTGTGTTAGGGAGAATTCTCTGTTTAGGCTGAATTTCCTAACCTAGTGAGTCCCCCAGCAGCTTTGCTGGATTTCTGGAGTTTGTTTTTCCCATCCTGCCAAGAGTGTGACCCTTTTCCTCTCACTCTTGGACATGTATGTGTGTAATTCCTTTGAGATGTCAATGTGTTCGATGGGCTATGGGGTCTTTTACTCCATAGGGTCTCATAAGTTTTTCTATGTGTGTCACTCTGCACCCTACGTGTCGTGACACGGGGGCGCCCTAGCGGGTCCCCCCACCATAGACTCCATACCCGGGGACTGACTACTGTCTCCCCGGGCATGTAAAGTCACCATTGGCTTTACTAGACCTAAATTTACTAACAGAACTAGTACCAACCATCTTATTGTGGACGTGCTAGTAGGGGTAATACGATTACTCCTGGATCTGTTACTCGAGGGGGCACTGTCCCGTCCCTCCTCGTCGAGTTTTGGCTGGTGGCAGTGGAAACTACTTGTTATGTTCGACCCCGAGCATAACCCTATGGGATTCGTCCCATTGTTGAAGATTGATACTGTTTTTCGTTAATCTCCAACGTACCACCGATCTACTTATCTTAAATAGGTTTATCGAGTGGTATTTTCTGCCAGAACTCGGGTTGTAAAATGGCGTCTGTGTTTTTCTCTGTGACTCCTAAACCAAAGGTTGAGCCCTTTGTTCCACTTTTGGCGGGCCTCTGGACAGAGACCCGCGAAGGTGGCGCCATTCTGTCTGGGTTACCTCAGGGGTGTGGGAGGGGGTTTAGACACCCTGGACCGAGTTGCCTTGCCAACTCAGGTCGCACTCTGAAGTGATTGGCCCAGGTGGTGAGCCTTCCCGCTCACCACTTAGCATGTGTTGATTGACAAGCTAGGCTGAATGAATGGGGGACGTCTGCATAAAAGCAGGGCCTTTGGGACTGGATCTTCAGGAAGTCACCACTGGACCTAAAGAATCCGACGAGGGTAACATTGACTCGACCTGCACGACGACACCTCCGGTGGAGCCCTGCGGAATCGTCTCACCATCTCCCGACGACAGAAGAGATCTCCCTGCCGGAGAGGCTCTTTCCCTGGCTGGTGGGAACAACCAGTCTTCTTCTTCTTTGTGCTTTTTTGGTCGCCCAGGACGCAGTGGTCGAATTGCCCGTGCAGAGCACCCGGCAACCGGACAGCCACTACTCCTGCACCGTGATCGAAAGGTGGTGCCTTGTGACGAAGCACTCCGCGGCTGGTTTCTTCCCTGGTGGTGCACCGGACATCTTCTCTTCGACGACGAGAGCATCTCTTCTCTTGGCCAAGACCCGTCGTGCATCCACCACCAGGAACAACTGCCCCCGTCGGAGCTGTCTTCCACAACAAGGTACCGTAACCGCCTGGCTTCCCTTTTCGATCGGTTCGTGTGAGGTATCTGATTCCTCTCCGTTCCGTTGGGTTGCCTCCAAGCTTTATTCACTCTTTGTTCTGAACTGGTTCCACCTGTCGCTAACCAATTTGCTAAACGAGACTTGAATGCATCACCCGTAGAGACTTTCCAGGACATCGTGCCTTGCCTCTCACCGAGTGGGCCTGGCCGCCGAACTGTATGATCTAGTGTGATTAATGCTTTCTTGCCGTGCATTTTTTACCCGCTTCAGTGCGAACCGTGTTGACTTCGTTACCTGCCTTTCTCTTCTCTCCCTTCCTCACTAAATATTCGAGTGTCATCTGGGTTGAGGTATACACCTCTGTCTGAAAATAAGTGGTGCCGTAGAACCTAGAGTTGTCGATAGTGTGTTTCAGGGGATTGAGCTTATTCCATTCTGCAGAGTAATTGTATTTTGAATTATTTGCCGTGGTTTGCTTTAGTATTTTTCATAGACGTGCTGTTATCAATAAATAACTTACTATCTTTATACTAAAGCCTGGTTGCGTGTTTACTCGTTTTGCTGCAGAGAATTACCCTATCTTGTATGCTCCCTATACTGACCAACTTTTCTTGAGAGAAGTCTGACTGCTCAGCCACAGCTACCAATTGAATCTGTGTGGTACAGACTGCTACCAAGTGGGTTCATCGCAACACCTGTAGTCCTAAATCTTTTGCAGTGGTCCCAGAGGGAACTGCACAGGTTTCCGCCTAACAGGCTGATGGAGCGACTACAGCAGGCAACCGACTCCATCTGCCAGTCACACAGGGAGGACATGTTGGCGTCCAACAGGGACAGGCGGGCGGCACTGGCGACTCTGCAGGAGGCCATCTCCATAGAGTCCCAGGGCCACAGGGAAGCCCTGAGGCAGGAGCTCCTTCACCTCAGGACGACTCTTGTTGAGCTTGAGGCTTCAACACACCAAAGGACAGAACAGCAGCTGGAGCGTCTCACCCGTACGCTCTCAGCTGAGATGCAGGCAACGAGGGCGGAGGTCCGGGCATCCCGTGAGTTGTTGCATGGGGACCTCCGCACACTCATCCTCCAGAACGAGACCTACCACACCCGCATGCTTGCAGCCATGGAGGAGCAGACTAGGGCCTTGCGTGGGCTGCCTCCCATAGTGCAACCACCTCCGGATGCAGCTGCACAGGGTGATAATAGCGACAGCAGTGATACTCCCACAATAGGGTAGCCGTGTGGGCCATGAGCCCATTGAGGTGTTTTTTTTCCCCAGGATCCACACAGGTGGGTTTTGGTGTGCACCCTGTCCTCGGACCTCCTGGGTGGCCTCCCCAACCCCCCCGGGCCCATCAATGGCCATTTTTTATTTTTTTTATTTTTATTTTTATTTTTATTTTTATTTTTAATTATTTTTTTCCCAATTTTTTTGGGACAATTTGTTGCCTTCCGTGGTTCCTGTGGGCATACGCTGCATTGTGGCTGGGCACATGCAGGCTTGTCATGTATTTGGTTCAGATGCTTGGGTTTGAGTCACACACACCCCTCCTGCTTCCCGTTTCCATGGGCTTGTAAAGGGTGTGCCCAAGTGACATTGACGTACATGGTGACATTGGACTCCCACTACATGTGTGGGTAGTCTAGTCAATACTGTGTATACATTCCTAGTGCATATTGCTGTTGTGTTGTACACTGCATGTTGCATTGATGTGTAACTCATCATCTGTGTCTACCTCCCAATTTGCAGGTCCCTTCCTCATGTCCACACAAGGCCCTCTAGTTTGGAGATGGGGTCCATGTTGGCAGCAGTGCACCTACAACTCTACATGGCGCCAACACTGCACAGTTGGTAGTGGTGGGAGTGCAGGCATTTCCAGGTGGTGAGACTACTAATTTATTACATTTGTGATGTCATGTTAATGGTAGTACCTGCTCAAGTTTGTTGTTGGTCCTGCATTACTGTGAGCATTTCAGTTGTTGCAAGTTTCAATTAGGGACACTGTACATTGTGACACTAGTGTCATGTTGTGGGGATTACTTTGTTTACCTGCAAATAGCATGACATGGCACGGTGTGTCGTGTGGCGGTGCTGGGGATGGGTCGGCTGACATGGCACTGTCCTCTTGTTGCATTTTGCAAGTGGGTATTCATTTTAGCTGCTTGAATGTGTTTCTTCACAAAACTGCATTGGTGGTGTCTGTGTGGGTAGGGATGCACACATTGTAACACTTCCAGGTGAACAATCTCAGGCTGATATGGTTTTCACGGTTGATTCTCCAGACATTCAGGATCAGTGTCAGGTTGAGTCATCATTGATTGTCAGATGGAATGTGCCAGGGCAGTGTGCACTCCACAGGGGTGTGATTTCTATGTGAAGTAATTAGCCACTAGCTGTGTACGGGCTGCCTCCCCCCGTGCCCTTTCCCCTCCCATGCGCAGCGGCTGTGCATGTGGTTGGGGATGTGGGGCCACCACCATGTCCACGGCCAGGCCCCGGCGTATTGCAACGTTGTGCAGGACACATGCTGCCACTATGATCCTGCACACTACTGGGGGAGCGTACAACAGCTGCCCGCCAGAACGGTCAAGGGAGCAAAAGAGTGACTTTAGCACTCCGAATGTGCGCTCCACTATGCCCCTGGTTGTAATGTGGGCTGTGTTATATCTTACCTGGGGTGGCGTGGTGGGGTTCCGAATTGGCATCATCATGTGGGGGCTGAGAGGGTAGGCACTGTCCCCTGTGGAGGTGGTGATTGGTATCATTGGTGGGGTTGTGACCTTGCTCAGTATCTGACATGCATTCATGTGCAGTGGCATTCATACTCACCAAGCAGCCATGTATCGCCATGCCGCCCAGCTTCTAGGTCCCGGCTTAGGGTGGACATTCGGTAAATGAAGCTGTCGTGGGTGGAGCCGGGATAGTTGGCATATACTGAGGATGATTCCCTTGGCATTACATACTACCTGCATGTTGATGGAATGCCAGTGCTTGCGGTTCCTATAGATGTGCTCTGATGCCCTGGGGGGACGTAGAGCCACATGGGTGCAGTCGATGGCACCTAGCACTTTGGGGAATCGTGCCACACCGTAAAAATCCAGGGCGGCAGCATGCCTTTCTGCAGGTGTTCTGGGCAGGTATATGTGCCTGCGGACTGATGGGCGTGCAGTGATGATGTTCAAGACCTGGTGTAGGCAGCGTGACTGGGTGGCCTGCGATACCCCACCCACTATGGCACTTGTCCGCTGAAATGATCCAGTGGCTAAGAAGTGCAGTACATTGAGGACCTTCTCCAGGGGGCTGAGTGCTTGGGAGCACAGGGTGGGTGATGTGAGGTCATCCTCCCACTCACTCACCAGGTCCAGTATTATGTGTGGTGGAAACCTGTACCTCCCATACACCTGGTCATCAGGCATCCCGAAAAGGCTGGTTCTGGGTGTGAATATTCTGGCCCTGACTATCCTCCTCCTCCTCCTTTGGTAGCCCACACCTACTGCTGCTAGGAACGGTATGTTCATCCTGGGTCTGAGCTTGTTATTTTGTTAGTGCGCAAATTTATGCGTTGCGCGTGTTGTAGGCGAGCGTGTGAAGTACATTTTTATGGGATTTTGTGTTTTTCATTTTTTGGGACGGACATGCACCTTTTCTTTTTTTCATTGGCATTGTAGTTTGTTTCATTTCATTTGCATTCATATTTTTAAAATACATTTTTGTTTTCATACTTCACTGTGTGGTATCATCTCATTGGTTTCATGCATGTCATGTTGGGTGTTTTCAAATTCATTTGCAACCATTGTGTGTGACAGACATGGGTTCATTTGCTTTATGTACGTTGGGGGTGTAACATGTAATTTTCATTTCCATGTGGGTGAATGAGTTACTTGGTAGGGCCTTTTGGCTGGGGAGGCTGACCATTACGCACATGGTTGGTGATTGTGAGGACCTGGGTGCAGGGGGACATGAGTGGGGGCCTGGTGGAGGCGGCCCATGGTGGCTGGGGGGTGGGGGTGGTGGTAGACATGAGTGGGGGCCTGGTGGAGGGTGCCCCCCCTGCACTGCTGGGGGGTGGGGGTGGTGGGAGACATGAGTGGGGGCCTGGTGGAGGGTGCCCCTGGTGGCTGGGGGGTGGGGGTGGTGGTAGACATGAGTGGGGGCCTGGTGGAGGCTGCCCCTGGTGGCTGGGTGGTGGGGGTGGTGGGAGACATGAGTGGGGGCCTGGTGGAGGGTGCCCCTGCACTGCTGGGGGGAGGGGGTGGTGGGAGACATGAGTGGGGGCCTGGTGGAGGGTACCCCTGCACTGCTGGGGGGTGGGGGTGGTGGGAGACATGAGTGGGGGCCTGGTGGAGGGTGCCCCTGGATGCCCGGGGGTGGGGGTGCAGGGGGACATGAGTGGGGGCCTGGTGGAGGGTGCCCCTGCACTGCTGGGGGGTGGGGGTGGTGGGAGACATGAGTGGGGGCCTGGTGGAGGGTGCCCCTGGTGGCTGGGGGGTGGGGGTGGTAGGAGACATGAGTGGGGGCCTAGTGGAGGGTGCCCCTGGTGGCTGGGGGGTGGGGGTGGTGGGAGACATGAGTGGGGGCCTGGTGGAGGCTACCCCTGCACTGCTGGGGGGTGGGGGTGGTGGGAGACATGAGTGGGGGCCTGGTGGAGGGTGCCCCTGGTGGCTGGGGAGTGGGGGTGATAGGGGACATGAGTGGGGGCCTGGTGGGGGCTGCCCATGGTGGCTGGGGGGTGGGGGTGGGTGGGAGACATGAGTGGGGGCCTGGTGGGGGCTGCCCATGGTGGCTGGGGGGTGGGGGTGGATGGGAGACATGAGTGGGGGCCTCTTGGGGGCTGCCCATGGTGGCTGGGGGGTGGGGGTGGTGGGAGAAATGATTGGGGGCCTGGTGGAGGCTGCCCCTGGTGGCGGGGGGTGGGGGTGATAGGGGCCATGAGTGGGGGCCTGGTGGGGGCTGCCCATGGTGGCTGGGGGGTGGGGGTGGGTGGGAGACATGAGTGGGGGCCTGGTGGGGGCTGCCCTTGGTGGCTGGGGGGTGGGGGTGGATGGGAGACATGAGTGGGGGCCTGGTGGGGGCTGCCCATGGTGGCTGGGGGGTGGGGGTGGTGGGAGAAATGAGTGGGGGCCTGGTGGAGGCTGCCCCTGGTGGCGGGGGGTGGGGGTGATAGGGGCCATGAGTGGGGGCCTGGTGGAGGGTGCCCCTGGATGCTGGGGGGTGGGGGTGCAGGGGGACATGAGTGGGGGCCTGGTGGAGGGTGCCCCTGGTGGCTGGGGGGTGGGGGTGGTGGGAGACATGAGTGGGGGCCTGGTGGAGGGTGCCCCTGCAGTGCTGGGGGGTGGGGGTGGTGGGAGACATGAGTGGGGGCCTGGTGGAGGGTGCCCCTGCACTGCTGGGGGGTGGGGGTGGTGGGAGACATGTGTGGGTGCCTGGTGGAGGCTGCCCCTGGTGGCGGGGGGGGGGGTGGGGGTGATAGGGGCCATGAGTGGGGGCCTGGTGGAGGGTGCCCCTGGATGCTGGGGGGTGGGGTGCAGGGGGACATGAGTGGGGGCCTGGTGGAGGGTGGCCCTGCACTGCTGGTGGCTGGGGGGTGGGGGTGGGTGGGAGACATGAGTGGGGGCCTGGTGGAGGGTGCCCCTGGATGCTGGGGGGTGCAGGGGGACATGAGTGGGGGCCTGGTGGAGGGTGCCCCTGGATGCTGGGGGGTGGGGGTGCTGGGTGACATGAGCAGGTGTGCAGGGTAGTCCCCTGTGGTGTGTGCTGCCTGCAGGGGCCGTGGAGGGTGTACAGGGAATACCTGGGAGCACACAGCCAAATCGTGTGTGGAATTTCCAGCGCACAACTGAAATCCACGTACCCTGACAAATCGCGTGTGGAACTTCCCGCGCACACCTGAAATCCACTTACCCAGCCAAATCGCGTGTGGGACTTCCCGCGCACCCCTGAAATCCACGTACACGGCCAAATCGCGTGTGGAACTTCCCGCGCACCCCTGAAATCCACGTACCCGGCCAAATCGCGTGTGGTACTTCCCGCGCACCCCTGAAATCCACGTACACGGCCAAATCGCGTGTGGAACTTCCCGCGCACCACTGAAATCCACGTACCCTGACAAATCGCGTGTGGAACTTCCCGCGCACCCCTGAAATCCACGTACCCGGCCAAATCGCGTGTGGAACTTCCCGCGCACCCCTGGAATCCACGTACACGGCCAAATCGCGTGTGGAACTTCCCGCGCACCCCTGTAATCCACGTACCCTGACAAATCGCGTGTGGAACTTCCCGCAAACCCCTGGAATTCACATGCCCTGCCAATTCGCGCGTGAGACTTCCCGCGCACCCCGGTGTACACGCACACGTATTTTTTGTCAGCGGGTGTCCGTGTTTGTGGGTACCCCTTTGCACGTCATTTGTCCTGGAGGGCCACAGTATGGGACATTCATCATGGCAGTATATAGGTGCTATTTTTTGCCGCACCTTTTGGCGCACATTTCTTACAGGCGCAGAGACGCTACCGCCTGCGTTCTTGTGGCGGTCGTGTTTGTGCCTGTGCGCTGGTTTGAGCGTGCGCTTTTTTGCCCTATTCTATTCCATGAATACGTGTTGTAGGCGAGCGTGTGGGCGTTCCGCGCACTTGTACCCTGTACTTCCCCCGTGACGCCCACATTTTGGCAAGTTGTTCCCCATTCCGAGTGTTACGCCCCATGTTCCGCCTACTTTTGTAGCGTGCGCCGTGCTATGTGCGATTTTCGCTGTGGCCTGTGCGATTTTCGCTGTGACCTGGCGCACGCAGTTAGATGGCCTGTGCGCTAACGTGCGCCGCGCACTTTATTATCGCACATCCGATGGTTTTCTCGCGCACGGCCTTCCATGAATCGATGTGCGCTGCTTTTCGTGCGATTCTCGCACTTGCACTGCGATTTTCGCTATTCCACTGCGATTCGCACGTTTTTGGCCACTTGCGCCGCGCTAATTATTCCATGAATCGGCCTCTATGTCTGTCCGTATTGTTCGCAGGCGAGTTGAAACTGTTCTAAGAACACAGGCAATATCCTGAAATGTTCGTAAATAATCAAAATGGGGTGTCCTGAGGACGCTGTCTGTATTGTTTGCAAGCGAGTTGAAACTACTCTAAGAACACATGCGGTGTCCTGACATGTTCATAAATAAACAAAATGGGGGTGTCCTGAGGACGCTATGCCTGTCCGTATTCTTCGCAAGCAGATTGAAACTGTTCTAAGAACAAACGCCTGTTCATAACTGTTCGTTTCACTTGTGTCACACTTTTAATTAGTTTCAGGACCTGAACAGTGTCCGTAGAACACCAACACGCATGCGCAAAACAGTTCCCGTGCATTTAGTGTCCTGCGGACACTGCTTCCCTTCGCGGACATGTTCGCAAAGCTATTTTGTGACCGCGCCCACACTGAGCGTGTGTTCTGACTGCAGACACTGTTCGTGTCCCCGAACAATTTAAAACTACCTTTTGAGGCAATCCACAATATTTTTCAATAATAAATCAATCACCATAGCACAAGTCCCAGACAGTAATCCTGACTTTCTACATACTTTTTCAGACTTTTTTGAAACTTTCTTTGGTGTTCAATCTGTCCGTGGACAGCGCGGGTGTCCGCGAACCACGCACAAGCACACCTATAAAAGGCCACACCCCAGAGCTCATCCTCATTGTGTTTCTGGCTATCTTACAGAACACAGTGCATTTCTGCTGCCAATTTTCCAGATTTATTTCTGAAACCTGATGGCATCCATGGCTGCACTACTGCCACCTGGTGCTACATCTGCCTAAGCACCACCCCCGCTCCCTCCACCACCACCACCTCCCCAAGGGACTGAAGAGGGGAACAGGAGTGAGGATGCAGAGGAGGATGAAGAGGATGATGAAAATGAGGTAGAGGAACTCCCGCCTACCAGCACTCGCCGTGAGTCTTGCGTGTGGCGGTTATTTACCATTCATGGTAACGGACCTAAGGCGTGTGCAAACCAAGTCACCTGCAAAGAGTGCAAAATGGTGCTCAGTCGCGGGAGGCTTGGTTCGTACAGCTTTGGTACCATTACTATGAAGCAACACCTAAGGTCGTTCAACGCTGGGCCATTCGCAAGGTTGTACCTTGCGAAGAGCGTAGTAGGTTGACTTCCTCTACTACATCCTCCGTTTCTGATCCTGTCATCACAAGAAACACTCCTGTGGGACAGCATATTCCTCCAGCTGCCTCACAGGCCATTCGCAATGCTGATGCCCATTACCTTTCGAGGGTCATAGTTGTGTGTATGTACTGTGACGCAGTACTCTGCAGTACTCTGCAGGGGGGAGAGACTTCAAAGTGGTTTTGAGACTCTGGTCTCAGAGCACGAGAAGACCTGCTCACTAACTAAGTAAGGCCTACTCTACATCTTCCTCTCTCCACCCACCCTTTCTTATCCCCGTGGTTGGTGTCCCCCCTTACCCTCCTTTTCCCTCCTCTCCTAGTGTGTTGTGTATAAAAAAAACCAAAAAAATATAAAAAAACAAAAATCAAAAGAGAAAAGGCTCTTTTCAGAGCCACCTCTCACAGTTTAAAAATAGATGTGGAAAATAAATGAAGCAGGGCCCTGTGTATTTTTTAGAAGTCCGCAGACAGTCCGCGAACATCTAAAATTTTAGGGTGCTGCCCTATCATAACCATTGCAGTTTTGTCTGGGAGGAAGTTGTGGCTCTGAAAAGAGCCTTTTGGTGGTGTTTGTTTGCGTTTGAAAAACTTGAAATGGTCAACACCTACTACAAAATGGATGCTGTAATTCCAAAAAAGGTCGCAATGCATTTTGTACATTGCTCAGAAAAATCTGATTGCCAGCATAAGTAAGATGGACTCCATCTCTGCGAAAAATGTATGTGCTACGAAACATAATATTTTCATTGTGAAAAGAGGACATGCCAACATCTCTTAGAAAGGCACAAACAGCCTTATTGACATTGCGCCTCGCTTTCTCCATTTGTGGACCAAATGAAGAAGAATGCAGCCACATCTGTCTCTCCGCAATCCGAGAAAAAATTACTTGAGAATTTGGAAACATGTCCATGACCTTCCCAAGTCCTTCTTTCATTGCAAATTGCAAAGAAATTCCAGACACATGTCCTAAACTTTTCCCTCCACAATGAATTACAATTATGTCTGGATGATGCTCTGTCTCCAAAGTAGCACAGAGAGGTAGCATCCAAGATCTACAGCTATTCCACAGCTTTCTGCATGCACCTTCAACCAATGTATCCACGAGTCTCCCAAAATCCAAACAATCTGTTTTCTGAAACACACAGCCATAGCTATCTGTTCTTCTCTCAGGAAAAACAGTATCTGACAAACTCTCTCCTGGCACAACACACCCACTAAAATTTACTGACCAATCCCTTGCTCTGCTCATTCTCATTTGCATGCCTCCCCACCCCAAAATTCCTGGATGTAACACGCAATGTCGGCCGGCTACCGCCATGTCCGCGGACATATCGTAACATGGACGGTCCTTCTACCATTTCCATTTCACTCTCTGTGCCATTCCCTCATTGGATATAGCTAAGCAGTCACACGCCCATCCACCAATCACATCCAGTACCTCTACATCTAACTCCATCGTCATAGATCAGCACTTCAAATGTACTATTAATCACTCTGAGTACAAGTGTCATATCATTGGAAAGCACCTTCTACAAGAAATACTGTACAAGTCTCCAAGATTTCTACTTGTAGCTGCATGCATATCCTTATGCATGAACACAAACTACAGGTATGCATATTTTCTGTATAGTACATGTACAATTCTTATACATTCATATAAACAGATTAACTTACTTTTAGCTTGTATAACCTATAAAATGAACTTAATGTCATTTTTCAAAACTGCTACAATCAACTGTCACTTCCAAACCTATCTGCTATTTAATTTCTTTTTACACACACATTTACAAAGCATGTTGAACTAAAATATTTAAAGTAAAATATAAGGAGTGCACATAGTCAAACAAAATTGCATGCACACACTATGTTCAAATATCAAACAACAATACTTGTACAAAAACATAAAAATCAATGTCTAAATTAGCATCAGTGCTATATACAAACAACATTACTAATTTGTTTCATTTACAATTGCAGTGAAGACCACTCCCCTGAAAAGCAGCAGCAGAATATGAAGTACAAACAACAACTAAGAAGAAACCTGCTCATTCCACAAAAAAAGTAAGTTAAATACCACCATAATATTTGTACTATTACCCAGACACACTGTAGGGTTAATTCATGCTATTTCTGCGCCTAAAAACAGAGATTGTGCACCATTCTGTCCACAAATCCCCATTTGTTAAACATAGATTAACAGGCAGAATGGCGCACAAATTCTCATTTTTCGGCGCACAAATGACATAACTCAACCCCTAGAATTTTAATATTATAGAACAAACAACTGTTTTTTATTGTATACCATTAGATTTACTATTTGTGCTTCTCCTCACCACTAGCTTACCTTCTACTGTCATCTGAACCCCAGTTTATTAGCAAATAAATTCAAGTATACCCATCCCAACTAGTTGTAGTTGCCCAATGCACAATCACACACCATCACATACATCTTTGTCATCATACTCAGACACTCATGCACACAGCACACATACATTGCAGAACACCCCAACCCATACCTTCTTTATTTTTTTCAACAGACCCTAAAGAATGCCTACCAAAAATCAAGTCCGTAGAAAGCAATGCAGAAGTAGAGCAAATAAAAATAGAAGTGTCCAAAATAAGCATCCATCTCCAGCAGAATTTGTAAAAAAAAGTTCAAACAAAACAGCTAATACAGGCATTTAGTGAAACAAAACAAGCTTCAAGTACAGAAACTTTGCATCCTCTATCAAAATGTAAAACGAAACAGAAAACCATTAACAAGAATTCAGCTACCACTACTGATAAAACTGCTCCTATAAATCTTGCTATAGTGCCAAGTAAGCGTACCAAAAAAGTATTCTAGCAAATATGTTCCGCCACAGAGTCCTTCAACATCTTATAAAAACAGGAGAGAAATCATGCACAACCCTTAAAACCTACCGTAGGAAATTACTCTTAGAAGCGTTGATAGACAGTGCAATCCTTCTGAAAAGAAAGTTATTTATTTTAGTGTTAAACAAAATGACACCACTAACAAAACTATTGACAAAATTACAAAAAAGACTTCTCAATAAACGAAATGTCAACAAAAATAACTTCTTAAATATCTGTGGAGTGAGTGGAGTCACACTACAAGCACAGAACCATATTTTAATGAAGAAGCATACAAGCAAAAGCAAACAAATACGATTGCCATACATAGCAGTGGACGAGGTTAGAAAAAGTTAATAATACCATAATGGAACTAGAAATACTGCTTACAAAAATTCAACTTAATCAGAACGTTTAGTATACAAATGGCCATGCACGTCAATGTGTAACATTCCCAAAAAATCTTTCAAGTCTTTACGCCAATTCCTCAATCAGTATGTGAAAGGCAAAGACAAAATCAAAATTAAACTACTGCAAAATATGGATACCTGTCCAGTGCGCAAGTACACAGGACTACAAGGACATTCATTGGCCTGCATTTCACGACCTACTTGCAAAACCACCTTTTATCATATCAAAATGATATCAACACATCATTCAACTATCAGAAATCTAGTCTATAATCTGTACTATGCTAAAGTCCTGCTGTATCACTAGCCAATTTAAATAACATTCTTTTACATGGTACAGCAAAAGACCTACTTGAAGAAATCGACTATATGCAGAAAAAATATTTTGGAAGTGAAAGCCACTTACAGAATGAAATAGATTTAAAACAAATTAGCAACAATTCTATGCATGGCAACCTTATATTACACACATACAAAAAAGAAATGCTGAAATTTAAAAGTACATCTGCTGAAGTACCAAACCATGTGTGTGTATGTTGTCGCAGAACTTTTTATAATTTTTATAGTTTTTGTGTTACTTTTATAAAAAAGTAACACAAAAACTGTAGACCTAACATACAAAATAGAAGACAATGAAGATTCTAAATTGTTTGAATTAGCTCTCTACCTTATAGCAGAAAACAAATACGAAATAACTGACCCCTTAGTACTTTGCAGTTACTGCACTACAAAACTTGACAACAACCAAACTCCTTCACGTGCTATCACAAATAATTTGGAATTATTTCCACTACTAAAACCCCTACAACAACTCAATTTATATGAGAGCATCATAATTCAAACAGTGCACCCCTTTGAAGCAATAATATTCCTTCAACCAAAAACAGCAATTTGTGGAAAAGTAGTGTATTTACCGTTAGATCTAAAACAAAATGTGCACACTCTGGGAGTGCAACGTCCAATGGAGCAATCTTTAATTATCTTAGTAAATGGTGTACCTACAAAAGACAAAAAAAATTTTGCAACAACTGGTAGATTTATATAAAGTTAGTCACGCCTTGCAATGTGTAAAAAACAATAATGAGTGCTACAAAGAAATTAATATTGAAGAAAACTTGAAGGAAACCACTGAAATACAAAAACAAAGGGAAGTACTACACCAAATGCACCTTTGGTTTGCCTAGACCAGTTACAAAAACAGGTCAAGTAAACAACTTCATGTCTTAAATTAGATATAGGGCCTCATTACGACCCTGGCAGAACAGGCAAAAGAATGCAGACCCATTAAACCTGTTCTGCCACATTGCGAGGTCCCCTCGCGGGACACGGTAAGCACGCCTGGTAAAACCTGGTAAAACCAGGCGTGCTTACCGGGTCCCGCGAGGGGAAGTGGGAGCAAACAACGGGCCAACTCGTAATGGTCCGTTGTTTGCTCCCTCTCCCATTCCCATTCAGCTCTATGGGGCTGAAATTGGAATGGGGAAGGACCGGGTCTGGCTCTTTGGAGGGAGGAATTACCAGGCGATTTCGGCGGCAGCCCTGCCGCCAATAGCGGCATGGCTACCGACGAGGTTGTAATGAGGACAATAGTGTTAAAGGTAAATCACCTAAAAATACATAATACATAAAAAGAACAGAAGAAGAAAAATATATCAATGATTACAATGCAATCATTGCCCACTTATGGAATGCAAACATAGATGTGCAGTACATTGCAGACAATTCCACTGCAGTTGCACAATATGTTACAGCATACTTAACCAAAGCAGAAAAAACAGAGCTCCAAGACCTCTGGAATGACCTGTCATCAGACAAAACACTGTCTCAGAAATGATACAGCTTGGGCATAAAAATGCTCTCCCATAGAGAATGTGGCTCCTATGAAGCAGCAGATCGTTTAACCAGTACTGCTTTGTATGGAAAATCTGAAAATATAGTATGGCTAAGTCTTGGTCCTGCTAAATCTAGAAAAAGAGTTCTAAAATCATACGACGACATAGAAACAATAGCCAAACATAATCCCAACAGCCTTTTTAAAAAACTATTTGCTGGACACATACTACCCAAACAGAAGTACCACTTTTGAAACCATTGACCTCATTACGAGGTGGGAGGTAAGGGATTACCGGCACTGGTAAGGGCACCGGTGCCAGTAATCCCTTACCTCCCTACGAGTACCCTTTGTGGGTCCTTCCTGGTTTTTGCAGGCGTTAAAGACGGGACCCGCAAAGGGACACCGGGGTCAATAACGGTACCGCAATTTGCGGTACCATTAATGATGCCTTCCCCCTTCCCATTGAGCCCTATGGGGGCTCAAATGGAAATGGGGAATGGCCCTGGTGAATGGGGAATTACTGGTCCCTCCGACCTTGGAATGGACCGGTAATTACTCTATTCACCAGGCGGGAGTTGGAAGGATTTTGGAGGCAGCCATGGCGCTAATAGCGCCATGGCTACCTCCAACCTCATAATGAGGCCCCATGTGTCTATTCCACATAGCCCAAAACTTCACATACAAAAATAATATAAAACCCGATGAAAAAAGGTAGATACAGAGTGTCAAATTGTGAAGGCAGCTTAGTAAAACTCACCAAACCAAATTTAATTAATCATATCAAATTGTCATTAAAGACTCCTCAACATAAAGAACTATATTACATGTCCCTGATACAACTCTTTAAACCATGGAGAAAAGAAGAAGAAATACTAGATAACTATGACTCCTACAAAGACGCTTTCAAAGCAAATGAAAGCACTATAACCGAAGTAAAGCTTACACACTACAAAACAATGTTGCACAATGAACAGCAACACGAAGAAGAACTCCAGGCCCAACTAGATAAGGACACTCCTGGCAGTAGTCAACCTTCTGTAACAGGAAGCCAAGAACCACTGGGACAGCCACTAATAACAAATGAGGCAGAATTAGTTATGACGGAAGTAGAAAACACCATGTGTCAGTATGAAGATAAAGAAGACTTAACTATACTACAATCAAAACTAAACAATGAGCAAGGTAGCATTTTTCAAGAAGTAACAAAAGAAATTGCATATGGTGTACAACATGAAAATAAAGAATGCACCTGCCAAAATTACAAACCGATAGTACTGTACGTCAGTGGTAAAGTTGGTTCAGGCAAAACATTCTTAATAAAAATCATTAGCAAATTCCTTCAACAATTGACAAACAACAAACTGTCAGCTGTTGTCACTGCCCCCACAGGTTTAGCTGCCTACAACATAGGTGGTGTCACTTTACACCAATTACTACTCCTGACAGTAGAACATCAAAACAAATTAGACTATTACAAACTTTCTACAGAAGCTGCAAAGGAACTACCCAGAGTATTAAAACAAATGAAAATGCTACTAATAGATGAAGTGAGCATGGTCTCCAACCTAATGTTGGCTTTGATTCACCTCACATTACAAGAAGTACTCAAAACAAACTACAAAGAGCTCTTTGGAAGAAAACACATTATTGTTTTCAGAGATCTTTTTCAATTGACACCAGTGAAAGGTGAGCCTATTTTTAAAACATTAGGACACAAACTCTGCCGTAAAACTGTTGGCAGCATAGGAAATGTCAACCTTTGGCAACATTTCCAATACAGAGAATTAACAGACAACATGCAGTAATCTGCAGATCTCACTTATGCCAACATCTTAAAAAGTATTAGAGTTGGTATACTATCTCAAGAAGCACAAGCAATATTGAAAACTCGGCACATTGATGCACTTTATGGCGATAATGCATGTGCTACGGATGTTATGGAGCAATTAGCCCACAAAAATGTCAATTGTATGGCCTTAATGCCAACTCTTACAAGCTGTTTCGAATTCAATGAAACAATGTTAAAATAAGAAATGCAACCAATAATTGAAATTAGCACCACAAACAAACTAGACATACATGGTATGACACTACCCATGTGTGATCAACCCACAACAAGACTAAACAGTTTAGAACATTCAATCTCCAACACAGCTGGATTGGAAAAAATATTAAAATTATCCTTAAATTGCAGAGTAATGCTTAAACGTAAACTTGATGTGGATCAAGGACTAGTTAATGGAGCACTGGGTAAAGTTATTGGCTTTCAAACATACCCACGTGACAACAACATTCAGTTTGTCAATATTCTCTTTGACATACTTTCAGAAGTGAAAAGGATAGGACGCTCAAAAGCTTGATTCCTTCTCTTCAAAGACATGTATGTATGCAGAGAACAATTTTCTCTAGCTCTTGCATACGCAGTCACCATTCATAAATCACAAGGTCTTACCCTAGACAAAGCACTGATAGATATTGGTAACACAGTCTTTAAAGAAGGCATGAGCTACGTAGCACTATCACGCTTACCTACACTTGACGGTCTCTTGAGTGAAAGCACTCAGATACAGAACTACCTGGTCCATTTAAACTTTCAAATGTAATTGGTGTAAATTGCTACGCAAATGTAGCAATGAATATTCTATTTCAATTACCGCCAATTGTTGACAACATTTACTTACACAGGACAGACCAATTGTGTTTGCAAATGTTAGTACTTCATAGAAACTCAACAAACAATCCTGACAACAACACATATAGGCCCTCATTACGACCCTGGCGGATTTTTTCCGCCATCGGCGGACTTTTCCGCCATGGCGCAAAGTCCCTTTACGCCATGGCGGATGGCGGACTTACCGCCCCATTCCGAGGTCGGCGGGGCGGTAAGTCCCCATTGACCCATTTACCCTTCCCCATTCCCATTTCGGCCCCATAGGGCTCAATGGGAGTGGGGAAGGTGTTAATTACGCCACCGTACACTACGGTGGCGTAATTAACACCGAGGTCCCATAGCGCCATGGATTTTTACGCCCGCAAAAAGCGGGCGGAAAAATGACCATGGCGCTATGGGAACTCGTAGTTGGCGGTAAGGGGTCGGCGCAGCTAACGCTGGCGCAAACCCCTTAGCGCCAGGGTCCTAATGAGGGCCATAGTGTTTTTTGGAATAAAACAACAATTGGACTACTGTGCTGGAATGGTGAAATTCACTATAAACTTACAGGAAGATCCTCAATAATTTCTAATGTACTTACTACAAATACTGGAAAACAAAAACATACCTATAAATGAAATCTTCTAGATTTCATACATGTGGAAACATACATGCACTCTCTGCAACAATGTGACACAAGAACAAATCCCCAATGAGCGTTTCGTGTATGTATCAATACCTAATTGTGAATCCGTTCCATTTCAGCAACTTGTAAACAATGCAAACCATGGTAGATTATGTACTACCTGCAATTCGGATAATCGCTCCACCTTACTAATACAAACACATAGTAAATACGTAATTCTAATGCTTCTACGTTACAATGCAGATGGCACCAAAAAGAACTGCAAGCTGACTGGATTCACACATGGTCAAGTATCACTTGGTAAGAAAACCTTCACAACAATAGGTATAATCTACCACACAAGAGCCCCAACCAATGCAGGTCACTAAACTGCATATATATAAAAAAAATGTGGATGGTTTGAATGTAATGATAGCACCATTACTCTAAAGAAGAGATTACCAGCAAATCTTACAAATGCTTATTTAATCTTCTTAAAACCAAAATGTATTAAATAAACTGTACTTAAACATTAACAAAACTTCTATTAAAAAACTATAAACTGTTGGAATATGCCAACAGCTATCTAACTGCCCCAAGATTCTACAACAACTAAACAGATAAATGAATACCACTAAATTATATTAAAAAAAATAGACAGTTAGAATACGCCAACTGGTATCTAACTGCCCCAAGATTTTACAATAACCAAATAGATAAATCAATAACACTTAATTATAACAAAAAATAGACAGTTAGAATATGCCAACAGGTATCTAACTGCCCCAAGATTCTACAACAACTAAACAGATACATGAATACCACTTAATTATATTAAAAAATAAACATTTAGAATACGCCAACTGGTTTCTAACTGCCCCAAGATTTTCAATAACCAAACAGATAAATCAATACCACTACATTATAACAAAAAATAGACAGTTAGAATACGCCAACTGGTATCTAACTGCCCCAAGATTTTACAATATCCATACAGATAAATCAATACCACTTCATTATAACAAAAGATAGACAGTTACAATATGTCAACAGGTATCTAACTGCTCCAAGAATCTGCAGCAAGCCAACATATAGAACATTAGCCAGAAACAACAAGTGAGCACTGAAAACTAACAAACAACTAGACTGTAGCATAACAAAAAAAAATTTTATTTTTTTTATCCAATATGGATTTTTTTTTCCCACAGGCCCAATGATTTTAGCAACAAACACAGAAACTGAGCAAATTGCACAGTACACTGGTTTGTAATCTACTAAATATGAGGGTAAAAAAAAAATGTTGATTATTCAATGTTATAAGTCGTTACAAAATACCAATACTAACATGATCTTTTCGTTTATCACAGAAATTAACAAGGAATACATGTACTCCAGTTACTAAACCAAACAGTAAGCATATTATAATAAATATAACCATTGCAGCAAATCACACCCATAGTTACTTCAGTGTTTATAAATTTGGTCATGACCATGCACCCAAGACTCAAGGCCCGGGCCACAACCATCGCAGCATACCACACCCATAATAGCTTATAACTAAGGTGCTTATAAATTTGGTCTTGTCCATGCACCCAAGACTGGATAATTCCTCACACGGGGCATGAGCGGGGGGTGGGAGGGAGAGGGAGAGACACACGGGGAATGAGCGGGGGTGGGGGGAGGGAGAGAGACACAAGGGGCATGAGCAGGGGGTGGGGAGGAGGGAGAGAGACACACGGGGCATGAGCGGGGGGTGGGAGTGAGGGAGAGAGACACACGGGGCTTGAGCGGGGGTGGGAGGTAGAGAGACACACGTGGTATGAGCGGGGGGTGGGCGGGAGGGGGAGAGACACACGGGGCATGAGCGGGGGGTGGGGGGAGTAGAGAGACACACGGGGCATGAGTGGGGTGGGGGGAGGGAGAGAGACACACGGGGCATGAGCGGGGGTGGGGGAGGGGAGAGACACACGGGGCATGAGCAGGGGTGGGGGGGAGGGAGAGAGACACACGGGGCATGAGCGGGGGTGGGGGGAGGTAGAGAGACACACGGGGCATGAGCGGGGGTGGGGGGGATGGAGAGAGACACATGGGGCATGAGCATGGGGTTGGCGGGAGGGGGAGAGACACACTGGGCATGTTCGGGGGTGGGGGGAGGGAGAGAGACACACGAGGCATGAGTGGGGGGTGGGGGGAGGGAGAGAGACACACGTGGCATGAGCGGGGGGTAGGAGGGAGCGAGAGAGACACACAGGGCATGAGCGGGGTGTGTGGGGGAGGAGAGAGACACACGGCGTTCGTGTGCAGCCGGTAGATCCCGCTCCTCGGCCCTCCGCTGGCCATCGTGTGCCGATAGCGTGAGCGGGGGGCTGGAGGAACAGGGGAGACATGGAGCATGAGTGGGCAGTGGGGGGGACAAGAAGGACACACGGGGCATGAGCGGGGGTGGGAGGAACAGGAGACAGACACGGGCGGGGGCGGACTTACTGTGCAGGCGGCAGATCCCGCTCCTGCAGACAAAGCCTCTCATGCGAGGAACAAAGATGGCGGGCGTCTCTGAAGCCAGGCGCACTGCACGCTTTCACCACATCCAATGAGAGAGCATGTCAGATGTCCGCAGACATCACGGAAGCTGCTTGCCCAATCACCATCCTGTCTGCGGAGCGAACAGGGAAGTGTGTCCGCGAAGCGAACACAGATATCACAAATTTTTTTCACTTACATTTTTGTCATTTTATAAAAAACTACTGGACGAATTTACACCAAATAAAGCAAAGCACGCTTTTGGGACCAATCCGCCACTCCTGCTTCAAATTTGGTGTAAATCCGTCCAGCGGTTTGGGCTGTAGGCGTGAGCAAAGTTTTTTCCCATTATGTCTATGGGAAAAAACAAAAGTTTTGGGACCCCCATATAACTTTTCCCCCCCGGACGAATCCTCACCAAACTTTGCAAAAAGAATTCAGAGTGGGCCATATACTTCTTTTGCAAAGTTTGGTGAGGATTCGTCCAGGGAGAGCGAAGTTATAAGCCGCCCAAAAAGTGCTCTTCCTATGGAAACACCAACTTAACCGTAACTAAATGGCCACTACCGTGGCCATGCAATATATATATATATATATTCAGTGAAAAACCTTTGTTAAAGGGATGTTATGGTTAAGTTGAGCTACTAAAAACCTATGAAATTCAGTGAAAAAACTTTGTCAAAGAGATGTTATGGTTCCAAGTAAAACCGAAAAACCCTTGAAATTCGCCAGTTATGGTAAGCTAAGCAACCATAACTCGCGCCACCACCGCGCACTGCTAAGACTAACACCCAGGAAATCAAAGATGACATCACGAATGCCATTGATGACATCATTGATGACATCACATGTGTATGTATTTTTCATGAAATATGTGTACAAGGGATTCTTATTATAATGTTGCGAAGCAAGTGTCAAGGATCATTGCAAGAAATATGATACCCTAATTAGTGCATTGAACGATGCATTGATATAAATAGCATTCTATTATGGGGTTCTATCTAGTATACTAAGCTACTCATACAGAAACATAACATTGTGTGCAGTGTACAAGATGAAGGTATAATATTCGTAATGTTAATATGTTGAATAATGAAATGATAATTGTTTTCTTAATAGATTTTTGTGTACTGTGAAATATGTAATAAGTAGTTAATAAAACACATGTATTACATAATTGCATTACTATAGACAAAACACAAAGACACGAGAACACATACCAATATGGGTATATACAGGGAAAGTGAAGTTAGCAAAAAAGCACAAGTAGTAGCAGAAACAATTAATAATTTAACTGATTATTTTCATGCCAATAAATGATTGATCTGTTTAAAAGCTGCTATTTACCCTAGGTATATGTATCACTTGATGTGATTGGACCCTAAGGAAAGTAGTGTGAGTACAATGTATACAAATATGTCCATATACAGGGAAAGTACAGCCATAAAAAAAAAAAAACAGAATTATCAGAAAGTGCTCATAAGTCTATTGATTATCTTAATGCACAAAAAGGATTGCTGTCTTTCAAGCTTGTGTCTTCCCGTATGTATATGTTTCATATGATGTGACTGGACTCTAAGGGAATTGCTGTAAGAACCTACTTGAAGGATACGTCTACATATAAAATTACATTTTTAGTTTCTGACTGTTACTGAAGAAAACCATGTGGCCTACATATGTCAGCAAAAAGAAAAAAGAGTGAGCCAGACATGTGATGTCATCAGTGATGTCATCAATGACATTTGTGATGTCATCTTTGATGTCCTGGGTATTAGTCTTAGCAGTGCACCGTGGTGGCACGAGTTATGGTTGCTTAGCTTCCCATAACTGGCGAATTTCAAGGGTTTTTCGGTTTTACTTGGAACTATAACGTCCCTTTGACAACGTTTTTTCACTGAATTTCATAGGTTTTTAGTAGCGCAACTTAACCATAACGTCCCTTTAACAAAGTTTTTTCATTGAATTTCATAGGTTTTTATTAGTGCAACTTAACCATAACGTCCCTGTGACATTTTTTTTTAACTAAATTTTAAAGGTTTTTATTAGTGCAACGTCACCATAACATCCTTTTCAATAGATGAAGACCACTAACATCTTATGTCCTCAAAGTGGGAACGCCGGGTGGTAAAAAACAAAAAAGAAGATTTTCCTTCCTACACCGCGGCGTTCCGGTGTAGGAAAGAAAATCTTTTACCAAGATGGCCACCATGGAAAGGGAAGGCGGGTGTATAAAGAACACAACAGGGCATTAGCGGGGGTGGGTGGAACACGAGAGAGACACGGGGCATGAGCAGCGGGTGGGGAGGAACATGAGGGAGACACGGGGTATGAGCGGGGGTGGGGAGGAACACGAGGGAGACACGGGGCATGAGGGGGGGTAGGGGGTAACACGAGGGAAACACGGGGCATGAGCGGGGGTGGGGGTGTTAGGGAGAATTCTCTGTTTAGGCTGAATTTCCTAACCTAGTGAGTCCCCCAGCAGCTTTGCTGGATTTCAGGAGTTTGTTTTTTTCCATCCTGCCAAGAGTGAGACTCTTTTCCTCCCACTCCTGGACATGTATGTGTGTAATTCCTTTGAATGTCAATGTGTTCTATGGGCTATGGGGTCTTTTACTCCATAGGGTCTCATATGTTTTTCTATGTGTGTTACAACGCACCCTATGTGCCGTAGCACTGGGGCGTCCTAGCGGACCTCCACCATAGACTCCATACCCGGGGACTGACTACTGTCTCCCCGGGCATGTAAAGTCACCATTGGCTTTACTAGACCTAAATTTACTAACAGAACTAGTACAAACCATCTTATTGTGGACGTACTAGTAGGGGTAATTCGATTACTCCTGGATCTGTTACTCGAGGGGGCACTGTCCCGTCCCCCCTCGTCGAGTTTTGGCTGGTGGCAGTGGAAACTACTTGTTATGTTCGACCCCGAACCTAACCCTTTGGGATTCGTCCCATTGTTGGAGATTGATACTTTTCCTCGTTAATCTCTAACGTACCACCGGTCTACTTATCGTAAATAAGTTTATCGGATGGTATTTTCTGCCAGAACTCGGTTTTTAAAATGGCGTCTGTGTTCGTCTCTGTGACTCCTAAACCAAAGGTTGAGCCCTTTGTTCCACTTTTGGCGGGCTCTGTACAGAGACCCTCCAAAGTGGTGCCATTCTGTCTGGGTTACCACAGGGGTGTGGGAGGGGGTTTAGGCACCCTGGACCGAGTTGCCTTGCCAACTCCGGTCGCACTCTGGAGTGATTGGCCCAAGTGGTGAGCCTCCCCGCTCACCACTTAGCATGTGTTGATTGACAGCTAGGCTGAATGAATGAGGGTTTTCTGCATAAAAGCAGGGCTGTTGGGACTGGATCTTCAGAAGTCACCACAGGACATAAGAATCCGACGAGGGTAACGCTGAGCCGACCTGCACGACGACACCTCCGGTGGACCCCTGCTGAGCCGACTCACCACTTCGCGACGACAGAGGAGATCTCCCTGCCGGAGAGTCTCTTCCCCTGACTGGTGGGAACAACCAGTCCCCTTTGCTTTTTATTCGCCTCAGGACGCAGTGGTCGAATTGCCCGTGCAGCGCACCTTGGCAACCGGATAGCCACTACCCCTTTACCACGACCAAAAGGTGGTGCCTTGTGACGGAGCACTCCGCGGCTGGTCTCTTCCCTGGTGGTGCACCGGACTTCACTTTTCTTCGACGACGAGAACATCTCTACTCTTGGCAAAGACCCGACGTGCATCCACCACCAGGAACAATTGCCCCCGCCGGAACGGCCCTCCACAACAAGGTACTGTGTCCGCCTGGCTTCCCTTTCGATCAGTTCGAGTGAGGTGTCTTAATCCTCTCCTTTCCGTTGGGTCGCCTCCAAGCTTTTCTCATTTATTGTTCTGAACTGGTTCAATCTGCCGATAACAATTTGCTACAAAGACTTGAATGCATCTCCACTAGAGACTTTTTGGGACATATCGCCTTGCATCTCTCCGAGTGGGCCTGGCCTCTGAACTTTATGATCTATTGTGGTTCTTGCCTTCTTACCGTACATTTTACCTGTGAAGTATTGAACTGTGTTGATTTCATAACCTGCCTATCTTTTTCTCTCCCGTCCTAACTAATATTAGAGTGCCATCTAGGTTGAGTTATACACCTCTGTCTGTAAATAAGTGGTGTCGGTAGAACCTAGACTTGTCGAAATATTGCTAGGGGGATTGATCGTTTCTGCTTCGTAGAGTAATTGTGTTGGATTTGTTTGCCGTGAAAGTGCCATAGTGTTTTTAATAGACGTTTCGTTATAAATAAATACCTTAATATCTTTACACTAAGCCTTGTTGCGTGTTTGCTTGTCTTGCTGGGAAGAATTGCCCTATTTTGTATACTCCACATACTGCTCAACTCTTCTTGAGGGAAGTCTGACTGCTCAGCCACAGCTACCAAGTGAATCTGTGTAGTACAGACTGCTACCAAGTGGGTTCACCGCCAAACACCTGTAGTCCTAAATCTTTTGCAGTGGTCCCAGAGGGAACTGCACAGGTCTCCGCCTAACACTGGTGTACAGCGGTGGGATTTGTATCGAGTATACAGTTTAGAGTGCTTTTCGACACTGTAGGATAACTAACCACAAAACTTTGCACAAAAAGCAACTTTCAAAAACATGTCTACGATGGAAACTTACAGTCAAGAGTCCTTGTCAAGTGAAAATACTGAGAGTTTGCGAGTTCTCTGTAGGCAAGAGAATCTTTCTGTAAGAGGCAAGAAGTTAGAACTAATCGAGAGATTGCTGGCGAACCAAAGTCTGGGTACTGGTTCAGAGGAACCAAGCTCTCCAGCAAATGTAGATAACAGTAATGGTGTTGATCTAAATTGTAATTCTGATGATAGCGATGAAGGGGCTGACGAGGACGGCGAGGCTAACGAAACTGTCTCCCCTGCTCCTCTACCCGCCTTCCCAGCTGTGCCTACGGAGCCCATACCAGGTCCCACAAGTAACCCTGCTTATTTTGAACTTGAAAAAATGAAGCTCGAAATAGAATACAAACGGTTCTTGGCTCAATCTGAACGAAGCAAAAACAAAGAGGTGATGGTTGGAAGGTTTAGACTGAATCTTAACCACTGGCATTGCTCGAGGCAACCCTCCAGACCATTGTTCTTCGCCTGCCAAGCCATTGCAGAAGGGGAAAGACCATATGCAAATCAGGCTTGGCCCCACCCCAAAAGAGGAAGTCCAGCCCGAACTGCTAGGTCACATCCCTTCTGCACGAGACCACAAGCATCCCCAAACATGTTTCACCCTTGTTGGGGCTCATCAGTGAGGAGTAGCTTGGGTCTCTAGGCCCAGCAGGCCCGGGACCCACGTCTGGGCATACCCGTCCCACTTGGGGTGACAAAGCAAAAACAAAGAGGTGATGGTTGGAAGGTTTAGACTGAATCTTAACCACTGGCATTGCTCGGGGCAACCCTCCAGACCATCGTTCTTCGCCTGCCAAGCCATTACAGAAGGGGAAAGACCATATGCAAATCAGGCTTGGCCCCACCCCAAAAGGGGAAGTCCAGCCCGAACTGCTAGGTCACATCCCTTCTGCACGAGACCACAAGCATCCCCAAACATGTTTCACCCTTGTTGGGGCTCATCAGTGAGGAGTAGCTTGGGTCTCTAGGCCCAGCAGGCACGGGACCCACGTCTGGGCATACCCGTCCCACTCGGGGTGACAAAGCAAAAACAAAGAGGTGATGGTTGGAAGGTTTAGACTGAATCTTAACCACTGGCATTGCTCAGGGCATCCCTCCAGACCATCGTTCTTCGCCTGCCAAGCCATTACAGAAGGGGAAAGACCATATGCAAATCAGGCTTGGCCCCACCCCAAAAGGGGAAGTCCAGCCCAAACTGCTAGGTCACATCCCTTCTGCACGAGACCACAAGCATCCCCAAACATGTTTCACCCTTGTTGGGGCTCATCAGTGAGGAGTAGCTTGGGTCTCTAGGCCCAGCAGGCACGGGACCCACGTCTGGGCATACCCGTCCCACTCGGGGTGACAAAGCAAAAACAAAGAGGTGATGGTTGGAAGGTTTAGACTGAATCTTAACCACTGGCATTGCTCGGGGCAACCCTCCAGACCATCGTTCTTCGCCTGCCAAGCCATTACAGAAGGGGAAAGACCATATGCAAATCAGGCTTGGCCCCACCCCAAAAGGGGAAGTCCAGCCCGAACTGCTAGGTCACATCCCTTCTGCACGAGACCACAAGCATCCCCAAACATGTTTCACCCTTGTTGGGGCTCATCAGTGAGGAGTAGCTTGGGTCTCTAGGCCCAGCAGGCACGGGACCCACGTCTGGGCATACCCGTCCCACTCGGGGTGACAAAGCAAAAACAAAGAGGAGATGGTTGGAAGGTTTAGACTGATTCTTAACCACTGGCATTGCTCGGGGCAACCCTCCAGACCATCGTTCTTCGCCTGCCAAGCCATTACAGAAGGGGAAAGACCATATGCAAATCAGGCTTGGCCCCACCCCAAAAGGGGAAGTCCAGCCCAAACTGCTAGGTCACATCCCTTCTGCACGAGACCACAAGCATCCCCAAACATGTTTCACCCTTGTTGGGGCTCATCAGTGAGGAGTAGCTTGGGTCTCTAGGCCCAGCAGGCACGGGACCCACGTCTGGGCATACCCGTCCCACTCGGGGTGACAAAGCAAAAACAAAGAGGTGATGGTTGGAAGGTTTAGACTGAATCTTAACCACTGGCATTGCTCGGGGCAACCCTCCAGACCATCGTTCTTCGCCTGCCAAGCCATTACAGAAGGGGAAAGACCATATGCAAATCAGGTTTGGCCCCACCCCAAAAGGGGAAGTCCAGCCCGAACTGCTAGGTCACATCCCTTCTGCACGAGACCACAAGCATCCCCAAACATGTTTCACCCTTGTTGGGGCTCATCAGTGAGGAGTAGCCTGGGTCTCTAGGCCCAGCAGGCACGGGACCCACGTCTGGGCATACCCGTCCCACTCGGGGTGACAAAGCAAAAACAAAGAGGTGATGGTTGGAAGGTTTAGACTGAACCTTAACCACTGGCATTGCTCGGGGCAACCCTCCAGACCATCGTTCTTTGCCTGCCAAGCCATTACAGAAGGGGAAAGACCATATGCAAATCAGGCTTGGCCCCACCCCAAAAGGGGAAGTCCAGCCCGAACTGCTAGGTCACATCCCTTCTGCACGAGACCACAAGCATCCCCAAACATGTTTCACCCTTGTTGGGGCTCATCAGTGAGGAGTAGCTTGGGTCTCTAGGCCCAGCAGGCACGGGACCCACGTCTGGGCATACCCGTCCCACTCGGGGTGACAAAGCAAAAACAAAGAGGTGATGGTTGGAAGGTTTAGACTGAATCTTAACCACTGGCATTGCTCGGGGCAACCCTCCAGACCATCGTTCTTCGCCTGCCAAGCCATTACAGAAGGGGAAAGACCATATGCAAATCAGGCTTGGCCCCACCCCAAAAGGGGAAGTCCAGCCCGAACTGCTAGGTCACATCCCTTCTGCACGAGACCACAAGCATCCCCAAACATGTTTCACCCTTGTTGGGGCTCATCAGTGAGGAGTAGCTTGGGTCTCTAGGCCCAGCAGGCACAGGACCCACGTCTGGGCATACCCGTCCCACTCGGGGTGACAAAGCAAAAACAAAGAGGTGATGGTTGGAAGGTTTAGACTGATTCGAAACCTTCCACCCATCACTTTTGTGGTCAGCTTGTTTCTCCTTGTGAGAGAGGGTATGCCCAGACGTGGGTCCCTTACTCGCTGCGCCACAGGGAACCAGGCTGCACCTCACAGAGAAGGTCCAACAAGGCCAAAACATGTCTGGGGTTGCTTGGTTTTCTGTGCAGAGGGGACCTGGCCTAGCAGTTCGGGCTGGGCTGCTACCTTCGGTGGCGGCAGCTGCTGACTGATTTGCACATGGCTGGTCCCCTTTTGCAATGGCGCAGACGGGCTAAAAAACGGTGGTGTGGAAGGTTGGCCCAGAGCAATTGCCAGTGGTTTAGATTCATTCGAAACCTTCCACCCATCACTTTTGTGGTCAGTTTGTTTCTTCTTGTGAGAGAGGGTATGCCCAGACATGGGTCCCTTGCTCGCTGCGCCACAGGGAACCAGGCTGCACCTCACTGAGGAGGTCCAACAAGGCCGAAACATGTCTGGGGTTGCTTGGTTTTCTGTGCAGAGGGGACCTGGCCTAGCAGTTCGGGCTGGGCTGCTACCTTCGGTGGCGGCAGCTGCTGACTGATTTGCACATGGCTGGTCCCCTTTTGCAATGGCGCAGACGGGCTAAAAACGGTGGTGTGGAAGGTTGGCCCAGAGCAATTGCCAGTGGTTTAGATTCATTCGAAACCTTCCACCCATCACTTTTGTGGTCAGTTTGTTTCTCCTTGTGAGAGAGGGTATGCCCAGACTTGGGACCCTTGCTCGCTGCGCCCCAGGGAACCAGGCTGCACCTCACTGAGGAGGTCCAACAAGGCTGAAACATGTCTGGGGTTGCTTGGTTTTCTGTGCAGAGGGGACCTGGCCTAGCAGTTCGGGCTGGGCTGCTACCTTCGGTGGCGGCTGCTGCTGACTGATTTGCACATGGCTGGTCCCCTTTTGCAATGGCGCAGACGGGCTAAAAAACGGTGGTGTGGAAGGTTGGCCCAGAGCAATTGCCAGTGGTTTAGATTCATTCGAAACCTTCCACCAATCACTTTTGTGGTCAGTCAATCTGAACAAAACCAAGAGCTCAAGTTCAGACGGATGAATGCCCAGGCTGAGCAGAAGCAAGCTGAGTTAAGACTCAGGGAAATAGAACTTAATCACGAGTTAGAGATGAAAAAGTTGTCTATGGAAAATGCTTCTCTATCCTCTGGTTCCTCTAAGAGCTCCAGTCCCAAAAGACCCCGGATGCCGAAGGAATTAGTGGGTATGTATGAACCGAGATTGGATGTGTTGGATTGGTTGAAACTGTTTGAATACAATCATGGGCTCCAGGACATCACCGGGAATGCTTTACTTCCCTGGTTGTTCTCTAGGCTCCCTCCTGTTGCAACTGATGTGGTAATGGAGTTGGGGGAGGCGGATAAGACGGATTACGAAAGTGTGAAACTAGCTTTAATAGCTAGATTCGGGAAGACCCCTTCCCAGTATCTTAAGAGGTTTAGAACCCTCAAAAAGCATGATGGTACCCCTTGGGCTACCTGGGTGAGTGAAGGGTTGAAGAACTTAGAGGGATGGATTAAGGGTTACAAAGTGAACACTTATGAGGGTATGAGGAATCTTTTTATGTTGGAGTCTATTTATGATGGCTGTTCTCCTGAGCTCAGACAGAACTTGGCTGATTTGAAGGAATTGGATTCCCGGAAGCTAGCTAAGGCTGCTGACTTGTGGGTTGCCAACAGGGCTACTCATAAAGATTCTGGGGCAACTCAGAAAAAGGATGGGGGAAAACAGCCTAAAAAAGACTCAAAAGGGAATTCTAATAACTCGCATTCCAAAGAGGGCCCCAAACAAAACCAGAAGGGTAAGCCACAAGGAAAACCACAGCAGAATAGTGTGTCTTCTGGTGCCAAACCGGAAGGAGGTCAGAACAAGCCACCATTCCAGAAAGCATTCGGTAAATGCTTTGTTTGTGGCTCGACTGACCACGTGGAAGGAGATCCCAGATGTAAGGGTAAACCTTCAGGGGTCCAGCTTGTCTCCTTAGCCTTCGCTCCAGAGGAGGAAGTCCAAATGGCAAGTGGAAACTTTCTACTGCTAGCTGACGAACCCATTGGAGTCTCAGCCAGCATTTCTTTAGTATCTCTGGGGTTGTGGTAACAACAGAATTTAGATGTCTATAATTCTATCCCCGATAATACTAAAGAGTATTATAAGGACAGTGTCCAGGTGAATGGTCAGGAGACTCCTGCCATTAGGGACACTGGGGCCAGCATAACTGTGGTGGATAAATCGTTTTTTCAGGCTGCGGATGTTGCTAAGGCACCCAAACGCTTCACCAAGTTAGCTAGAGGGCCTGTGCAGATGCTTCCCCAATTACCAGTTCTCATCCAGTGTAACGACATGACTGTGAAGATACCTGTCAGCATACAGAGTGAGGTACCAGGACGCGTACTGTTGGGTAACGATTTGAAAACTCTCGGAGTTGTATCGCATACTCCAAGACCTCCTAGTAAATGGTTACAGGAGCTAACCAGACCTGCAAGAGAGAGGACCATGCGCAGTACTCTCCAGGAGATGATGAAGAAAGAAATCACTCCTGCTCCACTGGAATTGTCGGCCGCTGTCTCCAAGAAATCAGAAGCGAAAGGGAAACCTAAGACTTCTATCCCGAAACCAGCAGCCAGCATTCCAGTGCAGCCAACACGGTCTTGCCTGCGGTTCTCCAAAGTTACACCCATAACTCCAACTCCAGCCGAGGCTGAGAGGGAGGTACAATCCTGTGTGGTAGAATTAGACTCTGAGGAAGAGCTAATGGAAGGCCAGGAACTCATTGGAGATCTGGATCCTGTTGACCATCCTGAGCTGCAGTCTTTACTGGCAGAAGGTGGACCCAGCAGGGCAGACTTCAGTAAGGGACAGAGAGAATGTCCAACTCTGGAAGGTCTTCACCACCAGGCAGAAGCTCAGGCTGAAGGGCAAGAGCCTGGGAAATACAGGTTGCACTGGGAAGATGGCCTCTTCTACAGTGAACCGACCGAGTCTGCACCTGGAGACTATAAACGACTTGTAGTACCCCAAGCGAACAGACCACAGTTCTTGCAGTTATCCCACGAGATTTCTTTGGCTGGTCACTTGAGTTTCAAGAAGACTAAGGAAAGGCTCTCTCTCTACTTCTATTGGCCGAAGAAGGAGGCCGAAGTAGAAACACACTGCAGGAGCTGCCACACCTGCCAGATCTCTGGTAAGGTTGGCTCCAAGAATGTGGCACCTTTAGTGCCTCTCCCAGTTGTGGGAGTCCCATTTGAGAGAGTAGGGATTGACATTGTTGGTCCCCTTGATCCTCCAACCTCCTCAGGCAACAGGTTTATACTTGTTGTAGTAGACCATGCTACTAGGTATCCTGAGGCAATTCCTATGAGGACTGTTACAGCTCCGGCTGTGGCTAAGGCCCTCCTTGGTATTTTTTCCTAGGGTCGGGTTTCCTAAGGAAGTAATCTCTGACAGGGGGTCAAACTTTATGTCCAACTACATGAAAGCCATGTGGAAAACCTGTGGAGTTACTTACAAGTTCTCAACAGCTTACCACCCACAAACCAATGGGTTGGTAGAACGGTTCAACCGAACCATTAAGAGCATGATAGGTGCTTTAGAGGAACCCCTTAAGCGTAAGTGGGACCTTCTACTGCCATGCCTTCTCTTTGCTTATAGAGAAGTCCCTCAGGAGGGCGTAGGTTACTCGCCCTTCGAACTACTCTATGGTCATCCCGTCAGAGGTCCATTGGCCCTGATTAAGGAGGGGTTGGAGAGTGCTCCTTCCCCCAAGCCAGTCAGAGTGACTGACTACGTGATAGGTCTCCGGAGGAGAATGTCGCACATGATGACGGAAGCAAGCGATAACTTGAAAGCTGGACAAGCATTGGTCAAGCACTGGCACGATCAAAAGGCTAACATGGTTGAGTTCGCTCAAGACCAGCTCGTTCTTGTTATGATCCCAACAAGGCAGAGGGCCTTGCAAGATAAGTGGATGGGACCCTTCCGAGTTGTGGGTAAACTCGGAGAGGTTAACTATCTGGTGGACTTGGGCAATCCCAAGGAGGCTCCGACAGTCTTTCACACCAACCGACTTAAAGCGTATGTCTCACGACCTGATGTAGCAGCGTTGCTTCTAGCGTCATCCGAGGAAGAAGAAGAGAGTGAAGCTCTTCCGGATCTCCTCAGAGGCTTACCTTTAGATGAAAAAATTGAAGGAGTAAATCTCTCCTCCAATCTGACACCCGAGCAACAAGAAGAGTGCAAATCTATGTTGAATCAGTTTGCCTCTCTGTTCTAGCTTTCACCAGGCTTGACCCCTTGGGGCCAGCATGACATACTCACTGGTGACTGTCTGCCAGTCAAAAGCAGAGGATACCGCATGTCAGAAAACGTACGAACCCACATCAAAGGTGAGGTCAGCAAGATGCTTGATCTCGGGGTAATAGAGCCCTCTACTAGTCCATGGTCTAGCCCAGTTGTGTTAGTACCAAAGGCCGGATCTAAAGAACTTAGATTCTGCGTGGATTATAGAGCTCTTAATGCAGTCACCAAGACTGATGCCCACCCTTTGCCAAGAACAGATGAGTTGGTGGATAAACTTGGCGCCGCCAAGTTCCTCAGCACATTTGACTTGACGTCAGGCTATTGGCAAATAGCCCTGACAGACCATGCCAAGGAGAAAACTGCATTTTCTACCCCCGTTGGCTTATACCAGTTTAAGGTAATGCCTTTCGGATTGAAGAATGCACCTGCTACGTTTCAACAGATGATAAACCAGGTTCTGAATGGGATGGAGGACTTCTGCATGGCATACTTGGATGACATCGCAGTGTTCAGCAATTCCTGGGAAGAACATGTAACCCACCTGAGAGATGTTTTGCAGGCTCTTGGACGAGCCAATCTGACTATAAAGGCGAGCAAATGCCAAATTGGTCAGAGTAAGGTAGTCTATCTTGGGCATGAGTTAGGCGGTGGAGAAATAAGGCCTTTGCTGAGTAAAATTGAAGCTGTGCAAAATTGGACAACACCGACTACTCAAACCCAGGTGAGAGCCTTCCTAGGCCTCACTGGGTATTACAGGAATTTCATAGAGAACTATGGGCCCATAGCTTCTCCACTGAATGTCATCTCCTCGCCCAAATTTCCTAAGAAGGTTAGATGGAACGAGGAGTGCAATCAGGCTTTTGAAAACCTGAAAAAGGCTCTTTGCCAAGCCCCAGTACTCAGAGCTCCTGATTACCGCCAACACTTCATTGTGCAGACAGATGCTTCAAATGTAGGAATAGGTGCCGTACTCAGTCAACTGGATGGGAAAGGTAGGGAGCACCCCGTTTGCTTCATTAGCCGCAAGCTGAAGGATCCTGAAACAAGGTGGGCAACAATCGAAAGAGAGTGCTTTGCTATCGTGTGGGCTCTGAAGAAGTTTAGGCCGTACTTGTATGGTTCTACTTTTGTCATTCAGACTGACCACCAACCCTTGAGATGGTTAATGCAAATGAAAGGGGAAAACCCAAAACTATTGAGATGGTCGATCTGCCTGCAAGGGTTTGATTTCACCATTGAGCACAGGTCAGGATGTCACCAACAAAATGCTGATGGTCTCTCTAGGATGTATGTCATCGACTAGAGGTATGAGATTCATCCAGGAGTGGATTAAATCCTCCTGTCCCTTAGTCTGGGGGGGGGCGAGTGTTAGGGAGAATTCTCTGTTTAGGCTGAATTTCCTAACCTAGTGAGTCCCCCAGCAGCTTTGCTGGATTTCGGGAGTTTGTTTTTTTCCATCCTGCCAAGAGTGAGACTCTTTTCCTCCCACTCTTGGACATGTATGTGTGTAATTCCTTTGAATGTCAATGTGTTCTATGGGCTATGGGGTCTTTTACTCCATAGGGTCTCATATGTTTTTCTATGTGTGTTACACCGCACCCTATGTGCCGTAGCACTGGGGCGTCCTAGCGGACCTCCACCATAGACTCCATACCCGGGGACTGACTACTGTCTCCCCGGGCATGTAAAGTCACCATTGGCTTTAGTAGACCTAAATTTACTAACAGAACTAGTAAAAACCATCTTATTGTGGATGTACTAGTAGGGGTAATTCGATTACTCCTGGATCTGTTACTCGAGGGGGCACTGTCCCGTCCCCCCTCGTCGAGTTTTGGCTGGTGGCAGTGGAAACTACTTGTTATGTTCGACCCCGAACCTAACCCTATGGGATTCGTCCCATTGTTGGAGATTGATACTTTTCCTCGTTAATCTCTAACGTACCACCGATCTACTTATCGTAAATAAGTTTATCGGATGGTATTTTCTGCCAGAACTCGGTTTTTAAAATGGCGTCTGTGTTCGTCTCTGTGACTCCTAAACCAAAGGTTGAGCCCTTTGTTCCACTTTTGGCGGGCTCTGTACAGAGACCCTCCAAAGTGGTGCCATTCTGTCTGGGTTACCACAGGGGTGTGGGAGGGGGTTTAGGCACCCTGGACCGAGTTGCCTTCCAACTCCGGTCGCACTCTGGAGTGATTGGCCCAAGTGGTGAGCCTCCCCGCTCACCACTTAACATGTGTTGATTGACAGCTAGGCTGAATGAATGGGGGTTTTCTGCATAAAAGCAGGGCTTTTGGGACTGGATCTTCAGAAGTCGCCACAGGACCTAAGAATCCAACGAGGGTAACGCTGAGCCGACCTGCACGACGACACCTCCGGTGGAGCCCTGCTGAGCCGACTCACCACTTCCCGACGACAGAGGAGATCTCCCTGCCGGAGAGTCTCTTCCCCTGACTGGTGGGAACAACCAGTCCCCTTTGCTTTTTATTCGCCTCAGGACGCAGTGGTCGAATTGCCCGTGCAGCGCACCTCGGCAACCGGATAGCCACTACCCCTGTACCGCGACCAAAAGGTGGTGCCTTGTGACGGAGCACTCCGCGGCTGGTCTCTTCCCTGGTGGTGCACCGGACTTCACTTTTCTTCGACGACGAGAACATCTCTACTCTTGGCAAAGACCCGACGTGCATCCACCACCAGGAACAACTTCCCCTGCCGAAAGCTGCCCTCCACAACAAGGTACCGTGTCCACCTGGCTTCCCTTTCGATCAGTTCTGGTGAGGTTTCTTAATCCTCTCCTTTCCGTTGGGTCGCTTCCAAGCTTTTCTCATTTATTGTTCTGAACTGGTTCAATCTGCCGATAACAATTTGCTACAAAGACTTGAATGCATCTCCACTAGAGACTTTTTGGGACATATCGCCTTGCCTCTCTCTGAGTGGGCCTGGCCTCTGAACTTTATGATCTATTGTGGTTCTTGCCTTCTTACCGTACATTTTACCCGTGAAGTATTGAACTGTGTTGATTTCGTAACCTGCCTATCTTTTTCTCTCCCGTCCTAACTAATATTAGAGTGCCATCTAGGTTGAGGTAAATACCTCTGTCTGTAAATAAGTTGTGTCGGTAGAACCTAGACTTGTGGAAATATTGCTAGGGGGATTGATCGTTTCTGCTTCGTAGAGTAATTGTGTTGGATTTGTTTGCCGTGAAAGTGCCATAGTGTTTTTAATAGACGTTTCGTTATAAATAAATACCTTAATATCTTTACACTAAGCCTCGTTGCGTGTTTGCTTGTCTTGCTGGGAAGAATTGCCCTATTTTGTATACTCCACATACTGCTCATCTCTTCTTGAGGGAAGTCTGACTGCTCAGCCACAGCTACCAAGTGAATCTGTGTGGTACAGACTGCTACCAAGTGGGTTCACCGCCAAACACCTGTAGTCCTAAATCTTTTGCAGTGGTCCCAGAGGGAACTGCACAAGTCTCCGCCTAACAGGGGGGAACACGAGGGAGACACAGGGCATGAGCGGGGGTTTGGGGGCAACAGGAGACAGACACGGGGCATGAGCGGGGGTGGGGCCAACAGGAGAGAGACACGGGGCATGAGCGGGTGGTGGGGAGAACAGGAGACAGACACGGGGCATGAGCGGGGGGTGGGGAGAACAGGAGACAGACACGGGGCATGAGCGGGGGATGGGGAACAGGAGACAGATACGGGGCATGAGCAGGTGTGGGGAGAACAGGAGACAGGCACGGGCCATGAGCAGGGGGGTGGGGGGCAACAGGAGACAGACACGGGGCATGAGCGGGGTTGTGGGGGGCAACAGGAGAGAGACACGGGCATGAGCGCGAAGTGGGGGGTACAGGAGACAGACACGGGGCATGGGTGGGGGCAACAAGAGACAGACACGGGGCATGAGCGGGGGGTGGGGGGAACAGGAGACAGTAACGGGGCATGAGCAGGGGTGGGGGGAACTGAAGACAGACACGGGGCATGAGCAGGGGGGTGGGGGGCGACAGGAGAGAGACACGGGGCATGAGCGGGGGGTGGGGGGGTACAGGAGACAGACACGGGACATGAGCAGGGGGTGGGGGGCAACAGGAGAGAGACACAGGGCATGAACTGGTGGGTGGGGGGGTACAGGATACAGACATGGGGCATGAGCGGGGGGGCAACAGGAGAGAGACACGGGGCATGAGCGGGGGGTGGTGGGAACAGGAGACAGACACGGGGCATCAGCGGGGGGTGGGGAGAACAACAGAGACAGACACGGGGCATGAGCGGGGGTGGGGGGCAACAGGAGACAGACAAGGGGCATGAGCGCAGGGTGGGGGGTAACAGGAGACAGACACGGGGCATGAGCGGGGGGTGGGAGGCAACAGGAGACAGACACGGGGCATGAGCGGGGGGTGGGAGGGAACAGGAGACAGACACAGGCCATGAGCGGGGGGTGGGGGGCAACAGGTGACAGGCACGAGGCATGAGCGGGGGGTGGGGGGAACACGAGGGAGACATGTGGCATGAGCGGGGGGGTAGGGGGTAACACGAGGGAAACACGGGGCATGAGTGGGGGGTGGGGGGAACACGAGAGATACACGGGGCATGAGCGTGGGGTCGGGGGCAACAGGAGACAGACACGGGGCATGAGCGGGGGGTGGGGCCAACAGGAGACAGACACAGGGCATGAGCGGGGGGTGGGGAGAACAGGAGACAGACACGGGGCATGAGCGGGGGGGTGGGGAGAACAGGAGACAGACACGGGGCATGAGCGGGGGATGGGGGAACAGGAGACAGACACGGGGCATGAGCGGGGGTGTCGAGAACAGGAGACAGACACGGGGCATGAGTGGGGTGGGTGGGGGGCAACAGGAGACAGACATGGGGCATGAGCGGGGGGGTGGGGGGGCTACAGGAGAGAGACACGGGGCATGAGCGCGGAGTGGGGGTCAGGAGACAGACACGGGGCATGGGTGGGGGGTGGGGGGAACAGGAGACAGACACGGGGCATGAGCTGGGGGGTGGGGGGCGACAGAAGAGAGACACGGGGCATGAGCGGGGGGTGGGGGGGTACAGGAGACAGACACGGGACATGAGCAGGGGGTGGGGGGCAACAGGAGAGAGACACGGGGCATGAGCTGGTGGGTGGGGGGGTACAGGATACAGACACGGGGCATGAGCAGGGGGCAACAGGAGAGAGACACAGGGCATGCGCGGGTGGGGGGAAAAGGAGACAGACATGGGGCATGAGTGGGGGGCAACAGGAGAGAGACACGGGGCATGAGCGGGTGGGGGGAACAGGAGACAGACACGGGGCATGAGCGGGGGGTGGGGGGGTACAGGAGACAGACACGGGGCATGAGCGGGGGTTGGGGGGGTACAGGAGACAGACACGGGGAATGAGCCGGGGGTGGGGGGCAACAGGAAAGAGACACAGGGCATGAGCGGGGGTGGTAGGAACAAGAGACAGACGCAGGGCATCAGCGGGGGGTGGGGGGAACAACAGAGACAGACACGGGGCACGAGCGGGGGGTGGGGGGCAACAGGAGACAGACACGGGGCATGAGCGGGGGGTGGGGGTCAACAGGAGACAGACATGGGGCATGAGCGAGGGGTGGGAGGCAACAGGAGACAGACACGGGGCATGAGCGGGGGGTGGGAGGGAACAGGAGACAGACACAGGCCATGAGCGGGGGGGTGGGGGGCAACAGGAGACAGGCACGGGGCATGAGCGGGGGGTGGGGAGAACAGGAGACAGACAGGGGGCATGAGCGGGGGCTGGGGGCAACAGGAGACAGACACAGGGCATGAGCAGGGGGTGGGGGGCAACAGGAGAGACACCGGGCATGAGCGGGGGGTGGGGGGAACAGGAGACAGACACAGAGCATGAGCGGGGGGTGAGGGGAACAACAGACACGGGGCATGAGCGGGGGGTGGAGAGAACAGACACGGGGCATGAGGGGAACAGGAGACAGACACGGGGCATGAGCGGGGGGTGGGGGAGGGAGAGAGACACACGGGGCATGAGCGGGTGGTGGGCGGGAGGGGGAGAGACACACAGGGCATGAGCGGGCGTGGGGGGGAAGGAGAGAGACACACGGGGCATGAGCAGGGGGTGGTGGGAAGGGGAGAGAGACACAAAGGGCTTGAGTGGGGATGGGGGGAGGGAGAGAGACACACGGGGCATGAGCAGGGGGTTGGGGGGAGGGAGAGACACACGGGGCATGAGCGGGTGGTGGGCGGGAGGGGGAGAGACACACGGGGCATGAGCGGGGGGTGGGCGGGAGGGGGAGAGACACACAGGGCATGAGCGGGGGGATGGGCGTGAGGGGGAGAGACACATGAGGCATGAGCGGGGGGTGGGTGTTAGGGGAGAGACACACGGGGCAGGAGCGGGGGTTGGGGGGAGGGAGAGAGACACATGGGGCATGAGCGGGGGTGGGGGGGAGGGAGAGAGACACACGAGGCATGAGCAGGGGTGGGGGGAAGGGGAGAGACACGGGGCATGAGCAGGGGTGGGAAGGAGGGAGAAAGACACACGGGGCATGAGCGGGGGTGGGGGGAAGGGGAGAGACACACGGGGCATGAGCGGGGGTGGGGGGAAGGGGAGAGACACACGGGGCATGAGCGGAGGGTGGGCGGGAGGGGGAGAGACACACAGGGCATGAGCGGGGGTGGGAGGGGGAAAGACACACAGCGCAAGAGCGGGGGTGGGCAGGAGGTGGAGAGACACACAGGGCATGAGCGGGGGAGGGGGGAGGGAGAGAGACACACGAGGCATGAGCAGGGGGTGGGGGAAGGGGAGAGAGACACGGGGCATGAGCGGGGGTGGAGGGGAGGGAGAGAGACACGGGGCATGAGCGGGGGTGGGAGGAGGGAGAGAGACACACGAGGCATGAGCGGGGGGTGGGGGGAAGGGAAGAGAGACACGGGGCATGAGCGGGGGTAGAGGGGAGGGAGAGAGACACGGGGCATGAGCGGGGGTGGGGGGAGGGAGAGAGACACACGGGTCATGAGCGGGGGGTGGGCGGGAGGGGGAGAGACACATGGGGCATGAGTGGGGGGTGGGCGGGAGGGGGAGAGACACATGGGGCATGAGCAGGGGTGGGCGGGGTTGGGATAGACACATGGGTCATGAGCGGGGGGTGGGCGGGAGGGGGAGAGTACATGGGGCATGAGCGGGGGATGGGCAATAGGGGGAGAGAAACACGGGGCATGAGCGGGGGTAGGCAGAGGGGGAGAGACACATGGGGCATGAGCGGGGGTGGGGAGGAGGGAGAGAGACACACGGGGCAAGAGCGGGGGTGGGGGGGAGGGAGAGAGACACACGAGGCATGAGCGGGGGGTGGGGGGAAGGGGAGAGAGACACGGGGCATGAGCGGGAGTGGAGGGAAGGGAGAGAGACACACGGGGCATGAGCGGGGGGTGGGGGGAAGGGGAGAGAGACACGGGGCATGAGCGGGGGTGGAGGGGAGGGAGAGAGACACACGGGGCATGAGCGGGGGTGGGGGGAGGTCGAGAGACATGGGGCATGAGCGGGGGTGGAGGGGAGGGAGAGAGACACGCGGCAGGGGTGAGGTGGAGGGAGAGAGACACACGGGGCATGAGCGGGGGTGGGGGGGGAGGGAGAGAGACACACGGGGCATGAGTGGAGGCTGGGCGGGAGGGGGAGAGACACACGGGGCATGAGCGGTGGGTGGGAGGGAGGGGGAGAGACACACAGGGCATGAGCGGGGGGTGGGCGGTAGGGGGAGAGACACACGGGGCATGAGCGGGGGTGGGGGGAGGGGGAGAGACACGGGCATGAGCGGGGTGGGCGGGAGGGGGAGAGACACACGGGGCATGAGCGGGGTTGGGGGGAGGGAGAGAGACACACGGGGCATGAGCGGGGTGGGGGGGAGGGAAAGAGACACACGGGGCATGAGCGGGGGTGGAGGGGAGGGAGAGAGACACACGGGTCATGAGCGGGGGTGTGGGGAGGGAGAGAGACACACGGGGCGTGAGCGGGGGTGGGGCGGAGGGAGAGAGACACACGGGGCATGGGGTGGGCGGGAGGGGGAGAGACACACGGGGCATGAGCGGGGGAGGGGGTAGGGGAGAGAGACACACAGGGCATGAGCGGGGGGTGGGGGGAGGGAAAGAGACACACGGGGCATGAGCGGGGGTGGAGGGGAGGGGGAGAGACACACGGGGCATGAGCGGGGGTGGGAGGGGGAAAGACACACAGCGCAAGAGCGGGGGTGGGCAGGAGGTGGAGTGACACACAGGGCATGAGCGGGGGAGGGGGGAGGGAGAGAGACACACGAGGCATGAGCAGGGGGTGGGGGAAGGGGAGAGAGACACGGGGCATGAGCGAGGGTGGGGGGAAGGGAAGAGAGACACGGGGCATGAGCGGGGGTAGAGGGGAGAGAGAGAGACACGGGGCATGAGCGGGGGTGGGGGGAGGGAGAGAGACACACGGGTCATGAGCGGGGGGTGGGCGGGAGGGGGAGAGACACATGGGTCATGAGCGGGGGGTGGGCGGGAGGGGGAGAGACACATGGGGCATGAGCGGGGGTGGGGAGGAGGGAGAGAGACACACGGGGCAAAAGCGGGGGTAGGGGGGAGGGAGAGAGACACACGAGGCATGAGCGGGGGGTGGGGGAAGGGGAGAGAGACACGGGGCATGAGCGGGAGTGGAGGGGAGGGAGAGAGACACGGGGCATGAGCGGGGGTGGTGGGGAGGGAGAGAGACACACGGGGCATGAGCGGGGGTGGGGGGTAGGGAGAGAGACATGGGGCATGAGCGGGGGTGGAGGGGAGGGAGAGAGACACGGGGCAGGGGTGGGGGGGAGAGAGAGAGACACACGGGGCATGAGCGGGGGTGGGGGGAGGGAGAGAGACACACGGGGCATTAGCGGAGGGTGGGCGGGAGGGGGAGAGACACACGAGGTATGAGCGGGGGGTGGGGGGAAGGGGAGAGAGACAGGGGGCATGAGCGGGAGTGGAGGGAAGGGAGAGAGACACACGGGGCATGAGCGGGGGGGTGGGGGGAAGGGGAGAGAGACACGGGGCATGAGCGGGGGTGGAGGGGAGGGAGAGAGACACACGGGGCATGAGCGGGGGTGGGGGGAGGTCGAGAGACATGGGGCATGAGCGGGGGTGGAGGGGAGGGAGAGAGACACGTGGCAGGGGTGGGGGGGAGGGAGAGAGACACACGGGGCATGAGCGGGGGTGGGGGGGGGGAGAGAGACACACGGGGCATGAGCGGAGGCTGGGCGGGAGGGGGAGAGACACACGGGGCATGAGCGGTGGGTGGGAGGGGGGGGAGAGACACACAGGGCATGAGCGGGGGGTGGGCGGTAGGGGGAGAGACACACGGGGCATGAGCGGGGGTGGGGGGAGGGGGAGAGACACGGGGCATGAGCGGGGTGGGCGGGAGGGGGAGAGACACACGGGGCATGAGCGGGGTTGGGGGGAGGGAGAGAGACACACGGGGCATGAGCGGGGTGGGGGGAGGGAAAGAGACACACAGGGCATGAGCGGGGGTGGAGGGGAGGGAGAGAGACACACGGGGCATGAGCGGGGGTGTGGCGAGGGAGAGAGACACACGGGGCGTGAGCGGGGGTGGGGCGGAGGGAGAGAGACACACGGGGCATGGGGTGGGCGGGAGGGGGAGAGACACACGGGGCATGAGCGGGGGCGGGGAGGAGACAGAGCGACACACGAGGCATGAGCGGGGGTGGGGGTAGGGGAGAGAGACACACAGGGCATGAGCGGGGGGTGGGGGGAGGGAAAGAGACACACGGGGCCTGAGCGGGGGTGGAGGGGAGGGGGAGAGACACACGGGGCATGAGCGGGGGTGGGAGGGGGAAAGACACACAGCACGAGAGCGGGGGTGGGCAGGAGGTGGAGTGACACACAGGGCATGAGCGGGGGAGGGGGGAGGGAGAGAGACACACGAGGCATGAGCAGGGGGTGGGGGAAGGGGAGAGAGACACGGGGCATGAGCGGGGGTGGGGGGAAGGGAAGAGAGACACGGGGCATGAGCGGGGGTAGAGGGGAGGGAGAGAGACACGGGGCATGAGCGGGGGTGGGGGGAGGGAGAGAGACACACGGGTCATGAGCGGGGGGTGGGCGGGAGGGGGAGAGACACATGGGTCATGAGCGGGGGGTGGGCGGGAGGGGGAGAGACACATGGGGCATGAGCGGGGGTGGGGAGGAGGGAGAGAGACACACGGGGCAAGAGCGGGGGTAGGGGGGAGGGAGAGAGACACACGAGGCATGAGCGGGGGGTGGGGGGAAGGGGAGAGAGACATGGGGCATGAGCGGGAGTGGAGGGGAGGGAGAGAGACACGGGGCATGAGCAGGGGTGGTGGGGAGGGAGAGAGACACATGGGGCATGAGCGGGGGCGGGGGGGAGAGAGACATGGGGCATGAGCGGGGGTGGAGGGGAGGGAGAGAGACACGGGGCAGTGGTGGGGGGGAGAGAGAGAGACACACGGTGCATGAGCGGGGGTGGGGGGGAGGGAGAGAGACACACAGGGCATTAGCGGAGGGTTGCCGGGAGGGGGAGAGACACACGGGGCATGAGCGGTGGGTGGGAGGGAGGGGGAGCAACACAGGGCATGAGCGGGGGGTGGGCGGGAGGGGGAGAGACACACGGGGCATGAGCGGGGGTGGGGGGAGGGGGAGAGACACGGGGCATGAGCGGGGTGGGCAGGAGGGGGAGAGACACACGGGGCATGAGCGGGATGGGGGAGGGAAAGAGACACACGGGGCATGAGCGGGGGTGGAGGGGAGGGAGAGAGACACACGGGGCATGAGCGGGGGTGTGGGGAGGGAGAGAGACACACGGGGCGTGAGCGGGGGTGGGGCGGAGGGAGAGAGACACACGAGGCATGAGCATGGGGTGGGCGGGAGGGGGAGAGACACACGGGGCATGAGCGGGGGTGGGGTGGAGCGAGCGCAACACACGAGGCAAGAGCGGGGGTATGGGGAAGGGGAGAGAGACACACAGGGCATGAGCGGGGGGTGGGGGGAGGGAAAGAGACACACGGGGCATGAGCGGGGGTGGAGGGGAGGGAGAGAGACACACGGGGCGTGAGCGGGGGTGGGGCGGAGGGAGAGAGACACACGGGGCATGAGCATGGGGTGGGCGGGAGGGGGAGAGACACACGGTGCATGAGTGGGGGTGGGGGGGAGGGAGAGAGACACACAGGGCATTAGTGGGGGGGTGGGGGGAAGGGGAGAGAGACACACAGGGCATGAGCGGGGGGTGGGGGGAGGGAGAGAGACACACGGAGCATGAGCGGGGGGGAGGGAGAGAGACACATGGGGTATGAGCGGGGGTGGGAGGGAGGTTCGAGAGACACACGGGGCATGGGCACGGGGTGGGGAGAGAGGGAGAGAGACACACGGCTTTCGTGTGCAGGTGGCAGATCCCGCTCCTCGGCCCTTCCGCTGGCCACCGTGTGCCGATGGCGTGAGCGGGGGGCTGGAGGAACAGGGGAGACACGGATCATGAGTGGGGGTGGGGGGGACAAGAAGGAAACACGGGGCATGAGCGGGGGTGGGAGGAACAGGAGACAGACACAAGACTTACTGTGCAGGCGGTGAGGAACAAAGATGGCGGGCGTCTCTGAAGCCAGACGCACTGCACGCTTTCACCGCATCCAATGAGAGAGCATGTCAGATGTCCGCGGACATCACGCAAGCTGCTTGCCCAATCACCGTCCTGTCCGTGGAGCGAACAGGGAAGTGTGTCCGCGAAGCGAACACAGATATCACTATTTTTTTTCACTTACATTTTTGTCATTTTTTAAAAATGGACGGATTTACACCAAATAAAGCAAAGCACGCTTTTGGGACCAAGCCGCCACTCCTGCCGCAAATTTGGTGTAAATCCGTCCAGCGGTTTGGGCTGTAGGCGTGAGCAAAGTTTTTTTCCCATTATGTCTATGGGAAAAAAAAATTTTGGGACCCCCACCTACAACTTTGCCCCCCCTGGACAAATACTCACCAAACTTTGCAAAAAAAATTTAGAGTGACACAAATACTTTTTTTGCAAAGTTTGGTGAGGATTCGTCCATGGAGAGCGAAGTTATAAGCCGCCCAAAAAGTACTCTTCCTATGGAAACACCAACTTAACCATAACTACTTGGCCACTACTGTGGCCATGTAATATATATATATATTCAGTGAAAAAACTTTGTTAAAGGGACGTTATGGTTAAGTTGCGCTACTAAAAACCTATGAAATTCTGTGAAAAAACTTTGTCAAATGGATGTTATGGTTCCAAGTAAAAACCGAAAAACCCTTAAAATTCGCCCGTTATGGTAAACTAAGCAACCATAACTCATGCCACTACCGTGCACTGCTAAGACTAACACCCAGGACATCAAAGATGACATCACAAATGTCATTGATGACATCACTGATGACATCACATGTGTATGTACTTTTCATGAAATATGTGTACAAGGGATTCTTATTATAATGTTGCGAAACAAGTGTCAAGGATCATTGCAATAAATATCATACCCTAATTAGTGCATTGAACGATGCATTGATATAAATAGCATTCTATTATGGGGTTTTATCTAGTATACTAGGCTACTCATACAGAAACATAACATTGTGTGCAGCGTACAAGATGAAGGTATAATATTTGTAATGTTAATATGTTGAATAATGAAATGATAATTGTTTTCTTAATAGATTTTTGTGTACTGTGAAAAATGTAATACTAGCTAATAAAACACATGTATTACATAATTGCATTACTATAGACAAAACACAAAGACACAAGAACACATACCAATATGGGTATATACAGGGAAAGTGAAGTTAGCAGAAAAGCACAAGTAGTAGCACAAACAATTCATAACTTAACTGATTATTTTCATGCAAATAAATGATTGCTCTGTTTCAAAGCTATTTACCCTATGTGTATGTCTCACTTGATGTCATTGGACCCTAAGGAAAGTAATGTGAGTACAATGTATACAAATATGACCATATACAGGGAAAGTACAGCCATAAAAAAAAACCAGAACTATCAGAAAGTGTTCATAAGTCTATTGATTATCTTTATGCACAAAAAGGATTGCTGTCTTTCAAGTTTGTGTCTTCCCGTATGTATATGTTTCATATGATGTGACTGGACTCTAAGGGAATTACTGTAAGAACCTACTTGAAGGATACGTCTACGAATAAAATAAAATTTTTAGTTTCTGACGGTTACTGAAGAAAACCAGGTGGCCTAGATATGTCAGCAAAAGAAAAAAGAGTGAGCCAGACATGTGATGTCATCAGTGATGTCATCAATGACATTTGTGATGTCATCTTTGATGTCCTGGGTGGTAGTCTTAGCAGTGCGCGGTGGTGGCGCGAGTTATGGTTGCTTAGCTTACCATAACTGGCGAATTTCAAGGGTTTTTCAGTTTTACTTGGAACCATAACGTCCCTTTGACAAAGTTTTTTCACTGAATTTCATAGGTTTTTAGTAGCGCAACTTAACCAAAACGTCCCTTTAACAAAGTTTTTTCAGTGAATTTCATAGGTTTTTATTAGTGCAACTTAACCATAACATCCTTTTCAATAGATGAAGACCACTAACATCTTATGTCCTCAAAGTGGGAACGGCGGGTGGTAAAAAAACCAAAAAGATTTTGCTTCCTACAGGAAGTAAAATCTTTTACCAAGATGGCCACCATGGAAAGGGAAGGCGGGGTGTATAAAGAACACAACAGGGCATCAGTGGGTGGTGGGGGGGAACAGGGGAGACACATGGGCATGAGCGGGGGGTGAGAGGGAACAGGGTACAAACATGGCATGAGCAGGGGGTGGGGGGAAAAGGAAGGAAACACGGGGCATGAGCGGTGGTGGGGGGCAACAGGAGACAGACACGGGGCATGAGCGGGGGGTGACAGGAGACAGACACGGGGCATGAGCGGGGGGTGGGGGGCAACAGGAGACAGACACGGGGCATGAGCGGGGGGTAGGGAGAACAGGAGACAGACACGGAGCATGAGCGGGGGTGGGGAGAACAGGAGACAGACACGGGGCATGTGCGGGGGGTGGGGGGCAACAGGAGAGACACGGGGCTTGAGCAGGGGTGGGGGGCAACAGGATAAACACGGGGCATGAGCGGGGGGTCATAAGAACAGAAGACAGACATGGGGCATGAGCAAGGGGTGGGGGGAACAGGAGACAGACATGGGGCATGAGCGGGGGGTGGGGAGAACAGACACAGGGCATGAGCGGGGGGGTGGGGGGCAACAGGAGACAGACACGGGGCATGAGCGGGGGGTGGGAGGAACAGGAGACAGACACGGGGCATGAGCGGGGGGTGGGGAGAACAGGAGACAGACACGTGGCATGAGCGGGGTGGTGGGGGTCAACAAGAGAGAGACACGGGGCATGAGCGGTGGGGGGAACAGGAGACAGACACGGGGCATGAGCGGGTGGGGGGAACAGGAGACAGACACGGGGCATGAGCGGGGGTTGGTGGGGCAACAGGAGATAGACACGGGGCATGAGCGGGGTGTGGGGGAACAGGACACAGACACGGGGCATGAGCGGGGGGTGAGGAGAACAGGAGACAACACGGGGCATGAGCGGGGGGTGTGGGGGGCAACAGGAGACAGACACGGCACATGAGGGGAACAGGAGACAGAAACGGGCATGAGCGGGGGGTGGGGAGTACAGGAGACAGGCACAGGGCATGAGCGGGGGGAACAGAAGACAGACACGGGGCATGAGCGGGGGGTGGGGGAAAGGGGAGAGTGACACACGGGGCATGAGCGGGGGTTGGGGGAGGGAGAGAGACCCTCGGGGCATGAGCGGGGGTTAGGGGAGGGAGAGGGACACACGGGGCATGAGCGGGGGTGGGGGAGAGGGGGAGAGGCACACAGGGCATGAGCGAGAGGGGGAGAGACACAAAAGACATGAGCGGGGTGGGCAGGAGGGGGAGAGACACACACAGCATGAGCGGGGGTGGGCGAGAGGGGGAAAGACATGGGGCAAGAGCAGGGGTGGGGGGAGGGGGGAAAGACACGGGGCAAGAGCAGGGGTGGCCGGGAGGAGGAAAGACACGGGGCAAGAGCGGGGGTGGGCCGGAGGGGGAAAGACACACGGGGCAAGAGTGGGGGTGGGCGGAAGGGAGAGAGACAAACGAGGCATGAGCGGGGGTGGGGGGAAGGGGAGAGAGACACACGGGGCATGAGAGGGGGGTGGGCGGGAGGGGGAGAGACACATGGGGCATGAGCGGGGGTGTTAGGCAGAAACCTGTGCAGTTCCCTCTGGGACCACTGCAAAAGATTTAGGACTACAGGCGTTGGCGGTGAACCCACTTGGTTGCAGTCTGTACCACACAGATTCACGTGGTAGCTGTGGCTGAGCAGTCAGACTTCTCTCAAGAAAAGTTGAGCAGTATGTGGAGTATACAAAATAGGGCAATTCTTCACAGCAAGACAAGCAAACACGCAACGAGGCTTAGTGTAAAGATATTAAGGCATTTATTTATAACAGAACATCTATGAAAAACACTAAGGCAAATCACGGCAAACAAATCAAACACAATTACTCTACGAAGTCGAAAACGGTCAATCCCCCTAGCAATATTTCGACAACTCTAGGTTCTACCGGTATCACTTATTTTCAGACAGAGGTGTATACCTCAACCCAGATGACACTCGAATATTAGTTAGGACGGGAGAGAAAAAGATAGGCAGGTCATGAAATCAACACAGTTCAATCCTACGCAGATAAAATGCAAGGCAAGAAGGCAAGAACCACAATAGATCGTAAAGTTCAAAGGCCAGGCCCACTCGGAGAGAGGCAAGGCGCGATGTCCCAAAAAGTCTCTAGTGTAGATGCATTCAAGTCTGTATAGCAAATTGTTATTGGCAGGTTGAACCAGTTCAGAACAAAGGATGAGAAAAGCTTGGAGGCGACCCAACGGAACGGAGAGGATTAAGACACCTCACTCGAACCGATCGAAAGGGAAGCCAGGCGGACACGGTACCTTGTTGTGGAGGGCAGCTCCGGCGGGGGCAGTTGTTCCTGGTGGTGGATGCACGGCGGGTCTTTGCCAAGAGTAGGTATGATCTCGTCGTCGAAGAAAATGAAGTGCGGTGCACCACCAGGGAAGAGACCAGCCGCGGAGTGCTCTGTCACAAGGCACCACCTTTTGGTCGCGGTTCAGGGGTAGTGGCTATCCGGTTGCCGGGGTGCTCTGCACGGGAAATTTGACCACTGCGTCCTGAGGCGAATAAAAAGCAAAGGGGACTGGTTGTTCCCACCAGACAGGCGAAGATACTCTCCGGCAGGGAGATCTCCTCTGTCGTCGGGAAGTGGTGAGTCGGTTCCGCAGGGCTCCACCGGAGGTGTCGTCGTGCAGGTCGGCTCAGCGTTACCCTCGTCGGATTCTTAGGTCCTGTGGCGACTTCTGAAGATCCAGTCCCAAAAGCCCTGCTTTTATGCAGAAAACCCCCATTCATTCAGCCTAGCTGTCAATCAACACATGCTAAGTGGTGAGCGGGAACGCTCACCACTTGGGCCAATCACTCCAGAGTGCGACCTGAGTTGGCAAGGCAACTCGGTCCAGGGTGCCTAAACCCCCTCCCACACCCCTGACGTAACCCAGACAGAATGGCACCACTTTGGAGGGTCTCTGTACAGAGGCCCGCCAAAAGTGGAACAAAGGGCTCAACCTTTGGTTTAGGAGTCACAGAGACGAACACAGACGCCATTTTACAAACCGAGTTCTGGCAGAAAATACCATCCGATAAACTTATTTACGATAAGTAGATCGGTGGTACGTTAGAGATTAACGAGAAAAAGTATCAATCTCCAACAATGGGACGAATCCCATAGGGTTATGCTCGGGGTCGAACATAACAAGTAGTTTCCACTGCCACCAGCCAAAACTGGACGAGGGGGGACGGGACAGTGCCCCCTCGAGTAACAGGTCTAGGAGTCATCGAAGTACCCCTACTGGTACGTCCACAATAAGATGGTTTGTACTAGTCCTGTTAGTAAATTTAGGTCTAGTAAAGCCAATGGTGACTTTACATGCCCGGGGAGGCAGTAGTCAGTCCCCGGGTATGGAGTCTATGGTGGGGGCCCGCTAGGATGCCCCAGTGTTACGGCACGTAGGGTGCGGTGTAACACACATAGAAAAACATATGAGACCCTATGGAGTAAAAGACCCCATAGCCCATCGAACACATTGACATTTCAAAGGAATTACACACACATACATGTCCAAGAGTGGGAGAAAAGAGTCTCACTCTTGGCAGGATGGAAAAAACAAACTCCAGAAATCCAGCAAAGCTGCTGGGGGACTCACTAGGTTAGGAAATTCAGCCTAAACAGAGAATTCTCCCTAACAGGGGGGTGGGCGGGAGGGGGAGAGACACACGGGGCATGAGCGGGGGGTGGGCGGGAGGGCGATACACACACGGGGCATGAGAGGCGGGTGGGCGGGAGGGGGAGAGACACACTGGACATGAGCGGGGGTGGGCGGGAGGGGGAGACACACACGGGGCATGAGCGGGGAGTGGGCGGGAGGGGGAGAGACACACAGGGCATGAGCGGGGGTTGGGCGGCAAGTGGGTTTAGAGACACACGGGACATGAGTGGGGGGTGGGCGGCCGGTGGGGAGAAGACACACGGGACATGAGCGGGGGGTGGGCGGCGGGTGGGTTTAGAGACACACGGGACATGAGTGGGGGGTGGGCGGCCGGTGGGGAGAAGACACACGGGACATGAGCGGGGGGTGGGCGGCGGGTGGGGAGAGACACACGGACATGAGCGGGGGTGGGCGGCGGGTGGGGAGAGACACACAGACATGAGCGGGGGGTGGGCGGGAGGGAGAAAGACACACGGACATGAGCGGGGGGTGGGCGGGAGGGAGAAAGACACACGGACATGAGCGGGGGGTGGGCGGGAGGGCGAAAGACACACGGAAATGAGCGGGGGTGGGCGGGAGGGTAGAAAGACACACGGACATGAGCGGGGGTGGGCGGCAGGGAGAAAGACACACAGAGTTCGTGTGCAGGCGGCAGTTCCCGCTCCTCGGCCCTGCGCTGGCCACCGTGTGCCAATTGCGTGAGCGGGGGGCTGGAGGAAAAGGGAAGACACGGAGCATGAGTGGCGGTGACAAGAAGGACACACGGGGCATGAGCGGGGGTGTGGGAGGAACAGGAGACAGACACAGGCATGAGCGGGGGTGGGGGACTTACTGTGCAGGCGGGATACAAAGCCTCTCATGCGAGGAACAAAGATGGCGGGCGTCTCTGAAGCCAGACGCACTGCACGCTTTCACCGCATCCAATGAGAGAGCATGTCAGATGTCCGCGGACATCACGCTAGCTGCTTGCCCAATCACCGTCCTTTCCGCGGAGCAAACAGGGAAGTGTGTCCGCAAAGCGAACACAGATATCACTAATTTTTTTCACTTACATTTTTGTCATTTTATTAAAAACTACTTGACGGATTTACACCAAATAAAGCAAAGCACGCTTTCGGGATCAAGCCACCACTCCTGCCGCAAATTTGGTGTAAATCCGTCCAGCGTTTTGGACTGTAGGCGTGAGCAAAGGTTTTTCCCATTATGTCTATGGGAAAAAACAAGTTTTGGGACCCCCCCTATAACTTTGCCCCCCCTGGACGAATCCTCACCAACCTTTGCAAAAAAATTCAGTGACCCAAATACTTTTTTTGCAAAGTTTGGTGAGGATTCGTCCAGGGAGAACGAAGTTATAAGCTGCCCAAAAAGTGCTCTTCCTATGGAAACAGCAACTTAACCATAACTACATGGCCACTACCGTGGCCATGTAATATGTAGCAAAAACGTTGTTAAACGGACATTATGGTTATGTTGCAGCACTACAAAACCTATGAAATTCAATGGAAAAATGTTCTTACAGGGACGTTATGGTTACAGGTAAATCCTAAAAGCCCTGGAAATTCACAAGTTATGGTACGCTAAACAACCCTAACTCACACTACCACTCTGCACTGCAAGGACTAACACCCAAGACATCAAAGATGACATCACAAATGTCATTTTTGACATGACTGATGACATCACAAGCATGGAACCCTCTTTTTTGGGGTTTAGGGGTTTTAGGTTTTACCAGTAACCATAACGTCGAAAGTTTTTCCATTGAATTTCATAGGTTTTTTAGTTGTGCAACTTAACCATAACGTCCCTTTAACAATGTTTTTTGTTAGTGAATTTCATAGCTTTTTAGTAGGGCACTGTAAACGTAAGTTTCCTTTAGCATATTGTATTTAGAAATTATGCTATGTTTCAAATAACACAGATGTATCGTAACGTTCCTTTAGGAATGATTTTTGTACGTGATTATCACAAAATTCTCCTTTTAGAATGTGGCAAAGCAAGTGGCATTGAAGGGAGTAAGTGTGACGCACATCGTAGACCCTCCATACAGTTGTTTGCTAAATGGAAGGAACAGTGGTAGTGTGGAAAACCCTGCAGTTGAAATAGGTAGAAATAGGTACCAAATGAAAGAAATGGTTGTGCGTGTTGCAGTGCGTTTTGAAGGGTGTAAGAGCGCAACAACAAACACAAACATTGTTCCTGCACTTCCAAAAAGGGCACCAAAGCAATGAGTGTACAGCAGGCACAAAAGGAACATGCAGTTTAGAAAAAAGAACACTATTTGTGGGGGAAAAATGCTTGCGCTGATAAAAGATAGAATGCCATTTGTATAGTAGAACAATGGCACAAGTTGTAAAAGACACTTCTGAACAATATACTGCACTGTGTCCATTTTGGCGCCAAATTAAAAATAACATCCCTAAATGGGTGGCTGCATATTGAGAAACACAATTATGCAGGAGATCGGATACAGGATCATTTCCTGCCCTCTGCCTCCCTCAGCACAAACGCCACTATATGTTGTGTTACATGGTGTGCATTTCTCCCTACACAATCAACAACAATAATGTCATCTACATTGAGTGTCACCAAACTCTCACACAAAGAAACCAAAAGCAATCACTTCAGTGTAGGTGTTCCATACATATTCAAACCCACATGATACACTGCACACAACTCCCATCGGACGCAATTTTGCATAGACTGTCAAGTAATGTATGTGCCATTCACCCACAGAGCATACGCTGTCCCTCGTACAACACACAGCCATAAGCTCACCCTCTGAAGTATGGTTAACAAACATACTGTATAGCACGTTGGGTGTGCATTGCACATGCAGAAAGCTTATTGTGCAATCCTGTGTCCTCCACAATCTCAAACAGAATATGCACATTTTTACAAAATCAGCGCATATTACACTTACAACCCTGCAACAGTGGCAGTGTCTGTGATTTTTTGCTGATGTGCACGCGCAAGAGTAGGGGAATAAATATCAACCAAGGTAGGGGATGTCCTTTGTACTGGTGGCTTTTAAAGAAAGCTGTCTTGTTTTTTTTTTTTAAAACAACTTCCACAGTAACAACTCCTTTTGCAGCCTTTCATAATGGTTTTTCTTTGTTGCACTGTACCTCAAATTCTTACAATAACGTCTTCAGTGCAGCCTGTAGATTCGAAAACCAAATGTCATTGACACTGTGCGACAATGAAATGCCACTTCCATTAAGAAAGTGGACATATCGATTGCCAAAGTTCTCATTTGTACAGGAGCACATACCAGCAGCATGCAAAAAGTTGCTAAAACTTCTGTTGAGAAGAAGCCTTCCGACCTCTGGCTGCCGACAACATTCATTGCAATAGTTATATGCTGAACTTGGTGGTATACAGGAGAAAAGCACCTTCGCAGTGGGAAAAAATGTGCATCACTTCTTTCATCATCTTTTTCAGTTGACGGCATACACTTGCACAAGCTATTGAACCCAAAAGCAATTCTCCATAATGTACTATCACTACGTCCACAGTACCTAAAGTGGCCACTCGTCGACATTCTTCAACCAAATGGTGGAAACTACGGACAGTGAGACCGCGCCACAAAGTCTCTAATTTGTCCAAATTGAAATTGCCATTAAGGCCTCTTTCCACGGCATACTAGAGCAGATCGAGCACAAAGCGATCACCCACTGTAAAAGTTTGCATTTCGCCATCTCTGCCCGACTCACTACACACAGGAATGAATAAAAATATGGCCGCCTTTTCCTGTGACGCACACTCTAACCACCCTATTGGAGAATTCCAACAATCGCATTTCTGTTGGCTAGCATGTTCAAAAGCACAGAATATAGCATGTGCGCCACGCAAAGTACCGTTAGAGCTGCACCCGAACAATTCATAAACAGTCCTTCTTCCCTTTCCACTATCCTCTTCCCACCACACCCTTATATGCGTCCCTTTCATCAGCGCTCCTTTACACACTTGTATGTAGGCACAATACAAACAGCAGGAAGTACCATAGGACATCATATGATATGATGCACACACTGCGTGTATAACAACTTCATTGCTGCCACGTAGGCTATACACTTCACAATATGGTGTTTGTAATGCATGTACTACACATGTCGGAAAAGTGATCCCACAAAAGCAGCAGGGAATGTATTGAAACTACGTTACACAAGTGCGTTCAGTTCATGCATTCAAACATGATGCATTTCCCTTACCTTGCACACGCTCACCATAGCTTCCAACATTTATCTGTACAACCAAACCTTCCATCACTCTGTTTGTGTAAACACCACAACCAGTAAGTACATTGCCCAATTGCGTTGCCTCTTTGGTGCCATTGCTATAGCTGCAATCCTAAAAACAACCGGATGTGCCATGTCGAATCCTCACAGTACCGTGCATTGCACGGCACTAACGTGCTAGACACTAGAGGTGGGGGGATTGAAAAGGGGTGGTGTGATGAAATAAAGGGTTGGGGATTGTGTGTGTAGGATGGTGTGTAAAAACACTTATATTTTTTTGCCTGTTTGTTGTGTTTTCATTATGTACGTGCAATCATACATTTTTTTTCTCTTCTTTTTCTGTCAGTTTCTGTTTGCTTCTCTTCCTGAATGTTTTTCCCACTGAAGATGACCCGTTATGTACCATTTCTATAGGATTCTCTGCAAAGCTTTGTGCACAGTGGCAAACACAACAGCATTGCCAATGGAAGTTACAAAAAAAATGCCATTTCCCTGGAACCACTGGAACTCTTGCTGGTTATTAATGCTGTCATAGTCTGTGCAGAACATCCCAACACTGGACATAAAGTCGCACATGCTTCTATTTATCCAATGTCGCTCAAACTCCAGCTGTGGTCAACTGACACCTGCATGCTACCATTTTCGTCTAGGTGTGATCGCTGAGAAAATCACCATTGCTCTAGGAAAGATCGGCATCACAGCTGTCATCAATCTCTTTAAATAAACAAGCAAAAATGAACACATTTGCCCTGAATGTAGTCCTCCAAAATGCACGGCCACCGCATCCACAGTACCAACAGAGCCACATGTTTGCAAAGAAGCTCCATGCAGCCGAAACCCCACTCATAAACTGTGGCCCAAAAAGCCTGCACTCCTTCCAACTGAGAGCCTCTTTCCACGGCATAACTGTGTACATGGTTCACAAAGCTCTCACCAACTATAAGCACTCGCCGTCTATGCATGTCCACTGACCTCAGTACATCTACCTTTCGGTAAATAAGTCACCACCTCGTCAGTTAAACCACACCCTGCAATCCTCATTGGATAATCCCCGCAATTTCATTTGTTAAGGATCCATGCTCATAAAGCCATGATGTGGTACGTGCACTTTCCCAGCTACAGCTAAGGCCACCACCCCAGTAAAGCACACAAAATACTTCTTCCCTTTGCACTTGATTTCTCTAACAGTCCCTTACTGGCGCCTATTCACAACTATCCAATTTTCAAAAACACCTACACCAACCACATACTGAAACTCTGCATAGCACACTACCATTTCTGTACACAACTCCATGTGTCCCCTTTAGCACTCTGAGAACATGTTCCCATTGCTTTCAAAGCCCCTCCACTATACATTTTTCCTACACAATGCCCTATTTCACCATCCACAATAATCTGCCGGCACACTCAGCACACCCTTCGCCATGCACACAACACTGCACCCTTGCGCACACCCACAACAACACTTTGAATGCATGCATACGGCCCTACAGGCAGCAAACATAGTACACAAATGTAACATACATAGCAGCACTTCAACCCATCTCCCTCACTCCATAAAGCACCCATGGACGAAAACAGGTTACAATTACCACAATCCACAAACATACCATAGCCTCGCTCACCCATACCCACTTCCATTGACAAAGTACTGTTTCACTAGCAACCTAACCACAACATTGGAGAATTACCACAATCCACAAACATACCATAGCCTCGCTCACCCCTACCCACGACAACATTGGCCCTACCTCAACAATTCTGCACACATCATAGTAAAGAACCCAAATAAGCTGCACTTCTACCACACCCTGTGCCATACTGCCAGTATGCACACACTGCACCAAGCGGGCACACTGCGTGACTTTTCATTGCACCATATCCAATCACACATCCAAAACTTTACCATATTCTACCATCCACCTTACCTGCGGTACCAAACCTGCACTCCTGCCAGCTCATTTCTACTGCTCTATGTCATCTGCAACGTACTGTACAACCATTCTTTACAGGTCATCACTGTCTACCCGATGCACAGTTAGCATTGCATTAGTGGTGTGGATTTCCCAAAGTCCAACGCTCTTCAATCCATGGTCTACAGCCTACCACCTTCGGCCATACACCCAATAGGCTACCCCTTCAACACAGGCACCACAACTCCATAGTGACAGTATGCACACCCAGCACCAACTGCCCACACTGCATCACTTTTCCCAACACCATCTCCAAGTACACATCAAAAAGTTTACCATGTAGTAACAGTGTCCTCACCAGCAAAACCACACAAGCAGTCATAGCAGTTCACTCTTTTTCCTGTATTGTGTCTGAAATGTGCTCCACACCCATTCCTTACAGCTCACAACCCTCTGCCTGCTGCAGCCTCTAAAATGCCTTACTACCCTGTGTATCCTAAAGTCCGAGCCTCTTCAGTGCATTGCCTATGCCCTTCAGCTAGACACCCAACAGTCTACACGTTCAGGACTGTCCACATACACAGCAGTATCACCAGCAATAGTACCCAACCTACGCACCACCATTGACCTATGCAGCTACAATGTGCACCACTTACCATAATGTAGAATGAAAACACTGTGTCCTACACCCCTGTGCGCTTTCATTCACACACTATGGGCCTCTCCACTTCCATTCCCAAACTATAGTTCCACTGCCAACGATGCCACATTCAGTTCGCAACACTAGCCTACTGCAATAAATTAGCACACACTGCACTACGCAAGCACCACCCTGCACCAGATGTACACCCACACTTCCTTTACTGCACTAGGTATGGTAAAGGCCTACGCTCTTCACTGCATGACCTATGGTCTACGGCCCTAGTCCATGCAGCCAATATTATAATCCTTCCACAAACCCAACACAGCTTCCTTAACCCATGCATGCCACCATATGCCCAAGTACTGCATTCCATCCACATAACACACCCGCCCGTACTACCATCCAACCTATTTGCACATCATTCCCCTTCTACACTCTACCTGCCACCACTTACCACAGAAAGAGGTGGCCGCAAAGAGGTGACCTGCACACGCATCCAGCAATCACATACAGAACCTCTACATTGCACCCATTCACTAAGAGAGGTAGCTATAAGTAAGATGCACAAACATACCACCAACCCTACCCAGACCCATTGACAAAGTATGGTATCTCTGTCAACCTACCCACCACTGTTGCGCAAGATTGGCCCTAGTGCCACAAAACATCACACAGCATAGTTACATATCACAATTAAAGTACACTTGTACAATATCCTCTGTCATAGTAACAGTATACAAACCCAGTGCCCACTTCCCACACTGTATTGCTTTTCAAAAACCATCTCCAACTACACATTAAATACTTTTCCATTTTGTAACAGGGTCTAAGCATCAAAACCAAACATGCAGCCATGACAGCTCACTTTCTCTGCTTTATTGTGTTTGAAATGTGATGCACACTCTTTTTCTTACAGGTCACCACCCTCTATGTGCTTCACATTGCAAAATGTATTAGTACCATATTTGTTGTAAAGGTCTAGCCTCTTGAGTGCATGGCCTTCGGCCTATGGCCTTCGCTCATCCCATCAACAGTCTACGCCTTCAACAGTCTCACTTGTACATAATGTCACCATCCATTCACCAACGTGTAACTACTGCACACTCCTAAATGCATTAGTGCCGTGTGTGTCCTAGAGTCCTAGCGCTTTCAATGCATGGCCTACGGCCTTGGGCCATGCACCCTTGGGCCATGCACCCAACAGTATACACCTTCAGCACTATCACTGCTATATAATTGCATCATCCATTCAACCACATGACCAACTTCAACTATCTACATACACAGGACTACCACCAACACTACTACACAACCTGCACACCGCCATGTACCTATACAGCAGCAAACAACACCACTTACCATAATGTAGAAAGAAAACACTCTCTCCTGCACCACTGTGCACTTTCATTCACATACTGTAGCTGTCCCCACTTCCATTCCGAAACTAAAGTGCCACAGCCAAAGTGCCCACAATTGGTTCGCAACACTAGTCTACTGCAATCAATTTGCACACACCGCACTACGCAAACACCACCCTGCACCGGATGTACACCCAGACTTGTGTTACTGCGGTGGGTATGGTAAAAGGCTACGCTCTTCACTACATGCCCCAATGTCTACGTCCTTACTCCATGCAGCCAATGTTGTAATCCTTTTACTTACCCAACACAAGTTCCTTAATCCATGCATACCACCATGTGTCCAACTACCACATTCCATCTGCTTAGCATACCCACCTGTTCTACCTTCCAACCTATGTCATGGACAAAATGTTCCCCTTCTAAAACACAAAAACATGCCACCACTCTCCACCGAGGTAGGTGTCCGCAAACAAGTGGTGGCACAATGTATGGGGCTGTTGCGCCACCTGCCTCCAATAACAGCACAAATGACTCGCCTATGTAGGTACCCGCCAGCTAAGATAGTACGCGCGACCACTACAGGAACTCCTCCGTCTTCTTCCACGTAAACACATATTTCACATTACCCACTTTTCACTCCCCCCACCAATTCCGTACTCTCCATTTTCCAGATCCTTCGGCCACTGCACTATCCTCTGCACCATGACAGCGTTTCTTGAAAACTTTGACGCAGAGCACACTTCCCTCAAGCCAACCACCGGCTGCGTGCAACGTTCACCGAGATCACATCATACTGCAGGCCAATGAAACTACGGTCCGTGGAGTGAATAATTTGCTGAAAATCCATCCAGCGGTTTCGGCTGTAGGCGTGAGCACATTTTGTTTTCCATTGCATCTATTAAAAAAAATGTTAGGAACCCCCCTACAACTTTGCCCCCCCTTCACGAAACCTCACCAAACTTGCCACAAAAATTCAGAGGGGGCCATATACTTTATTTGCTAAGTTTGGTAAGGATTCATCATAGGGGGAGCAAAAAGTGCTCTTCCTATGAGATGAACAATTTAACCATAACTACACGGCCACTACCGCATAAGCATTGCACAAAAATGGGTATAGACATGCAATTTGTCCATTGCAAATAAGCATGACACCAGTAAGCGTATACTCACAGTACACATTGTTGAGGCAGTGCATACTTTTTGGAACACAGTGACAGAATACCATTGATGTGGCAATAGCACATTTCAATATTGTGTCACTGCGGGCACAAATTGTCTTTGTTGTATGTGGAAATGCAGGAGAACATTTTTTTTCATTATCTATGATAAAAAAAAAATCTGGTTGGCGGATTTAAGTTTTCCAAGTGACATTGTAGTATTATGGGTGCAGTTAGATGGCAGTTGCCATATTCATTGCCGTGGTATGGGCATAGTTATAGAGTGGTTAGCTTATTGTAGTGTTACAGGTTAGTGAGGACAGTTTGAAGACCCTCAAACTTAGTACTTTTTAAGTACTTTGGGTGAAACAATATTAGTGTGTGTTTTCCACAATTGTTGATTCTGTGTTTATAATCATTCTGTCATTGGGGAAAAAACTGTACAGCAGCGGAACTGATGTGCTTACGAGCCAGTTGGTGTATGTTAAGTTCTTACAGTTACACAGGTAGAAGGGTATTTTTCCATTGCAGTTACATAGCTGTTGGTGGTCATCAGGCAGTAGCCTATGCTATTTTTGTAGATCAGTGAGCACATTTTGTTTTCAGGAATAGTAAGTAGGCATTTGTCAGATTTGCTGGTAATCTCTGCTTCAGAGTAATGGAAGTATCATTGCATTCAAACCACCCACATGTCTTTTTATGTATGCAGTAGAGTGACCTGCACTGCTTGTGGCACCTGTATGGTATATTATGCCTACTGTTGTGAAGGTTCTCTTGCCAAGCGATACTTGCCTGTGTTAGGCTAGTAAGCTTGCAGTTGTTTTGGTACCATCTGCGTTGCATCTTAAAATCAGTAGTATGATGTATTGGCTCTGTGAATTTATGTGTAAGGTGAAACAATGGTCTGAATTGAAAACAGTGCATGATATGCCATGATTTGCATTTTGCAGCAGCTGCTGAATTGGAATGTATTCCCAATTGGGTATAGATACATGCACAGAGCATTCATTAGGGACTTGTTCCTGCACCACTTGGCTGAAGGGAGTGCATGTATGTTTCTACATATATGAAATCTGGAAGATTTCATTTACAGGTATGTTTTTACTTTTGATCACTTGTAGTAAGTATATTAGACATTATTGTGGGTCTTCTTGTGTGTTCATAGTGAATGTCACCATTCCTGCACAGTAGTCCAATTCCTGCCTTATTCCTGAGGCACTCTAAGTGTTCTCAGGATTGTTTGTTGCATTTCTTTGAAGGAGTAGCATTTCCAAACACAACTGGTCTGTGGCATTGTTAGGGATTTTGTCAGAAGGGTATTACAGAATCTCAGGGTATTTTCTCATGGTGGTAAAGTGGTATTGCGTTATTCTGATGATGCCCTCTATGATGTGACAAGACTTCCCTCTGCTGCCTGTATTCTATTTAGGTTCAACTCTAAATGCAGATTATTAAGCTTAGAACATGTGAAAACTGGACAGTGATAACTGTCACTCCAGCAACTTATTTACGAGGCTGTACTACTGCCTTTAGCAGATTTGTTCAGCTGTAAGCATGCACAGCCGGAACACCGTACTCACACTCTGTCTAAGAACAGCCCACAATGTATCATGGTCATAAAATCCTTTCCCCTCTTGCCATTATAAGAAGCTTAAACACAGTGACTCAAATATCACAAAAATGTTTCACACACAAAATGTTTATTTTTTTTGTTAAAGTGTGTTTATCTTCATAGACAACTTACCACGGGTATGCAGCAATCATTACATGACAATATTCAGTAGTGTGAATGTGAAAAAGCAGTTAAAAAAACTGTTTCAGAAATAAACACCATTCAATGATAATGAACTATGACCAGTTTCCCCAACCTTGTCCTGTGGGATTTGAGATACGCCACACTAATAACAAACCCTTGTATCTTTTAGAAATACATTTGTTTGTGGCATGGAACACATGCACATTTAAACTTCTGGCTGACAAATGAAAACTCCATTCATTCCCTCACGATTTTACTTTCATGCTTACCTTATTCATGGAAGATTTTTCACTTTGTTATTTTTGGAATACCCTTCTCTGTGTCAGCTTGGCAACTAATGCAGTCGCGACCTCCAGCCCACAGGGATACAAACTCTATACCAGAATAACCGCTTCCCCGTCTATGGCCTGCCTGGAAACCCCTGTCAATCTGCTGCCTGGAAAGAACCTTCGCTCCTCTCCACTGCTCGTCTGCCTGGATTCTTCTATGAATGACCTCTGCTCTACCCTCTATGTGTGTCAGCTTTAAAGCCTGCTGCTGGTATTTGTAATAATGCAGGAATCAGAAGGCACGCGAAAGCGCGAGCCAATTACAACAGTATTCAAATTGAATCCTTCCCCTTTCTGAATCATACCACTGAACCCCACGTGATATTACTGTAGGACAACAAAATGATACTTTCCCTTCCTTTCAGCCCTGGCCCTGGCTTAACAATACTGATTCTCAGCAAAGCACATTCCTTTTTCGCAATCTGTACCATGCCTCAAGAAATTGCACAGCCAGTGAATACTTGCTTGTTTTAAACTGCAGAAAAAACACTTCAATTCTGACCTGCCAACTGTGCCTGATTTGTACTGCTTTGTTACAGACATGTTATCAATTATAGGGTGAGGGTATTAATAGGTTAGTTTAGTTTAGTATGTATGCAGTGCAAGCCAGAAAGATGACCTGTTTATCATGAACTCTTGGTATTTTAAACACACAAGGATGTGTATTTCCACTTGGAATGTGCCCTTTTCCACTGTTCACTGCCTCCTCTGAATGAAATGCCATGGCACACTTTCTGCCCCCATATACAGTATTCCTACATCTACCTACGTCTCCCTCCTTTTTCTACTGCTAGGTTCCCCTGGGATATCACTGCAAGAGAAACTAAAACCATCTTTCAAAAAATAAAAAAATATGTGTACTCACAATTGAAATGTCCATATTTGAAATAAATGCCCATGATACACATTAAACCTCAGGTGTCATGAATTATGTACATACTCCAGCTTCATGGAAAAAACAACATTTCCAACCACAGATACATTAATGGTGTTTCAATACATCAATAAACATCATACATTTTTCAGAATTTAAAAAAAAAATGTTTTATCAGATCTCATCATCTTTTATCAGTGGTCCCATTTCCATTTTTTATCATGATATATTTCTTTTAAAACCACCCCTTTTTTTCTCTTTTTTAAAAGAAATCTTTATCTTTTCTTTATCTGATCACCATCTTTGAATGTATATATTTTTATCATTCTTTTTTTTTTTGTCGGTGATCCATTTGCAAACACAACTGGTCTGTGGCGTTCAAGTAATGTTTTCAACAATTGGTGGCAATTGCAACAGCATAGGGATTGCTACATTTGGATAGCAATTTACACCAGATGTGTTGGAAAATTTGAATGAACCCAACATTTCTGTGTCTGAGTCATTTGCTGGAGCTCCACTTTTCTTTTTTTGAAGACATACTTCACTTTGGTAGTGCTGTTGGATGTGCATTTGCATTTTCAATACATCATTTTCTGGTTGTGTTATTTGATGGAGTAGCAGCTGTTTTCAAATTCTTTGTTATGTTATGTTATGTTACATTTTTTTCTACACCCACCATGTGGGGATGCAGCGCAAACAAAACCAAAAAGGCAACATGGCGCTAAAGAAGAAACCCATGATTAGGAACCATGGCAAATTAACTAAAACAATAATGTTTTTAGGGCGTTTCAGAATTGCAAATGCGCAGATACCGTACACAGAGAGACAGGGAGGCCATTCCAGAGAACAGCCGCTCGAACAGAGAAGGAACGGCCACCAGTTCTGGCAAGATGAAACCTGGGAACACCAGGATAAAATGGTTTGCAGAGCGAAGTGCACAAGAAGGGGCATACTGCAGACATTTCTGCTAAAGGTACTTAGGGTCAACACCATAAAATGCACCAGGCACAAGGACTTAAAATGGACACGTCTGGCCACCGGCAGCAAGTGAAGAGATCTCAAAACAGGGGAAATACGTTCCCAAAAACGTGTGCCAGTGACAATACGAGCAGCCGAGTTCTGGAGAACCTGCAAGTGGCATAACAGGTAATCTGGCTGATCCAGGTAAAAAGTGTTGCAATAATCAATCTTGCACAGGACAAGAGTAGAAACCACTGGTGCACGCAAATGGAGAGGAATGAATTGAAAGACCTTCCTAAGGATTATCAGCTGGAAGTGGCCCACTTGGCAAACTGCACCGACCTGAGGAGCCAAAGACAGGGAAGTGGAGAGCTTAACACCCAGGTTCTTGACCACAGAAGCAGCAGCAGGAAAGAGCCAAAAGAAGAAGGCCAAAGGCAGAAGTGCAAGAGGAGGCAGGAGAAGAAGAACCCACAACCAAGACATCGGTTTTGCAGCCATTTATTTTGAGCTAATTTCTGGACATCCAGCAACCCACGGCCTCTATGCAGTCTCAGCCTGATGAAGAAGATCCAACCTAACCAAGATCTGTGTGTCATCAGCATATGAGTAACATCTAAAGCTGTTGGTGTGGATGAGAGCAATAAGAGGCCAAATATAGATGTTAAAAAGGGTGGGGAACAGGGCGGAGCCTTGTGGAAACCCACACAACAAAGGTGAGATAGCAGTGAGGAACGGCTGAAGCAAAAGACGCTGTGACTGATCAGACGAAACAAGGCAAGGACTGAAACCGCCATGCCCACGGCAGCTAGATGACTGATCAGGATGGAGTGGTTGATAGTATCAAAGGCGGCTGAGAGGTCTAACAAAATCAGTGCCGCCATTCCACCCTGAACAGTAATCAGTCAGATCGTTAATCACGAGACCAGAATCGTCTCAGTGCCCTGGCCAGGTCTAAAGTCTGACCGAATGTCATCAGGCAGAGAAGCAGACTCACAGAACTTGATCAAAAGAGGGGACACCAAAGATTTGAGTAGGTTCATCTCAAAAGATAGGAGGGAGATAGTGCAATAGTTAGCCAGAATTAGAGGGTCACGAGTCAGCTTCTTTGCTGGTACTGTTGGGAGATCTCTTATAAATTCTGTTTGCATTACTTTTCTTTGAACAGGTTTTCCTTTTTGAGGAACAGGGTACATATCGAGATGGGTGTGTAAAGTGCACGTAGTTTGTTGTACTCTATGATGCAAGGAATGTCAGCTTTGACCTTGTTTCCATCAAAATTGGCTAGAAATAGTCCTTCAAATGTACGTAGCTGTAACAGTGCTATGTAACTCAGGCCTTCTTTAAAGACATTTCTGCCAATGTCAATCAATGCCTGATCTAGGGTTAGACCTTGCGATTTATGAATAGTGAATGCATGTGCAAGAGACAGAGAAAACTGTTCTCTTTGTACATACATGTCTTTAAAAAGAAGGAATCTGTCTGTTTAGCGTGCTATCCTTTTAACTTCTGAAAGTTTGTCAAAGTGGATGTTGACAAACTGAATGTTGTTGTCTCATGGATATGCCTGGAAGCCAGCAACTGTACCAAATGGTCTAGTAACTAAACCTTGCTCCACGTCAAGTTTACGTTTTAGCATTACTCTACAGTTCAAAAACAATGTTAATATTTTCCCCAAACCAGCTACGTTGGAGATAGAGTTTTATAAGCTATTTAGCCGTGCTCTGGCTTGTTGACCCATAGGCAGTGTCATACTGTGTACTTCCAATTTGTCTGTTTAGTTCATTCACACTATTGGTTGCATTTCTTTTTCTAACATTGTGTCATTGTATTGTGCACAGCTTGCTAGGGTTGGCATTAAGGACATACATTTCACATGTTTGTGTGCTAATTGTTCCATGACATCAGTAGCAGATGTGTTATGCCCGCATCACTCATGTATGAGTCTACTATGACATATAGACTGTGCATCCTTAGAAAGAACACCAATCCGAATGCTTCTCAAAATGTTTGCATAGATGAGGTCTGCAGATTGAAGCATGTTTTCAGTTAGTTCTTTGTATTGGAAATGTTGTCATAGATTTACATTTCCTATGCTGCCAAATTGGTTAGGGCACAGTTTGTGTTCTAAGGTTTTAAACATAGTTTCAATTTTCACTAGTGTTAAATGAAGAAGATATCTAAAAACAATAACGTGTTTTCCTCCAAAGAGTTGTTTTTAGTTCCTTTTAAGGACTTCTTGCAATCTGAGGTGAATCAAAGCCAACATTAGGTTGGAGAAAATGCTCACCTTATCTACTAGGAGCATTTTCATTTGTTTCAGAATTCTGCATAGCTCCATAGCAGCTTCTGCTGAAAATGTGTAGTATTCTAATTTGTTTTGGTGTTCTACTGGAAGGAGTGGCAATTGGTGTAAAGTAACACCACCTATGTTGTGGGCAGCTAGACCTGTGGGGGCTGTTCCAACAGCTGGATGCTTGTTGTTGTTAATTTTTGGATGAACTTGCTGATGATTTTTATTAAGATGTTTTTCCTGAACCTGCCTCACCACTTACATGCAGGAATACAGATTTATCATTTTTACACCTACAAGTTTTAGTTTCGTGCTGTACACAATGTTCAATTTTGTTTGTTACTTTCAGGAAAATGCAATGTTGTTCTCCATTGAGTTGTGATTTCAGTCGAACAAAGTTCTCTTCAGATTCCTCATACTGACACATGGTGTTTTCTACTTCAGTCATGGCTAATCCTGCATCATTTACTATAAGTGGCTCTCCAAGTGGTTCTTGACTTCCTGTAGGAGTAGTTTGACTGCTCTCAGGAGTGATTTCATTTAGTTGCGCTTGAACTTCTTCCTCTTGTTGGCGTTTATTGTACAACATGTTTTTGTACAGTTTGAAATTGATGTCTGTTATACTACTTTCACTTGCATTAGAAGCATCTTCATATGTTCACCATTTTTTCTACGTCTTGGTACGATTTGAGCACTCTTTTTCTGGATGTAGCAGGACCAAGTCTTAGCAAGACAATGGCTCTCATTCCGAGGTTGGTGCTAGTCATGGCGCTATTAGCGCCATCATATGTTGACGCTATTAGCGCCATGACAGGCACCCATACCGGTACCGCCACTGACGTGGTGGTATGGGGACTTACCGGTCATTTCGCCCTTTGCAGGACCGGTAAGTCCCCATTTCAAATGCCATTCCCCATTCCCATTTGAGCCCCCATAGAGCTCAATGGGAAGGGGGAAGGCGGCAATAACGGTACTGCAAATTACGGTACTGTTTTTGACCTCTGTATCCCTCTACAGGTCCCGTCCTTAACGCCTCCTAAAACCAGTCGTTAAGGAAGGACCCGCAAAGAGACCTCGGAATAGGGCACAAAGGGATTACCGGCAACAATGTCATTACCGGTGCCCGGTATCCCTTTGCGCCCCGGACATAATGACCCCCACTGTTTTCTGGTTTGCCATATAAGGATGTGCCTGTTAAATGGTCTGCAGCTTTATAGCAACCACATTAACCATGGTAGAGCATTTTTATGCCAAAGCGGTACTTTTTTTGGACAGTGTTTTGTCAGATGATATGCCATCCCAGAGGTCTTTCAGCTCTGTTTTCTCAGCATTGGTTAAGTAAGCTGTGACATATCGTGAAACAGCAGTGGAATTGTCTATAATGTACTGCACATCTATGTTTGCATTCCACAAGAGGGCAATGATTGCATTGTAATCATTCATATACTTTGATACTTCACTTCTTTTAATGCAGTATCTGTTTTTAGATGATTTGCCTTTCACACTATGTCTAACAGAAGACATTAAGCTGTTTACTTGTCCTTTTGCTGAAACTGGTCTAGGGAAACCAAAGCTGCATTTGGTGGGGTATGTGCCTTTGTTTTTATGTCTGTGTCAACAAAACTTGCCACATTTATGTCTTTGAAACTGCAAAATCTGTGCATGTTGCTCACTATGTGTGCTTTCAGAAGGGATTTCGTAAGTGACATATTTGTGAATTATCTCCAAAACAGTGGCATCACTGTCCTGACCAAATTTAGGAGCATCTTTTATCCACAAATGGATGTGGATGTCTGGTGCTCCTCTGTATTGAGATTCTTTTCTCCAAAAGAAGTGTCACACTTCTCCGAAGGGAGGATTTTTTAAATTAAAGATGAAGTGCAGCATGGCAATAAAGCGGTCATAAAAGTGCCTTGACCCATTTACACAGTCAAGAGAACAGTGTTCTCCTGCTGTTTTCATGTCTATTCCTGCTTTATTTTCAAGGAAGTCATGCAAGTCTTCCCATGTATACTCAGCACAACTTACAGTGACAAATCATGTGGGTGGCCCAAGGTTCCGAAGCATACACCGTACATCTGCGTGCCATCAGAACCAGTATTCTTTCATACCAAGCATGTTTGCCAAGAGATTTGTGATACTTGACTGAAAAACTTCATCTGTTTTCAATATGTGTACAACTCTGTAACATAGAGTCACTAGTTCACTTTCAAACAGGAGGTGGAATATGTATTCAACATGTTGGCTGAATCTGGGGTCTTCAGAATACATTCGTAATGAGTGGTATTCTGATGCTGTTATTTGTGCGCATCTTTCATCATACCTTCCCCCTTTCCCTGTAGGAAAGAGGAGAGGAAAGACTTGTGCTTCTACACTTTTTTCCCAAATGCTGATTGGAGATCATTTGGCTTGCAGCATTTGATATGTTTCTAGTGCATCGTCTATGCTGTTTTTGGAGTGCAGTGGGTGGTATCCTGAATTATTTTGGTGGTTTCTCTCAGGTTTTCTTCAATGTTTATTTCTTTGTAGTATTCATTCTCTTTAAGATATTATAGGGCTTTTCTCACTTTATTTAAGTGTACTAGTTGCTTCCAAATTTGTTTGTCTTTTGTAGGCACACCATTCACTAGGATAATCAGAGATTGATCTATTGGCTGTTGCACTCCTATGATGTCCACAATGTCTTTAAGAACAAGTGGCAAATAAACTACTTTGCCACACATGCCTTTTAATTATTCATAAGGCGGTAGTTTGGCTGCTTTATGTTGAAGGTGTATTATAACTTGAAATTGGTGCACTGTTTGGATTATAATGCTCTCATACAAATTAAGCTGTTTTTGAATTGGACATATTTCCAGGTTATTAGTTGTGCAGGCATTTGCAGGCATTTGGTTATTATCAAGCTTTGCAGTGCAGTATGTGCAAAGTATTGAGGGGTTAGTAATTTCATATTTGTTTTCTGCTATAAGGTAGAGAGCTATTTGGAACCATTGGGATGCCTCCTTGTCTGCCATTTTGTATGCTACAGTCTTGGTGGTCTTTGTTTAACATGTTTTGCGACAACACACACATACCTAGTTTGGTTCTTTAGCAGATGTGCTTTTAAACTTTTTTATTTCTTTTTTGTATATGTGTATTAGAAGGTTGCCATCTGTGAGGTTGTTGCTACTCTATTCTAAAGTTACTGGATTTTGTAAGTGCTCTTGACTTTCCAAATATTTGCTTTGGATGTGGTCTATTTCTTCAGAGTTCTTTGGCTGTGCCATGTAGGAGAATGTGAGTTAAATGCTTCAGTTCTAAAACAGGACTGTTTGCATAAAACAGTCTCTCGATGAGATTTTGTACAATGGAATGGTGTGCTGCTAACATTTTGATGTGGAGCAAGGTACTTTTGCAAGCAGGTCTGGAAATGCAGGTTAATTAATGTCCTCAGAGTCCTGTGTATTTGCACACTGGACAGGAGTCCATAGTGTGCAAAATTTTCATTCTCATTTTCTCTTTTGCTTTCACATACTGATTGAAGAATTGGCATAAAGATTTGAAGGATTGTTTTCGTACATTACACATTGAAGTGTACGGCCATTTGTAGATGGGATAGATTGGTTTGGTGCAATGGAGAGTTTCTTGTATGTTTGTTGGGGATATTCTTTCAATGAATGTGTCCTCTGCCAAAATGCTGTTGTCTACCGTTTCATACCCTTGGCCACTGCTATGTATGGCAATTGGCTTTCTTTGCTCTTGTTTGTATGCCTCTTCATTAAAATATGTCTATGTGCTGGTTGTGTGAAGCCACAAACCTGCTCAGAAGTTTGAAAAGGTATCTATGTTGACATTGCCTATGTTGCAAAGTACTTTTTTGTCAGGAATAAGGGCTGGTGCCGCCGGGAAGTAACTAAGTTTGCTTATTGAAGCATTGGTAAAGAGAACTACATTTCCCAGCATTCCGGGGAGGACCTGTAGTTCAGCGCAAGTTGCCGCACGTTGCCAGCTGCAAGTAATGAAGGGCAGCATAAAGCCAACACGCTCGCAGCCGCAGGTGTGACTTATTTTGTGTTTCTGGATGGGTGCGGTCGGAGCGAGACGCGAGCGAAGCTTTCCTTACAGCCCGTAAAACTTTGGAGCAATACGAAGCGGGCGAACTGGCTACAGCGTTTTCTTCAGACTCTGAGTGGTCCCGTGGGGCCGCTCAGAGCTCAGATAAGTAATGGGTACATTACTCTGGTAAATACTGGAAGCAGGAGGAATGCGGGCGGGCTGGCTGACATTGGTTACGGCATTTTCTTCAGACTCCGAGTGGTCCCGTGGGGCTGCTCGGAACTCAGATAAGTCCTGGGCACATTACGAGTTTTATAGCAAAGTGTGTGTTTTCAGGATGTCGATGATTAATACCCGTGTGTTCAAAGGCACACAACAGAGTGTGGACCATGTTTCGGATTGTTAAATCAGCAACATACAGTACAGGACATTCAGGGTTCAAGGCTGATTAGGCACACCAGTGTTCTGTGTCCCTGTCTTGGCACGTGTACATTATGGCCATATGTGTTCAGTGTTGCTTCAGCTTGCCCAACGGTCCATGTGTTATGTATTTCATGTATGGAATCTAATTCCATTGTTGGTGTTCATCTATGCTTGCTATATGTTTATCTTGTTACATGTTCACACGTATTAAGGTGTGTTTATACGATTTTGGAGGTAGGCGGGAGGCAAGATTCATAGCGCATAACCTATGCGTTTAGTTTAGGAAAAGAACTAGATAAGGAGGTTTTTTCCCTGTGCTTCCCCTTTCCTATCCACCTTAGGAATTCCCTAACCCTCTATCCGGTGTTCCTACATCCCTACCCTATCCACAACCTCTTCCTAACTCCTCTTCCCCCCATTGGCTGCCACGTGGTGTCCTGTGTCTATAATCAGGCACCTGTGCCAACCACGGGTGGAGGGTCGAATTCATTCGGCTTCTGTGGTTCGGGGGAGAGTGTCGATTCCTCTCCTCCATTATTGTGGGCACATTGACATTTTTGTAGTTTAATAATTATTTTTGTTAGTGGTTTCATTCTGTTTAAAATTAATCCAAACAATTTCCGTTTGAGGAGCATTGCACTGTCTATTAGAGTTTCCAGCATCAGTTTTCTGTTGTAAGTTTCAAGGCTTAAGTGTGATTTCTCCCCTGTCTTTATAAGGTTCTGAAGTACTCTATGGTGGAACATTTTTTGTAAATTATTTTTTTTGGAATGCTTACTTCTGGCTACGTTAACATTGATAGATGCAGTGTTAGCACTACCGATATTTGCATTTTTCTTAGTACATTTTTTTTTTAGTTTTACGTTTTGGAAGAGGGGTCATACTTTCTTTTCTGCTAGCTAGTTCAGTTTTGCCAAGTGACTGTATTAATTGTTTTGTTTGAACTTTTCATACAAACTCTGGTAGAGGCGGAGGGCTATTTTGAATGTGTTTAGTTTTATCTGCTCTATTTCTGCACTGTTTTCTACAGAGTTGCTTTTTGTTAGGCATGCTCTTGTGTCTGTTCGAGAAAAAAGGAAAGTGTGGGTTTGGAAGTTGTGCAATTCATTTGTGTGCCCTGTGCATGAGTGTCTGAATATGAGGGTAGGCATACATGGGGGGGGGGGGGTGATTGTGGAATGCACTGTTACTTCTGGTTGGGCAAGTTGTACTGGTATGTGTGTGTATTCAGATGTGAAAGGTTTTGTTCAGTGTGTATGACAGTGTACCGTGCCTGAATAAGTAAGGACATTACAATGTGTTCACACAACTAGTGGATGTTGCCATACTGGTGTTCAGATGACAATACAAAAGGTGGACCTGCAGAGGTGCAATTAGTAAGAGTAAAGTGTGTGCTGTGGGGTTGGGTAGAATTTTGTAGGCTAGAATACAAGAACACTGCACTATCTGAGTAGCAGGCAGAACACTACTACAGTATTGCACTTACTTTGCTGGATGTGAAGAGTAGGTTTCTTCTGGGTTTTATCTTCCAGTAGAGATGTGACTGGCTTTCAGGAGGTTTTTCTTTAATTCAATTGTGAAATAAGGAAGTTAGTGGGTATGTGTGTTAAATGAACAGTAATTTCTCTAGGAGAGCACATTATTTTAAATTGCAGGAGGAATTGTGTGTAGGAAGAGTTAGTGTGTGTGGCCAATTGCACAGCACTGCATAGGATTGGGGACTTGGGGTTATCACCATCATTGCTATGGGGGCCAGTGGTGTAGTGTGCCCTATGGGGCTGCACTTTTGCAAGTGTTTGTGTTGCTGTTGCACTTCTTGCTTTGGAAATGGATTAGTGGAAGTCCTAGTAGGGTGACCATGTGTGGAGTTTTATTAACTTTCCCACACATAGATGCTTGTTATATAAGTGCAGACATTAGTTTGTGTTCTTTCATTTATTTATTCAAGTGTACAGTTAGCACTGTTGCCAATGTAAACATGCTTTTCTTTGCTTTCCTTCCAATGTTGCATTTTTAGTAATTTTGCAATGTATGTACTTGCCGTGCATTCTGGGCATTTCACACAGGATCTGGCACTTGAACTTGCAGAGCAAACGTCCCCAATGTGGTTCTCTTTTTTGTTTTACAAAAACATCAGAGAGAGTGCTGATAAAATTGAAATAAGTGGTTTGCAGTTGTTATGCAAGTGGGCATTAAAAGAAAACCTTGAAAGCACACAGCATTGTAAGTAACTGCCACTTGATGTCCGGAGATGGGACACATGAGAGTACTATTATTCAGTAGGTTATGCAGGCTAAGTGACAGGCAGCCTGTTCATATACATTTGTAACAGAGTTGCAAATGTACTCTACAAAATATATGCATACCTGTAGTTTGTATTGATGGATGCAGAGGTGGATGAATCTGGAATCAGACACTGTGGAGAGTTTTGCAGTACTTTTTGATGGAGGTGCTTTGGAATTACAGGAGATCTGTACTCTGAGTGTTCAACTGTACATCTAAAGTGTTGAACTGTGATGACAGAGTTAGATGTAGAGTTCTTGGCTGTGATTGTTGGATGGGTGTGTGACTGCTTAACAGTAGGAAATGAGGGAGTGCTGCAAAGAGTGAAGTGGAAAGGGAAGACATGCTGCCCCTGTGCTACAGGGTTGGTGGACCCTGCAGTAGTCCGCAGACAGGGCGTGCCACTTCTGGGGCTTATCAGCATACCTGCCATGGAAATGGGACTGTGGGGATTAGCCAATACGGTGTTGAAGTTGTGCTTTATAAGAAGGCGGATCATACTTTTTTTTCATTGCTGTGTTGGTTGTGTAGTGAAGATGGCTGGTGTTGGAGAGAGGCCGAGACCTAGTGTATGGATTGTGGTACAGTGTGCCTGGCTGCAATTTGCAAGGACTGCTTGCACTGTGCAGAGACATGGCTACTTTTGGTAGTCCTGATGTTCAGGTGATACACTGTGGAGGAGAGCATTTGGGGCTACGTCAGTGCTCCAAGTTTGGTTTCTGTACTGAAGTTGCTGGTGGTAGAACTGATGCTGCTTTTCCCTAATGCAAAGGTGTTTTTTCCTCCGAAATACCATCTATAGCATAATGAAACAACCACAATGTCCTTTGTCCCCAGCAAAATGCTAGAAGGTGACTCATTAATAGAGGAATGGGTGTATGTTTGTGACATGCTCAGTTGTTTGTTTTCGCTAATGAGAACATTGATTCCCTTAGACTGCACTATTTCACACCAGAAGGTGTTTCGTTGTCCCTCCTTGGAAATATTTTTTTTCATAATTTACCGGATGCTTTGCAGAGGTTGATGTAAGGCAGTAAGGAGGAAAAGAAGAGAAAAAAGAACCCAAAACTAGAAAACAAAAGGTATTTGTTTACTAGCACTGAAAAAAAATACAGAGGAAATCTCCTATCCTGGGTTAAATTTCTCTCCCCACCCCTTTGAATTGGACGCTTTATCCGCAAATACTGCGGTTGTTCACAGGTCACAGGTGCCACATCCAGGACTTTTGAGGATGGCAGACATGGAAATGGGACTGTGGAGGCCAGGGGATTGGCAAATAAGGTTTGCTCGTTGTGGTGTGGAAGGAGAGAGTGTGGCAGAGGCTCTGTTTGCTGAGAGGAGTGCTGATGGCTACGGCTATGGCTACGGCTGTGTGTTTTAGGAGGCAGAGTGTCTGGATTTTGGGGGACTCTTGGATACATTGGTTGCATGTTATGCAGAGCACTGTGGCTGCAAATCTTGGATTACACCATGTGGATCTGCACTGGCATGGAATGCGTGGCATGAAGTGGCTGGATTTGGTTCTCCTTTGCAGCACTTTGGTGACGCACCATCATCCAGCCATTATTATTGTTCATTGTGGAGGGAACAGATTAGGCCACGTTACCAAAATCTCACTGCAGTTTGCGATGAAGGAGACTCTTGGGAAAGTCATCGACATGTTTCCAAACTCCCAAGCAATTTTTTCTCGCATTGCGCAGAGACAGGTGTGGCTGCTCTCTTCTTAATTTGGTCTGCAAATGGAGAAAGCATGGTGCAATGTCAACACGGTTGTTTGTGCATTTTTGCAAGATGTTGGCATGTCCTCCTTCCACAATGAACATTTTATTCGTCGCAGCAACATTTTTCGCTGAGATGGAGTACATTTTACTGATGCTGGCAATCAGTTTTTTTGTGAAATATCCAACATGCTTTGCAGCCCTTCTTGCACATATAGCATGCACTTCTTAGTAGGTATTGTCTACTTTATCTGAAAACGTCAAAAAAACTTTCTAAAAAACAACAAAAAACTCCCTTTTGAGAGCCACCACTTTCTCCTGGAAAACAATGCAATGTTTTTAATGGTGCCACTGTAAAGACTGGAGGGGGGTGACTGCACTTCTGCTCTCTATGCAGGCTGGTTCTTAAGTACAGTGTAGTCCCCAAGGCCCCACAAAGGAATGTCCACACACTGTATCAGTTAAAACACAGTCTTTATATAATTAATATTCAAGGTTATGTACACTATCACAATAACTCACTTTGTGCTCAGAAAATCAATAATGGTAAATATATACTGTTCTAAAGTGGTACCACAATTATTATCAGATCTCATTAAAGTGCATAAACTGTACTGTCAAAATGTCACCCAGGTCAATAAAGAGGAAACCAGCAGTAGAGAGGGGAAGGAAAACAAGATGGTTGAACAATTGGCAGAATACTGGCCTTTACCAAATAGGCACAATTCTGTGTGGAGATCCCCCCACCTGGGCAACTTGTAAAGCAAATATATATAACAAGCCCAGTCCATATATTGTCCTATGAGTCTTTTTTCCGTCTACAATAGTTCTACAGCCCCAATATACCTGGAATTGTAGTGTTCGTCGTTGGGGAGTAAATGGCCCTTCTTGAGTGCCATCCCTTTAAGGCAGGAGTCACGGGTCATCGAACGTCCGACGGAGAACAGGGTGAACTACGGCGGTGAAGTGGCAGCTTCATTCCTAGCGGTGCTCGTCAACGATGGAGCGTTGGCGTCCTGCAAGGAAGAGGCGTGCGGGACACTTCGGTGACGATAGTTCTGGACTGCAAAGACATGATGAAGAACTGTGGCCCAGCAAGGGCGTCGAGTAGTCGGCATCTCTGTAGTCTTTAGGTGGTGGGAAACCCACCGGCGGATGCGCCTCGGCACGTCGACGGTCAGGCCTTCTCCAGCGGGATAAAGCGGGCGGCAATGCAGACGAGAGCATCCTAGGATCAAATGAAGTTCTTAGGCAAACGGGAGCGCTGTGGCTCCGGTCGGCGATGGCAGTCGTCAATGGTCATGGACAACCGTCCGGGCGCTTCTCTTTGGGATTCCGCGGCAGTCCCCGTCTCCGGTGGACAGCCTGTCGTAGTTTTGTCTACTAGGGAGCTTTGGCAAAGATCAGCTGGTGCACAATGGTCCATCGTAGCTCGCGAAGAGGTGGCCTTACCAGGTCCTCTCTGGGTCAGTCCTTGGAGACACAGCAGCTTTCAGATTGATGAAGGAGAGCAACAGCAATTCTTCTCTTCCAGCAGGGCCTCATGGTCAAGCTTCAGGTTTACTCCAGTTACTCATCGTAGTGGACTTCAGCTTCTGAACATGAATTCTAGCAGTGAAAGGCCCCCAGATATACTAGTTGAATCTCCCATTCATTCTGCTGGGTCACACTCAGGCAACCAATCGGTCAGAAGGGCATTCATGCAGGCAGGAATCCAATAAGGTGCATAGTGCATTCAAGCCATTCACTCCTCTCCAGACAGTCACAACAAGTTATGTGTATTGGGACAAGTACCCAGCCATTCAACACTCCACACTGCATTCATACCAGTTTCGGGCAGGGCTCTCTCAGTCATTGTGTCAAACACTAGATACTAAACACCAACAACACAGAATGCATATTCGTCACGCACTCCATTCATCCAGGTCCCACCCACAGGGTGTACCCACAATATACAGTCACTGGGAAGGCTCCAGCCAGTCTGACCTGGACTTCACAACAACACCATATATGGAACTTCCACCCAACAGCCGGTCAGGGGGAAAAGACAGAGTCAGGGCTTCCCAGGACTTTGGGAAAACAAGGTAACAGGCAATAGAAAGCAAGAGGCCACAGGGGCTATCTTGTTTCCTATCAGGAATCAACTAATTCCAATGGCAGGGCCTGGGTATCCCAAAATGGAGGATACTCAGAGCAGCTGTCAAATTCAGCATGGAGCTGCCACCAGCCCATACACTGCTCTGTGGGCCACACACAAGTGCCTAAAAACATACAGTAGGGGCACATGGTTGTACCCCCACCCATGGGTGCCATAAGAGTATCCAATGGGCCTGTACACCAAACCAAAAGAGAGAGCTGCACCGCCAGGAGTCCCACATGAACTCCTGCGTGGAAAACAAGACAGAACACACAATAAAAATCAGTAAAGGACAAGGATATGGAGGCCCTGTCCCTCCGATGCATTTCCAGCATCACAGCCACCACGTACATTTTTAGAAGACCGCAGACTACCGCTTTGTCCGCAGACTTCATGGACAGCACAGGTGCCTGCACCATTTCTTGAATACTTCTATTTTTAATCTATGAAAGGTGGACGTGAAAAGAGCAGTGTTTCGGGTTTTTTAATATTTTTGTGGGTTTTTCACACAACAGTTAAGGAAGGGAAGGGAACAGAAAGGGATGGGAGAGTAGGGAAGAAACATCACCTACAGGGACAAAGGGGCAGGTGGAGAGAGGAAGATGTTGGGTGGGCATCATGGAGGTAGGGAGCACTTTCCCTCGTGCTCCCAGACTGTAGCCTCAAAAGCACTCCAGAATTGTTCACCCCTTCAGAGTACCGCATTGCAGTACCTACCCAATACAGTGACCTTTGACAGGTAAGGGTCTGCTGCGGTGTGTATGGCCTGCGAGGCTGGCTCACGGATCCACTGCCCCACAGGAGTATCCCTTGTGGTGACAGAAGCAGATGCATAGGATGCTGCAGAGGAACTCAACTTGCTACCCTGTTCAAAGGGGACGACCCTGCAAGCTGCTGCCTTGTGGTTCAACCTCAGGTGTCACCGCATGGAGGTGGTGCCATAGCTGTACAGCCCAGGCTTGCCATGACTCAGTGCAGTGAACCTTGGCCACACGTGCCTTGGCTAACCAACCAAAATTGGTAAATAGCCTACACACCCAAGACCCACGTTGGCAGCTGGTAGTGTGGCCTTTCACTACCTCATTCTCTTCCTCTTCTTTTTTAAAGTTAAAGAACATATATGACTTAATGAGTGAATAGGTTATCCGACTTTTCTAAAAACTCCACACTGCACATAGAACATATTTCTACATTTAATAAACTAACCTATTCAGTCAGTTATTGTGATTTTGTAATTTAATTGCAAAATATGTTTTTGTATCTACAACCTATTGTTTACTTGTTTCATATGTAAACAGTCATCAGCTTCTACACTCCATCACACTCTAAATAATATACATGGAACCATTTATGTAACTTTACACTTATAGAGTACAAGTGTACGTACATATTAAAATATACAGTGTTGTACATGATAAATCAGAAGTAGACAATTGAAGAATTATATTTTCTCTTCTAAATTATATAGTCTTCACAATACTACATATACATTTATTTAGTACTGTTTAAAAAAAAGCATCCTAGCAACAAACCATGCCCTACTTTACATGAAACACTTATTAGCCTATTACTCTATTTCAAATTTGTATCACACATGTTTTAAAATGTTGCTTCTAACAACATTAAGTAAGCATTCTTTAAACCCTTTGCCAATGTAGCATGGTTTGTGATTATAGAGTCATTACAACCAAGCCAATTAGCTTATGTATGAACCCATGTCATGAAAGTTCCAGATTCATTGGATGCCCCCTCATGAAAAATAATTGCACATGCTTTAAAAGTGTTCTTACTAACATTAGCTTGACTATTTACTAAATCCATTATTGACATGTTAATTTTCTTACCATCTACCTTATTTCTTTGAAACATAATCAATGCATACTTATTACAAACTATTTTTTTTACATATTGATTGTAAATTACAAACACTGTTGTTTGTAAATTACAAACACAGTGACTGCATTGCCTGTCATGGAATGCTTTAGTTACAAGATGAGAACATTTTACACTTTTCTGATCAGGCACCTGCAGATACACAAATCTCACAAAGATCTGGAGTAGAATAACCTTTCTTACAATTTGGACACATAAGATTCCACTCATAACAAATTCCTTCATACCTATCTACATTAACAGTTTATTTCACTAATAACTCAAAGACATTCATTACAAAGTCTTGACTGTGTAATTTGAGAACATTGTTGATTTCCACGTGCAACAGCTTCTACATTTTGGATTGACATTGCAGAAAGAAAACTGTGCGAATTTTCATCTACAGATATTTTAAGAAGTCCCACACATAGCTGCTTCTCTGCTCTGGAAGCTATTTCCTGCTGCAATGGAGTCATTTCAAACAACATACAGAAACTGCATTACGATATCATTCAATTCCTGTTTAATTACTAAATCTTCAATGAAAGTATGTTATAGTTGAATGACTCTCCAACTCCATTAAATTCCTTTGTTTTTTAGTCTTACAAGGACTGATATCATTTGTATTTGTATTTTGTATGTATTACATTTTTATACAGCGGTTTATGCCAAAGCGCTTTACAAGAAGACAGTAGTAAATACAATAAGCATTGAAAACCTGTGAATCAAGTAACAGAAAGCAATACTTGCAACAATTTACAACAGATAACTTGAACGCTGTTTTGTAACATGAGTATTGTAAGGATGTAGTAAGAGAAAGAACAAGAAGGAGTAAGGATGGGTGGTAGGGCTGAGATGAGAGAGGTAGCAGAAGATGTCAGGGTGGGGAATGGAGGAGATAGGATTTTAGAGAGGTGCAAAAAGAATGATAGGAGGAGATAGAAGGGATAGGGACAGGGAGACAGTTCCAGTGGAAAAGGGAAAGTAGTTGGAAAGAACTGAAAGCGGGATGGGGCACAGGGTGAAGGAGGAGAAGTGAGTAGGAAATGTTCAGCAGAGTGGAGAGGGCGAGAAGGGGTATAGAAAGAAAGGAGGGAGGAAAGGTAGGGTGGAGCAAGGCCATAGAGAGATTTGAGGACGAGAAAGAGGAAATTAAATTTGAGCTGGGAGTGAAAGGGGAGCCAACCTAAGGAGGAGAGAGAAGAGGAGATGGACTTGTTGGGAGAGAGAAGAGGGAACGAATATCAGAGTGGTAGATAGATTTAAGGGGGGATTAAGTGAGTAGAGGGAGTCTGAAAAAGAAGGTGGAACAGTAGAAGAGTCTAGAGAAGACGAGAGAGGTGACTAGAAGTTTGGTAGCATGGAAAGTTAGGAAAGGGAAAATGGTGTGGATATTATAAAGGTGGAAGCGGCAGGACCTGGCAGTGAGAGAGATATGATGGGAGAGAGAGAGAGATTAGAATCAATGTGGAGGCCAAGGGTGTGGGCATTGGGAGAGATAGGGAGTAGGGAAGAACATTCAATTTTATTTTATTTGACTCCTTACATTTCCTGGATGAGTGCTTCACAGGTACAGGTATATGGTTCAGGTGAGGAACATACAGTACACGCAACCTATTATATTCTTCAATGCAAGAAGTGTCAGCTGTCACTTTCCTTTCATCAAAGTTTATCAAAATATACCTTCTATATTTTTCCACACATAACAAAGCTTCATATGACATTCCTTCTTTAAACACTGTATGACCAATGTCAGTAAGTACTGCTTCTAAAGTCCACCCTTGTGATTTATGAATAGTTATTGCATAATCAGAGCACAATGGAAACTGTGCTCTTTTCACAAAGGTGTCCCTAAAAAGCATGAAATGTGCAGAGCTCAGCAAAATCAAGTGAATTACTTCTACACAATAAAACTTAACTTCAATATGTTCATTACTTGTACTGTGAGGAAAAGTGTGAAATGGAATCACTCTTCCCATTGCTCCATTTACTAGACCAATTTCTACATATAATACTACTCGTGCATTGATGCACAGTTTTAAAACTCCCTCCAGACCTGCTGTTTTAAAAATGGAATTCTCTAGTTGAACTAATTGAGCTTCTAAAATAACCATCTAAAACATCACAGGGTTGTATCTCTACAATGTTTTGCTTCTCTGAAAGTAGCATTGTAGAGTTGCACTTGTTACACTCTGCAAGTGCACATCAAAGCAACACAAAACATGTTTCTTTCCTTAAGAGTCAACATGACATCAGATGGACTGCAATCTACATGAAACATGTTGGAAATCAGTCTTCCCTTGAAAACTGTGTTCCCATTTTCCTCAAGAATACCTATATCAATCTTATTAAGCATTGCTTCATACCAACAGGGTAATTCATAGAAAATCGCAGAAAAGTGGCGCACGCGACTGCCGCACAGCATGCCCGTGCGAATGTCTGTGCCAGCCGCTTGCGCTAAAAACAATTTCCGCGCACAGAGTATTCATGGATTTTAGCATCCAAAACCAGCCGTGGCGCAGCATGACGCAGCGACCCTGCAGCAGCGCCAGTTACGCCCCCAAGAATGCCCTCGCGCAAGGAAAAGCCCTCAAAATCCCCAAATAATCGCAAAGGGCTGCGCCAACCCTGGACCAGTTCACAGGGCTGGCAAACAGCAAACGCCAAGCGGGGACCGTGTATTTCAGTGGTTCGCGGGAAGTTCCAAACGCGATTGTCCTGTGTACGTGTGCATCAGGGGTGCGCCGGAAGTATCATACGCAAAGTCAGCTGGGTACGTGTATTTCAGGGGATCGCGGGAAGTTCCACACGCGATTGGCCCCGTGCGAGCAGGGTACGTGTATTCCAGGGGTGCGCGGGAAGTTCCACATGCGATTCCATCAGGGTACGTGTATTTCAGGGGTGCGCGGCAAGTTCCACACGCGATTGGCCCCATGCGAGCAGGGTACGTGTATACCAGGCGTGCGCGGGAAGTTCCACACGCGATTCCATCAGGGTACGTGTATTGCAGGGGTGCGCGGGAAGTTCCACACGTGATTCCAGCAGGGTACGTGTATTGCAGGGGTGCGCGGGAAGTTCCACACACGATTTCAGCAGGGTACATGTATTGCAGGGGTGCGCGGGAAGTTCCACACGCAATTACAGCAGGGTACGTGTATTTCAGGGGTTCTGGGGAGTACTACACGTGAATTGGCCGTGTGGGTCCTCCCAGGTGTACGCTCCACAACCTCCACGGCCCCTGCAGGCAGCCCACACCACGGGGGACTACCGTGCACCCCTGCCCATGTCCCACAGGCAGCCCATCCACCATGGGCATGCCCCCAGCCAACCCACATGTCACCTTGCACCACTGATCAACAATGCATGTCTCCCACCACCCCCACCCCCCAGCCACCAGGGGCAGCCTCCAACAGGCCCCCACTCATGTCTCCCACCACCCCCAGCCCCCAGCCACCAGGGGCAGCCTCCACCAGGCCCCCACTCATGTCCCCTATCACCCCCACCCTCCGCAGTGCAGGGGCAGCTTCCACCAGGCCCCCACCCATGTCTCCCACCACCCCCACCCCCAAGCCACCAGGAGCAGCCTCCACCAGGCCCCCACTCATGTCTCCCACCCCCCCAGACACCAGGGTCAGCCTCCACCAGGCCCCCACTCATGTCCCCTATCACCCCCACCCCCCCGAAGTGCAGGGGCAGCCTCCACCAGGCCCCCACCCATGTCTCCCACCACCCCCAGCCCCCAGCCACCAGGGGCAGCCTCCACCAGGCCCCCACCCATGTACCCCTGCACCCCCACCCCCCAGCCACCAGGGGCAGCCTCCACCAAGCCCCCACTCATGTCCCCTATCACCCCCACCCCCCGCAGTGCAGGGGCAGCCTCCACCAAGCTCCCACTCATGTCTCCCACCACCCCCACCCCCCGCAGTCAGGGGCAGCCTCCACCAAGCCCCCACTCATGTCTCCCACCACCCCCACCCCCCAGCAGTCAGGGGCAGCCTCCACTAAGCCCCCACTCATGTCTTCCACCACCCCCACCCCCCAGCAGTCAGGGGCAGCCTCCACCAAGCCCCCACTCATGTCCCCTATCACCCCCAACCCCCCGCAGTGCACCAGGCCCCCAACCATGTCTACCACCACCCCCACCCCCCAGCCACCAGGGGCAGCCTCCACCAGGCCCCCACTCATGTCTCCCACCACCCCCACCCCCCGCAGTCAGGGGCAGCCTCCACCAAGCCCCCACTCATGTCTCCCACCACCCCCACCCCCCAGCAGTCAGGGGCAGCCTCCACCAAGCCCCCACTCATGTCCCCTATCACCCCCCCCGCAGTGCAGGGGCAGCCTCCACCAGGCCCCCACTCATGTCTCCCACCGCCCCCACCCCCCAGGGGCAGCCTCCACCAGGCCCCGACGAATGTCTCCCACCACCCCCACACCCCAGCCACCAGGGGCAGCCTCCACCAGGCCCCCACGCATGTCCCCTATTACCCCCACCCCCCTGCAGTGCAGGGGAACCCTCCACCAGGCCCCACTCATGTCTCCCACCACCCCCACCCCCCAGCAGTCATGGGCAGCCTCCACCAAGCCCCCACTCATGTCCCCTATCACCCCCACCCCGCAGTGCAGGGGCAGCCTCCACCAGGCCCCCACTCATGTTTCCCACCACCCCTACCCCCCAGCAGTCAGGGGCATCCTCCACCAAGCCCCCACTCATGTCCCATATCACCCCCACCCCCCGCAGTGCAGGGGCAGCCTCCACCAGGCCCCCACTCATGTCTCCCACCACCCCCACCCCCCAGCCACCAGGGGAAGCCTCCACCAGGCCCCCACCCATGTCTCCCACCACCCCCACCCCCCAGCAGTCAGGGGCAGCCTCCACCAGGCCCCCACACATGTCTCCCACCACCCCTACCCCCCAGCCACCAGGGGCAGCCTCCACCAGGCCCCCACTTATGTCTCCCACCACCCCCATCCCCCAGCCAGCAGGGGCAGCCTCCACCAGGCCCCCACTCATGTCCCCTATCACCCCCACCCCCCGCAGTGCAGGGGCAGCCTCCACCAGGCCCCCACTCATGTCTCCCACCACCCCCACCCCCCAGCCACCAGGGGCAGCCTCCACCATGCCCCACCCATGTCTCCCACCACCCCCACCCCCCAGCCACCAGGGGCAGCCTCCACCAGGCCCCCACCCATGTCCCCTATCACCCCACCCCCGCAGTGCAGGGGCAGCCTCCACCAGGCCCCCACCCATGTCTCCCACCACCCCCACCCCCCAGCCACCAGGGGCAGCCTCCACCAGGCCCCCACCCATGTCTCCCACCACCCCCACCCCCCAGCCACCAGGGGCAGCCTCCACCAGGCCCCCACTCATGTCTCCCACCACCCCCACCCCCCAGCCACCAGGGGCAGCCTCCACCAGGCCCCCACTCATGTCCCCTATTACCCCCACCCCCGCAGTGCAGGGGAACCCTCCACCAGGCCCCCACTCATGTCTCCCATCACCCCCACCCCTGAGCCACCAGGGGCAGCCTCGACCAGGTCCCCACCCATGTCTCCCACCACCCCCACCACCCAGCCACAAGGGGCTGCCTCCACCAGGCCCCCACTCATGTCCCCTATTACCCCCACCCCCCCCGCAGTGCAGGGGAACCCTCCACCAGGCCCCCACTCATGTCCCCTATCACCCCCCCCGCAGTGCAGGGACCAGCCTCCACCAGGCCCCCACTCATGTCTCCCACCACCTCCACCCCCCAGCAGTCAGGGGCAGCCTCCACCAAACCCCCACTCATGTCCCCTATCACCCCCACCCCCCCTCAGTGCAGGGGCAGCCTCCACCAGACCCCCACTCATGTCTCCCACCACCCCCACCCCCAGCCCCCAGGGGCAGCCTCCACCAGACCCCCACTCATGTCTCCCACCATCCCCACCCCCCAGCCACCAGGGGCAGCCTGTAACGCTCACCTGACTCCCACGGGGGCGCTGGCCTGGTTCGCGCTGCTGTGACCTCGTCTAAGGTGATGCGCAGGGTTCGGAAAACGGACTGGATCGGGCCCCAGATCTGGCTTGTCTGACTCGCAGAAGTATCCTTCTGTAGGTGAGAATAGGGGGTTAACTGTCTGCGGGGTAATGCAATCGGCCTCCCACTTACCCCTCTCACCCTCCTCAAAACCCTTCTGTGCTTCCCCGTAGCGTCTCACCTTAGGGTCTGGAAGGACGAGCTCTCCATCCTGCTTCTGATGCAGGGGCGCGTTGGTATCCAGTTACGTCACTGGATTTTCGGATGGGTGAGAACCAAACTTGCTTGGCTTCCAGGTAAGTTTTTCTATAAGTGGTTCCCCTTGTGTCCATGCATTAATGTTCTAATGCTAGTGTCTTTTTCCCCATAGGGGCCGGGGTACGGAATGCCGGGGAACAGGCACCGACCCGAGGTGAGCGGTGAAATCCTTTTGGAAATCAGGTAAGTCTTTAATGAGTGTTGTGGTAATGTCTTTTCATTCACTCATTAACGCTGATGTCTTTTTCCCCTTAGGGGCCGGGGTCCAAGAATGCCTGGATGCGGCGCGGACCCGAAATGAAAAGGGAATGACCCAACAGGTAAGTCTTAACTTGGAGTTTTAGCTTCCCTTTTCCCTTCTTTCTCTCACCTTTGTTCTTGTCTTTTTCTCCCTAGGCGCGGGGGCGCGACTGCGAATCCGGATGGTCGCTGCTGAACATGGAGGCGCCCTGTAAAGGTGAGTAGAATGCGGCGCTGCAGCGATCGATGCGATGTGCTTTTAAAAATAAATTTCTTTCTTTTCAGGATTGTCGGCGAAATGTCTCTGGGATGCAGATTTAGCAGGTGAAGCCTTTTCCTTCTTCTGTTCTCTTGTTCCCTTCCTTTGCAGGTGATTCAGGATGCTGGCAGGTGTGCCAGAAGTCAAGATGCAGGAGCAGACACGGTGAGCGTCCAGCTGCTAGATGCAGAACAACGCGAAGCACGTGTGGCTGATCGGGTGTGGTTTAAATAGCCTTGGAAGAAGTTCCCAGAATGTGTCCTTCCTCCAATCAGGTATGTATCCTTCCCCGACCATGCTCGGGTGGTAAATGAGTCCCACAGGTAGTTCCTTTCAGGCCTCAAGGAGGCCAGGCTTCTGCAGCATGGTCTGCATCAGGTAAGTGCACCCAAACACTTCCATAATGAGCCTGGCGATGGCGCCAGGAATGACATTTTCTATGAGCCTGGTGCCATAAGCGCCAGGACGCTGTCCAAAGGGCCCCTATAAGGGGTTGCTGGGACCTTCCCCGGGGACTTGATGTCCGCTTTCAGGGAGGCAGGGCCTGAGCCGGCTCCCCGGGAGCGGGCATCGTGATAGCACTCCCCCCCAACGTCCCTCCCAAGGTTGTTCCCTCCGGGGGTTTTGGTTTGTTTGGGAAGCGTCGGTGGAATTTTCTGACTAATCGAGGTGCATGCACATGGTCACTGGGTTCCCACGACCTCTCCTTAGGTCCGTACCCCTTCCAATCAATTAGGTAGAAAAGCTTTGACCTAAACATTTTTTAATCTAAAATGTTCTTCACTTCGAATTCGGGTTCCCCATCTATTTGAATAGGTTCTGGAGGTTTGAGTAGTCGGGTTCCGGGGACCACTGGTTTCAGAAGTGACACATGAAAAACAGGGTGAATTCGCATATTAGCTGGTAAATCGAGTTTAACCGCTACTGGGTTAATTATTGCCGTAATAGAATAAGGTCCCAGATATTTTGGGTTAAAAGTTCGATGCCCTTTGAGCGGTAAATGTCTGGTAGCTAACCACACTTGATCCCCAATGTGATACGGAGGTGCTTCACTCCGATGTAGGTCAGCATTCTCCCTGTATTTTCTCTTGGCTTGTTGCAAATGCGTGGTTGCCTCTTTGAAGGCTCGGGTAATGGTAGAATGCAGATGTTCTACTGCGGGCAGTCCGAGGTTCTGAGGTGAGTCGAGGTTTGAGGTTCGAGGGTGATGTCCAAACAAGGTATAAAAAGGACTATGGCCAGTTCCAGAGCGTACCGAATTATTATATGCATATTCGGCTATCCAAAGAATGTCTTTCCAGTTGCTTTCAGATTGCTGTAACATACACCGTAAGTACTGCTCAAGGGTCTGATTTGTCCTCTCGGTCTGACCATCGGTCTGAGGGTGGTGACTGGTCGATAATCTTACATCGATTTGTGCCATTTGACAACATTTGCGCCAGAAGTGGGAAATGAATTGGCTTCCCCGGTCAGAGATTAGTATAGATGGGAATCCACGTAGCCGAACAATATTTTCGAGGAATTCTTTGGCTAGGACAGAAGCTGGAGGTAAACCTTTCAAAGGAATGAAGTGGGCCATTTTGGAAAACAAATCCACAATTACCAGAATGGTATTGTATCCCGAACAAAGAGGCAATTCCGTAATAAAATCCATTGATAGGGTGTGCCAGGGTGCTGGCGGTATGTCTAGAGGTTGAAGGAGACCGGCTGGTCTTTTCTTTTGACCTTTATTTTGGGCACAAACCCACAGGACATCACAAAAGATTTAACATCTTTTCGCCAAGAGGGCCACCAGAATTGTCGTTTCACCTTTTCCATTGTCTTGGTAATACCGGGGTGTCCCTCTATTAATGTATCATGATAACCTGAAATAACTAGTTCGTGTAAATCCTTGTGCGGCAGGAATAAGCGTCCTTGGTAATAAGGTAAACCATTATCTATGGTAAAGTCTGATCCCTTTTGTATCCAATCTTGTAGGACTGTAGGGTCCAGGAGTTGTTTCACTCTGACTTGAATGTCTTCAAGCGTCTGTAACGAAGTCATGCCTAGAATTCTCTGTTCGGGAATTATTGGTACTGGTTATGAGTTTGTATCAGATTCTCCCATTTCAATTCGGGATAAGGCGTCTGCTTTGCCGTTCTTGCAGCCAGGTCGATAGGTAATCACGAAATCAAATTCAGCGAAAAACAAAGCCCATCGGAGCTGCCGTGATGACTGAGCCTTGCCGGTTTTCAAATACTGTAAATTCCTGTGATCAGTGATCACCGTGATGGTATGTCGAGCGCCAAGCAGGTAATGCAGCCAGGCTTTAAAAGCGGACTTTATGGCTAACAGTTCTTTGTCAGTGATTACGTAATTAATCTCTGGTGCCGAGAATTTTCTGGACCAAAATGCTACGGGGTGCAGTTGGTTGGTTTCAGGATCTCTTTGAGACAGAACTGCTCCCATGGCTAGGCTGGATGCGTCAGTTTTGACGACATACGGGAGATCTGGATGTGGGTGTTTCAATATAGGTGCGGAGGTAAACTTAGCTTTTAAATCCTGGAAGGCCTGCTCGGCTTCTTCTGACCATTCAAATTGTTTATTTTTCCTCAAGAGTGCAGTAATGGGTTGTACTATGCGTGAAAATTCCGGGATAAACCTGCGATAGAAATTGGCAAAGCCGAGCATGCTTTGAACCCCTTTTACAGAGCTAGGTGATGGCCATTTGAGGATGGCATCCACTTTTCTTGAGTCCATTCGGACTCCTTTGGGTGTCAGGATGAAACAGAGAAACTCAACTTCTGTGGTATGGAAAACACATTTCTCCAGTTTAGAAAATAGTTTGTGTTGGCGCAGTTTTGTCCAGAACTGCCCTAACATGTTTTCTGTGATCAGATTCTGAAGAGGAGTACACTAGAATGGCATCGATATAGACGACAACACAAACATCGATGAGTTCCCGAAGGACATCATTCATGAAGAATTGGAAGGCAGCAGGTGCATTGCACAACCCGAAAGGCATTACCTGGTATTCGAATAATCCATATTTTGTACGGAAGGCTGTTTTCCATTTGTCGCCTTCTTTTACTCGCACCAGATGATATGTCCCCCGGAGATCTAACTTGGTGTATATGCAAGCGTCCTTCACCTGGTCAAAGAGTTCAGGAATCAGAGGCAGAGGATAACGGTTTTTAACCGTTATCTGGTTCAATGCGCGGTAATCGATACAAGTTCTAAGGTCGCCTTCTTTTTTAGGCACGAAGAACAAAGCCGAGGATGCCGGGGACTTTGACGGGCGAATAAAACCATTGGCGAGGTATTGATCCAAATATTGTCTCAAATGCAGAGATGCACTCCCTCGCCGGACGCAAGGAATTACGACGGATACACCGGACTAAGGGAACAAACTTTTTTCTTTGAAGTGGACCCGCCTTGGGAGGACATTGGCGTTACCCATTCGGGTTATACTGTGAAAGTCTGCAGTGGCAGTGCAGCACCCACAGTTGAGTTGGTTACTAAGTTTAGGAACATAGACCCCGCCTCAGAGTTTACGAGGTTTTACAATTGAGAATGAACATATGTCCTGGAACCATTGGTATCTGCTGCCCTGAAGATGGACTGATTTACAGTCCGAAACGCGTGGGCTAAGAAACTCTATTTAATTGGTACCTTTTGGGATTGATAAACTGCAAATTGCTGGATTTGGGCGTTGATGGACATTTGGAAAAAGGGCCGGGGAGTGTCTGGTCCACACAATATTGCTCCTTTGTAGGGAGAATTTGATACCGAACTTGATGCTCATAAGACTCTCAGAAAGAAGTGTCTTGGAGTATGTGCCAGCGTTCTTCGTCTTTTCTTCATTAATTATGTGAATGAGGAATTTACTTGACATTATTTTGTCTAAATGGATTGTATTTATGCGTATACATTGAGAAATACTAATGACATAAGTTTTCCCTTTTTGAAATCGAAAAAAGAGTAGTAAAAATCTTGTTTTTCCTTTTTAAACAAATGGACTGTGGAATTCGTATTTGATTTATTCATTGACCAATTTGAGATTACACTTTGTGTGTTATTTTGTTTTAAATTGTGAATTAGACTGTTTACTTTAATTAAATAATGATTGAATTTGATTTGGGGGATTTTCTTTCCATTGGAGTGCACTGTGGACAGACAGGTAGCAATACATGTCTCTTTTTCTTCTCAAATGCAGGTTCTCAGGTTCGGTAAGGGCATAAATCCTGCTACAAGGGGGTTGTGCACCGGGCACCAGATCGATTTGGCAATCGTACGATCGGTGAGGAGGTAACGTGTTGGCCTGTTCCTTTTGGTAGACGTCCTGAAAGTCCTGGTATTCCGGAGGTAATTGCATGAAGGCAGAGGTTACAGATGCTAGATTAATCTTCAGGTTTTCTGGGTAGCATGTTTGTGCACAATTCGGGAAGGTTATTCTCTTAGCTCACCAATCAATTCGAGGATTATGTGTCTCTAACCAAGGAATTCCAAGAATAACCTGAAACTGTGGAGCCTTGATTACATCAAACACAACTGCCTCCTGATGGCCGTCAGGACCAATAAGAGTCACCCCAGTAGTGGAATGTATTAACGGTCCAGAGGCAATTTCGGTTCCATCGACTGTGGTGATGACTTCTTTGCTGGTTTTAGGACGGAGAGGGAGGTTAATCCTAGAGGCCAATTCACGATCCACATAGTTTCCAATAGCCCCACTATCGATGTATGCCTTTATTGCATGCAACCGCTTAGGCTTTTCTGGATCTACGAGAACCATTGGCACAATGAAATGCGAGGTCTGAGAGTTAGTTTTCAAGCTCGGCAAGCGGACCACTACGCTTGTCGGGCTGAGTCGTTTCCCGAAACAGAGTCTTCATGCTTTTTATCAGCGGCTCCTACTGCTTTTCGGGGTGGTTTTGCCGGGCAATCTCGTAGAAAGTGTCCAGAGTTCCCACAATAAAGACATAATTTTAACTGCCGCCTCCTTTCACGTTCCTTTTGAGTTAAGGGTTCTTTAACCCCTACAATTTGCATAGGCTCAGAGACATTAACTCCCTTGGGGTTAGCGTGGGTCTTGACCAACACCCGGGTCTCAAACCTGGGCCAATCTGTTTTTCTGTTTTGAAGTCTGTGATCCAATTGGACCACTAAGTCTATATATTCTGTGCATTCAACTTGGGCCAAGACATCTTTAAGTTCTCCGCGTAGACCTCGATAAAATAACGTGACTCTTTTATCCTCTGGCCATCCCGTTTCCACAATTAGTCTATTAAAGGTTGCAATATAGGATAGGAAGTCCTGATTGCCCTGTCGCAGGGATAGAAGTTCGTCATCCAGAGCCTGCCCCTGAGAGTGTCGAGCAAATAACCTTTCCATGCTTGCTTGAAATCCTTGAAAATCACGGAGAATCGGGTCATCTTGAGTAACCAGTGGAACTGACCAATCGGCAGCATAGCCGCTGAGATATGACAATACAAAGGCTACTTTGGTCTGATCATTAGGGAAGGCCCCAGGTCTGCATAGGAAGTGCGAACGACACTGATTCATGAATACGGCGAATCGTTTGGGGTCCCCAGCAAAGCGTTCAGGTGGGGCCAGCGGCATGTTTCCAGGTAGATTAATCCGCACAGGGTTACTGGGAACCACAGGAGCGGGGTTCCCTCCGGAACAGGCTAGAGGAGTTTGTCCAGCTTGACCTTGAAAAAGCTGTCTGGCCAGATCATCAGTTCTTTCCTTTGATATTATTAATTCCCTCTTGAGGGCATTAGTCTCTTGACGAGCGGCATGTACTTCGGCCCGTAATGCCCCCAGTAATTGGGCCAACTGATCAGTCTCAGAAGTTTCCATAGCGCCTGGGTGGGAATTTGTAGGAAGGCTTTGCATTCTGTAACGCTCACCTGACTCCCACGGGGGCGCTGGCCTGGTTCGCGCTGCTGTGACCTCGTCTAAGGTGATGCGCAGGGTTCGGAAGACGGACTGGATCGGGCCCCAGATCTGGCTTGTCTGACTCGCAGAAGTATCCTTCTGTAGGTGAGAATAGGGGGTTAACTGTCTGCAGGGTAATGCAATCGGCCTCCCACTTACCCCTCTCACCCTCCTCAAAACCCTTCTGTGCTTCCCCGTAGCGTCCCACCTCTGGAAGGACGAGCTCTCCATCCTGCTTCTGATGCAGGGGCGCGTTGGTATCCAGTTACGTCACTGGATTTTTGGATGGGTGAGAACCAAACTTGCTTGGCTTCCAAGTAAGTTTTTCTATAAGTGGTTCCCCTTGTGTCCATGCATTAATGTTCTAATACTAGTGTCTTTTTCCCCATAGGGGCCGGGGTACGGAATGCCGGGGAACAGGCACCGACCCGAGGTGAGCGGTGAAATCCTTGTGGAAATCAGGTAAGTCTTTAATGAGTGTTTTGGTAATGTCTTTTCATTCACTCATTAACGCTGATGTCTTCTTCCCCTTAGGGGCCGGGGTCCGAAAATGCCTGGATGTGGCGCGGACATGAAATGAAAAGGGAATGACCCAACAGGTAAGTCTTAACATGGAGTTTTAGCTTCCCTTTTCCCTTCTTTCTCTCACCTTTGTTCTTGTCTTTTTCTCCCTAGGCGCGGGGGCGCAACTGCGAATCGGGATGGCCGCTGCTGAACATGGAGGCGCCCTGTAAAGGTGAGTAGAATGCAGCGCTGCAGCGATCGATGCGATGTGCTTTTAAAAATAAATGTCTTCCTTTTCAGGATTGTCGGCGAAATGTCTCTGGTATGCAGATTTAGCAGATGAGGCCTTTTCCTTCTTCTGTTCTCTTGTTCCCTTCCTTTGCAGGTGATTCAGGAGGCTGGCAGGTGTGGCAGAAGTCAAGATGCAGGAGCAGACATGGTGAGCGTCCAGCTGCTAGATGCAGAACAACGCGAAGCACGTGTGGCTGATCGGGTGTGGTTTAAATAGCCTTGGAAGAAGTTCCCAGAATGTGTCCTTCCTCCAATCAGGTATGTATCCTTCCCCGACCATGCCCGGGTGGTAAATGAGTCCCACAGGTAAAGTAGTTCCTTTCAGGCCTCAAGGAGGCCGGGATTCTGCAGCATGGTCTGCATCAGGTAAGTGCACCCAAACACTTTCATAATGAGCCTGGCGCCTATGGCGCCAGGACTGATGTTTTCTATGAGCCTGGTGCCATAAGCGCCAGGACGCTGTCCAAAGGGCCCCTATAAGGGGTTGCTGGGACCTTCCACGGGGACTTGATGTCCGCTTTCGGGGACGCAGGGCCTCTGCCGGCTCCCCGGGAGTGGGCATCGTGACACAGCCTCCACCAGGCCCCCACTCATGTCTCCCACCACCCCCACCCCCCAGCCACCAGGGGCAGCCTCCACCAGGCCCCCACTCATGTCCCCTATTATCCCCACCCCCCTGCAGTGCAGGGGAACCCTCCACCAGGCCCCCACTCATGTCTCCCACCACCCCCACCCCCCAGCCACCAGGGGCAGCCTCCACCAGGCCCCCACTCATGTCTCCCACCACCCCCACCCCCCAGCCACCAGGGGCAGCCTCCACCAGGCCCCCACTCATGTCCCCTATCACCCCAACCCCCCGCAGTGCAGGGGAACCCTCCACCAGGCCCCCACTCATGTCCCCTATCACTCCCACCCCCCGCAGTGCAGGGGCCGCCTCCACCAGGCCTCCACTCATGTCTCCCACCACCCCCACCCCCCCAGCAGTCAGGGGCAGCCTCCACCAAGCCCCCACTCATGTCCCCTATCACCGCCACCCCACGCAGTGCAGGGGCAGCCTCCACCAGGTCCCCACTCATGTCTCCCACTACTCCCACCCCCCAGCCACCAGGGGCAGCCTCCACCAGGCCCCCACTCATGTCTCCCACCACCCCCACCCCCCAGCCACCAGGGGCAGCCCCCACCAGGCCCCCACTCATGTCTCCCACCACCCCCACCCCCCAGCCACCAGGGGCAGCCTCCACCAGGCCCCCACTCATGTCCCCTATCACTCCCACCCCCCGCAGTGCAGGGGCCGCCTCCACCAGGCCTCCACTCATGTCTCCCACCACCCCCACCCCCCCAGCAGTCAGGGGCAGCCTCCACCAAGCCCCCACTCATGTCCCCTATCACCGCCACCCCACGCAGTGCAGGGGCAGCCTCCACCAGGTCCCCACTCATGTCTCCCACTACTCCCACCCCCCAGCCACCAGGGGCAGCCTCCACCAGGCCCCCACTCATGTCTCCCACCACCCCCACCCCCCAGCCACCAGGGGCAGCCCCCACCAGGCCCCCACTAATGTCTCCCACCACCCCCACCCCCCAGCCACCAGGGGCAGCCTCCACCAGGCCCCCACTCATGTCCAACTCATGTACCCCTGCACCCCCACCCCCCAGCACTGTGGGGCACCTGCCAGCAGGCCCCCACCATGTCCAACTCATGTACCCCTGCACCCCCACCCCCCACCACTGTGGGGCACCTGCCAGCAGGCCCCCACTCATGTCCAACTCATGTACCCCTTCACCCCCACCCCCCAGCACTGTGGGGCACCTGCCAGCAGGCCCCCACCATGTCCAACTCATGTACCCCTGCACCCCCACCCCCCACCACTGTGGGGCACCTGCCAGCAGGCCCCCACTCATGTCCAACTCATGTACCCCTTCACCCCCACCCCCCAGCACTGTGGGGCACCTGCCAGCAGGCCCCCACCATGTCCAAATCATGCACCCCTGCACCCCCACCCCCCAGCAGTGTGGGGCACCTGCCAGCAGGCCCCCACTCATGTCCAACTCATGTACCCCTGCACCCCCACCCCCCAGCACTGTGGGGCACCTGCCAGCAGGCCCCCACCATGTCCAACTCATGTACCCCTGCACCCCCACCCCCCAGCACTGTGGGGCACCTGCCAGCAGGCCCCCACTCATGTCCAACTCATGTACCCCTGCACCCCCACACCCCAGCACTGTGGGGCACCTGCCAGCAGGCCCGCACCATGTCCAACTCATGTACCCCTGCACCCCCACCCCCCAGCACTGTGGGGCACCTGCCAGCAGGCCCCCACTCATGTCCAACTCATGTTCCCCAGCCAACATGTCATCACAATCTAGATCCCTGGTCCCTATGGTCAGCCTCCAAATGCAAAACACCCACCCGAGTATTGCATCCACCCACTCATAATTGCCAATTACATGACAGAACATCAATTGCAAGTTCCAAAACAAACACATTTCCCTCACATACACCCAATGGGTGTCAGTGAATCTCAAAAGCCATATCATGATATGCATTAAACCAATGAGATGATACTACACATTGAAGTGTGATAAAAAAATATGTATTGAAGGAAAAATAATTAGAATCAAAAATAAAGAAACAGAAATGTGAATGTACAAAAATGAAAAGAAGCATGTCCGTGAAAAAAAAACAAAACCATAAATAAAAATCCTAAGTAATGGTGTCCAAAGTCACTGTCCAGAAATCAAAATCCAATGGGAAAAAAATAGAAAGCCATTGCTCCATGGTGAAAATGCGAAAGAAAAATACAATCCAACAGTGAACTATGTACATACGAACAAGCCAGGGTCCATTATCCCAACAACAGAAAGGAAACCTATCTAACTACACTGACTAATAAAATAAACTATATACAAAAATGTGGCCAATGTCCGAAAGGTCCAAAATAAATCCTAAAAAAAATGAAACCTAACACTACCTACATAACTATGTACAAGGGCAGCGGGCTAGTTCGACGGCTCACTTGTGGATGTCCCGGGCCAGGGCATCATCGAACTCTTGCTCAATGTCCCAGAGGCGGTCCTCCTCCATGTCCCCGAGGGTCCCCAGGGCCGTTGACGTGTCCACCTCCAAACCTCTGTGGATTGCCCCGAGGCACTCTGCCCGCCTCAGGGCCCTCCGCATGGAGTTCTCCGCCCTGACCATTGTGAACCGTGCCTCTTCCGCCCGCTGCCGCTCCGCATCTATGGCATGGCCCAACCGCTGCCACACGGAAGACACTCTCTGTCCTGGGTCCTCCTGCCCTCCGGCCGATGCCTGCCCCTCCGATGTTGAAGGCCCCGAGCCTTCATGGCTCCCACCACGTTGCTGCTGCTGCTGTGCCTCTGCCCGTGCACTGCCTCCTGCTGCCTGCACATCCTCCGCCGGCTGGGGTGCAGTCGTTGACGTGGCCACCCCTGCTGGACGTCTGACTCCCGACTGTGGCAGGGATGCCTCCTCCACCAGCCTGCCTGCACCGTCAGAGGCAGCTCCACAGGGCACCCAGGTGACTGATGGGTGGGGAGATGGCACGGAGGACGACTGGCGTGTAGGGGGTTCAGTTGAGGAGGGGGTCGTAGCAAGCCCCATCATACAGAGGAATCCGGCCACTGACCTGTCCCAGCAGGCTGACGTGGTCAACGAGCCATTCGAGATGACGTGCAGGCTCCTCATGAAAAGACTGCAGGTCACCTCGCATGGCCCGTTGACGCAACGCCACACCACTCAGAACAGGCTCAACCCGGACCCGGATAGCCACGTCCGCAGGCAGAGGAAGGCCAGTTGTCGTGAGCTCATCCCCTGCCTGAAAACGGGTCTGAACGTAGGCATCCCTGCTGGTGCAAGATGATGCAGGGACAGGATCAGGGACAGGATTGCACACAGGCACATCCGCGGCGGCCTGTGCTGCCTCCTGTCCCTGGTCCTGCACTGCACCACTAGCACCAGTGGGATCCCCACCTCCAGACCCCGTCTCTGGTGCTCGCACGGCCTCCTCCTCCACCAAACCCCCCACCAACCTGGATGACTCCGTGCCATCTTCCCCTGTTGGGCCCTGTGGGGTCCCAGCTGCCCCTTCTGCTGCCGAGGAGTCCAACTCCAACCTCCTCCTCTTGGACCTCCCCCCGGCCTGGGACGCGGCACCGGACTCCTCACTCCCCGACGAGATTACAACATGGGAGGGGAGCCAGGCCTTGCGTCTCCGGCTGGCGGTGGCATCCCCGCCGCTGTGCTCCACAGCAGCTTCTCCGCCCTCTTCATCAGTTGACGCTGCAGACAGGGAGAAATGAAGCACAGGCATCAGGGCACTGTACAATGGACACATACACACATGACAGTTGTACATAGTGGCATTGGCAAACCTCAGACATGGCATCACAATCGCCAACACGCATGTCATTTCAACTCGCACACATGAGCCATAGCACAGCCATATCGCAACTGCCAGCACCATCCAAACACATACAATAGCATGAGCAGGCAAAGGTGAGCCAGACATCAGAAAGTGCACCACACATGTAAAGCACACCACCACACTTGCATGCATGTGTACACCTCTGCCAAGTGTCGCAGTGTTCAGATGGGCATCCATGTCACATCTGCCCATCAGGCTTCCACATACCGCTGTCACATGCATCCATGTTGCATCACTCTTGCACCCTTGTCAAATACACACACATGCACATGTACACAGTGCTGATATATGCAGCTGAAAACAACATACATGCGTGACATCACGGACATGTCTACTTACATACACATTCATCCAAACATGTGTGCCCACACAACTGCATTTGGCATGCAAGCCTACACACACAAGCACCATCCATGTCTCACACATACCAGCCCTCGCATGTGTTGGCCCCACGGCCCTGTACACCACCACCCATACTCGACCCCATAAAACAGATGTGCAACCTGCACACTACTGAAAAATCACCACACGCACAGCTCACAATCAGGATGCATGTACACTTACCGCTCGACTCCAGACGGGTCAGCCTCTCAAGGACCTGGACGTGGAGCGCTGGGGATATGCATTCCAGGACCCTCATCTGTTCTTCCGACAAGTGGCCCCGGCGCCCCTTGGCATCCGCTGCCTTCAAGAGGCGCCGGGCCTTGTTCAGGGTCCTGGACCTGAAGTCCTCCAAGCGCTTCTTGACATGTTGGAAGTCGCGGACTGCCACCCCCTCCGCGTTGATGGCAGTCACGATGTCAGTCCAGATCCGAGTCCGTCCTTCCTTGTCGGCGCGGGAACTTCCAAAGAGGGCATCATACTGCCCCAGGACTTGCTCCACCAGGACCCCAACTTCGGTGGCACTGAAGCTGGTGCCCCTCTGCCTCTCTGGCCGGGGGTTGTCAGTGGTCTCAGATGGTGTTTGCCCCGACATGACAACCCCAGAGGCAGGAGTGGGTGGGCAACTCGGTCCTGGGGCTGGGCTGTGGAGCGATGTAATCCCAGTCGGGAGTCTTCGGTTCCAGCAGGGGTGGTCACAGCAACAGCACCCCTGGCTGATGTGCAGGCAGCAAATGGCAGGGCACGTGGGCAGCAGGCAGTCAGGCAGCAGCAGATGGCAGGTGGGAATGTGCTCGGGGCTCTGGGGGGCAGTAGTTCGGCCTTCTGGGCAGGAGCGTGGTCTTCCGTGTGCTTACGCGTGGCCAGCTTGATACGGAGTGATTTGGCACGTGAAAATCCAGCACGTCTGCGTGTAAATCGAGGAAAGGCCCTAAGCGCGTATGCACATCAGCACACATATGCGATTTCATTGGACCAAAGGCCCTTAGCGCGTGAGCGCGTCTGTGACGGGAGGCGCACGGGTGTTCCCCTCATTACACGTGATGACAGAGCACACGTGGATTTCCACCAATCGCGTGTGGAACTTCCTGCGCACCCCCAGTAATACACATACCCAGGCCAATCGCGTGTACGCTCACTTCCTTCCGAATACACGCGATGACACTCGGACGTGCAGTTTTACCACGTGTGCTCGCATTTGCGATTTCATTGGCCCAAAGGCCACCATGCGCAGCTGTGACGTCACGCGCATGGCCGTAGAGAATGGCGCGTAAAAATGAAGAGATACACGTCCGAGTGTCAAAGCGCGTAATTGGTGGGATTGGCCTCATTGCGTATGCACGTCTGTGACGTGTGTATAAAAGGTACGTGTAGGACGCCATTTCCTTGTACGTGCTTTTCGTGGAGAGCGAGTGGGTGAAATCTGTACTTCTTGTCGGCTCACACGTGATTTACTTCACGGCGTTTCCAGTTCGTACTCCCTGTTACCTCTGACAGTTTTTTCTCTTTTCCTCTTTTTCCTGGGCCTGTTTCCTCAAACAGCGTCCCTACTACTGTTGTCCTGTATCCTCAGACAGCGTACAATTCTTCTTTTGGCGGGGGTGTTGCCAACGCGCACACAAGCATATTTTTCACGCTTTTGTTCCTGGCAGACAGTGAGTCGCGCATGTATCTAACATCTGTGCTTGCCCCGTGTGTCGCATACCCCTTCAGAGGTCATTCTAGGCTGCGTGTGACACGCATACGTTCATTCTTGTGTTCCTGGGTGCCACAGCGTAATGCAGGTGTTCTTTCAACGCACGTGGTCTAGGAGGGGTTGCGTGCACCTTACTTCCCTTTTTTGGGGTGCCTGTGCGTTGCGTGACCCGTCATCTTTCCCCAGGGGTGACACACAGCCTTGCTAGAGCACTAGAGTATGATTACCATCTGGTATCCAAGCCCTTTGACCCCCAATTGCCCAGGACAATAGTTCACATCAACTCCCATACGCACAATAACATCAGTGCCATGGCTGGGAGGCGAACAAGCCGTAAGGGTGGCAAAGGTGGCCGAGCCCCAAGTGGTGGCCGTGGTGGATCCGGTAGGGGACGTGGCCGTGATTTACAGGGTGCCCCTAGTGCCCCATGTGTGGAGGAGCAGTCAGGGACACCCATGCCCCCCCCCCCTGGTTGAGGTTACCGTGGCTGACACCATCCATGCTCAGCCCTTGTTGGACCAGCCCACCGTGGAACCAGACCTGGCACAGGGTGACTCCATGGCTGACTTCCAAGTCAGCAGGTCTAGGACACGTGCGCCGGTGAACGTTGGTCTCATCAGGCCACATGGATCAGGGGCAGCTAGGTCATCTGCTGCCCCGCGTAGGCAGGCTGAGGAGGCTGCAGGGGCAGCTGCGGCACCATCCACCCCACCTCTCACACACCTAGCCAGGACAGTGTCGGTCCAAGTCCATCATGCTGACATTCACCCTGACACCATCACACTTGAGATAATGCCTGCACCAACTCCCATGCTGAGTGTGCAATCCCACGCTCCTGCCCCTAGTGTCCAGAGCAGCGCAGGACACTCCGGATCCCCAAAACCTTCCAAGCGGAAGAGGAAGAGTGCTCGTCCAGTAGAGGCTGATGCCCCAGACACGGCTACACAGTCTGGCCCGTCAAGGAAGCCCAGCTTCAATGAGGCCGAACTGAATGCACTTGTAGAATATGTGTCCGCACATGACCGCAAAATGGTGATTGTTGCAGGATCCAAAACCACACCTGCACAACGTCAGGCACACTGGCAGATCATTGCAGACATCATAAGTGCCCTTGGAATATAATGGTTGCTACAAGCGCTGTAATGACCTGAAGCGCAGGGCAAAGAATAAGCTGGCCTCAAGTCATGCCGCAACTCTAGTGACTGGAGGTGGGTCTCCAGCAGACGACATAGAATTCACTCCACATGAGCAGGTTGCTGGGACCTACGTCACGGAGGAACAGATCCAAGGCGTGGGAGTAGTGGCAGATTACGAAGCATTGTCCGGTGAGTGCACATGCATGTGTGTGTCATCCATGTGCATGTTGTGCGTGGGAGGGCTTCTGTTTGTGTGCCAGGGGAGGGTGTGTGTGCCTGAGTGGTTCGGCTCACCCATGTGCCTCTTCCTAAACATTTTTGCCACCAGCATTTGGGTATAGCAGCATCTCTTCGGCCAACATTAGACATCCAGCCCAACACCACGCCAGTTGCCCTTGGAGTGTCATCTTGCCACTACACTGTTGCTTATTTACCTCTGTTAATTCAGGCAGATTGTTTGCATACCACCACTTTTACTCGGGATTTCTCAGTCCTATTGTCACATGTCTGACATGGCTATGGTACAGTGGACTGGCTCAGTTTCGTGGACATGATTAGTTTGGACATGTCCCTGTGCTATAGGACCATTTTTGACTGGCAGCTGCATGTTAAACATTAGAACCATTACAATGAAAATAATCAATCATATGAACAAACTGGACTAAATGAACAATTGGTGACCTCCTCTCCCTCTTCACTTCATGGCTAGGGTACATGCCATCTGTGTGATGGCATGTGTATTTGACCTGCCAATCACTGGCCAATGTGTGATGGCACTGCTAGGCAGCATGCAGCAAATGTGTTCATCTTCCATCTTGGTGTCATCAATGTGTGGCATCTGCCTCCCCATCACACGCAGTGAGGTGCATGCATGGGAGTGTTTTAGTCATGTGGGACATGTGTCAATCAAGTACTGTTTCTGTAGCCTCTCAGCACTCATTGTGTGCCATAGTGCTAATGCCTGTTTCCATTTGTTTTCTTTTATGTCTTTGCAGGGGAAGACGCACCTGATACTGTTGGGGTTGTGGAGATGGTGCAGACCCAGGAGGGGTCTGAGGGCCGACCGACCACCAGTGAGGGACGTGGTGTGGTGGTGGGTGAGAACCCACAACTGCTGCAGGTCGTGCTCTCAAGGGGTGTTTCCTCCTGCACCTCCCCCGAGCTGTACTCAGGTGTTGATTCGGATGATGAGACCTATGTGCCGTCACAGGTGAGTGTTCCTGGGAGGGATTCTTTTCTGTCCGACCCACCTGCACCAGGGTTAGAATCCTCAATGGGGATGTCAGTGTTGGCAGGTACGCCTTTGGTGGTTACGGATGCAGGGTCACACTCCGCGACATCTGATCCTGGTCCTGGGCCAGCAGATCAGAGGGGGAATGCAGTCCTGCAGCCTCAGGCAGTGCCGGCACAGCAAGGTGCAGTTCGCCTTGCCCCAGACAGGTGTGGTGCCCGCCGACGTAGTGGCAGTAAGCCACCTGGCAATACCGCATGGTAGCAATCCATTTACGGTATGTCAACCCAACAGGCAGCATCATCAGAGATGATGGCTCAGGCCATGGATAGGGTGGCCACTTCCATTGTCCCCCCGAAAGGCTGATGGAGCGAATACAGCAGGCAACCGACTCCATCTGCCAGTCACACAGGGAGGACATGTTGGCGTCCAACAGGGACAGGCGGGCGGCACTGGCGACTCTGCAGGAAGCCATCTCCATAGAGTCTCAGGGCCACAGGGAAGCCCTGAGGCTGGAACTCCTTCACCTCAGGACGACTCTTGTTGAGCTTGAGGCTTCAACAGACCGAAGGACAGAACAGCAGCTGGAGCGTCTCACCCATACGCTCTCAGCTGAGATGCAGGCAACTAGGGCGGAGGTCCGGACATCCCGTGAGTTGTTGCATGGGGACCTCCGCACACTCATCCTCCAGAACGAGACCTACCACACACGCATGCTTGCAGCCATGGAGGAACAGACTTGGGCCTTGCGTGGGCTGCCTCCCATAGTGCCACCACCTCCGGATGCAGCTGCACAGGGTGAGAATAGCGACAGCAGTGATACTCCCACAATAGGGTAGCCGTGTGGGCCATGAGCCCATGGAGGTGTTTTTTTTTTTTTTTTCGCAAGATCCACACAGGTGGGTTTTGGTGTGCACCATGACCTCGGACCTCCTGGGTGGCCTCCCCAACCCCCCCGGGCCCATTAATGGCCTTTTTTTTTTATTTATTTATTTTTTTTGGGACAGTGTGTTGCCTTGTGTGGCTCCCGTGGGCTTACGCTGCATTGTGGCTGGGCACATGCAGGCTTGTCATGGATTTGGTTCAGATACTTTGGTTTTTGTCACACACACACCCCTCCTGCTTCCCGTTTCCATGGGCTTGCAAAGGGTGTGCCCAAGTGACATTGAGGTACATGGTGACATTGGACTCCTATGAGCTGTGTGGGCAGTCTGTAGTCAATACTGTGTATACATTCATAGTGCATATTGTTGTTGTTTTGTACACTGCGTGGTGTATTGATATGTGCCTCTGCATCCATCTCATCCTCCATATTTGCAGGTCCATTCCTCATGTCTTCACAATGTGGTCCACCTTGGAACTGGAGTCCATGTTGTAAGCAGTGCACCTACACTCTTGCGTGGCGCTAACACTGTATACTTGCAAGTGTTGGGAGGGCTGTCATCATCAGGTGGTGAGGCTAGCAAATTTTCAAGTCTGTAATGTCATGTTTAAGGTAGGTAGGAGGTTGTGCAGGTGATTGGCATTATTGGTAAGTATTTGGTAATGTGGGCTGTAGGTCCTGCATTACTGTGAGCATTTCATGTGTGGACATGTTTCCATTAGGGACACTGTAGCTGCTGACACTTGGGGCATGTTATGGGGATTCATTTCTTTCCACTCACATTGCATGACATGCCATGGTGTGTTGTGTGGCCATGCCGTGGAGGGGGTGGGTGACATGGCACTGTTTTCATGTAGTATTTTGCAAGTGGGTATTCATTTCTGCAGCATGGAAGTGTCTTTTCATGACACTGCACTGGTGGTGTTTGTGTAGGTAGGGATGCACACATTGTGACACTTCCACATGAACAATCTCAGGCTGCTATGGTTCTGACAGTTGACAGTCCCTTTGTTTGTCTTAATTGTCAGGTCGAGTCATCATTGCTTATCAGATGGTATGTACCAGGCCTGTGTGCACTCCACTGGGGTGTGATTTCTATGTGAAGTAATTAGCCACCAGCTGCGTACAGGCTGCCTCACCCCGTGCCCTCTCCCCTCCCATGTGCAGCGGGCGTGCATGTGGTTGGGGATGTGGGGGCACCACCATGTCCACGGCCAGGCCCCAGCGTGTTGCAACATTGTGCAGGACACATGCTGCCACTATGATCCTGCACACTACTGGGGGTGCATATAACAGCTGCCCGCCAGACCGGTCAAGGGAGCAAAAGCGTGACTTGAACACTCCGAATGTGCGCTCCACTATGCCCCGGGTTGCAATATGGGCTGTGTTGTATCTTACCTCTAGAGGCGTGATGGGGTTTCGAATTGGCGTCATCATGTGGGTGCTCAGAGGGTAGGCACTGTTCCTGGTGAGGAGGTGATGGGTATCATTAGTGGGGTAGTGACATAACTCTGCATCTAACATGCATGCATGTGCAGTAGCATTCATACTCACCAAGCAGCCATGTATCACCATGCCGGCCAGCTTCTAGGTCCCGGCTTAGGGTAGACATTCGGTAAATGAAGCTGTCGTGGGTGGACCCTGGATAGTTGGCATATACTGAGGTGATGATTCCCTTAGCATTACATACTACCTGCACGTTGATGGAATGCCATTGCTTGCGGTTCCTATAGATGTGCTCAGATGCCCTGGGGGGACGTAGTGCCACATGGGTGCAGTCAATGACACCTAGCACTTTTGGAAATTGTGCCACACCGTAGAAATCGAGGGTGGCAGCCTGCCTTTCTGCAGGTGTCCTGGGCAGGTATATGTGCCTACGGACTGATGGGCGTGCAGTAATGATGTTCAAGACCTGGTGTAGGCAGCCCGACTGCGTGGCCTGTGACACCCCACCCACTATGGCACTTGTCGGCTGAAATGATCCTGTGGCCAAGAAGTGCAGTACATTGAGGACCTTCTCCAGGGGGCTGAGTGCTTGGGAGCACAGGGTTGGTGATGTGAGGTCATCCTCCCACTCACTGACCAGGTCCAGTATAATGTGTGGGGGAAACCTGTACCTCCCATACACCTGGTCATCAGGCATCCCAAAAAGGCTGGTTCTGGGAGTGAAAATTCGGGCCCTCACTATCCTCCTCCTCCTCCTTTGGTAACCCACGGCCACTGCTGCTAGGAATGGTATATTCATCCTGGCGTATGAGCTTGTTTGTGGTTTGCGTGCACTTTTATGCTGCGCGGGTCTTCATGCTGGCGTATGTGTGTCAGGATTGGACACTTTTTCGGCACGTCGTAGGCGAACGTGTGAATCTTCACGCCCACACCAGGAATACACGTAGCACGCTCTCACAGGCACAGTCGCGGGTAAATATTCCCGCCCACCCCTGGAATCCATGTGACCCACTCTCACAGGCCCAATCGCGTGTGGAAGTTCACGCGCACCCCGAAGTACACGTACCCAGACAAATCGCGTGTGGAAGTTCACGCGCACCCCCAGTAATACACGTACCAAGGCAAATCGCGTGTGTAAGTTCACGCGCACCCCCAGTAATACACGTACCTAGGCAAATCGCGTGTGGAAGTTCACGCGCACCACGAAGTACACATACAATCGGATGTGGAACTTCACGCGCACCACAAAGTACACGTACCCAGACGAATTGCACGGCTGGGGGGTGGTGGGAGACATGAGTGGGGGCCTGGTGGAAGGTTCCCCTGCACTGCGGGGGTAGGGGGTGGTGGGACACATGGGTGGGGGCCTGGTGGAGGGTGCCCCTGGTGGCTGGGGGGTGGGGGTGGTGGGAGACATGGGTGGGGGCCTGGTGGAGGCTGCCCCTGGTGGCTGGGGGGTGGGGGTGGTGGGAGACATGAGTGGGGGCCTGGTGGAGGCTGCCCCTGCACTGCGGGGGGGTGGGGGTGATAGGGGACATGAGTGGGGGCTTGGTGGAGGCTGCCTCTGACTGCTGGGGGGTGGGGGTGGTGGGAGACATGAGTGGGGGCCTGGTGGAGGCTGCCCCTGCACTGCGGGGGGTGGGGGTGATAGGGGACATGAGTGGGGCCTGGTGGAGGGTTCCCCTGCACTGCGGGGGGGGTAATAGGGGACATGAGTGGGGGCCTGGTGGAGGGTTCCCCTGCACTGCAGGGGGGTGGCGGTAATAGGGGACATAAGTGGGGGCCTGGTGGAAGCTGCCCCTGGTGGCTGGGGGGTTGGGGTGGTGGGAGACATGAGTGGGTGCCTGGTGGAGGCTGCCCCTAGTGGCTGGGGGGTGGGGGTGGTGGTAGACATGATTGGGGGCCTGGTGGAGGCTGCCCCTGGTGGCTGGGGGGTGGGGGTGGTGGGAGACATGGGTGGGAGCCTGGTGGAGGCGGCCCCTGGAGGCTGGGGGGTGGGGGTGGTGGGAGACATGAGTGGGGGCCTGGTGGAGGGTTCCCCTGCACTGCAGGGGGGTGGCGGTAATAGGGGACATAAGTGGGGGCCTGGTGGAAGCTGCCCCTGGTGGCTGGGGGGTGGGGGTAGTGGGAGACATGAGTGGGTGCCTGGTGGAGGCTGCCCCTGGTGGCTGGGGGGTGGGGGTGGTGGTAGACATGATTGGGGGCCTGGTGGAGGCTGCCCCTGGTGGCTGGGGGGTGGGGGTGGTGGGAGACATGGGTGGGAGCCTGGTGGAGGCTGCCCCTGCACTGCGGGGGGTGGGGGTGATAGGGGACATGAGTGGGGGCTTGGTGGAGGCTGCCCCTGACTGCTGGGGGGTGGGGGTGGTGGGAGACATGAGTGGGGGCCTGGTGGAGGCTGCCCCTGCACTGCGGGGGGTGGGGGCGATAGGGGACATGAGTGGGGGCCTGGTGGAGGGTTCCCCTGCACTGCGGGGGGGTGGGGGTAATAGGGGACATGAGTGGGGGCCTGGTGGAGGCTGCCCCTTGTGGCTGGGGGTTGGGGGTGGTGGGAGACATGGGTGGGGGCCTGGTGGAGGCTGCCCCTGGTGGCTGGGGGGTGGGGGTGGTGGGAGACATGAGTGGGGGCCTGGTGGAGGGTTCCCCTGCACTCCGGGAGGGTGGGAGTAATAGGGGACATGAGTGGGGTCCTGGTGGAGGCTGCCCCTGGTGGCTGGGGGTGGGGGTGGTGAGAGACATGAGTGGGGGCCTGGTGGAGGCTGCCCCTGATGGCTGGGGGTTGGGGGTGGTGGGAGACATGTGTGGGGGCCTGGTGGAGGCTGCCCCTGGTGGCTGAGGGGTGGGGTGGTGGGAGGCATGGGTGGGGGCCTGGTGGAGGCTGCCCCTGGTGGCTGGGGGGTGGGGGTGGTGGGAGACATGGGTGGGGGCCTGGTGGAGGCTGCCCCTGCACTGCGGGGGGTGGGGGTGATAGGGGACATGGGTGGGGGCCTGGTGGAGGCTGCCCCTGGTGGCTGGGGGGTGGGGGTGGTGGGAGACATGGGTGGGGGCCTGATGGAGGCTGCCGATGGAGGCTGCCCCTGGTGGCTGGGGGGCGGGGGTGGTGGGAGACATGAGTGGGGGCCTGGTGGAGGCTGCCCCTGCACTGCGGGGGTGGGGGTGATAGGGGGCATGAGTGGGGGCCTGGTGGAGGGTCCCCCTGCACTGCGGGGGGGTGGGGGTAATAGGGGACATGAGTGGGGGCCTGGTGGAGGCTTCCCCTGGTGGCTGGGGGGTGGAGGTGGTGGGAGACATAGGTGGGGGCCTGGTGGAGGCTGCCCCTGTACTGCGGGGGGGGGGGGTAATAGGGGACATGAGTGTGGGCCTGGTGGAGGCTGCCCCTGATAGCTGGGGGGTGGGGGTGGTGGGAGACATGAGTGGGGGCCTGGTGGAGGCTGCCCCTGACTGCTGTGGGCTAGAGGGTGGTGGGAGATGGGTGGGGGCCTGGTGGAGGCTGTCCCTAGTGGCTGGGGGGTGGGGGTGGTGGGAGACATGAGTGGGGGCCTGGTGGAGGCTGCCCCTGACTGCTGGGGGTAGGGGGTGGTGGGAGACATGGGTGGGGGCCTGGTGGAGGCTGCCCCTGACTGCTGGGGGGTAGGGGGTGGTGGGAGACATGGGTGGGGGCCTGGTGGAGGCTGCCCCTGGTGGCTGGGGGGTGGGGGTGGTGGGAGACATGAGTGGGGGCCTGGTGGAGGCTGCCCCTGGTGGCTGGGGGGTGGGGGTGGTGGGAGACATGGGTGGGGGCCTGGTGGAGGCTGCCCCTGCACTGCGGGGGGGTTGGGGTGATAGGGGACATGGGTGGGGGCCTGGTGGAGGCTGCCCCTGGTGGCTGGGGGGTGGGGGTGGTGGGAGACATGGGTGGGGGCCTGGTGGAGGCTGCCCCTGGTGGCTGGGGGGTGGGGGTCGTGGGAGACATGAGTGGGGGCCTGGTGGAGGCTGCCCCTGCACTGCGGGGGGTGGGGGTGATAGGGGACATGAGTGGGGGCTTGGTGGAGGCTGCCCCTGACTGCTGGGGGGTGGGGGTGGTGGGAGACATGAGTGGGGGCCTGGTGGAGGCTACCCCTGCACTGCGGGGGGTGGGGGTGATAGGGGACATGAGTGGGGCCTGGTGGAGGGTTCCCCTGCACTGCGGGGGGGTGGGGGTGATAGGGGACATGAGTGGGGGCCTAGTGGAGGCTGCCCCTGGTGGCTGGGGCATGGGGGTGGTGGGAGACATGGGTGGGGGCCTGGTGGAGGCTGCCCCTGGAGGCTGGGGGGTGGGGGTGGTGGGAAACATGAGTGGGGGCCTGGTGGAGGGTTCCCCTGCACTGCAGGGGGGTGGCGGTAATAGGGGATATAAGTGGGGGCCTGGTGGAGGCTACCCCTGGTGGCTGGGGGGTGGGGGTGGTGGGAGACATGAGTGGGTGCCTGGTGGAGGCTGCCCCTGGTGGCTGGGGGGTGGGGGTGGTGGTAGACATGATTGGGGGCCTGGTGGAGGCTGCCCCTGGTGGATGGGGGGTGGGGGTGGTGGGAGACATGAGTGGGGGCCTGGTGGAGGCTGCCCCTTCACTGCGGGGGGTGGGGGTGATAGGGGACATGGGTGGGGGCCTGGTGGAGGCTGCCCCTGGTGGCTGGGGGGTGGGGGTGGTGGGAGACATGGGTGGGGGCCTGGTGGAGGCTGCCCCTGGTGGCTGGGGGGTGGGGGTCGTGGGAGACATGAGTGGGGGCCTGTTGGAGGCTGCCCCTGCACTGCGGGGGGGTGGGGGTGATAGGGGACATGAGTGGGGGCTTGGTGGAGGCTGCCCCTGACTGCTGGGGGGTGGGGGTGGTGGGAGACATGAGTGGGGGCCTGGTGGAGGCTGCCCCTGCACTGCGGGGGGTGGGGGTGATAGGGGACATGAGTGGGGCCTGGTGGAGGGTTCCCCTGCACTGCGGGGGGGTGGGGGTGATAGGGGACATGAGTGGGGGCCTAGTGGAGGCTGCCCCTGGTGGCTGGGGCGTGGGGGTGGTGGGAGACATGGGTGGGGGCCTGGTGGAGGCTGCCCCTGGAGGCTGGGGGGTGGGGGTGGTGGGAAACATGAGTGGGGGCCTGGTGGAGGGTTCCCCTGCACTGCAGGGGGGTGGCGGTAATAGGGGATATAAGTGGGGGCCTGGTGGAGGCTACCCCTGGTGGCTGGGGGGTGGGGGTGGTGGGAGACATGAGTGGGTGCCTGGTGGAGGCTGCCCCTGGTGGCTGGGGGGTGGGGGTGGTGGTAGACATGATTGGGGGCCTGGTGGAGGCTGCCCCTGGTGGCTGGGGGTGGGGGTGGTGGGAGACATGGGTGGGGGCCTGGTGGAGGCTGCCCCTGGTGGCTGGGGGGTGGGGGTGGTGGGAGACATGAGTGGGGGCCTGGTGGAGGCTGCCCCTTCACTGCGGGGGGTGGGGGTGATAGGGACATGAGTGGGGGCTTGGTGGAGGCTGCCCCTAACTGCTGGGGGTGGTGGGAGACAGGAGTAGGGGTCTGGTGGAGGCTGCCCCTGCACTGTGGGGGGTGGGGGCGATAGGGGACATGAGTGGGGGCCTGGCGGAGGGTTCCCCTGCACTGCGGGGGGGTGGGGGTAATAGGGGACATGAGTGGGGGCCTGGTGGAGGCTGCCCCTGGTGGCTGGGGGGTGAGGGTGGTGGGAGACATGGGTGGGGGCCTGGTGGAGGCTGCCCCTGGTGGCTGGGGGGTGGGGGTGGTGGGAGACATGAGTGGGGGCCTGGTGGAGGGTTCCCCTGCACTCTGGGAGGGTGGGAGTAATAGGGGACATGAGTGGGGTCCTGGTGGAGGCTGCCCCTGGTGGCTGGGGGTGGGGGTGGTGAGAGACATGAGTGGGGGCCTGGTGGAGGCTGCCCCTGGTGGCTGGGGGGTGGGGGTGGTGGGAGACATGAGTGGGGGCCTGGTGGAGGCTGCCCCTGGTGGCTGAGGGGTGGGGTGGTGGGAGACATGGGTGGGGGCCTGGTGGAGGCTGCCCCTGGTGGCTGGGGGGTGGGGTTGGTGGGAGACATGGGTGGGGGCCTGGTGGAGGCTGCCCCTGGTGGCTGGGGGGTGGGGGTGGTGGGAGACATGGGTGGGGGCCTGATGGAGGCTGCCGATGGAGGCTGCCCCTGGTGGCTGGGGGGTGGGGGTAGTGGGAGACATGAGTGGGGGCCTGGTGGAGGCTGCCCCTGCACTGCGGGGGTGGGGGTGATAAGGGGCATGAGTGGGGGCCTGGTAGAGGGTCCCCCTGCACTGCGGGGTGTGGGGGTAATAGGGGACATGAGTGGGGGCTGGTGGAGGCTGCCCCTGGTGGCTAGGGGGTGGAGGTGGTGGGAGACATAGGTGGGGGCCTGGTGGAGGTTGCCCCTGCACTGTGGGGGGGGGTAATAGGGGACATGAGTGTGGGCCTGGTGGAGGCTGCCCCTGATAGCTGGGGGGTGGGGGTGGTGGGAGACATGAGAGGGGGCCTGGTGGAGGCTGCCCCTGACTGCTGGGGGCTAGGGGGTGGTGGGAGACATGGGTGGGGGCCTGATGGAGGCTGCCCCTGGTGGCTGGGGGGTAGGGGGTGGTGGGAGACATGGGTGGGGGCCTGGTGGAGGCTGCCCCTGACTGCTGGGGGGTAGGGGGTGGTGGGAGACATGGGTGGGGGCCTGGTGGAGGGTGCCCCTGCACTGCAGGGGGGTAGGGGGTGGTGGGAGACATGTGTTGGTGATCAGTGGTGCAAGGTGACATGTGGGTGGCTGGTGGGCATGGCCATGGTGGATGGGTTGCCTGTGGGACATGAGCAGGGGTGCAGGGTAGTACCCTGTGGTGTGGGCTGCCTGCAGGGGCCGTGGAGGGTGTAGAGGGAACACCTGGGGGGACCCACATGACCATATCACGTGTAGCATTCCCCCGCAACACCGAAATACACGTACCCAGCCAAATCGCATGTGAGACTTCCCGCGCACCCCTGGAATCCACGTAACCAGCCAAATCACGTGTGAAACTTCACGCGCATCCCTGAAATCCACGTACCCAGCCAAATCGCGTGTTGAACTTCCCGCGCACCCCTGAAATCCACGTACCCGGCCAGATCGCGTGTGGAACTTCCCGCGCACCCCTGAAATCCACATACCCAGCCAAATCACGTGTTGAACTTCCCGCGCACCCCTGAAATCCACGTACCCGGCCAAATCGCATGTGGAACTTCCCGCGCACCCCTGGAATCCACGTACCCAGCCAAATCGCGTGTGGTACTTCCCGCGCACCCCTGGAATCCACGTACCCAGCCAATTTGCGTGTGAAACTTCCCGCGCAGCCCGAAATACACACACACGTTATTTTTCTGTCAGCAGGTGTCCGTGTTTGTGGGTAGCCCTTTGCACGTCATTTGTCCTGGAGGGCCACAGTATGGGACATTCATCATAGCTGTATATAGGTGCTATTTGTTGGCGCACCTTTTGGCGCACATTTTTTACAGGCGCAGGGACGCTACCGCCTGCTTTCTTGTGGCGGTCGTGTTTGTGTCTGTGCGCTGGTTTGACCGTGCGCTGTTTTGCCCTATTCTATTCCATGAATACATGTTGTAGGCGAGCGGTCGGCGTTCTGCGCACTTGCACCCTGTACTTCCCCCGTGACGCCCACATTTTGGCAAGTTGTTCCTCATTCCGAGTGTTACGCCCCGTGTTCCGCCTACTTTTGTTGCGTGCGCCGCGCTATGTGCGATTTTCGCTATGGCCTGTGCGATTTTCGCTGTGACCTGGCGCTTGCTGTTAGATGGCCTTTGCGCCAACGTGCGCCGCGTACTTTTTTAGCGCACATCACATGGTTTTTTCACGCACGCCCTTCCATGAATCGATGTGCGCTGCTTTTCGTGCGATTTTCGCACTTGCACTGCGATTCGCACGTTTTTGCCCACTTGCGCCGCGCTAATTATTCCTTGAATCGGCCTGAAAATCTCCAGATTGCCTCACATTAATTGTAAGTCCCTGGAATTCAAAACAATTTCAACGGTTAAAATTACCAATACTTCCTATTTTGTTTTGAGCATCCTTAGATTGCAGTATTCTGAAAACTGGATGACCTTTAATAGGAGTTAATTGTAACAAGTCTCCAAAAACAAGTACACATTTACGTTCAAACAAAATGTTGTAGTCAGCCTTCAAAACCTCTTGCATTTGCAAGTGAATGAAAGCTTGCATCAAGTTAGACACCATACTTACTTCATCGACAATCAAAGTAATTCATTTTCTAAGAACTATTCCTACTTCTTGTGATGCCCTTGAGTCAAGTTTTCGATACTCTAGTTTGTTGTCATGGCCCACTGGTAACATCAACAGGCAATGTAAAGTACCATTTCCTACATTAAATGCTGGTAAACCTGTTGGAGCAGTTACAATACATGACAAAGAGGAAACCTTTACATGTTGGATCATAGCTCTTATTGCATTAATTAAAAAATGATGTACCTTTTCCTGCTTGCCCACTAACATACAACAACACAGGTTTGTATTGCACACAAGAGCATTCATTCTTGTCATGCAGTAAACGATGTAAGAACATATCTTTAATTGTACGATAAACTTTGTTTTGCTCTATATTAAGTTTACTAACAATATCATCACAATTCACATCTGCAACTTTAATTTATTGCATTGCAATTCCTCCATAACAAGCTCAACATCAGTTTGAATAATTGGCTCACCAAGAAAATTTTGACTTCCTGCTTCAGAATCTTGACTGCCCTCAGGAGTCTCTTTTGCCAATTCAGCTGCCAAAAGTTCTTCTTGACTTAGTTCTTTCTCCAGTAACTCCAAGTACTTCTCACATTTGTGCTATGTAATTAAGCATTTTTTTGTAAAAATGTTTTTTCAAAAGTTTCAAATCTTTGAATTGAATCACTCTCTGCACGCCATGGGAAGAACTGCAAAATACAAAAAGAAAATAATTCCCTTTTCTCTTAAGACAGTTTCATGTGGTTAATGAGACTGGCCTTTTTTATGTCTCACTAGACAGACAATACATCCATGTACTTTAAACCATCCTCTGTCACTGTTTGCTTCAATATTTTGATATGAGTAGAATTCTGATACTTCATATAAACAAAGATCCTGCAGGATTTCAGAACAATTTGGATAATATATATCAATCCAGTCGGTTTTCAAAATCTCTGTACTGTCAGGTGCTGCTTCTGCAAACTGCACAATTTCAGTCAAAGGCTTCAGCACCCGATTTCTAGTACTAGCTGGTCCAAGACTTAACCAAACTACATTAACACTACATCCATAGAGAGGCAAACTAGTAAGCCAATCTGCAGCTTCATAGCTAGCTGTCTCTCAATGTGAAGGCATCTTCAAACCAAAGATTACACTTTTCTGACTGAGACTTTCATCTGATGATAAATCTGCCCATACTTCAACTGCATTGCTCTTTTCTACTTTTGTCATGTATGCTGCAACATAATGAGCAACAGCTGTTGAATTATCAGCAATAATCTGTACATCAGTATTTGCATTCCATGGCTGGGCAATGACGGGATTGTAATCCTTAATACATTGGCATTCCTTATTTCTTTTTAAATGATAGGTATTTCTCAGTGACTTAATAGTAACATGGCGTTGAACAGATGACATTTAACTATCCACTCGAGCAACTGGTGTCACAAGCCTTGGAAAGCCATATCTGCACTGAGTGTAATACTTGTCTTTACTTTTGTATTTTCTTTGACAGTACTTTCCACATTAATGCTTTTGAAACCTTTCCACCTTGTTTCCTAGATCTGCATTCACATGCTGAACTGGAATAAAACAAGTAACATATTGTTCAATGAACTCCATCACACAGCCATCCCTTTCCTTACCAAACTGAGGAGTATCTTTAATCCACAACAGCATATGTATATGTGGATCCCCACATGCCTGGTATTCTTTCCTCCAAAAGAAATATTCTACAGGGCCAAGTGGACCATTTTCTTTATTACATATAAAGTGCAACAGGGCTAAAATTGTGTTATGAAAAAAACTGTGATACACTTACAGGTTCCATAAAACACATTTCTCCTGGTGTCTGTTTTCTATGTTGTCCTTCTCTGCATTAGTTGCCCAAATCCACTCTGCAAGATCATCCCAACCATTCTCAACACAACATAAAGTCACAAACCAGGTTGGAGATCCCAAGTTTTCTTTTACCTGTTGCAGCATCTCATATGCAGAAATGTTTTGAAATCTAGTTCTGGTCTGAAGTGTATGAGCAACAGCATAACATAATGGTGAAAATTCACTTTCATACAATAAGTGAAACATATATTCAACATTGGTGCTGAATCGTGAATCTTCTGAATACAATTGTATACAATGATATTCTAAGCAAAGATTTGCACCTTCAGATCATCCAATCTCCCTCCAGTATAACATGGAAAAAACATAGGAAAACAATCGGCTTCCAATGCCATTTCCCAGAAACTAATTGGTGCACCTTTCGTTGCTTTCATTTGATACAATTCTAAACTGTTGCCCATGACTTCATGTGAGTGTACAGGATCAACAGTGTAATGTTCATGCAAACTATTCCCTTCTGCAACAGACGCTGATACTTACCTTCACTGCTTTTGTTTGTTGACTCAACATCAAGCATAGAATAGCCTGGTACAGTCAGTCTGCCTTTGAATAAATCATTGTGCTCCAATAGAAAAGCCAATGCGTTTTTCACTTTTCCAATATTGATAAGCTGTTGCCAAATCCTCTTATCTTTAGTGGCAACACCATTTACTAAAACAAACAAAGAATCTGCTATGTCATGCTTCACTCTTAGATTATTAACATTTACTTCAAAACTCAGGGTTAAATACACAACTTTGCTCTCACACCTTGCACTAATGACTCCTTAGGCAGATTTGACATCTTTGTTTGCAGTCTAACAATAACCTGAAAAGGATGAATAGTTTGCAATGCAATCACGTCAAATGTGTTCATTTTTTGAAGCACACGAGGGATATCAGACACTAACATATTGTTTAAGAGACTTCTTGGTGGAATATGGGTTTGATTATAAAATCCAAACCAGTGTCTATAAACATACAATGCATCACTTGTGTCAAATTGTTCTTCTTCAAACAAATATGGAAAATGTTCTTTCCAAACATCTTCTACAATTTGTTTAATTTTATACTCAACATAGACTCGTTACACTTGAGACTTATACAAATTGGGTCGACAAGATACACAAACAATGTCAGGTCTTTCAGTAGAAGACAACTCAAACATTGCAATACTTCTTTTATACTGTTGAAAAATCGGATCCTGTGAAAGCATCTCCATTTCCACTCCCTGTAAGTATTTCACCTAGGTACACATACTCTTTTAAATGCATAGTTATAATTTGCATTGCAGAAACTAAACTTTCTACAGTTTCAGTCAACATTTTTTGATCTAAAATTGCTAGAGACATACTTGGTGTTTTGCACTCATAGAGTTTAACTTGAAGGTATCTTATTTTAGTGTGACGTGCAGCCAAAATCCGTATTTTGATGAATCTAACTCTTACATCTACTTTTATCTAGAAAAGCTAGAGAGTGACCCAAAAGTCCTGCGTTTTAATGAACTTTACAGTAATCTATTCTTTGTAGCATATTGCTCTGTCTTTGAACATAATCATTTTTGTGCCATACTTGCAAAAATTTCTTTAAAACTTTACAAGAAAACGTATCAATATAGCAAAAGAATTGTCCATGCCTCACTATCCTTCTTTCGTTTCATTTTTTACTGACCTACAGTTTCCATTTTCATATTAATACACTGTATGATTTCTTCTATATTAGAAATCATACCATTTCGGACTTCATAGCTATGGCCACTTTCATCAAAAGCTAGTGGAGCATTCGTTCCTTGACTGTAACTCTTCTCATTAAAAAATGTTTGAGTATGAGAAGTGTGTTTCCACTATCCATCAAAAATGTAACAAAAGTTGTCATGTGTAAGCACAAGAACTGTTTGTATATTTGTACAGAATGGTGTAGTCAATTTAAGCAATTCCTTAAGTTTATTTAACCCCTTAAGTGCCAAGGGCAAGTTATCTCGTCCTTGACATTACCTCAGTAGTGCATAGGACGAGATAGCTTGTCCTTGTTGGCACCTTGATTTGTGTGATCCAACCCCCGGGTTATGTGAGGGGGAGGTCCCACCTCACTGACAGGAGGCTTGGATTACCTTCAGTTTCACGTTGGTGTGCGTAAAGCACGCCGATGTGAAAGTGAAAGTAATTTTCACCGCAGCAGCCGTTTCGGGCTGCTGCAGTGAAAACACAAGGTGAGTCTCCACCTTGCTCGCCCTCGATCTCCAGCTGTATTTCAACCTGGAGATCGAGGGAGGTGTCATTAGAAAGGGGAGATTCCACCCTTTCCAATGACACCCTTTGTGACAGCATTGTTGGCCGCGGAGAGGACGTAGAACGCTCGATCCATGCCCCGCAATGCCCACTAGACATCAGGGATGTCTTTACAGTGTGGGGGGGCGCTTACTATGTAAGAGGCCCCCTCCACCCAGAGGCCCCAAAGCATGGGGGCACATACATAAAAACCCCTGGGGCAGACAGGTGACCATCTGCCCCCAAGGGTGGGGGCATAAAAAAAAGAAAAGAAAAAATATGTGATGTAGAGCGTGATGGAGAGCGTGTTGTTGGAAAGGGGAGATTCTCCCCTTTCCAATAACACCCTTTTTCTAAGCATTGCTGCCCCCGGATCGGGCACAGGGCTCTCGATCCGGGGGCAGCAAAGGCCACTAGACACCAGGGATGTGCTACAGAGGTGGGGGAGTGAGGCAGCTTACTAGGTATGCGCTCCCTCCTCCGTGGCCCCAAAGCATGGGGCCACATGTATGGAAACCCCTGGGGCGGATGGGTGACCATCTGCCCCAGGGGTGGGGGGCCAAAAAAATAAAAATAAAAAGCTGCTCCAAATAAGGTATGGGAAGGGGGGAGGGGTGGGGACCGCTAGACACCAGGGATTCTTTTGTGTGGCGGTGTCCTTGGAAAGGGGAGATTCTCCCCTTTCCAATGACACCCTGTTTGTAAGCATTGCTGCTCCCAGATCGGGCGCAGGGTGCTCGATCCGGGGGCAGCAATGGCCACTAGACACCAGGGATGTGTTACAGAGGTGGGGAGAGGGGGGAAGCTTACTAGGTAAGCGCCCCCCTCCCCCTGTGGCCCCAAAGCATGGGGCCACATGTATGGAAACACCTGGGGGTGGATGGTTGACCTCTGCCCCCAGCGGTGGGGGAAAATATAAAAACAAAAAATAAACAATTATCATGGCTGGTGTTGGGGGAGTGCCCCCCCACTGGACCACCAGGGAATATTTTTTTTATGGAAAGGGGTTGTCACCCCCACCCAAAATGGACATGGGGGTCATGTCATGCAGCCCTCCCTGGGGGCAGTGGTCTGCTCTTAGGTCAGCCCCCAGTTCATTAGAAAATGATCTGGTGGTGTAAGGTGCTCCTCAGCGCCCACTAAAGGGCAGCCTGCCATGTTGAATTATTTTCTTTGTTTACTAAACTTGCCTTTTCACAGAGGGGCACATTGGTGTGCCAATCTGCCCGGAGTGCCCAAACCTTACTGCCCCAACCACTGGGGGGCCTGTCCCACAATTCTTGGGGGCCCTCTCCCCCCCACTCCAAATGGAGGGGGTGTACCTCACGCAGCTGTTTGTCAGAGGCCCAGGGAGACCTACATGAGGTGCCCCCGCCACCCATTTGAGGTGAAGGGGGAGAGGGGCCTCAAAAACTGTGGAACAGGCCTCCCAGTGGGTGGGGCAGTAAGGTTTGGGCACCCAGGGGCCAGATTGTCACACCAATGTGCCCCTCTGCACCAAGGCAATGGAGTGGGTGCCATGTCATACAGCCCTCCCTGGGACCAGATATCTGCTCCTAGGAAGGGAGGCCTGAGCCCAGGGAGGAATGCAGGACAGCCCCCCCTTATCTGCCCCCAGCGAGGGCTACATGAGATGCGCTGCTCCTCCAATTGGGGTGGGGGTGGAGCGGTGCACCCCCCTTCACATTAGAAAATTCCCCAGCGGTGTAGAGTACCCCTCAGGCCACCGCTAAAGGGCAGCCTGCCATTTTGAATTATTTTCTTTGTTTACTAAACTCGCCTTGGTGCAGAGGGGCACATTGGTGTGCCAATCTGGCCCCGGGGTGCCCAAACCTTACTGCCCCCCACTGGGGGCCTGTCCCACAATTTCTGGGGGCCCTCTCTCCCCTCACCAAAATAGGTGGCAGGGTACCTCATGCAGGCCTCCCTGGAGGCAGATATCTGCCCATAGGAAGGGGCAAATGGGTTTTCAGTGAGGGTATGAGGTTCAGCAGACCACCAGGGATGACTTGCAAGGGGTGGGGCATGCTTGAAAATGATTTGTTTTTGGTGGTGTGACCGTAGGTAACACATGTTTTTTGTTTAGTTTACAGCTTTTTCTACGTGAGCAGCTGCAACGTTATGTGAGTACTGTTTTTTATTATTGTATGGTTAGGGCCCACTGTCAGTGGGGTGGGTGAAACTGGGAATGGATTGTTGATGTTGTGGGTGGGAATGGACCATCTGGGCAGATATGTTGGTGGGCTGGGACACAATATCAGGGGCAAGCCACATATTGCCCCCCATGCCAGCAGAACATTGGTGTTACCCTAGGAGCGGATCCCTCCCATGTGGGTTGTCCGTCTGCAAGCTCAGGCTCCACCTCTGCCTGTGCTACGTTACAGATGTCACCTCTGGGTAGGAATGGGGATCCTGCCGGGGCTCCCTGGAGCTGCTGCTGTGCTTAGGGGACGCTACACCCTCATGGTACATGGATATCCAAGACCAGGGACATCACCTCCAACCGTCCTAGAGTTGCGGCTGGGCTGCATTACAGCTTTTCCCTTCGGGGAGGTATTGGCACACTGCCGGGACTCCCTGGTGGAGAGAAGTTGTAACGCAGGGCAGCCAGGGCTCCAGCAAAGTCGGCGGTAATATCCCTGGCTATGGGCACCCTTTCCCCCATGTAGGTCTTTGCCGGGGTTCTGGGTAATACATTCTGGGCCAATTTCTGTAAGGCAGACCTCTGTGGATTCCCACGGGTGTCCTCTTCTGGGAAATGCATCGGGTTCCCTGTTTTCCTTGCTGGCTTCAACACCCTAGGCCCAAATCTGTAGGTTGCCCACATGAACAAAATGTGCTGTGCCGAAAGGCTTGGGGTTACCAGTGGGTTATCCTTTTCTTTTTGCACCCCCGGTAGGTGCACCCACACATGTGGGGTACCATTTTCATTGTGACACATGTGGAGATGCGGGAAGTTAGGTCATGTGTTGTTGGTGGTGTGTTTCGGTGGGTGGCCAGGCCAAAATGTCTGAAAATTGTCTTAATTTCCAGCCAATTTCAGAGACATTTCCCTGTGTCCACTCACTGAAACACGTCGCCAACAACAGATGTCATGCCTTCTCGCATTCCCACAGGTGTCCTGACGAAAATGGTACCTCACATGTGTGGGTGCACCTACCGAGGCGCAAAAGGAAAAGGGTAACCCACTGGTAACCCCAAGCCTTTTGGCACAGCACATTTTGTTTGTGTGGGAAACCTACAGATTTGGGCACCTAGGGGTGTCGAAGCCAGTAAGGAAAACAGAGAACCCTATGCATTTCCCAAATGGAGGGCCTAATCCACTATCCTGACTTTCACCTACTAGCTTATAACTACTGCTGCTAATCAACAAGAAGACAACAGCATGTATGTCCTCCCTTCACTGTCCATCCCTACTCTACTAAATTTTCAATGGCCATATGTCCGAACCAGCCCCAGAAAACATTCTTAACAAACCTCTTTAATAACATAATAATTCGACATCCACACCACATCCAGAAAAAAGGGTGTGATATGTTGAAACCCATAACATGCCACAACAGAGAAGTCAGGATTTGGAAAAAACAGGATGTAGATAACCTGACACAACAGATGCTGGAAAATCAGCAATTTGGTCTACCTCCAATGGCAAATATAGCACATTAAAACACCAAAATAACCTCCATCACTAGGGCTGTGGACATGACTGCTCTGAAAGGAAGCAGAGGTACATCAACTTGACCCACTGTGAATTTGACACACCTACCTGCACCTCAGAGAAGACTCAGAGTACTATACAACGTGGTTGAACCATCCTGTTGTATCTTGTGGAGCTGCCCCTACTGATTAAAGGCATAATATCATTCATGCCACAGATGGCCCTGCAAGTAAGGAGGAAACCATGATGGCCATACATACACAGGGTCAGGCTGTCCCTATAGGGACAAACAGCGTATAAAATCAGGAGACCGTATTAGCTGCACCAGCCCACCATCATCTACATACTCCAACACATTGAGAGAGACCTTGAATGCAAAGGAATTATATACACTGCCATGTCACACCATTTGAAGTTGTTAGCTACAGGCCATTGTTTTAAACAGACTCCTCGAAATACACTGTTGACATGGTTCATGACCTGATACAGCCATCATTTCCACACATACTGACAAAGGTGGTAATAGCTCCACTACACCATGCAACAGAACAATTGGCTACCCAAAATCCCATGGGCAACCAATGATATACAATTATTATTTTACATCATTGACCAGTTCCCAAAACACCAATGGTTTCCTGAACTGCACACATGTGTGATATGCCATATGTGTCACTCATTGGAAGGAAGCATGTCCTCCACAACTGTAAACAATAGCAAACCCTAAATGTACCGATTAGAAGTGATGGAGAGATGACCTGCACACCCTGTTTCACCAGGATCCCTAGATCCAGACAGGACTTCATGGTACTGTGAAACAGTACTATGGATGCATTCATGGTAATAGACATGGGACAAATGGCATGTCTCTTTGGTAAGTGAAACATAGAGAGTGACAAGGGAGTGACTGAGAGGTTCCAGAGTTAGTTCCTTTGTAAGGGTGAGGGTTGAAGTGGGGCTGCCTGTGAGATTGGGGGTGATGGGTCAAGTCTAACTGGAGGTGGACAGTTATCATATGACCTACAATTATGAAATATATCCCCAAGAACATCCCAAATGATATGATAGCATAGGACATTTATGACATGCCTATACACAAGTGTTTCGAGGCGTGACAAGACAAGGGAGGGAAGACAGAGGGCAGACAAGACAAGCAATCTTACTAAGCCTTGTGTCATTCAGATCATGGCAGTGCAAGAAAAAAAAGTGCAACGAGAAAAGGAGGGAGGAAGTGCAAAGGAGAGCCAAGGGGAAAACAGGGCACAAATGCTCTGAGTATGTGCAGCCAGGGCGGCAAAGCTCTGGGTAGTGCAAGGAGACTACTGATTGCTTATCCTCTTTCAACTACAGTGGTATTATTCTCAGGAATGTTGTCACATGTTTATGAAGAGAGGTGAAAATAATGTACTCAGTGTTTTATTCAAAGATGATGGTGATACAATGTCTGCAGAAAATCAATCTGGTAAAGACTGATACCATATGTGGTAAAGAGAGTTGTACTGGATGCTTAGACCTTTGCTGCCACACATGCAGTAACAGTAATTACTGGATGTAACAACACAACAAAATTGCAATTGAGAAAACCAGTCATGTACCATTGCTTCCAGAAATGCTCATACCAGAAGCAGAAACACCACATATGCTGAAGTAAACACCTCAGAGGGCAGCCAGCAAAGGAGGTCAATCCATCAATAATAACAGCCAGGGAAAGGCATCAATGTTTCAGGATGGTCTGCTTTGATGCCTCTGATTAGCAAATGTACATTAAACAAGAACTCTTTAGGATGACATGTATGGTTAAAGCCTCTATGCCCAATGTACGCACCCATGTTCCACATTGACAAATTCAGTATAAAGAAGATAATGTTTGTACAACATATTAGTAAAAACTATATGCAGTACAACTTGCTTCAAAATATTCTATTGCATCAAAAACCAAATGTTCTAAGGGTACTGCTTTTGTGAAATTATGCTGCAGATTACACACATTATACCCCATTTTTCGACGTTCGCCTGGGGAGAAACCTCCGACCCCATTGTGGAGGATATACATACTCACAAACTCAGAGAACCCCCATTTACACCCCAAACCTTCACAAAGTTATCAACCATCACTCCTACCAACAATCCTGCAGTACAAAGTAATGTCCTTTCTACACCTCACCTTTAACTGCTTAACTAATGTGAAATACAACCTGAACAGCTCATATACCAAAACTAACCTACAAAACGTAGAATGTAATTAACTGGCCATTAAGTTTGCCAATTTCTAATATGTATGTGCTTGGGACCATACATTTTTCAATGCTAAACCTAAATGAAACGTGAGCTACTTTTATACACCACACTACACCTTTCTTACATAACTGTCATGATGCCTACCCCCGGGGACCCAGACCAAGTCCAGCAACCCCGGAAGCAGGCATCAAGTTATCCCAAGCAAGCCCAACAACCCCTACTAGGGGCTATTTGGGTGCAGTCCTGGCGTCTATGGCACCAGGCTCATATGGAGAGTCAGTCCTGGCGCCATAGGTGCCAGGCTCATAGATTAAAACGTACCTGATGCAGACCATGCTGCAAACTTACCTGATGCAGACCATGCTGCAAGAACTCCAAGCCAAAAGAGGCTTGGAAGGGACTACTTTACCTAGGGACTATGTTTTACTCGGGTGGGGCTGGGGAGGAATACTTACCTGGGACTACTTTGGTTCCTATTTAAACCACACCCGAAGAGCAGCACACGCTTCGCGTTATTCTGCATCCAGCAGCGTAACGCTCACCGTGCCTGCAAGTCTGCATCCAGTCTTCTACCACGCCTGCTACGAGTCTGGAGCTCCTAGAAAAAAGGAGAGAGAAGCAGAAAAGGTTAGAACAAGAGCAATACCTTTGATCCTTACCTGAATTCCCGATCCATCGCGTCTTCGAGCTGGAAGAAAGAAGTTATTTTATGTGCATCGCCTCGCCTGCTGCAGCGCCGTGCTGAACTCACGACCTTCGCAGCATATTCACATTCCACCGCATCCTCCTGCATGTTCCCGCCGCCCTGCGACACCTAAGGGGAAGACAAGAACAGCAAGGTGAGCCAAGGGAATACACAGAGGCAATATTAGTTACCCCCCCATAGACTTACCTGATTTTACCACTGGGGGTACTATTCCTCTTCATGGGTCGGCGCAGCTTCCACTGCATCCTCGCCGGACCCCGTCCCCTAAGGGGAAACAAAAGGACAGCAAGGTGAAACAAAGGGACAAACAAGGGGAAACCTCCTCACCACAATAGACTTACCTGATTTTACCGCCGGAGGCATTATTCCCTGAGACTTCATATTTTCTCTCAGCGCCTGAATATGGGAGAAAGCAACAGGTTACATATTGACATTATTTTATCGAACTGTGTTGGATAATACAAATCCTTACCTGAATTTTACCGGTTGCCACGAGGAACTCTTCGCTAGGGTCAAGCTGCAACCTGCAAGGAATCGGACAAGAGTGAAAGTCAGACATTTGAACTCTTACGAACTACATACTTACGGTGTCTTGCCGCGAATCTCAGAGTCAATATTGTTCTGGAACTCACCAATTCCTTCGGCCAGTGAAGCAACTGATTATCTACGCGCCCCTGCGCTCAATGCAGGATGGAGAGCTCATCTTTCCAAACCATCAGGTGAGACTATAAGAGGGGACATCAAAGGTGATCAGTGGGGAGAACAGCGGGAGTGGGAGGGTGTTAACGCTCAACTGCACGGGTGGTTTATTCCCTTTCTCCATTTGTAGAAGAATATTCCTACGGGCCAAGCAAACGAAGCTAGGTGGGCCAGTCCAGTCCGTCATCTCAGCACTATGCGTCACATTGGTGGAGACTGCAGCTGTCCAGTTCAGATCGATGCCCCTGTGGGAGCCAGGTGAGCGTCACAATAACATAATTCTTAATAAAGCATACACATAATACAGGTAATATATACATACACCATTCATGACAATGGTACCAAGAGAAAGAAAATCTACAAAACAATGCACTGGCACTGAGTTACTCCACCAAGCTCCAGTTTTCACACCTCACAACCCTCTCCTTAAGGGCTGTAGGTCAACTCCGGATAGACAACATCCAGTCTACTGCTACTCACATAACTGTGCTCTGTCACAACTTTCATCCTCATAACACCCATTTAATCAGTCCTTCTTAGTCATCTACATCCAATAACATGTAAACTCAAATGCCTCACTTGTTTCTATCTATTCAACTATCATTGGGCACACAAAGAACAATAAGCACCACTTCAAGGATAGGAACTAGCACCTTTTTTATATTTCTGAACCAGGTCGGCACACACGAAAAAATAGTGGTATACCAGTCATCTTCGACCACCCTGATGCTTTCCTTCTCCAAACTAGTGTGGAGTTTGTTCACTGCATTGAGAGCTTCAGTCAAGCTTCCAATTTCAGCATCATTTGAGGGCATGTATGTGCAACAAGAACCTCAGATCTCCGCACAAACTCCTCCTTCCACGGCTGTTATCATGTAGAACACAAACCTATTCTGCAGACTGGTCAACCTACCTGCTAACAGTTTTTCCCTGTTCACATTTTAATCCACCTCTCTGTGATTGGGCAGCTGCAACAGCTCCACCCTTGTTATCTGAATCCATTTGACATTGGCCACTGTCTGTATACCTGGAACAAGAAGTGACTTGACAACAGTAGTTGTTTTGTTGTAGAGACAATATATTCCGTAGGTATTGCTGCTAATCTATCAGAGGATACCTGGGGAAAATAAATATTATTGCAATGTCTTTACAAGTTCAGGAACCACCTCTTCCACTTGTGATATACATCTAGAATAACAGGATGTTCAGTAAATGAACCAATATCAGAATGTGGTATTACCAATGCTGGTGAGTGCAGGGTAACAAGGGAACGAACTATGGACCAACATGGTGGGATTTGGGTATATGCAAGGGTGTCACATGCACAGTACTGGTCCATTAGTGCTGCTGTTCCTCCTCATAGGCTGGGGAGCTCCATTGTTCTTATGCACCTTTTATTTACTCCCACTATAACACCAACCTTGGATCTGAAACACAAGGAAGATTTTGTAAGTGCATGTTTTTTGACACATTGCGTATTTTCATCTATACAAGTAAGTGTATGTATATTACTTTCCCAAATGCTAAAACAAGTATTGTTGATATGTATGGCTCCTTCGTCTGAGAATCCCACTAATCCATCTGCACTACACTGGTTGAGCCCTTTGACCCACTCGCCCTCATAAAAAACAATACCCTCTAAATGTAATTGTGGTCTTGTCCTACACCAAGGCAACTCATGTCCTGTTTCTATTTTGCAGGAAAGCATGTGTTGTGTTGTAAATGAAAGCTTCCCTCTCCTTGGTCCCTTTGTTTAGTTATGCAAGACAACATACTTTGTTTCTTCCTTTTCAGCAATCTTCTTCAGCTTGATATAATTAATGCCATAAACAACATCTCCCTTTTCCACTGACTCTACTCGTACCCTGTGCCCCTCAAAGCAGGGAACCCTGGTTCCTGGAACAGCCCCTTAACCCATGCATAAGGCAAGGTGAACTAAACAGTGTGCAGTCTGTGCTGTTACTTCCCATGGGATAAAGAGTTTGGGTGTGCCTGTCACATTTGGAAACAGGTTGCAGACATAGCAAGTATCATTTACCATCTCTCTACCCACTGGCTATACCACATGTTGTTGGTGTGAGTGTGATGCTCATCCCTAGTTCCGCTATATTTTGTCAAAATCCATTCTTGTTTTAACAAAATTAAAGAGAAAACAGAAAGAAAACAACAATAAAACATAACATTTAATTCTTTACTCCCCTGGGTCTACTCTGCTGTGATGCTAAAAAGGGAGATCCTACTCGCCCTTAAAGATTAACAAAAGTCTAGTAAGCTGGCCTATACCTCCCTTGTTTCCCTCCCCCCTTTTCTTCTCCTGCAAAGGGGTTATTGCCTTTGTCTATCCAGAAGTCTGAGAAATGGAGCCATGCTCCATTACTAGCAACATTCACGTCGGTTGTTGTGGCTTAGGTCACTTTGAATTGGCCCAAGAACCTAGGATGGTTCCACTTTCTAATAAAGATCTTGATGAAAATGTTGTTGCCCGAGTAAAGTTTTGGTTGCTGTAGCAGTTATGCTTCTTCTTGTGGCATCGGTGTGTCTGTTGTTGATGCGGCTAGCCATCTTTGGAAGGGCCCAAGATGTTTGTTCGGATATGAACTTAATAGATTTGGTAAGCTAAGCTATCCCTGAAACTCATCTCCCAAAATATCTGCTGAACTGTGAGCATCAGAAGCTGCGAAAACAGGAGTAAGCAGTGCTTGCAGCCTACTGCCCATAATAATCTCATGCCGGGGTGGATGATAATTGGAACCAGGCTGGTTCTGCAAAGCAAATATAGTTAAAGGCAAGCAATACAGAAATCTCTTGTGAAGTGTTTCACAGATCTTCGCGAAGCGTTTTTTTAGTTAGCCAATGAGACGCTCCACTATTCTGTCAGCCTTGGATGTTAAGCTGAACATATTTTATGCTGGATGCCCAATAAGGATGTTATTTCTTTGACAAGGTTGTTCAAATAATTTGGCCCATTGTCGGACCTCAACTTCTCGCAAATGCCCCATTGTGGGTACACCTTGTGTAAAAGTATATTTTGCATGAATACCGCCTCATAGTAAACTTTGGCATAAGCACATTCGCATTGCACTGCAAATCGCATTGAATGAACCTGAAACAGGCCAACTACACTGCCATTTTGAGTTATCTGCCATTTTTGATCACCTCTTGCTTTCTGTTCCATGTTAGAATTTGTGTTTCGGCTCCAGCAGAGCAAAATGAGCTTTGTACTGTTTCCATGATGTCAACGTAGATAAGCATGTTGAAGCTGCTAAGGTGGATTGTTTGTCCTACACTGAAGGAACCTTGGAGCTAAACAAAATGTGTACTTATCAGTAATTTAGATTAGATACCATCTGTACCAACAGTGTCTTCCCCGTTCAAACAGCAAAGTAGAATGATGAATAGCTGAACATGTGCTTTTGCAGAAATCTTTGTTTTTCACTCCTTGAAACTAAGTTGACTTTAAACTCAAGAACAAATGATAGACAAATATAAGCGAGCAAAATAAGGAATGTTACCTTTATGTCTTATATTTGGAAACCATGTGAAATGTTTAAAGGAAAACAGTAAACTATTCAAAGATGTTTAAGCATAACTTAGTTATGTGGATCGGCCAGGAACCATAGTAAATGTATTACACAAAGTGGGGCTGGATGATGTGTCCGGGATTGTGGAAGACCTTTATAAATACTTGTGTTTTTGAGATGTCCAGCATGTTATCATCTCATGGTGTCTGCTAGCATACACTGTGGGGTGTTGAGAGCCAGAAAGCTGTTTGTTAATAAATGTACATGGTACCTTTGGACTTGTGACTGGCGTATTTCTATTATGTGGTATTAAGCCTCAATATCTTTTAATCTTTTACTTATACACAAGGAATATATCTGCAGATTACGCATTTGGGTGGGAACATGGACCTATTTCGAACCAACGAGAGGATGGGCACACCACAACAATCAAGTTGTGAAGGTGTTTGCATCAGCCAACCATATCTACATTATATTTATGAATTTGTCGAAAAGGCCCTGAAGAGTGGGTAAATGTTGCCTTAATCATTTTCAATAGGTTACTTGCGGTGTAATGTTGGCAATTGGAATTAACTCTGCCACAGGTTCCTGCAAATTTGGAAAAAAAGAAAAACTCTTATAAGTTAGCTGTAATGTACTCTTCTGATGTGTGTGCTGGGTAATACAATTGTTCGAGGGCAATCTGAACCATCTACTGGGGTTTAATGGGCTTCCCTGCAATATTCTGTCTCCATAATATTACATTTGTTGGGGATAAAGAACACCCTCTCTTTGCCCATGGTCCTTGCTCTTGCTCAGAGGCACATCCCTGCAACTCTATTATCCGAGCCACAGGTAGAGCATTATAGTGTTAAGTAATTTGTACTTGCTGTCTTGGAATATGTGTTTGAGTGGGAACTTTTTCTGTAAAGTGTGGAAGTGTGCTGCTTCTTTTGCTGCTGTGTCGGCTACATCATTGCCCTGAGATATTACATCTGTACCTTTGGTATGGGCTGCACACTTCACAACTGCTAATGCTGAATGAAGTGGCAGTATTTCAATTAATCTGGAAAGTTAATCTACATGTTGCACCGGTGTTCCTTCCAATTTCTTAAACTCTCTTGTCTTCCATATGGCCAACCCTCAGTGTGCTGTTGATGTGAGATATGCAGAATCTGAATAAATGGTGACACAACATCCTTTAGATATTTCCATTTCTGTTATTAACCCCTTAACTGCCACGTTATTATGCAAGTATATGCACAAAGGTCAAGCATAATCGTTCTTGCCACTTAATGGGTTATTGTCACAAGTCCTGCTGCTTGCACAGAATAGTGTGGTAAGCAGTCTCATTTTCGATATGACTTCAAACTCCCCATCCTCATAGCTGACCCATGCCACTCTTGTCTACCAATGTCCTACGTGCTGATCAATATTTAATGACCTATCAATTCAAGGTATCTCTCCTTCTTCTAACGGGACTTTCTTAACATGAGTTAGAACATCGAATGTGTCCTGATATGTAGTACAATTGTGCACATAGTGGCCTGGCTGAATTGGTTCTGCAAGAAATGTTGCTGGATTAAAAATGTGACACCTCACTGTCTTAATTGAATGATTTGAAACAATTACTTCATAACCAGAGCCTCGCTTGGGTGGTAAGGGAAGACTTTGATTTTTCCAGGATAGCAAACACTGCATGCTCCACACAGAGCATCCCTGGGAAGTCTATAGTAATGCTAGGCAATTTTCGGATGGCAATTGCTTGCTCACATGCAAGATGTCAATGCATGACTTGCTTTAGAAGGCACCTGTAATAACCCAAAGTCTTGTGTCCCAGTGAAGTTGTCTGGGTTAGGACAGCCACCATCCCTTGACTATGAAAATGTGTGAAAAGAAAAAAACTGTTTGGTATAATGTATGGTTGCTAAAACCGGTGTGTTACTGAGGGCATTCTTTAATTCCTTGAACGATTCAATCATTTCTGCTGTTCAAAATATGGGAACTCTTCCCTTTCTGTGTTTCCTTCAACCCCTGTAAGAGGGGTTTGGTGTAGGTAGAAAAATCAAAAGTATAGGACCAGAATGAATTGCACAGGCCCAAGAACTGCTACATCTGCTTCATGGTGGTACTTGGCTATGGTGTACTTGCACTGCTGCTGCTGTTTCTGGGGAAACCATTCTCTCTGCTGATGATATTATCTGCCCTAGGTACACTACCTCTTTCTGACAGTATCGAAGTTTATCTTTGTCAAAATTGTACCCCTTTTTTTGCAAATAGCATCAAAAGTGTCACTGAATCATGTCTACATTGTTCTTCTATGGTGCTACACACGAGGAGGTTATCTGCATACTGTATCACTGTAGTCTGTGCTGCAACTTTTCTAGGTCTATTTGTACTATGCTTACTTGAAGTGTCTGTATTTTTCTTGTTTGTTACTTCTGCATAATCAATATGTCTCATATCACATTCATCTTGAATGACAAACTGCCTTCTCCTTAGATTGAATAAAGCAGTCCAATCAACTATATGTGCTACCCTGTCCAGTTCCTGTCCTGTTGTATTGAATGAGACAGGTTTGACTGGTTTTCCTTCTGATGGGTATTAGATCCTTCACTGAGATGAGTAAACAGAATCTCAGAGTTATTTTCACTTTTATAGGCCCTTGTCCTCCCAATTGGATGAGAAGGTTGATTGTTGTAGTGGTTCTCACATTCAAGAACACGTGTTCTTTCATTGGGACGAGTAGGATAAATGTCATGTTTATTCTCACTCTTACAAAAATGTGTCCTTTCACTGGAATGAGTAGGCTTAATGCCGTATTGGTTCTCACTCTTATGAGCACCTGTTCTTTCACTGGGATGAGTAGGCTGGATGCCGTAGTTATTCTCACTCATGCAAAACACTTGTCCTGTCACTGAGATGAGTAAGCTGGGTGTGGTAGATATTCTCACACTTTCAAAAACTTCTCCTTTCACTGGAACAAGTAGGTTGTGTGTGGCCTTGGTTCCTGTATCCCCTCATGGGTCTCCGCCTCTCCCATTAACTTCTTGTTCATGGCTAGCACAACTGCGCCTTTCTCCAGGATCAGGACAACACTTGGAGTCTGAACGGATACTGTTTTCACTCTTGGGTCTTCTTCGTGGCCCAACGTCGAACAGTCTTGCATTGCTCTTGGACTGAACAGTCCACCTTCCAGAGGTTACAGCATTCTGCTGGTTCTCCTTCGCTCAGGGTTCTCTTTCCCTGAATTACAGCATTCTGCTGGTTCTCCTTCGCTCAGGGTTCTCTTTCCCTGAACAGCTCAACTCTTTGTTCTCTCTTTGCCTTCTAGTTACACCCACAGCAATATACTCCCAACAGAAGATTGCATTGTTCTCAGCAGCTGCCACATCTTTGCTGATTAGAACTCAGGTTTCACACCCTTTGCATAGTCCTTCAAGTTTTAGGTTAGCTTTCTGGGTCCTCCAAAGCAGAGCATCAAAGTCACTTTCTTCTTTCTGCTGAACATTCTCTCTTGTTCTTTCATGCTTCATCATCCCAGTTTGGTGGTTTTCCAACTATTGAGTGATTGGCATTACTCACTCACCTTTCTTCTTCCTCTCAGTATTTTCATCAAATATTTCTGCAAGTTGAATGTGTGGTGTAATCTTACAATAACAAACAGTGGCTTGTCTAATAGATTTGTCTGAATCCTTCATGGCTCTGATGGCCCATAAGTAAGGGTTTCAAGGAGTTCCTTATCGAAAAAGGAGTATGTGTCCCCAAAAGGGGAGTCTCTCCCTGTGAGGCCCCACATACTGTCACCCCTATGGGTAATGTTGCATAGCAGGCTCACCTCCCTAGCCTCACAAGGAAAGGCCAAACCTCTGGGGAGAAGTGACAAAACCCCACAATTCGTCGCAGTCTGCTTTGGGCTTGTGGGTGGAAACACATCTAAACCTGGCCTGCCATCATCTTGGATGCCAATACTCCATGTGTGTTTCTTCCCGTTGTTGCTTGTACTGTTCTGAGAGCTTCTGCATTCCCAGTATGTGATTTGGATCTTGTAAACAGACTTGGTTAGCTTTTTCAATTCTTCATTTTTCTCAATTGTCTGTGTGCTAAGGTAACTTGATACTTAACATGTCTGGCAGATTCATTCTCTGCCAAGAGACAGGTTTTTTAGACATTCCGTTTTGCTTTGATACAATGCACAGTTGGGAAGCTGCAGAATTTCAACATTGTATTGGTGGGATTCATTAAGTGGTGTTTTAATTTTAAATGACTTCCATGATTTTTAGATGCAGTATCTGGTGAAGAAAAATGCTCACTCGTAGTGGACATGCACTTAACCCTTCACTGGTGGTCAGTGTAGAAAGGGCTACAGGCTCTCCCATTTGGGGATTGAGAAATAGGTTAACCCATCCTCAATTTCAAAACCCTTTCCCTTCCTCAAACACCATCTCAAATTTCTTAGCCTAATCACTTTTCTTAATCAATATCCCTCCTCCTAAACTACTTTCTCTTTCCCCTCTTGTGTTTCTTATTGTTCATCTGCTCCTCATCCTCAAGTTCTGTATCCCCTAACTCGAGGACTCCCTCAATCTTTGACATTGAGGCAGAAGAGTTCAGCTCTACAAATCCTCCCCCAACAATTCTCTCCAAATAAAAAGACAAGTTTCCTAGGTTCTGGAGAATGTGTAGCTCTTACAGTATTTCATAATGTTTCACTCTCTGAAAGCTCCCCTTGGTGCAGCCTGGCCTAGTTTTAGGAGTTGTGGAGAATAGGTTTGCATTCTCAGGTAACGTTCTTGGCAGAGGTGGCAACCCATATTCATAGGTTTGTCTATGACATTTGTTTGTCTCTTTGTCTTCCATTCAAGCATTTAAACATCATGTGAGTTCTTCCTTGCATATGGGTGGCATGTCTCCTTGCAAATTACAGCCCACCACATTTTTCTCATCATCACAAAAATGCTATTTGAAGGTTGACAATTTGACTATACACCATGTATCAAGAAAAATGCCAAGAGTTCCTTCATATTCAAATTCATACAATCAAGTCATGGATCCTGCCACACGGTTGATATTAAACTCATAACCAGTAATACTGTATCTGCATCAGCAGAAGGTTGATGGCAGTACATTGCAGAGTGATGTAGACTACAGGCTTTCCCTATTGGTTGCCATTTCATATGGCTGCTGGAAAGAACACATATTGTCCAACATTTGTAAATGTGTCAGCATTAAGTGTTAAGTAGGCACCCTCCACTTGCTGGCTATTGAAGTAGTTGGTCACTCCTGTGCACTGTTCCCACAAAGGCTCCACCACGTGCCAGGTTAAATTCCACTGGCTTGGCATTGTAGTTTTCATCTGTTTGTGAGGAAGCTGGTAGCATAACTGAACTGTAGAAATGGCTAACGTCGGGGCATGTCTTCTGTGCCACCCTTACCCGTTCATCTATTTGTGGTTACTGGCTTATGAAGTGGGGCACCAAAAGATGGATAATGTTTGGAAAGCAGGATATGTGCATGGTTTGGCCTACCCTCAGGGCAGCTAAAACATCAGATCCACGGTCAGTTGCCACAAAGCCTGCTTCTAAATCATGAGGAGCAAGACAATATGCAGCAAAAACTGTTACGTTCTGCCAGAGATCAAAGTCTATGTGGGACTTGATGCCAAACTTTCCATACACAAGGTGTCCTGCGGCTGTGCTGGGTTTTACCGAAGAGAGGTATGGGGGAAGGTAATGTAGTCCACAGCAATTGCAATTACATATTTGCCTTGAAAACGTGTACACATGTGTATTGGACTTTCTTACCCTCTTTCTAGTCTTGTGCCATTCCCACTGCCTCTTCAACACAGTCTAGAAGTGTGGTGCTAAACTGTGAGTGAATAAGTGCTGTATCAGATTGTCCCAGTGTGGATCAATAAGTGAAAGGAGCCATTTGAATCCACATGTTTTTAAAATGGTGTAGGGGAGAATATCAATTGCCAACATTGTCTCGGGAGGATAGCTCAGGGGCAACGTGCATGCCTTTGGAAGCAAGACGACAGGGAACACCACAGGTTTGATCCCTGGGTCCGTGCTTAGAAACCTCTAGGTATTAAGCACGTTATAAATAACCTCTCATTTCATATCATTGCAGCTAGGTTGCCATTGACCTGACACAGCTTTCTATATCATTTGTGATATTTGTTGACATCCTCAAACGCTTCAGAAATGATGGGCTGGTGCACTGAGTATAAATACTGTGGTATATTTAAGCAACAATAGTGTTCCAACATGGCCATTTAAGATCTATACATTAGCAACATTGTTTGGTTTAATGGTGTTGCGTAGTGGACCAAAAGTGCCAACTGCATGTGGTTGGGGGGTGACGGGAGTCTGCTCTGTCTCCCTTTTCTTTTGGCAAGCATATGGATGGTGCAGTCTTATGTCAACCCACAGAGAAGAGTGACCAGTTTTGTAACCAACGTCCATCATTAGACACTTTTCTTGCATATATTTCAGGTGGAAAGATGAGCCTACCACTTTGCAGACTTAACATAATTCTATACTCCTGATTTTTGGTAGTCTGGACCTTACTCACCATCTTCTAGGGTCTGATTGGTGCATTTTGTAGTGGATGATGTGTAGATATTGTTGACTGAAGAGCTGGTGCTGTTGATGGGAAAACTGCAAAGTTGGACTTGCATATTTTTCCACACTGTTGTTGAAAAATATTGTCAACTGGTCTACAGAGATTGTCTGATGTATGTTTCCTGTGTCCGGTGCTTGCTCTTGATAATAACATGGGGTTTTCCATGCCTGCACCTTCTTTTTATACCTGCTCACTTGCTCTCTTTGGTATCATCAAAGAAGAGTTGTCTGTGTCTCAGACTTGACTCTTGGTGTGAGGCAGCTCCTTTGTCATGTTCCTATTGCCATATGTTTCTAAGGAAATCAGAGGTGGGCAATTTTCAGGAATTATCTCTTCTTCTTCATCATGGATTTTTGTCTTGTGCCTCGGATAGTGGTACCTCAACTGCCTTCTCATCCTTGTGCATTCCATCCTCCAGCACCTGAAGCCAGTGCAACGGTGCTGCATGTGCAACAACATGTTTTCCCAATGCCCCACTTTTTTTTTTAAAAGACACCCCTGTTTTTTAAGAGGAAGATATCTACAGCTATTAATTAAGGGGTGTGGCTACCCAGAGTTCAACATACTAAAAAAGCCCAACAGATACATTTGTCACTATTAACGATTTCAATCAGGCAATAAACTCTGCTCTCGGCCTAGTGTACAGTGCAATGAAAAAACGTATTTGATATATGGATTCAATTATTTGAAAGATGTACCACTCATATCACAACCCTTACTTAAAAATACCCCTGGTCATGCTGGACCAGGAATCAGGCTGGTTTGTAAAAGGTATTATTTATTTATTTATTTAAGATCAAAATCACAATATATATTTTAATAGATACAACAATCACCAATGGGGTGACAGAACATAAAATAATATTTTTAATTATTTGCATTTATACAGCGTGCAGATCTGCCCTGAGGCATGGTGGCGCTGTTACAGCAGGCTTAAGCTTAAATATACATAGGTACAGAGTAACAGAGTAACAGTTGGTTGCAATAGCACATTGATAGGTGGTACGACACCGAGCGGGTTAGAGGGTTATGCTTTGCTGTGGTTACAGTGCAGGCATAACTGTACATGTGGTTAAACTTTAGCGGAATAGAAGTTGGTGTGAGATTTTTCATTCCTTAGTGAAGTTGGTAAGGCATTCCAGTTTTTGGGTGCAAGGTGTTGGAAGCTGGATCCTCCAGCCCTGGATCTTTGGAACATGGGAACATAGATCAGGTTGGTACGGTGGGCTCTAGTGGGTCTGATGGAGGCATTGAGGGTGATTCCTTCTGCGTGATAGGGTGGAGCATCCAGTGTGAGGCATCTATGTGTGATGGCCATGGCTTTAAAGAGTATGCATTCCTTTACCGGTAGCCAGTGGGCATCTTTCCTTGCTTGAGAGATGTGTTCCCTTTTGGGAATGGTCAGTGCTGCCCAGAGCGCGTTGTTTTGCATGATTTGGAGCTTTTTTTATGTTGTGGGCAGAGGTGCCTAGGAAAAGGGCATTACAGTAGTCCAGTTTGGTACCTATTGTGGCTCTAGCGATGGATAGGCAGTTTTTAGTGGAGAGAAAAGGCTTGACAGCGTTGATCACCTTGGTGGTGAGCGCTGAGGATGAGGCTATGGCGTTGACCTGGCGGGACATGGATAGCGAAGCATCTAGGTGAACACCTAGGGTTTTGACAGTCTTGGAGACTGTGATGGTGGAGTTGTCAATGTTGAAGGATTTATATTGTGGGGGGAGTTTGTTGAGAGTTTCGCTGGTCCCTACTATGAGAATCTCAGTTTTATCCCCATTTAAGCAGAGGCTGTTGGCAGCCATCCAGGTTTGGATAGCTGTGTAAATATTGGTTAGGGCTGTCACAACTTCTTCATAGGTGCCAGTTAGTGGGAGTAGTAGTTGCGTATCGTCTGCATAGTTGGTGTACGCTATGTTGTGACAGTTGAGGTCATTGAAGAGTGGAAGGGTAAATATATTGTAGAGAGTAGGGGCAGTACAGGAGCCCTGGGGGACGCCGCAGTGGATGATAGTAGGGGTTGACAAGGCAGTGTCTGAAAAGACCTTCATGAGTCTACCATTTAGAAATGAGGCCACCCATGCGATAGCTTCTGGGGAGAAGTGTGCTTCATTTGTTAGGTGTATGCGTAAAATATCATGGTTGACAAGGTCAAAGGCACTGGACAGATCTAATAGGAGAAGGAGTGCCGGTTTTCCTTTGTCCATGATGTCTCCAAGTTGTATTTTTAAATCGAGTAGGGCTGACTCTGTCCTGTGACCTGGTAGGAAGCCTGACTGTCTTTTGCCAAATATATGGTTGGTTTCAGGATATTCCTGAATTTGCGTGTAGGCAACTTTACCCAGGATCTTGAGCAGGAAAGGCACGGTGGTGATGGGCCTATGGTTATTAGCCACTTCTGGATCAAGAGTAGTTTTTTTTAGAAGCAGGCGTAACCAGGCTTCTTATAGGCTGTCTGGAACTGTGTTGGTGTTGAAGGAGGCATTAATGAAAGATTTGAGGAAGGGGGCGAGCGTTTCAGTGCAGTATTTAATAAGACTGGCTGGGCATGGGTCTCCTTTGCAGTTGGATGGTTTAATCTTGTTCATTATCTCAATAACTTCATGTTCTGTAACCTCCCTGATTCTGTAACCTCCCTGAATTTGAAAGGGATTGTGGGGGCTTTGGCGGAAGGGCACCCAGTGCTGGGGGTGGGCAGGTGGTTGGTGGTGGTCGTAGATTTGAGGTGCTGTGATAGGTTATTATGGTGCTCCTTGATTTCTGCTTGAAGGTGTTAGATTTTGTCCAACAGGGCAGATTGTATGAAGTTGCACCAGGTTTGGTCTTCAACAATATCTTGTGATTTGGTGGCTGGTGTAGTGAGTTCTTTGAATATGGCGAAGAGTTCTTTGGATTCAGTGCTTGCATTCAATTCTTTCATTGTGGGAGGCTGTCTTGGCTGTGATTATGGCTTTTTTGTATTGGGAGGTGATTTTTTGTAGGCGGATAGGGTGGCTGGGGAGGGGGATTTGTGCCAGGTGTTCAGTGCTTTCCTTTTCTGAGAGTGGAGTTCTTTAAGTTCAGTGGAGAACCATGTATTTGAGTGCTTCACTGTTTTGGCTTTTTTATTCTGTAGGGGGGCGATGGCGTCAATGGCAGTGCTTATGGTGCTCTTGTAGATATATGCTAGCTCTGACGGGTCGGAGGACTTGAGATCTGTAGAGAGGACGCTTAGGTGTGGTAAGATCTTATCTTTAGTAAGAATTTTGGCACATCTTGCCAGTGCTGGGGTGGTAGGGTTGGGCTTTTTAGTGTTAAATGCGACGGGATGAAGACGTGAATGATGTGGTGGTCTGACCAAGGAGTCGGGGTGATGGAGCTAATGTCGATTTGACAGTTGTGGTCAGCTACCCAATCAAGTGTGTGGCCTTTTTTGTGTGTGGGTGAGGTTATTTTTTGGTCAAAGCCTAGTTCCTTTAGGGCTAGTGATAGAGATTTAGCTGGCTTATCCTTTTTGTCGTTGTATCCTAGATTGAGGTCACTTAAAAGGATGCTTTTGGAGGTGAGTTTTAGGTTCTCTGTTAGGCGATGTAGAAGGTTCTCATGGAACTCCAATAGTGGGCCATATGGGCGGTAGAAGGTGATGGTGGAGTTGGGGTAGAGGGCGATTTTTATAGCTAGGGAGTCTATGGTGTCACCCAGGTTAGAGGTGATTTGTCTGGCCTCTAGGTGATCTTTCAAGATGAGTTCTACCCCACCTCCTACTGAGGAAAGGCGGTCTTGCCTGATGATGGAGTAGCCCTGTGGGACGGCAAGGTTGAGGGCTGGCCAGGCAGCACTATGAAGCCAGGTCTCGGTGATGGCTAGGATGTCGAGATCCAGATTGATTAAGAGTTTGGGGATTTCAGTGGCATGGGCAGGGATGGATCTAGTGTTGATAAGGGCACACTGTAGATTGTGCGGGGGTTGGGATGAGGCGGGGGTGGTGTTGTGTGGTGCAGGAGAAGCAGGGTTGGGGTGCACCAGGGCAGGTGTAGGTGGGGATGATTTGACCATGAGGTCAAATAAAATATTTAAATTTATTATATATTAAATATCTTTAATACACTAGAAATAAGTAATGAGCAAAACAAATGCTGCACAGAAAATAATACTTTTGTGTTGGGCCAGATCAGATAGCACTATGGTTGGAGGTTCTCCCTGCAACACCTCTCGACCCCCACTAGGCAATGCAAAGAGATGGAAGGAGAGAGCAGGCATTCAGGACAGGTACAGATCAAACAGTGTCTCACAACCCCCTTCCCACCTTACACAGAAAGAGAAAAACTAAGTGGGCTTTTCAATTGTCAGAATGATTTTTAAAGTGGCTGAGCAAGAACTCTAAAATTGTGGAAAAATGCTTAAATTATTCTAAATTCTTATGCAAGCAGATTTGAACAGTTGCACACAATCACCAGGAATGATTTAGTCCAAAGAAAACATTTGAAATCAGAAAGTCCAGGTTGGAAACAAATGAAAGCTATTTTACACATGTAAAAATTTCTCAAAATGGGAATTTGCAGCAAATCTTTCTGTGTGAGATATTCACGAAAACAGGGGAATCACACTGATTTGATGGATATGGATAGCTATGGATGTTAAGTACAGGTAGGAGTTAAAATGTTGTTTCTATCACAAAATCTGAGGGAGTTATAGAGGTTTTAGTAAAGGTTGTTTTTGCGGATAGGCACGAGAATGGAAAGAGGCTTCAGTTTTAAAATCAGATTAATATTGACTATGGACTAGAGCATCCAAGCTAAGCCACCAGGACGGCAGAAGTAAGAGGCAGGATTGACTTGCGACTCAGTCCTGGTTCCTCGCTGTCCACCTTGGAGCACTAGTCTGGTCACTCGAGTGAAATTAATAGATCAAAGTTGACAAAATGACTAGGGGAAGAATGCTTTTACAGATAGACTGAATAAGAATTCATTAAGGATTTAAACAATATTACTGATTATGGAAGTAAGGATAGTTCAGATGTTAGGAGGGGACAAGATACTGCACGGGAATCAACAGTTTCTAGCTTCCTGTTAATACTCACAAAACAATGGATTTAAGATTTTGGACCGTCAGGATTCTGGACCGTCAGGATTGCGGACTGTCAGGATTCTATCAGGGACTGACAGCTGGGCTCATCGGACTGCACAGGGTTAGCAAGGCGCTCTGGTCACAGCACGGCACAGGACTGGATGGGATCTGCACTTCATGGTTCTGAGGATATTTCAATTCAGCAGGCAAGCATTAACAGCACACCCAGCTGTATTATGATGCTTCCCCTAGGCTTTTGGGGTTCTGTTCTAGAATTTGAGGCCTATCTGGGAATGGTTCAGCTATGCAACAAGACTTTGCTTTGCCAAGTTTCTAGAGTCTGGATCAAGGAAGATGTAGATTTCAGCAGCAGGGTGCTCCACCAGCATCAGGAAAGTGTGTGGATCTGTCTGTCCCTATGTGCTGTCAGCTGTCTCTATTTATGCTCTAAAATGACATCATAAAGGGGGTGTGTGGGCCGGCTTAGCTAAGTTTGCCCCTTTGAGCTGAGATAGGGTAACACTTCATCTCCGCCTTGCATTTGGGGTGATTGGATCAAGGCCAGCTGATGTCACATTTTATGTTTTGCTTTCAGAGACCTCCCTTTAGCCACTGGTCTCAAAATCGGATTTTACACTTAACACACATTTCTACATTAGTCACCTTTATGTACATCACACACAAATATGCCATATTTTGTGTAGCATCTTTTCATCAAAGTCTCGCAGCTGTAGGATCTTCTTTTAACCTGCTACAGAATGTTGTCTTTTTCTCTATGCACACAGTTTCCAGATTTCATGCAACTTCCGACAAATGTGCATGTTTAACATAGGGATAGGCGTGTACATTTTCACAATTCTAACAGTAATACATTTTGCATAAAATCACATATCTTGCCATTCCTGTCGAGAACATGTCACACAGTTCTGCCGCCTCTTCACACCTGCAGATAGAAATGAAATTAACAACTCTGTCATTTTTATATTTTTCAGCATTTTGAATAGCAAGTTATGTCTTTTAAAATGTGTTCTTTGTTCATGTTTAGCAACAGATGGTCACCTGGCTCCACCTCTTTTTGTCTCCCTGCAGTCCAAGGCATCCCCCTCCTGGCTTGTTCCTTCCAGAGGCCATTTGTGACCCCTTTTCACACTTCCAATTTCCTGTGCTGCAACTTTGTCATTGTTCCTTTGCCTTCTGTAGAGAAGATTCTGCTCTAACCTGCAATTAACACCTCCCTGCGAGTTTCTGCTGAGAGGACGGCCCTCCTTCCAGGAGAAAAACCTGCTTTTCCAGTTTTTTGCAGCTTCAGCCAAGCTGATTAACTTTTAAACCTAGCAAAAGCCACATTTGTTGCATCACATACAAATACATTTCTTTCTTGCACTTAAAATCTATGGAATCAAAAACACAACTAAAATCTGTATTCCTTTTTGGCAACAATCCTTTTTTTCTGTTTGCTAATCCAGCACGCTCTTGAATTCTAGCTCACGTTTAAAGTTTCATCAGTCTCCTCTGACAAATGTCATTCAGGCAGCCCGGGTACTGCACCCAGATTTTGGCATAAAGGCTGTCAGTTTTCTGACTTTGTATGTTTCACAATGTTTCAATTGAAACATTAATTTTAGCACCAGGCAAGATTGTGAATGTTCAAAGTGTTGTGCTATAGGCATTTTGGAGTTTTTAGCAACAAAGCAACAGACGTTTGTAGGCACATTTTGGGGTTTCCTTTGCAAAGTGCTGCTTCTCAGTCTGCACTCTGTTTGCTGGTCATGGGACCCACTGGCACATTTCTGCAGGGTGTGCTCAATTCCACCGCACATGCCCCATGGGTGGCAGGTTGTGCATCCCTCTTTTTGTGTGCTGAAGCACACGGTTTTGGTAGGTTTTTGTAGGTTTTTGGCACTCCCAAGGGTTTTGCCGCCATTGTTGCCTTTTCTTTCCCCATAACTGGCAGGGTGATGCCGCATAGCACAGCGGAGTGGGTCAATTCATCCCACATCACCCAACCCTTACACCATGCTCTACCATGTTTGAGTACTGTAATAGATTCTGACTTGTTAATGTAATTCACAACTTCCGTTAAATAATTATGCATGGGATCCTTGTACTTTTGCCTTCTCTTATGCTTACTAATTTCATGTAGGGTTCTGAGTTCTATGTACTTCTTCTTTTCCTACTAAATTCAAGTAGGGAACTAAGTTTTTTAGTTTTCTCCTATGCACATGGGGTCTTAATGATTTAACCTGCTCCTCCACTTACTAAGTGAACATTGGGTTCTCACTACTAAGTACTCCTCTTCTCTCTACTAAATGTAATTAGTGTTACCTGTGCTTTAGCGTTCTTCAATGCTTAATAATTGCATTTGGGGTTATCCTTGGTTTGGCCTTCATCAAAGTGTAGTGAATGCATGTGGGTTTCTCAATGCTATGGTTTTCTCTTCTGCCTTGTAAATGAACGTAATGCTTCATCGTTCTTCACTACTTAATAAATTCATGCAGGGTTATCCGTGATTTGGCCTTCATTAAAATGTAGTGAATGCATGTGGGGTTCTCAATTGTATGGTTTTCTCCTTTGCCTACTAAATGAATGTGATGTTCTCAGTGATTTGGCATTGTAGAGTTTCAAGTTTTGTCCCAACTATGCTTTTTTAAATCTACAAAGTCCATACAGAGGATTCCATATGTTCCCACTCCACAAAATAGTTTTTCATTAAACAGCTGGCCAGGCCTAGCTGGCAGAGCCTGGGGGATCTACCATATCGATCCTAGGAGGGCAGCATCACAGAACAGGTGGTGGACCCTGGACCAGCAAGGCATCTAAAGTGACATAATATTCCTCCAAGTGTATGAATTTGTCATAGTGCGTAGGGTTGTGTGTATGAGAGCGAGTGTGCCTTTGGTGTGTGTGTTGTTTGTGTGTTGTGTTGTTTGTGGTGTCAGTCTGTGTGCTGGGTGCTGGTCTGTGTGCTGGGATCGCAGATTATATAGTGTATTATACGGTAAATGTATCATTTTGAGGTGTCTGCTTGTGCATTTAGGTGTGCTTTGTGTTTGCTTGTTCATCTTGTGCATAGCAAAGTATAGTTTTCATTTTGCGATGTCCCTCTAGTCGCTCTGCTCATGTACCTAATGTCAAACATTGATAGACATGGATCAAACTGGCAAGAGCGTTTAGAATCCCAGAGAATCAGCAGCATGATAAATGTGGTGGACGAGAACAAACGTTATATATTAAAGAGTCAGTGGTTGCCAAATAAAGAGCAGATGTTTTCAACTTTGGTGTCATTGACTATGTGAGGTATACTTTGAGTAGATAGAACTATGATTGTTTGCAGCCGCCAGGCACTTTTGGTGACCTAATAGGCCATTTCCTGTCCACGGACACAAGACTCATTCAAAAATCTTAGGGGCAACTAAACTGGTTAATCAAAAGACAGAGAGCCTGTTTGTTGGTGTATTGCTGCTCTTTGGGACTTGCTGACTGTTAGAAAGCTCAACAGAGTCACAGAGGGGTATACAAAGCCCCTTGTGCTGTATATGGCAGATATATATATATATATGGAACCAACCCAAATATCACGTTTCATTAAAGAGTCTGTGAGATTCAAACTGTGTAACCATATTTCAGCCAGGCCTTGGACCTTGTTTGAGCCTGAACACCATGTGTGGGTCCAGACTGGGACCTGCAAAGACAGCTCATTCCTATATACTGAGTACATAATGCTAGAGGTGCCAGCAGGAAAATAGGTTTGACCAGGCTTGGCTGCAGGCCAGCCAACAATGTGTGGCTTAGGTTCAATGGGCATTGCCAAAAACTGTGCTGTGAAAGTGGCCATTGGACAGAACCACAGACTATCAATTGTGGGTACATCTGCGTGGGTTTACCTCTAATATGACAGAGGGCCAAACCTTGGTAGACTGGCCACTGATCATGCCTGCAGGTCAGGACCTTTGGGCACATCCAGGGTTTGATGTGCCAGGGGCATGTCCAAAGGTCAAACCCCAGACAAAATGCCCACTGGGGTTTGCCACAGGCAAAGCCTATTGGGCACATCTTTTGATTTGGGTGTAGGCGACATAGCTGAAGGCATTGACCCAGGCATATTGTCCACTGGACATGACCAGAGGCTTAGCCCAGTTAGCATATGGGCTATGTATGTGGTATCTGGAGCTCATCATGTTACTCACTCAAAATGGCCAGAGTCCATGCATCTTTGTTGCATTGGTTGTCTAGGAGATGCCTTGAGCATGGCCATGTCTCTGACAATCTGGCCACTGGCCATGCCTCAGGTCACTAACTTATGTAACTATTTTTTGTATATACATTTTTGTCACTTAAAAAGAAATAAAACACTGGATGAATTTCGATGCACATCACGTTTCTCAATTGACCAAGCAATGCCTTTACGTACTGTCTGAGAAGATTTTGTGGCTCCCTTAGTGGTCCAGAGGCATCCCCGGACACTGAATCAGGAAATGAGTCAGTGGACTGAACTGAGATATCACAAACATTTTGTGCCCAAATTTGAGTATTTAAAAAAAAATGTACTGCACGGATTAACACCAAATTTGCAAAAGCACACTTTAGGGACCAGGTCGCCACTCCTGGTGCAAATCCATCGAGTGTTTCAGGCTGCAGCCACAAGCAGAACATGTATCCCTTTCAAGTCTATCTGGATTTCAAAAAGTTTGGGACCTCGCCGACAACTTTAGCGCCCTTGACAAAACTGTACACGACTTTGCAAAATCTTTCATAGTCAAGTCAAAGGGCCTGATTTACAAAAGACTCCCATAGGAAAAGCTTTGTAAATCAGGCTGTATATCTTTTTGACAACGTTGTGTGTTGTCTCCGGCGCCAAAGTTATACGGTGCTCAAAATCGATTTTCCTATGGGAAAGCCACCTAACCATAACTACAGCGTCACTGTTGCGACCTTAAAATATATATGTGTGTGTGTGTAATCCCCTGATTTTAATGGATTGAAATCAATGAAGGAAGCCTCTTTTTTGATACTTAGCAGTGGTGTATGTTGGCCTAATTTGCTTCTTTGCCCCATTAGTTTACACAGATTTAGAAGCCATGAAAGTGTGCCAGCCCTCTCTTGCCATCTTCACATAGCCGGTGTCTGGTTTTGCATAGGTACATTATAGTGCAGTGGTCACCACACTATAGTTAAAGCTCATGTTAAGTACCAGAGGGAATCCAAAACATTATTTTCTAATTACCTTTGACTCATACAAGGGTTTTGGCAGACATTTTACAAACACATTTGTATGCACAGCACTCCAGACTGGACATTTTGGGAAGATGCATTAAAAATAAAAAAGTAATTGTCAGACCACACAGTGAAAACTGATGGATGGAATAGGATCAGGTACGAAACAACTTGGGCACGAAGTGTTAACTCGAGTTCCAGGGGGTTTTAGGGTTTTTGTATCCAGAACCTTTTTGAAATTTTTGACGGGGAAGGGTTGCCAACTTCTCCCAAAATTATAGAGATATCTTGCATGGTGCTTTGCAGCAGAGAGGCTTTTCAGAAATGAAAAAGTTGCCATCTTTTTTTCCCCCCAACGAATGAGATATTCGGGGTCATATTTGAGGTTATACAAAAAAGAAAAAGTTAAGAAAATGCCATTTCAAGGAGGAAAAAGGATGAAATGTCGTCAGACTAGAGATGGGGAGGGCTAAGAGGACAACATGTGGAACTGGAAAATTGGGGGCGGGGGGTCTGGGGACCAAGTAAAGAGCTTGAAAGATTTCACATTTTTGGGGTTATTTATTTCATATTCGAGTTTAATTTTTACATCCGAGATTATTGTTCATGTTCAAGGTTATTTTTTGGAACTGCATCATATATCAAATAACCGTGAATATTTTCAAAATATTCAGGGTTATTAGTAGCTCATTGCTGAAATAACCATGGTCATGGGATAAAAAACGTCATTTTGTTAAACAAGAGAGAATTAAATTAATGAGATTAAAAAGAAAAAAGTTGCATTTTACAGTCATGTGTGGGGTAACCTATTGGGTAACATGTCACGAGGTGCAATATGGCCCTGGCCAGTAAGCAGAAAGGCTGTGCTCACTAGCCAGGTCTGAAGGCCCTGGCTAGTTTGCCCCAGACACATCGGCCACGGCCAAGCAGTGGGTCCAAAAGAATCAAATTGGGGAAACATGTTCAGTGGACACGGCCAAAGGCCATGGCTAGTGGCTAGGTAGTGTTTTAAAATATACAGTGGGCACAGCAGAAGGGCCCAAAACACATGAATAGTGGCAATGGCAAATGGCTGTGGCCACCAAGTCGGTCCAAAAGAAACATATTGGTGGAATAAGGACAATGGGCATGGCCGAAGGCCATGCCAAGTGCCCCAGTAGTGTTTTAAAATATACAGTGGGCATGGCCAAAGGCCCTGGCTAGTAGACACAAGGGCTGTGTCCACTTAGTGGGTCCAAAATATGCATATTGGGGGAACATGTACAGTGGAAACAGCCAGTAGTGTTTTAAAATATACAGTGACCCGTAAAAAACGATGGTATACCAAAACCCTTGAAATTCACTAAAGGTAAGTTGTAGTTCAGTTACCCAGATTTAACGCAATGAAACCCTTGAAATTCAGTGTATGTGGAAAGTCATGACCAGCTTAACTCAGCACGTTCTCATTGCAAAGCCCATGAGCACATACATACTATAATAGAAGGGATTCACAATGACATACAAAATGGCATTATGGGGGACATTAACAGGAGCACTCTGGGTTAATCGTGTCATGACTTTGCTGAATTGCAAGGGAATTGTTGTGTTAAATCTGCATAACTTAAAAACATTTTAACTAAGGTTTTTTGTAATGGATATATACATTTATTTATTTATCTATATGGTTGTAATGCGCCATAGCCTGCAGGCATCAAGGTGCACATAGACACATAAATCAGGGACATCAAAGACATGACAAAACAGAACAAAAAGTCATCCAGTGGAAACCCTAGCTAAAAAGTATGGTTTTTAAAAGTTTCAAAACGAGAAGACATTGGTTTCTGTTATACATTCTGTGGCAAAGTGTTGCAAATGGAAGTTGCCTGCACTGGGAAGGAGCTATCTTTTCCCTTTGCCTGTCTTGTTCTAGTGCAGTAGAGCAAACTAGAGCTGCTCTATTGATGGTCCTTCTTAGGCTCATATTTGAAGGGTAGATAGGGGCCTTAACGTACAGCCATTTGTGCATTAGAGTTGCCTAATGGTAGCCAGTGCATATCTTTCCTGATGGTAGAGATAAGGGATCAGCGGGAACAGCTATTGCTATGCGATGAGCATCATTTTGTATGACTTGAAGCCTGTGAAGGCAACCTTTACTTGCACTCGCTAGAAGTGCATTACAGTATTCAATCCTGGGTAAAATAATGGCAGGGGCTAAAGTGACTGCAATATATATTGCCTAGAGCACACCTGTTTAGTATTAAGTAACTTTGTTAAGATATTTAGTGGGGTGCGGGGGAGAATATCAACCCTGACACTGGGTTGTACCAAACTATGTGAGAACAGCAGGTGTCCACACACTTGTGGAACACTCCCGTACCCTGCACACCCTAATGTTGCAAAGACAAGCAAATACTCATGAAATGTTTAAAAATAAAGAACTTTTATATAAAGATGAACTTGTCATCACTGCATTTTCTGCCCATAACTAGGGTTTTTTTTAAAAAAAGAACAGCAATTCAATTATATATTTTCAACAGTATCATTGAACATAAATCAAATTTGTCAAGTGTAATTCACAATTCAGATAATGGCTATTAATTCATAGTCTCAGTAAACCAATCTATATACAACAATTTATATGTCAAAAAGTAGACAATTTGCACTTTGTACCAACACTTAGTCAAATTTTCACAGTGACTTGTGTTGTTCTGAGTGTTATTTACAGTGCCCAATCCATTGGCGTGCAAAAAAAACTCTTTACGCGTTTCCGGGAGAATATAGCCCCTCCTTCAGAAGATGTCTACTCGACTTTTCTTTATTCATATGTCTATGTGAAACAATAGATAAATGAAGAGTATTACCATATTGATAATATTCGTAATATTGATGTAAATCAATCCCTGTCTGTCATGACTGGATAATACCTTATATATAATCACCTGTTTGTGTCTTGGTCTGTTCACAATTTAATATTCATATGCCATCTTGATTTGCATTTTCTATCCTAAAAAGGGGATGAGAGAGATTGTGAGTCCCAGCCCTAATGGGGAGTGTTTATCTAAAAACAACCAACTATATGGTCTTTATAATACAATTAGAAAGTCTGTACCAGTAATTACCTGAACCATCAGATGTTCAATGCCGAAGGAAAAGTATAGTCTCTAGCCAATTGCGCATGTTCAGTCTTCCAGTATGTAGCCAAAACGGCCCATTCCAAAGTGTAAGCGCTCCTGTGGGTTGAAAACAGATCATCTAAGGATACCCTTATCTCATATACTTAACGTTAGGATATAAACAGCTATTGTTGATGCCATTAAAAACATTCTGTGGGTATAGAGCTGGTAACTACCAGCTTACCTGGGTGGTCAACTTTTGTCCTTCCACGTGTAATGAAGTAGGAACGTACAAGATTTCCAAAAGCAGTTCCTTTTAAATGTTGGAAAAATGTCTAACTCTGGCATCCACAACCATAACGGGGCGTGCCTGCAGAAATATAAGAACAAATCCAAATCCTGTTTAAATAGGCCAGTAGGCCATTCACCATGCTATTCTCTACATTAAGTATGCTCAAGTCCATTATGACTAAGGGCCTCTTTATCTTATATCAAAAGAGATGCTCTTGTTTGAACTGCATTTCCTGTAGCTTGTAACAGCGGTATCACCAAGATGGCCGCCGTTATATTTACGTGAAGTAAAGACGTCATCGCGTAAGTGCGCGACGATGACATCGCGTTAGCGTGCGAAGACGTCATGCTATTTACTTTTTTCTCTTTATCTGTAACACCGCATTGGTTATTTATCGCCCCTCTGTTTGGACCTAGGGTAATACATTCGAAACACATTTTCTTAAATGTATATGAAATGTATTTTTGAAAAAACATAGATCCAAATTAAGACTGAATGTTAGCAATTAACTTTAGGTTCTAAATTTTAATGCCTCAGTCACCTGATAGAAAAGGGGCGTGGCTACATCCCGAAAAAGTAAAGAAATGTATAAAGGAGCTGTATTCAACAGTGGTATTAGTTAACAGATATCAGCATCTGTTTCACATATGATGATTATATTGAAGTCCAGCATGCTCACAATCTATCTACTGTTCCCAGAGATATACATACTAACAGGGTAATTCATAGAAAATCGCACAAAAGTGGCACACGCGAGTGGCGCACAGCATGCTCGTGCGAATGTCTGTGTCAGCCGCATGCGCTAAAATCGATTTCCGCGCACAGCGTATTCATGGATTTTCGCATCCAAAACCAGCCGTGGCGCAGCGTGGCGCAGCAACCCTGCAGCAGCGCCAGTTACGCCCCCAAGAACACCCTCGCGCAAGGAAAAGCCTTCAAAATCCCCAAATAATCGCAAAGGGCTGCGCTAACCCTGGACCAGTTCACAGGGCTGGTAAACAGCAAACCCCAAGCGGGGAACGTGTATTACAGGGGTTCGTGGGAGGTATCACACGCAATTCCAGCAGGGTACGTGTATTTCAGGGGTGCGCGGGAAGTTCCACACGCGATTTCAGCAGGGTATGTGTATTTCAGGGGTGCGCAGGAAGTTCCACACACGATTGGCTCCGTGCGAGCAGGGTACGTGTATTCCAGGGGTGCGCGGGAAGTTCCACACGTGATTTCAGCAGGGTACGTGTATTTCAGGGGTGCGAGGGAAGTTCCACACGCGATTGGCCCCGTGCGAGCAGGGTACGTGTATTTCAGGGGTGCGCGGGAAGTTCCACGCGCAATTGGCCCCGTGCGAGCAGGGTACGTGTATTTCAGGGGTGCGCGGGAAGTTCAACACGCAATTTCAGCAGGGTACGTGTATTTCAGGGGTTCTGGGGAGTACTACACGTGAATTGGCCGTGTGGGTCCTCCCAGGTGTTCGCTCTACAACCTCCACGGCCCCTGCAGGCAGCCCACACCACGGGGGACTACCCTGCACCCCTGCTCATGTCCCGCACGCAGCCCATACACCATGGGCATGCCCCCCAGCCAGCCCACATGTCACCTTGCACTACTGATCAACAATGCATGTCTCCCACCACCCCCACCCCCCAGCAGTGCAGGGGCAGCCTCCACCAGGCCCCCACCCATGTCTACCACCACCCCCACCCCCCAGCCACCAGGGGCAGCCTCCACCAGGCCCCCACTCATGTCTCCCACCACCCCCACCCCCCAGCAGTGCAGGGGCAGCCTCCAACAGGCCCCCACTCATGTCCCCTATTACCCCCACCGCCCAGCAGTGCAGGGGCAGCCTCCACCAGGCCCCCACTCATGTCTCCCACCACCCCCACCCCCCAGCAGTCAGGGCAGCCTCCACCAGGCCCCCACTCATGTCTCCCACCACCCCCACCCCCTAGCAGTCAGGGGCAGCCTCCACCAGGCCCCCACTCATGTCTCCCACCAGCCCCCACCCCCCAGCCACCAGGGGCACCCTCCACCAGGCCCCCACTCATGTCCCCTATTACCCCCACCCTCCCGCAGCGCAGGTGCACCATCCACCAGGCCCCCACTCATGTCTCCCACCACCCCCTACCCCCCAGCAGTCAGGGGCAGCCTCCACCAGGCCCCCACTCATGTCTCCCACCACCCCCACCCCCCGTGGCGCAGCGTGGCGCAGCAACCCTGCAGCAGCGCCAGTTACGCCCCCAAGAACACCCTCGCGCAAGGAAAAGCCTTCAAAATCCCCAAATAATCGCAAAGGGCTGCGCTAACCCTGGACCAGTTCACAGGGCTGGTAAACAGCAAACCCCAAGCGGGGAACGTGTATTACAGGGGTTCGTGGGAAGTATCACACGCAATTCCAGCAGGGTACGTGTATTTCAGCGGTGCGCGGGAAGTTCCACACGCGATTTCAGCAGGGTATGTGTATTTCAGGGGTGCGCAGGAAGTTCCACACACGATTGGCTCCGTGCGAGCAGGGTACGTGTATTCCAGGGGTGCGCGGGAAGTTCCACACGTGATTTCAGCAGGGTACGTGTATTTCAGGGGTGCGAGGGAAGTTCCACACGCGATTTGCCCCATGCGAGCAGGGTACGTGTATTTCAGGGGTGCGCGGGAAGTTCCACGCGCAATTGGCCCCGTGCGAGCAGGGTACGTGTATTTCAGGGGTGCGCGGGAAGTTCCACATGCAATTTCAGCAGGGTACGTGTATTTCAGGGGTTCTGGGGAGTACTACACGTGAATTGGCCGTGTGGGTCCTCCCAGGTGTTCGCTCTACAACCTCCACGGCCCCTGCAGGCAGCCCACACCACGGGGGACTACCCTGCACCCCTGCTCATGTCCCGCACGCAGCCCATACACCATGGGCATGCCCCCCAGCCAGCCCACATGTCACCTTGCACTACTGATCAACAATGCATGTCTCCCACCACCCCCACCCCCCAGCAGTGCAGGGGCAGCCTCCACCAGGCCCCCACCCATGTCTACCACCACCCCCACCCCCCAGCCACCAGGGGCAGCCTCCACCAGGCCCCCACTCATGTCTCCCACCACCCCCACCCCCCAGCAGTGCAGGGGCAGCCTCCAACAGGCCCCCACTCATGTCCCCTATTACCCCCACCGCCCAGCAGTGCAGGGGCAGCCTCCACCAGGCCCCCACTCATGTCTCCCACCACCCCCACCCCCCAGCAGTCAGGGCAGCCTCCACCAGGCCCCCACTCATGTCTCCCACCACCCCCACCCCCTAGCAGTCAGGGGCAGCCTCCACCAGGCCCCCACTCATGTCTCCCACCAGCCCCCACCCCCCAGCCACCAGGGGCACCCTCCACCAGGCCCCCACTCATGTCCCCTATTACCCCCACCCTCCCGCAGCGCAGGTGCACCATCCACCAGGCCCCCACTCATGTCTCCCACCACCCCCTACCCCCCAGCAGTCAGGGGCAGCCTCCACCAGGCCCCCACTCATGTCTCCCACCACCCCCACCCCCCGTGGCGCAGCGTGGCGCAGCGACCCTGCAGGAGTGCCAGTTACGCCCCCAACAACACCCTCGCGCAAGGAAAAGCCTTCAAAATCCCCAAATAATCGCAAAGGGCTGCGCTAACCCTGGACCAGTTCACAGGGCTGGTAAACAGCAAACGCCAAGCGGGGAACGTGTATTACAGGGGTTCGTGGGAAGATTCACACGCGATTCCAGCAGGGTACGTGTATTTCAGGGTGCACGGGAAGTTCCACACGCGATTTCAGCAGGGTATGTGTATTTCAGGGGTGCAAGGGAAGTTCCACACGCAATTGGCCCCGTGCGAGCAGGGTACGTGTATTTCAGGGGTGCACGGGAAGTTCCACACGCAATTTCAGCAGGGTACGTGTATTTCAGGGGTTCTGGGGAGTTCCACACGCGATTTGCCCCATGCGAGCAGGGTACGTGTATTTCAGGGGTGCGCGGGAAGTTCCACGCGCAATTGGCCCCGTGCGAGCAGGGTACGTGTATTTCAGGGCTGCGCGGGAAGTTCCACACGCAATTTCAGCAGGGTACGTGTATTTCAGGGGTTCTGGGGAGTACTACACGTGAATTGGCCGTGTGGGTCCTCCCAGGTGTTCGCTCTACAACCTCCACGGCCCCTGCAGGCAGCCCACACCACGGGGGACTACCCTGCACCCCTGCTCATGTCCCGCACGCAGCCCATACACCATGGGCATGCCCCCCAGCCAGCCCACATGTCACCTTGCACTACTGATCAACAATGCATGTCTCCCACCAAGCGGGGAACGTGTATTACAGGGGTTCGTGGGAAGTATCACACGCAATTCCAGCAGGGTACGTGTATTTCATGGGTGCGCGGGAAGTTCCACACGCGATTTCAGCAGGGTATGTGTATTTCAGCGGTGCGCAGGAAGTTCCACACACGATTGGCTCCGTGCGAGCAGGGTACGTGTATTCCAGGGGTGCGCGGGAAGTTCCACACGTGATTTCAGCAGGGTACGTGTATTTCAGGGGTGCGAGGGAAGTTCCACATGCGATTGGCCCCGTGCGAGCAGGGTACGTGTATTTCAGGGGTGCGCGGGAAGTTCCACGCGCAATTGGCCCCGTGCGAGCAGGGTACGTGTATTTCAGGGGTGCGCGGGAAGTTCCACACGCAATTTCAGCAGGGTACGTGTATTTCAGGGTTTCTGGGGAGTACTACACGTGAATTGGCCGTGTGGGTCCTCCCAGGTGTTCGCTCTACAACCTCCACGGCCCCTGCAGGCAGCCCACACCACGGGGGACTACCCTGCACCCCTGCTCATGTCCCGCACGCAGCCCATACACCATGGGCATGCCCCCCAGCCAGCCCACATGTCACCTTGCACTACTGATCAACAATGCATGTCTCCCACCACCCCCACCCCCCAGCAGTGCAGGGGCAGCCTCCACCAGGCCCCCACTCATGTCTCCCACCACCCCCTAGCCCCCAGCAGTCAGGGGCAGCCTCCACCAGGCCCCCACTCATGTCTCCCACCAGCCCCCACCCCCCAGCCACCAGGGGCACCCTCCACCAGGCCCCCACTCATGTCCCCTATTACCCCCACCCTCCCGCAGCGCAGGTGCACCATCCACCAGGCCCCCACTCATGTCTCCCACCACCCCCTACCCCCCATCAATCAGGGGCAGCCTCCACCAGGCCCCCACTCATGTCTCCCACCACCCCCACCCCCCGTGGTGCAGCGTGGCGCAGCGACCCTGCAGGAGTGCCAGTTACGCCCCCAACAACACCCTCGCGCAAGGAAAAGCCTTCAAAATCCCCAAATAATCGCAAAGGGCTGCGCTAACCCTGGACCAGTTCACAGGGCTGGTAAACAGCAAACGCCAAGCGGGGAACGTGTATTACAGGGGTTCGTGGGAAGATTCACACGCGATTCCAGCAGGGTACGTGTATTTCAGGGGTGCACGGGAAGTTCCACACGCGATTTCAGCAGGGTATGTGTATTTCAGGGGTGCAAGGGAAGTTCCACACGCAATTGGCCCCGTGCGAGCAGGGTACGTGTATTTCAGGGGTGTGCGGGAAGTTCCACGTGCGATTGGCCCCGTGCGAGCAGGGTACGTGCATTTCAGGGGTGCGCGGGAAGTTCCACACGCAATTTCAGCAGGGTACGTGTATTTCAGGGGTTCTGGGGAGTACTACACGTGAATTGGCCGTGTGGGTCCTCCCAGGTGTTCGCTCTACAACCTCCACGGCCCCTGCAGGCAGCCCACACCACAGGGGACTACCCTGCACCCCTGCTCATGTCCCGCACGCAGCCCATACACCATGGGCATGCCCCCCAGCCAACCCACATGTCACCTTGCACTACTGATCAACAATGCATGTCTCCCACCACCCCCACCCCCCAGCAGTGCAGGGGCAGCCTCCACGAGGCCCCCACCCATGTCTACCACCACCCCCACCCCCCAGCCACCAGGGGCAGCCTCCACCAGGCCCCCACTCATGTCTCCCACCACCCCCACCCCCCAGCAGTGCAGGGGCAGCCTCCAACAGGCCCCCACTCATGTCCCCTATTACCCCCACCGCCCAGCAGTGCAGGGGCAGCCTCCACCAGGCCCCCAATCATGTCTCCCACCACCCGCACCCCCCAGCAGTCAGGGCAGCCTCCACCAGGCACCCACTCATGTCTCCCACCACCCCCACCCCCTAGCAGTCAGGGGCAGCCTCCACCAGGCCCCCACTCATGTCTCCCACCACCCCCCAACCCCCAGCCACCAGGGGCACCCTCCACCAGGCCCCCACTCATGTCCCCTATTACCCCCAACCTTTCGCAGTGCAGGGGCACCATCCACCAGGCCCCACTCATGTCTCCCACCACCCCCTACCCCCCAGCAGTCAGGGGCAGCCTCCACCAGGCCCCCACTCATGTCTCCCACCACCCCCACCCCCTAGCAGTCAGGGGCAGCCTCCACCAGGCCCCCACTCATGTCTCCCACCACCCCTACCCCCCAGCAGTGCAGGGGCAGCCTCCAACAGGCCCCCACTCATGTCTCCCACCACCCCCACCCCCCAGCAGTGCAGGGGCAGCCACCACCAGGCCCCCACCCATGTCTACCACCACCCCCACCCCCAGCCACCAGGGGCAGCCTCCACCAGGCCCCCACCCATGTCTACCACCACCCCCATCCCCCAGCACCCAGGGGCAGATTCCACAAGGCCCCCACTCATGTCCCCCTGCAACCCCACCCCCCAGCAGTGCAGGGTGTTAGGCGGAAACCTGTGCAGTTCCCTCTGAGACCACTGCAAAAGATTTAGGACTACAGGCGTTTGGCGGTGAACCCACTTGGTAGCAGTCTGTACCACACAGATTCACTTGGTAGCTGTGGCTGAGCAGTCAGACTTCCCTCAAGAAGTGTTGAGCAGTATGTGGAGTATACAAAATAGGGCAATTCTTCACAGCAAGACAAGCAAACACGCAACAAGGCTTAGTGTAAAGATATTACGGTATTTATTTATAATGAAACATCTATGGAAAATACTAAGGCAAATCACGGCAAATAAATCAAACACTATTACTCTACGAAGTAGAAACGATCAATCCCCCTAGCAATATCGACAACTCTAGGTTCTACCGGTACCACTTATTTTCAGACAGAGGTGTATACCTCAACCCAGATGACACTCAAATATGAGTTAGGACGGGAGAGAAAAAGATAGGCAGGTTATGAAATCAACACAGTTCAATCCAAGCGGATAAAATGCAAGGCAGGAAGGCAAGAATCACAATAGATCGTAAAGTTCAGAGGCCAGGCCCACTCGGAGAGAGGCAAGGCGCGATGTCCCAAAAAGTCTCTAGTGGAGCTGCATTCAAGTCTTTATAGCAAATTGTTATCGGTAGATTGAACCAGTTCAGAACAAAGAGTGAGAAAAGCTTGGAGGCGACCCAACGGAACGGAGAGGATTAAGACACCTCACTCGAACCGATCGAAAGGGAAGCCAGGCGGACACGGTACCTTGTTGTGGAGGGCAGCTCCGGCGGGGGCAGTTGGTCCTGGTGGTGGGTGCACGTCGGGTCTTTGCCAAGAGTAGAGATGATCTCGTCGTCGAAAAAAAAATGAAGTCCGGTGCACCACCAGGGAAGAGACCAGCCGCGGAGTGCTCCGTCACAAGGCACCACCTTTTGGTCGCAGTTCAGGGGTAGTGGCTATCCGGTTGCCGAGGTGCGCTGCACGGGCAATTCGACCACTGCGTCCTGAGGTGAATAAAAAGCAAAGGGGACTGGTTGTTCCCACCAGTCAGGGGAAGAGACTCTCCGGCAGAGAGATCTCCTCTGTCGTCGGGAAGTGGTGAGTCCGTTCCGCAGGGCTCCACCGGAGGTGTCGTCGTGCAGGTCGGCTCAGCGTTACCCTCGTCGGATTCTTAGCTCCTGTGGCGACTTCTCAGGATCCAGTCCCAAAAGCCCTGTTTTTATGCAGAAAACCCCCATTCATTCAGCCTAGCTGTCAATCAACACATGCTAAGTGGTGAGCGGGAAGGCTCACCACTTGGGCCAATCACTCCAGAGTGCGACCGGAGTTGGCAAGGCAACTCAGTCCAGGGTGCCTAAATCCCTTCCCACACCCCTGTGGTCACCCAGACAGAATGGCACCACTTTGGAGGGTCTCCGTACAGAGCCCGCCAAAAGTGGAAAAAAGGGCTCGACCTTTGGTTTAGGAGTCACAGAGACGAACACAGAAGCCATTTTACAAACCGAGTTCTGGCAGAAAATACCATCCGATAAACCTATTTAAGATAAGTAGATCGGTGGCACGTTAGATATTAACGAGAAAAAGTATCAATCTCCAACAATGGGCGAATCCCATAGGGTTATGTTCGGGGACGAACATAACAAGCAGTTTCCACTGCCACCAGCCAAAACTCGACGAGGGGGGACGGGACAGTGCCCCCTCGAGTAACAGATCCAGGCGTAATCGAATTACCCCTACTAGTACGTCCACAATAAGATGGTTTGTACTAGTTCTGTTAGTAAATGTAGGTCTAGTAAAGCCAATGGTGACTTTACATGCCCGGGGAGACAGTAGTCAGTCCCCGGGTATGGAGTCTATGGTGGGGGATCGGCTAGGATGCTCCCTGTGTTACGGCACGTAGGGTGCGGTGTAACACACATAGAAAAACATATGAGACCCTATGGAGTAAAAGACCCCATAGCCCATAGAACACATTGACATTTGAAGGAACTACACACCTACACGTCCAAGAGTGGGAGAAAAAGAGTCTCACTCTTGGCAGGATGGAAAAAAACAAACTCCCGAAATCCAGCAAAGCTGCTGGGGGACTCACTAGGTTAGGAAATTCAGCCTAAACAGATAATTCTCCCTAACACTCACTCCCCCCAGACTAAGGGACAGGAGGATTTAATCCACTCCTGGATGAATCTCATACCTCTAGTCGATGACTTACATCCTAGAGAGACCATCAGCATTTTGGTGGTGACATCCTGACCAGTGCTCAATGGTGAAATCAAACCCTTGCAGGCAGATCGACCATCTCAGTAGTTTTGGGTTTTCCCCTTTCATTTGCATTAACCCTCTCAAGGGTTGGTGGTCAGTCTGAATGACAAAAGTAGAACCATACAAGTACGGCCTAAACTTCTTCAGCGCCCAAACGATAGCAAAGCACTCTCTTTCGATTGTTGCCCACCTTGTTTCAGGATCCTTCAGCTTGCGGCTGATGAAGCAAACGGGGTGCTCCCTACCCTTCCCATCCAGTTGACTGAGTACGGCACCTATTCCTACATTTGAAGCATCTGTCTGCACAATGAAGTGTTGGCGGTAATCAGGAGCTCTGAGTACTGGGGCTTGGCAAAGAGCCTTTTTCAGGTTTTCAAAAGCCTGCTTGCACTCCTCGTTCCATTTAACCTTTTTTTGGGAATTTGGGCGAGGGGATGACATTCAGTGGAGAAGCTATGGTCCCATAGTTCTCTATGAAATTCCTGTAATACCCAGTGAGGCCTAGGAAGGCTCTCACCTGGGTTGAGTAGTCGGTGTTGTCCAATTTTGCACAGCTTCAATTTTACTGAGCAAAGGCCTTATCTCTCCACCGCCTACCTCATGCCCAAGATAGACTACCTTACTCTGTCCAATTTGGCATTTGCTCGCCTTTATGGTCAGATTGGCTCGTCCAAGAGCCTGCAAAACATCTCTCAGGTGGGTTACATGTTCTTCCCAGGAATTACTGAACACTGTGATGTCATCCAAGTATGCCATGCAGAAGTCCTCCATCCCATTTAGAACCTGGTTTACCATCCTTGAAACGTAGCAGGTGCATTCTTCAGTCCGAAAGGCATTACCTTAAACTGGTATAAGCCAAAGGGGGTAGAAAATGCAGTTTTCTCCTTGGCATGGTCTGTCAGGGCTATTTGCCAATAGCCTGACGTCAAGTCAAATGTGCTGAGGAACTTGGCGGTGCCAAGTTTATCCACCAACTCATCTGTTCTTGGCAAAGGGTGGGCATCAGTCTTGGTGACTGCATTAAGAGCTCTATAATCCATGCAGAATCTAAGTTCTTTAAATCCGGCCTTTGGTACTAACACGACTGGGCTAGACCATGGACTAGTAGAGGGCTCTATTACCCCGAGATCGAGCATCTTGCTGACCTCACTTTTGATGTGGGTTCGTACGTTTTCTGACATGCGGTATCCTCTGCTTTTGACTGGCAGACAGTCACCAGTGAGTATGTCGTGCTGGCCCCAAGGGGTCAAGCCTGGTGAAAGCGAGAACAGAGAGGCAAACTGATTCAACATAGATTTGCACTCTTCTTGTTGCTCGGGTGTCAGATTGGAGGAGAAATTTACTCCTTCAATTTTTTCATCTAAAGGTAAGCCTCTGAGGAGATCCGGAAGAGCTTCACTCTCTTCTTCTTCCTCGGATGACGCTAGAAGCAACGCTCCTACATCAGGTCGCAAGACATACGCTTTAAGTCGGTTGGTGTGAAAGACTGTCGGAGCCTCCTTGGGATTGCCCAAGTCCACCAGATAGTTAACCTCCCCGAGTTTACCCACTACTCGGAAGGGTCCCATCCACTTATCTTGCAAGGCCCTCTGCCTTGTTGGGATCATAACAAGAACAAGCTGGACTTGAGCGAACTCAACCATGTTAGCCTTTTGATCGTGCCAGTGCTTGACCAGTGCTTGTCCAGCTTTCAAGTTATCGCTTGCTTCTGTCATCATGTGCGACATTCTCCTCCGGAGACCTATCACGTAGTCAGTCACTCTAACTGGCTTGGGGGAAGGAGCACTCTCCAACCCCTCCTTAATCAGGGCCAATGGACCTCTGATGGGATGACCATAGAGTAGTTCGAAGGGAGAGTAACCTACTCCCTCCTGAGGGACTTCTCTATAAGCAAAGAGAAGGCACGGCAGTAGAAGGTCCCACTTACGCTTAAGGGGTTCCTCTAAAGCACCTATCATGCTCTTCATGGTTCAGTTGATTCGTTCTACCAACCCATTGGTTTGTGGGTGGTAAGCCGTTGAGAACTTGTAAGTAACTCCACAGGTTTTCCACATGGCTTTCATGTAGTGGGACATAAAGTTTGACCCCCTGTCAGAGATTACTTTCTTAGGAAACCCGACCCTAGTAAAAATACCAAGGAGGGCCTTAGCCACAGCCAGAGGTGTAACAGTCCTCATAGGAATTGCCTCAGGATACCTAGTAGCATGGTCTACTACAACAAGTATAAACCTGTTGCCTGAGGAGTTGGAGGATCAAGGGGACCAACGATGTCAATCCCTACTCTCTGAAATGGGACTCCCACAACTGGGAGAGGCACTAAAGGTGCCACATTCTTGGAGCCAACCTTACCAGAGATCTGGCAGGTGTGGCAGCTCCTGCAGTATTTTTCTACTTCGGCCCCCATCTTTGGCCAATACAAGTAGAGCGAGAGCCTTTCCTTAGTCTTCTTGAAACTCAAGTGACCAGCCAAAGGAATCTCGTGGGCTAACTGCAAGAACTGTGGTCTGTTCTCTTGGGGTACTACAAGTCGTTTGTAGTCTCCAGGTGCAGACTCGGTCGGTTCACTGTAGAAGAGGCCATCTTCCCAGTTCAACATGTATTTCCCAGGCTCTTGCCCTTCAGCCTGAGCTTCTGCCTGGTGGCGAAGACCTTCCAGAGTTGGACATTCTCTCTGTCCCTTACTGAAGTCTGCCCTGCTGGGTCCACCTTCTGCCAGTAAAGACTGCAGCTCAGGATGGTCAACAGGATCCAGATCTCCAATGAGTTCCTGGCCTTCCATTAGCTCTTCCTCAGAGTCTAATTCTACCACACAGGGTTGTACCTCCCTCTCAGCCTCAGCTGGAGGTGGGGTTACGGGTGTAACTTTGGAAAACCGCTGGGAAGTCCGTGTTGGCTGCACTGGAATGCGGGCTGCTGTGGTCGGGGTAGAAGCCTTAGGTTTCCCTTTTGCTTCTGATGTCTTGGAGACAGCGGCCGACAATTCCAGTGGAGCAGGAGTGATTTCTTTCTTCATCATCTCCCCGAGAGTACCGCGCATGGTCCTCTCTCTTGCAGGTCTGGTTAGCTCCTGTAACCGTTTACTAGGCGGTCTGGGAGTATGCGATACAACTCCGAGAGTTTTCAAATCGTTACCCAACAGTACGCGTCCTGGTACCTCACTCTGTATGCTGACAGGTATCTTCACAGTCATGTTGTTACACTGGATGAGAACTAGTAATTGGGGAAGCATCTGCACAGGCCCTCCAGCTAACTTGGTGAGGCGTTTGGGTGCCTTAGCAACATCCTCGGCCTGAAAAAACGATTTATCCACCACAGTTATGCTGGCCCCAGTATCCCTAATTGCAGGAGTCTCCTGACCATTCACCTGGACACTGTCCATATAATACTCTTTAGTATTATCAGGGATAGAATTATAGACATCTAAATTCTGTTGTTCCCACAACCCCAGAGATACTAACGAAACGCTGGCTGAGACTCCAATGGGTTTGTCAGCTAGCAGTAGAAAGTTTCCACTTGCCATTTGGACTTCCTCCTCTGGAGCGAAGGCTAAGGAGACAAGCTGGACCCCTGAAGGTTTACCCTTACATCTGGGATCTCCTTTCACGTGGTCAGTCGAGCCACAAACAAAGCATTTACCGAATGCTTTCTGGAATGGTGGCTTCTTCTGACCTCCTTCCGGTTTGGCACCAGAAGACACACTATTCTGCTGTGGTTTTCCCAGTGGCTTACCCTTCTGGTTTTGTTTGGGGCCCTCTTTGGAATGGGAGTTATTAGAATTCTCTTTTGAGTCTTTTTTAGGCTGTTTTCCCTCATCCTTTTTCTGAGTTGCCCCAGAATCCTTATGAGTAGCCCTGTTGGCAACCCACAAGTCAGCAGCCTTAGCTAGCTCCCTGGAATCCAGTTCCTTCGAATCAGCCAAGTGCTGTCTGAGCTCAGGAGAACAGGCATCATAAATAAACTCCAACATAAAAAGATTTCTCATACCCTCATAAGTGTTCACTTTGTAACCCTTAATCCATCCCTCTAAGTTTTTCAACCCTTCACTCACCCAGGTAGCCCAAGGGGTACCATCATGCTTTTTGAGGGTTCTAAACCTCTTAAGATACTGGGAAGGGGTCTTCCCGAATCTAGCTATTAAAGCTAGTTTCACACTTTCGTAATCCGTCTTATCCGCCTCCCCCAACTCCATTACCACATCAGTCGCAACAGGAGGGAGCCTAGAGAACAACCAGGGGGGCAAAGCATTCCCGCTGATGTCCTGGAGCCCATGATTGTATTCAAACAGTTTCAACCAATCCAACACATCCAATCTCGGTTCATACATACCCACTAATTCCTTCGGCATCCGGGGTCTTTTGAGACTGAAGCTCCTAGAGGAACCAGAGGAGAGAGAAGCATTTTCCATAGACAACTTTTTCATCTCTAACTCGTGATTAAGTTCTATTTCTCTGAGTCTTAACTCAGCTTGCTTCTATTCAGCCTGGGCATTCATCCGTCTGAACTCGAGCTCTTGTTTTCGTTCAGATTGAGCCAAGAACCGTTTATATTCTTGTTCGAGCTTCATTTTTTCAAGTTCAAAATAAGCAGGGTTACTTGTGGGAACTGGTCTGTTCCCCGTAGGCACAGCTGGTAAGGCAGGTAGAGGAGCAGGGGAGACAGTTTCGTTAGCCTCTCCGTCCTTGTCAGTCTCCTCATCGCTATCATCAGAATTACGATTCAGATCAACACCATCACTGTTATCTACAGTCGCTGGAGAGATTGGTTCCTCTGAACCAGTACCCAGACTTTGGTTCGCCAGCAATCTCTCGATTAGTTTTAACTTCTTGCCTCTTAAAGGAAGATTCTCTTGCCTACAGTGAGCTCGCAGACTCTCAGTATTTTCACTTGACAAAGACTCTTGACTGTAAGTTTCCATCAAAGACATGTTTTTTTTGAAAGTTGCTTTTTGTGCAAAGTTTTGTGGTTAGTTATCCTACCGTGTCGAAAAGCACTCTAAACTGTATACTCGATACAAATCCCACCGCTGCCCACCAGTGTTAGGCGGAAACCTGTGCAGTTCCCTCTGGGATCACTGCAAAAGATTTAGGACTACAGGCGTTTGGCGGTGAACCCACTTGGTAGCAGTCTGTACCACACAGATTCACTTGGTAGCTGTGGCTGAGCAGTCAGACTTCCCTCAAGAAGAGTTGAGCAGTATGTGGAGTATACAAAATAGGGCAATTCTTCACAGCAAGACAAGCAAACACGCAACAAGGCTTAGTGTAAAGGTATTACGGTATTTATTTATAATGAAACATCTATGGAAAAAACTAAGGCAAATCACGGCAAACAAATCAAACACTATTACTCTACGAAGTAGAAACGATCAATCCCCCTAGCAATATCGACAACTCTAGGTTCTACCGGTACTACTTATTTTCAGACAGAGGTGTATACCTCAACCCAGATGACACTCGAATATTAGTTAGGACGGGAGAGAAAAAGATAGGCAGGTTATGAAATCAACACAGTTCAATCCAAGCGGATAAAATGCAAGGCAGGAAGGCAAGAATCACAATAGATCGTAAAGTTCAGAGGCCAGGCCCACTCGGATAGAGGCAAGGCACGATGTCCCAAAAAGTCTCTAGTGGAGATGCATTCAAGTCTTTATAGCAAATTGTTATCGGTAGATTAAACCAGTTCAGAACAAACAGTGAGAAAAGCTTGGAGGCGACCCAATGAACGGAGCGGATTAAGACACCTCACTCGAACCGATCGAAAGGGAAGCCAGGCGGACACGATACCTTGTTGTGGAGGGCAGCTCCGGCGGGGGCAGTTGTTCCTGGTGGTGGGTGCACGTCGGGTCTTTGCCAAGAGTAGAGATGAACTCATCGTCGAAAAAAATGAAGTCCGGTGCACCACCAGGGAAGAGAACAGCCGCGGAGTGCTCAGTCACAAGGCACCACCTTTTGGTCGCGGTTCAGGGGTAGTGGCTATCCGGTTGCCGAGGTGCGCTGCACGCGCAATTCGACCACTGCGTCCTGAGGCGAATAAAAAGCAAAGGGGACTGGTTGTTCCCACCAGTCAGGGGAAGAGACTCTCCGGCAGGGAGATCTCCTCTGTCGTCGGGAAGTGGTGAGTCCGTTCCGCAGGGCTCCACCGGAGGTGTCGTCGTGCAGGTCGGCTCAGCGTTACCCTCGTCGGATTCTTAGGTCCTGTGGCGACTTCTCAAGATCCAGTCCCAAAAGCCCTGCTTTTATGCAGAAAACCCCCATTCATTCAGCCTAGCTGTCAATCAACACATGCTAAGTGGTGAGTGGGAAGGCTCACCACTTGGGCCAATCACTCCAGAGTGCAACCGGAGTTGGCAAGGCAACTCGGTCCAGGGTGCCTTAACCCCCTCCCACACTCCTGTGGTAACCCAGACAGAATGGCACCACTTTGGAGGGTCTCCGTACAGAGCCCGCCAAAAGTGGAACAAAGGGCTCGACCTTTGGTTTAGGAGTCACAGAGACGAACACAGACGCCATTTTACAAACCGAGTTCTGGCAGAAAATACCATCCGATAAACCTATTTAAGATAAGTAGATCGGTGGCACGTTAGAGATTAACGAGAAAAAGTATCAATCTCCAACAATGGGACGAATCCCATAGGGTTATGTTCGGGAACGAACATAACAAGTAGTTTCCACTGCCACCAGCCAAAACTCGACGAGGGGGGGCGGGACAGTGCCCCCTCGAGTAACAGATCCAGGCGTAATCGAATTACCCCTACTAGTACGTCCACAATAAGATGGTTTATACTAGTTCTGTTAGTAAATTTAGGTCTAGTAAAGCCAATTGTGACTTTACATGCCCGGGGAGACAGTAGTCAGTCCCCGGGTATGGAGTCTATGGTGGGGGATCCGCTAGGACGCCCCCGTGTTACGGCACGTAGGGTGCGGTGTAACACACATAGAAAAACATATGAGACCCTATGGAGTAAAAGACCCCATAGGGCATTGAACACATTGACATTTGAAGGAATTACACACCTACATGTCCAAGAGTGGGAGAAAAAGAGTCTCACTCTTGGCAGGATGGAAAAAAAACAAACTCCCGAAATCCAGCAAAGCTGCTGGGGGACTCACTAGGTTAGGAAATTCAGCCTAAACAGAGAATTCTCCCTAACACAGGGGCAGCCTCCACCAGGCCCGCACTCATGTCCCCCACCACCCCCACCCCCCAGCCACCAGGGGCAGATACCACCAGGCCCCCACTCATGTCTCCCACCACCCCCACCCCCCAGCAGTGCAGGGGCAGCCTCCACCAGGCCCCCACTCATGTCCCCTATTACCCCCATCCCCCCGCAGTGCAGGGGCACCCTCCACCAGGCCACCACTCATGTCTCCCACCACCCCCCACCCCCCAGCCACCAGGGGCACCCTCCACCAGGCCCCCACTCATGTCTCCCACCACCCCCACCCCCCAGCCACCAGGTGCAGCCTCCACCAGGCCCCCACCCATCTCTCCCACCACCCCTACCCCCCAGCAGTCAGGGGCAGCCTCCACCAGGCCCCCACTCATGTCTCCCACCACCCCCTACCCCCTAGCCACCAGGGGCACCCTCCACCAGGCCCCCACCCATGTCTCCCACCACCCCCACCCCCCAGCAGTCGGGGGCAGCCTCCACCAGGCCCCCACTCATGTCTCCCACCACCCCCCACCCCCCAGCCACCAGGGGCACCCTCCACCAGGCCCCCACCCATGCTTCCCACCACCCCCACCCCCCAGAAGTCAGGGGCAGCCTCCACCAGGCCCCCACTCATGTCTCCCACCACCCCCACCCCCCAGCCACCAGGGGCACCCTCCACCAGGCCCCCACCCATTTCTCCCACCACCCCCTACCCCCCAGCAGTCAGGGGCAGCCTCCACCAGGCCCCCACTCATGTCTCCCACCACCCCCCACCCCCCAGCCACCAGGGGCACCCTCCACCAGGCCCCCACCCATGTTTCCCACCACCCCCTACCCCCCAGCAGACAGGGACAGCCTCCACCAGGCCCCCACCCATGTCTCCCACCACCCTCTACCCCCCAGCAGTCAGGGGCAGCCTCCACCAGGCCCCCACTCATGTCTCCCACCACCCCCACCCCCAGCCACCAGGGGCAGCCTCCACCAGGCCCCCACTCATGTCTCCCACCACCCCCACCCCCCAGCCACCAGGGGAAGCCTCCACCAAACCCCCACTCATGTCCCCTATTACCCCCACCCCCCCGCAGTGCAGGGGCACCCTCCAGCAGGCCCCCACTCATGACTCCCACCAGCCCCACCCCCCAGCAGTGCAGGGGCAGCCTCCACCAGGCCCCCAACCATGTCTACCACCACCCCCACCCCCCAGCCACCAGGGGCAGCCTCCACCAGGCCCCCACTCATGTCTCCCATCACCCCCACCCCCCAGCAGTGCAGGGGCAGCCTCCAACAGGCCCCCACTCATGTCCCCTATTACCCCCACCCCCCAGCAGTGCAGGGGCAGCCTCCACCAGGCCCCCACCCATGTCTCCCACCACCCCCACCGCCCATCATTCAGGGGCAGCCTCCACCAGGCCCCCACTCATGTCTCCCACCACCCCCCCACCCAGCCACCAGGGGCACCCTCCACCAGGCCCCCACCCATGTCTCCCACCACCCCCTACCCCCAGCAGTCAGGGGCAGCCTCCACCAGGCCCCCACTCATGTCTCCCACCACCCCCCACCCCCCAGCAGTGCAGGGGCAGCTTCCACCAGGCCCCCACCCATGTCTACCACCACCCCACCCCCCAGCCACCAGGGGCAACCTCCACCAGGGCCCCACTCATGTCTCCCACCACCCCCACCCCCCAGCAGTGCAGGGGCAGCCTCCAACAGGCCCCCACTCATGTCCCCTATCACCCCATCCCCCAGCAGTGCAGGGGCAGCCTCCACCAGGCCCCCACTCATGTCTCCCACCACCCCCACCCCCCAGCCACCAGGGGCAGCCTCCACCAGGCCCCACCCATGTCTACCACCACCCCCACCCCCCAGCCACCAGGGGCAGATTCCACCAGGCCCCCACTCATGTCCCCCTGCAACCCCACCCCCCAGCAGTGCAGGGGCAGCCTCCACCAGGCCCCCACTCATGTCTTCCACCACCCCCTACCCCCCAGCAGTCAGGGGCAGCCTCCACCAGGCCCCCACTCATGTCTCCCACCACCCCCTACCCCCCAGCAGTCAGGGGTAGCCTCCACCAGGCCCCCACCCATGTCTACCACCACCCCCACCCCCCAGCCACCAGGGGCAGCCTCCACCAGGCCCCACCCATGTCTACCACCACCCCCACCCCCCAGCCACCAGGGGCAGATTCCACCAGGCCCCCACTCATGTCCCCCTGCAACCCCACCCCCCAGCAGTGCAGGGGCAGCCTCCACCAGGCCCCCACTCATGTCTCCCACCACCTCCTACCCCCAAGCAGTCAGGGGCAGCCTCCACCAGGCCCCCACTCATGTCTCCCACCACCCCCTACCCCCCAGCAGTCAGGGGCAGCCTCCACCAGGCCCCCACTCATGTCTCCCACCACCCCACCCCCAGCCACCAGGGGCAGCCTCCACCAGGCCCCCACTCATGTCCAACTCATGTTCTCCTGCACCCCCACCCCCCACCACTGTGGGGCACCTGCCAGCAGGCCCCCACTCATGTCCAACTCATGTCCCCTGCACCCCCACCCCCAGCACTGTGGGGCACCTGCCAGCAGGCCCCCACTCATGTCCAACTCATGTTCCCCTGCACCCCCACCCCCCAGCACTGTGGGGCACCTGCCAGCAGGCCCCCACTCATGTCCAACTCATGTTCCCCTGTGCCCCCAACCCCCAGCACCTTGGGGCACCTGCCAGCAGGCCCCCACTCATGTCCAACTCATGTTCCCCAGCCAACATGCCATCACAATCTAGATCCCCTGTCCCCATGGTCAGCCTCCAAATGCAAAACACCCATCCGAGTTTTGCATCCACCCACTCAGAAATGGAAATAACATGATAGAACTGCAATTGCAAGTTTGGAAACAAACACATGTCCCTCACATACACCCAATGGGTGTCAGTGAATCTCCAAACCCGTATCATGATATGCATGAAACCAATGAGATGATACTACACATTGAAGTTTGATCTAAAAATATGTATTAAAGAAAACAAGAATTGAATCAAAAATAAACTAACAGAAATGGGAATGTAAAAAAAGTAAAAAGAAGCATGTCCAATGAAAAAATGCAAAACCAAAAATCAGAATCCAAAGGAATGGTGTCCAAAGTCACAGTCCTGAAAATAAAATCCAATGTGAAATTATAATAGAAAGCCATTGCTCCATGGGTAAATAGTAAAAAGAAAAGAAAATCCAACAGTGAACTATGTACAGGTGAACAAGCCAGGGTCCATGATCCCAACAAAAGAAATGAAACCTATCTAACAACACTACCTAATAAAAAATAACTATATACAAAAATGTGGCCCATTGTCCAAAAGGTCCAAAGAAAAAGCAAAAACAAAGGAAACCTAACACTAACTACATAACTATTTACATGGGCAGCGGGCTAGTCCAACGGTTCACTGGATGTTGTCATGGGCCAGGGCATCATCGAACTCCTGTTCAATGGCTTGGAGTTGGGCATGTTCCCTGGCCCCGAGGTCTCGCAGGGATAAAGCAGTGTCCAGCTCCAACTCCCTGCGAAGACCCTCGAGGCACTCAGCCCGCCTCAGCGCCCTCCGCATGGAGTTCTCCGCCCTGACCATTGTGAGCCGTTCCTCCTCTGCCCGCTGCCGCTCCGCACCTATCCGCTGGCCCAACCGCTCCCACACGGAAGCCACTCCCATTCCAGGTTTCTCCTGCCCTCCGGCCGATGCCTGCACCCCTGATGTTGATGGCCCCGAGCCATGATGCCTCCCACGTCGAGCCTGCCGCTGCCTCCGACGCAACTGCCTGTGCCAGCACGACGGCATCCAGGCTGATGGTATCCACCGACGCCGTCGTGCACGTGCCCTGCCCGATAATGCCGTCACATCCTCCATCTGCTGGGGTCCAGTTGCTGGTGTGTCCACCCCTGCTGGACCACCGACTCCCGACTGTGGCAGGGATGGGATCCCCACCGAGCCGGCTGAATTTCTTCGGGGCAGGTCCACAGGGGGCCCTGGTGGCATCTGGGCCGGAAGACGGCATGGAGAACGACTGGTGCATAGTCTCCACAGAGGAGGAGAGGGTCGCCAGATTGGCCGACACATGTAGGAAACCCCCGACCATGGCCGTTCCCAACTGGGCCACGTCGGCACGGTGCTCTCCGTGATGACGTGCATGCTCCTCCCGGGAAGCACGCATCTCATCACGAATTGCACCTGTGCGCAACACGACACCAATCAGGACCTTCTCCATACGGCCAGGGGTCCCCTCGTACGCAAGTGGAGGGGAGTCAGATGACATGGACATCCCCCCTACCTGCGGACGGGCCTGGGATGGGGCATCCCTGCTGGTGCATGGTGGTGCAGTCACAGTGTCAGGGACAGTGACATGCACAGGCCCCTCCACGGCGACATGTGCTGCCTCCTGCCCCTGCCCCTGGACTGCAACACTTGCACCAGCAGGGATGCCCCCACCAGGCCCCATGTGCGCCTCAGTAGCGGCCTCCTCCTCCTCTGTGGAAACTACCAACCTGGATGGCTCCACCCCGTCTTCCGCCGTTGCAAGCCCCTGTGTGGGCTCACCCACCCCTTCCGCTGCAGCCGTGGGGGCATCCCTGCCGCTTTGCTCCACAGAGCCGTCTCCGCCCTCTTCTTCACGTTGCACTGTTTAGAGGGAGACATAGAACACAAGCATCAGGGTACTGTACAATGGTCCCCTAGACAGGAAGCAATAGCAGATGAGTGGCACTGTCAAAGATCACTTCCATCATGTCCCTCCACAACACATGGCTCAGTGCAGGTAAAACACATGCGGTAACAGGCATGGTGCATGCTATGGACATTAGCATACATGTCCAAGTTATTCTTTAAACATACACTGTTGTTTTGGAACTCACATGCCTCATGTGCCATGCCTATCACATGCACACACTTCACCCTAGTTTCATCCATCTGGCCTCGTACACCACAGACACAGTGGATACAAGGATGACTAGGCTGCATCAGTGAACCGGAACATTGCGACAGACATGTGTCATGCATCCCAGGCATTCACAAGTCACAGACACGCTGGTCAGACACACAGACATGGACAGCATATATGTATCTGGCATCAGCACCCATCCCTCACCCATGTCCAGGAACAGAGACTGGCATGCTTTCATGTGGCCATTCCGCATAGGGCAACCCATGTTGCATTTGAACACATGCACCAACCGTGTGGTTCACACATTACTGGTCTCACATGCATGACGTCCCTGCACACACACATGCATACATGGGCTATGTCACACATACAGGCAAGTATCAGACAACCAGCACACTGCGACATGCCCTGTCTCACACAGCAATGCTTGGCCACTTACCGCTCAACTCCAGACGGGTCTGCCTCTCAAGGATCTGGCCGTGGAGCACTGGGCCTACGCGTTCCAGGACCCTCATCTGGATGGTACTCATGCGGCCCCGGCCCCCCTCCACGAGGTGCTGGGCCTTCAAGAGGGTCCTGGACCTGCAGTCATCCTAGCGCTTCTTGACATGTTGGTAGTCACGGACTGCCACCCCCTCCGCGTTGATGGCAGTCACGATGTCCATCCAGATCCGAGTCCGTCCTTCCTTGTTGGCGCGCTTACTTCCGAAGAGGGCATCATACTGCCCCAGGACTTGCTCCACCAGGACACCAACTTCGGTGGCACTGAAGCTGGTGCCCCTCTGCCTCTCTGGCCGGGGGTTGCCAGTGGTGCCAGATGTAGCAGTGCCCGACATGGTAACCCCAGAGGCAGGAGTGGGTGGGTAACTGGGTCCTGGGGCTGGGCTGTGGAGCGATGGTATCCCAGTCGGGAGTCTTCTGTTCCAGCAGGGGTGGACACAGCAAATGGACCCCTGCAGATGGCTGATGTGCAGGCACCAAATGGCAGGGCACGGTGGCAGCAGGCAGGCAGGCAGGCAGGCAGCAGCAGATGGCTCGTGGGAGGCTGCTCGGGGCTCTGGGGGGCAGTAATTTGGCATTTGGGGCAGGAGCGTGGTCTTACGTGTACTTACGCGTGGCCAGCTTGATACAGAGTGATTTGGCACGTGAAAATCCTGCACGTCTGCGTGTAAATCAAGGAAAGGACCTTAGCGCGTAAGCACGTCAGCACGCATATGCGATTTCATTGGACCAAAGGCCCTTAGCGCGTGAGCGCGTCTCTGACGTGAGGCGCGCGGGTGTTTCCCTCATTACACGTGATGACAGAGCACACGTGGATTTCCACCAATCGCGTGTGGAACTTCCTGCGCACCCCAGAAATACACGTACCCAGGCCAATCCCGTGTACGCTCACTTCCCTCCGATTACACGCGATGACACTCGGACGTGCAGTTTCATTTCATTGGCCCAAAGGCCACCATGCGCAGCTGTGACGTCACGCGCATGGCCGTAGAGAATGGCGCGTGTAAAAATTAAGAGATACACGTCCGAGTGTCAAAGCGCGTAATTGGTGGTAATGGCCTTATTGCGTATGCACGTCTGTGACATGTGTATAAAAGGTACGTGTAGGCGCCATTTCCTTGTACGTGCTTTTCGTGGAGAGCGAGTGGGTGAAATCTGTACTTCTTGTCGGTTCACACGCGATTTACTTCACGGCGTTTCCAGTTCGTACTCCCTGTTACCTCTGACAGTTTTTTCTCTTTTCCTCTTTTTCCTGGGCCTGTTTCCTCAAACAGCTTCCCTACTACTGTTGTCCTGTCTCCTCAGACAGCGTACAATTCTTCTTTTGGCGGGGGTGTTGCCAACGCGCACACGCATATTTTTCACGCTTTTGTTCCTGGCAGACGGTGAGTCTCGCACGTATCTAACATCTGTGCTTGCCCCGTGTGCGCGTACCCCTTCAAAGGTCATTCTAGGCTGCGTGTGACACGCATACGTTCATTCTTGTATTCCTGGGTGCCACAGCGTAGTGCAGGTTTTTTTTTCCACGCACGTGGTCTAGGAGGGGTTGCGTGCACCTTACTTCCCTTTTTTGGGCTGCCTGTGCGTTGCGTGACCCGTCATCTTTCCCCAGGGGTGACATACAGCCTTGCTAGAGCACTAGGGTACGATTACCATCTGGTACCCAAGCCCTTTGACCCCCAATTGCCCAGGACAATAGTTCACATCAACTCCCATACGCACAATAACATCAGTGCCATGGCTGGGAGGCGAACAAGCCGTAAGGGTGGCAAAGGTGGCTGAGCCCCAAGTGGTGGCCGTGGTGGATCCGGTAGGGGACGTGGCCGTGACTTGCAGGGTGCCCCTAGCCCCCCATGTGTGGAGGAGCAGTCAGGGACACCCATGCCCCCCCCCGATTGAGGTTACCGTGGCTGAACCATCCATGCTCAGCCCTTGTTGGACCAGCCCACTGTGGAACCAGACCTGGCACAGGGTGACTCCATGGCTGACTTCCAGGTCAGCAGGTCTAGGCCACGTGCGCCGGTGAACGTTGGTGTCATCAGGCCACGTGGATCAGGGGCAGCTAGGTCATCTGCTGCCACGCGTAGTGTTAGGGAGAATTCTCTGTTTAGGCTGAATTTCCTAACCTAGTGAGTCCCCCAGCAGCTTTGCTGGATTTCTGGAGTTTGTTTTTTTCCATCCTGCCAAGAGTGAGACTCTTTTCTCCCACTCTTGGACATGTATGTGTGTGTAATTCCTTTGAAATGTCAATGTGTTCGATGGGCTATGGGGTCTTTTACTCCATAGGGTCTCATATGTTTTTCTATGTGTGTTACACCGCACCCTACATGCCGTAACACTGGGGCGTCCTAGCGGACCCCCACCATAGACTACATACCTGGGGACTGACTACTGTCTCCCCGGGCATGTAAAGTCACCATTGGCTTTACTAGACCTAAATTTACTAACAGGACTAGTACAAACCATCTTATTGTGGACGTACTAGTAGGGGTAATTCGATTACTCCTAGACCTGTTACTCGAGGGGGCACTGTCCCGTCCCCCCTCGTCGAGTTTTGGCTGGTGGCAGTGGAAACTACTTGTTATGTTCGACCCCGAGCATAACCCTATGGGATTCGTCCCATTGTTGGAGATTGATACTTTTTCTCGTTAATCTCTAACGTACCACCGATCTACTTATCTTAAATAGGTTTATCGGATGGTATTTTCTGCCAGAACTCGGTTTGTAAAATGGCGTCTGTGTTCGTCTCTGTGACTCCTAAACCAAAGGTTGAGCCCTTTGTCCCACTTTTGGCGGGCCTCTGTACAGAGACCCTCCAAAGTTTTGCCATTCTGTCTGGGTTACCACAGGAGTGTGGGAGGGGGTTTAGGCACCCTGGACCGAGTTGCCTTGCCAACTCCGGTCGCACTCTGGAGTGATTGGCCCTGGTGGTGTGCCTTCCGCTCACCACTTAGCATGTGTTGATTGACAGCTAGGCTGAATGAATGGGGGTTTTCTGCATAAAAGCAGGCCTTTTGGGACTGGATCTTCAGAAGTCGCCACAGGACCTAAGAATCCGACGAGGGTAACGCTGAGCCAACCTGCATGACGACACCTCCGGTGGAGCCCTGCAGAACCGACTCACCACTTCCCGACGACAGAGGAGATCTCCCTGCCGGAGAGTCTCTTCCCCTGGCTGGTGGGAATAACCAGTCCCCTTTGCTTTTTATTTGCCTCAGGACGCAGTGGTCGAATTGCCCGTGCAGAGCACCCCGGCAACCGGATAGCCACTACCCCTGTACCGCGACCAAAAGGTGGTGCCTTGTGACGGAGCAGTCCGCTGCTGGTCTCTTCCCTGGTGGTGCACCAGACTTCATTTTCTTCCACGACAAGATCATCTCTACTCTTGGCAAAGACCCGACGTGCATCCACCACCAGGAACAACTGCCCCCGCCGGAGCTGCCCTCCACAACAAGGTACCGTGTCCGCCTGGCTTCCCTTTCGATCGGTTCGAGTGAGGTATCTTAATCCTCTCTGTTCCGTTGGGTCGCCTCCAAGCTTTTCTCATCCTTTGTTCTGAACTGGTTCAACCTGCCGATAACAATTTGCTATAAGGACTTGAATGCATCTCCACTAGAGACTTTTTGGGACATCGCGCCTTGCCTCTCTCCGAGTGGGCCTGGCCTCTGAACTTTACGATCTATTGTGATTCTTGCCTTCCTGCCTTGCATTTTATCCGCTAGGATTGAACTGTGTTGATTTCATGACCTGCCTATCTTTTTCTCTCCCGTCCTAACTAATATTCGAGTGTCATCTGGGTTGAGGTATACACCTCAGTCTGAAAATAAGTGGTACCGGTAGAACCTAGAGTTGTCGATATTGCTAGGGGGATTGATCGTCTACTTCGTAGAGTAATTGTGTTTGATTTGTTTGCCGTGATTTGCCTTATTGTTTTTCATAGATGTTCAGTTATAAATAAATTCCTTAATATCTTTACACTAAGCTTTGTTGGGTGTTTGCTTGTCTTGCTGTGAAGAATTGTCCTATTTTGTATACTCCACATACTGCTCAACTTTTCTTGAGAGAAGTCTGACTGCTCAGCCACAGCTACCACGTGAATCTGTGTATTGCAGACTGCTACTAAGTGGGTTCACCGCCAATGCCTGTAGTCCTAAATCTTTTGCAGTGGTCCCAGAGGGAACTGCACAGGTTTCCGCCTAACACGTAGGCAGGCTGGGGAGGCTGCAGGGGCAGCTGCGGCTCCATCCACCCCACCTCTCACACACCCAGCCAGGACAGTGTCGGTCCAAGTCCATCATGCTGACATTCCCCCTGACACCATCACACTTGAGCTAATGCCTGCACCAACTCCCATGCTGAGTGTGCAATCCCACGCTCCTGCCCCTAGTGTCCAGAGCGGCGCAGGACACTCCGGATCCCCACCACCTTCCAAGTGGAAGAGGAAGAGTGCTTGTCCAGTAGAGGCTGATGCCCCAGACACGGCTACACAGTCCGGCCCATCAAGGAAGCCCAGCTTCAATGAGGCCGAACTGAATGCACTTGTAGAGTATGTGTCCGCACATGACCGCGAAATGGTGATTGTTGCAGGATCCAAGACCACACCTGCACAAGGTCAGGCACACTGGCAGACCATTGCGGACATCATAAATGCCCTTGGAATCGTGAGGCGCACAGCTAATGATTGCTACAAGCGCTGGAATGACCTGAAGCGCAGGGCAAAGAATAAGCTGGCCTCAAGTCATGCCGCAACTCTAGTGACTGGAGGTGGGTCTCCAGCAGACGACATAGAACTCACTCCACATGAGCAGGTTGCTGGGACCTAAGTCACGGAGGAACAGATCCAAGGCGTGGGAGTAGTGGCAGATTACGAGGCAATGTCCGGTGAGTGCACATGCATGTGTGTGTCATCCATGTGCATGTTGTGTGTGGGAGGGCTTCTGTTTGTGTGCCAGGGGAGGGTGTGTGTGCCTGAGTGGTTCGGCTCACCCATGTGCCTCTTCCTAAACATTCTTGGCACCAGCATTTGGGTATAGCAGCATCCCTTCGGCCAACATTAGACATCCAGCCCAACACCACGCCAGTTGCCCTTGGAGTGTCATATTGCCACTACACTGCTTATTTACCTCTGCATATTCAGGCAGATTGTTTGCATACCACCACTTTTACTCGGGATTTCTCAGTCCTATTGTCACATGTCTGACATGGCTATGGTACAGTGGACTGGCTCAGTTTCGTGGACATGATTAGTTTGGACATGTCCCTGTGCTATAGGACCATTTTTGACTGGCAGCTGCATGTTAAACATTAGAACCATTACAATGAAAATAATCAATCATATGAACAAACTGGACTGAATGAACAATTGGTGACCTCCTCTCCCTCTTCACTTCATGGCTAGGGTACATGCCATCTGTGTGATGGCATGTGCATTTGACCTGCCAATCACTGGCCAATGTGTGATGGCACTGCTAGGCAGCATGCAGCAAATGTGTTCATATTCCATCTTGGTGTCATCAATGTGTGGCATCTGCCTCCCAATCACACGCAGTGACGGTGCATGCATGGAAGTGTTTTAGTCATGTGGGACATGTGTCAATCAAGTACTGTTTCTGTAGCCTCTCAGCCCTCATTGTGTGCCATGGTGCTAATGCCTGTTTCCATTTGTTTTCTTTTATGTCTTTGCAGGGGAAGACGCACCTGATACTGCTGGGGTTGTGGAGATGGTGCAGACCCAGGAGGGGTCTGAGGGCCGACCGTCCACCAGTGAGGGATGTGGTGTGGTGGTGGGTGAGAACCCACAACTGCTGCAGGTCGTGCTCTAAAGGGGTGTCTCTGGCTGCACCTCCCCCGAGCTGTACTCAGGTGTTGATTCGGATGATGAGACCTACGTGCCGTCGCAGGTGAGTGTTCCTGGGAGGGATTCTGTTCTGTCCGACCCACCTGCACCAGGGTTAGAACCCTCAATGGGGATGTCAGTGTTGGCAAGTACGCCTTTGGTGGTTACGGATGCAGGGTCACACTCCACGACATCTGATCCTGTTCCTGGGCCAGCAGATCAGAGGGGGAATGCAGTCCTGCAGCCTCAGGCAGTGCCGGCACCGCAAGGCGCAGTTCGTCTTGCCCCAGACAGGTGTGGTGCCCGCCGACGTGGTGGCCGTACACCACCTGGCAATACCGCATGGGAGCAATCCATTTACGGTATGGCAACCCAACAGGCAGCATCATCAGAGATGATGGCTCAGGCCATGGATAGGGTGGCCACTTCCATTGTCCCCCCCAAAAGGCTGATGGAGCAACTACAGCAGGCAACCGACTCCATCTGCCAGTCACACAGGGAGGACATGTTGGCATCCAACAGGGACAGGCGGGCGGCACTGGCGACTCTGCAGGAAGCCATCTCCATAGAGTCCCAGGGCCACAGGGAAGCCCTGAGGCTGGAACTCCTTCACCTCAGGACGACTCTTGTTGAGCTTGAGGCTTCAACAAACCGAAGGACAGAACAGCAGCTGGAGCGTCTCACCCGTACGCTCTCAGCTGAGATGCAGGCAACTAGGGCAGAGGTCCGGGCATCCCGTGAGTTGTTGCATGGGGACCTCCGCACACTCATCCTCCAGAACGAGACCTACCACACCCGCATGCTTGCAGCCATGGAGGAAAAAACTAGGGCCTTGCGTGGGCTGCCTCCTATAGTGCCACCACCTCCGGATGCAGCTGCACAGGGTGAGAATAGCGACAGCAGTGATAATCCCACAATAGGGTAGCCGTGTGGGCCATGAGCCCATGGAGGTGTTTTTTTTTCGCAAGATCCACACAGGTGGGTTTTGGTGTGCACCCTGTCCTCGGACCTCATGGGTGGCCTCCCCAAACCCCCGGGCCCATTAATGGTCATTTTTTTGTTTTTTTTTTATTTTTTTTTTATTTATTTTTTTTATTTTTTTTGGGACAGTGTGTTGCCTTGTGTGGCTCCCGTGGGCATACGCTGCATTGTGGCTGGGCACATGCAGGCTTGTCATGGATTTGGTTCAGATGCTTGGGTTTTTGTCACACACACCGCTCCTGCTTCCCGTTTCTATGGGCTTGCAAAGGGTGTGCCCAAGTGACATTGACGTACATGGTGACATTGGACTCCCATGAGCTGTGTGGGCAGTCTGTAGTCAATACTGTGTATACATTCATAGTGCATATTGTTGTTGTATTGTACACTGCGTGGTGTATTTATATGTGCCTCTGCATCCATCTCATCCTCCATATTTGCAGGTCCATTCCTCATGTCTTCACAATGCGGTCCACCTTGGAACTGGAGTCCATGTTGTAAGCAGTGCACCTACACTCTTGCGTGGCGCTAACACTGTGTACTTGCAAGTGTTCGGAGGGCTGTCATCATCAGGTGGTGAGGCTAGCTAATTTTTAAGTCTGTAATGTCATGTTTAAGGTGGGTTGGAGGTTGTGTAGGTGATTGGTATTATTGGTAAGTATTCGGTAATGTGGGCTGTAGCTCCTGCATTACTGTGAGCATTTCATGTGTGGACAGGTTTCCATTAGGGACACTGTAGCTGCTGACACTTGGGGCATGTTGTGGGGATTCATTTCTTTCCTCTCACATTGCATGACATGCCATGGTGTGGTGTGTGGCCGTGCCATGGAGGGGATGGGTGACATGGCACTGTTTTCATGTAGTATTTTGCAAGTGGGTATTCATTTCTGCAGCATGGAAGTGTCTTTTCATGACACTACATTGGTGGTGTTTGTGTAGGTAGGGATGCACACATTGTGACACTTCCACATGAACAATCTCAGGCTGCTATGGTTCTGACAGTTGACAGTCCCTTTGTTCGTCTTAATTGTCAGGTCGAGTCATCATTGCTTATCAGATGGTATGTGCCAGGCCTGTGTGCACTCCACTGGGGTGTGATTTCTATGTGAAGTAATTAGCCACCAGCTGCGTACGGGCTGCCTCACCCCGTGCCCTCTCCCCTCCCATGCGCAGCGGGCGTGCATGTGGTTGGGAATGTGGGGGCACCCCCATGTCCACGGCCAGGCCCCGGCGTGTTGCAACATTGTGCAGGACACATGCTGCCACTATGATCCTGCACACTAGTGGGGGCGCGTATAACAGCTGCCCGCCAGACCGGTCAAGGGAGCGGAAGCGTGACTTGAGCACTCCGAATGTGCGCTCCACTATGCCCCGGGTTGCAATATGGACTGTGTTGTATCTTACCTCTGGAGGCGTGATGGGGTTCCGAATTTGTCATGATCTCTGCTTCCAAAAGGTCAGGGTTTTCCCAACTCCCTTGGAAGCAGATCCATAACCCAGGTTCCGAGTGCCAACCAGTCCCAATTGGGACCTTTTGGACCCAGTCCTGGCGCCAGTGGCACCAGGCTCATAAATATGCCCAGTCCCAGCGCTGGAAGCGCCGGGCTCATAATGCTTGGGTGGACTTACCTTCAGCAGACCATGCTGCTTACTTGCCTGCCAGTTGAGCCTCTGATCCTCTTCTGTTTGGAACTACTTTTCCTGTTGGGTGGGGCTGGAGCCACTCCCTAGATTCTGAACACTGGAACTCTTCTGGAAGGCAGGAACTCTTTTCTTATCAGGAACTCTTTTCTTACTTAGGCGTGGCTGTGGAAGGAGACACCTAAGCACTACAGGAGGCTATTTAAACCACACCCGGTGGATGAATCTTGCTTTGCGTTATTCTGCAACCTCTGCAGCAGAACGCTCATTGTGTCTTCTGCATCCGGTCCTGGGCCTAAGGAAAAAGGCTTACCATCCTGAATCCAGTCTTCAGCAACACCTATAAAGACAAGAAAGAACAGGTTAGCATTCCGGCATCTGAAAGGCAAAGGCTTACCATCCTGAATCCAGTCTTCAGCAACACCTATAAAGACAAGAAAGAACAGGTTAGCATTCCGGCATCTGAAAGGCAAAGGCTTGCCTACTCTTTGTGCGCTCCGGAGGTCTTCACACTGCATTCCGGCATCTGAAAGACAAAAGTTTACCAACTCTTCGCACGCTCCGGAGGCCTTAGGCGCTGCATCCCGCATCTGAAAGACAAAACAAGGTGCGTTTAAAGACATTGGGGAACTTTAATACTCACGTGCCATTACTCTTTTCCACATCTAATCCAGTGGGTATTCCGGCACCCTGCAGCCGCTCCGAACTCGTACCTGCAAAATAAAAAGACATTTAGAGCGCATAGTGAAGCAGGCAACAAGCGCTTACTTACGTGCTTCCAGGCGCTTCTATTCATCACACGGGCTCCATCTTCAACTCACTTCAGCCCGTCATCCGCCATCGCCGGAACCCTGCAAAACAAGAGACATCATTACTAAAGACTTTAAAGACATTTGAATGACTCGAAACTTACCGTTCGTGCAGTAAACGACGGACAGCAGTCCTCTGAAGTCAAGAGGCCTGCGCTACCTATCCAGTGAAGAAACTGGTTACAGCACCCTGCCCCGAGGCAGATGGAGAGCTCGGCATTCACTTACCTAAGGTGAGAGCGTTAACCTTTGGGGGTCTACAGGAGAGGAGAAGAGGAAAGAGATAGGGACACCCCAATAACCCCAGTTCATTAACCCCATATTTTCTATCTGCAGACATCTTACTCTACACGTCAGGCATACAGTGCACAGAGGTCCAGCCCAAAGAGCCAACCGGGTGCTACACATCACCTTTGAAGATACGGTAGTCGCCCAGTCAAGACCGGCGCCTCTGCGAGAATCAGGTGAGCGTTACAGAACGCAAAGCCTACCGCAAAACTCTCGCCCAGGCGCTATGGAAACCTCGGATACTGACCCCCTAGCCCGGTTACTTGGGGAACTAAGGGCAGAAGTGCATGCAGCTCGTCAGGAAACGAATGCTCTAAGAAGGGAACTAATTATTTCCAAGGAGAGAACAGACAATCTTGCTAGACAAGTGCTACAGTCACAAGCCGGACAGACCCCGTTACCCGCATCAGGGGCAAATCTTCCTTCAACATCCTCTATGAATCCATTGCAGATCAACCTACCTGGGAATGTACCTCTGGCTCCGCCCGAACGATTTTCTGGTGACCCAAAGAGGTTTGCAGTATTTATCAATCAGTGCCGGTTGCACTTCTTATGCCGGCCAGCAGCCTTTCCAACTGATCAAGCAAAAGTAGCTTTTGTACTTTCGTACCTTAGTGGCAATGCGGCAGACTGGTCGATCCCTCTAGTTAATCAAGATGATCCGGTTCTCCATGATTTTCAAGCCTTTCAGCTTAGTATGGAAAAACTGTTCGCAAGACATTCACAGGGGCAGGTGTTAGGAAAGATTTCGTTATTGTAGGGAACTTTCCTTCCATGTGGCAACCCCTAAACTTTTTGCTATTGTTTTTAACCTTGTTGTTGACTTTGCCAGAGAAGTACAGCCTTCTGCCGTACTCCTCTGGGCTTTCGCTCCTTTCTTACGGGGAAACTGACATGCCCTTAAGACAGTCAGTACCGGGGAACGCTGTTTCCCGTAGTTTCTTTTATCGTGTCGCCATTTTAGTGCAACACGACACAAGAGGGCACTGTAAGCTAAGTTACAGCTCTCTTGGGTCTCTAGCCTTCTGCAGACCCTAGACACTCTTGTAGGATGGTTTTTGGATCGGTGCAAGTCATTCAGGGACTGGGCTGGTGGCAGCGATCATTTGGTTTATTTTGAGCTCCTTTTGCCGTTCTGAGCACCTTTTTGCCGCGAACACAAAAGGGTGGCCCGGCTACCCAAAATGGCCGGACCACGACGCTCCTTTGTCTCGTCCACTGTCCGTCTTGCTCCCTTTACCTTCCCCCGGGTCAGGCGACCCGGGGCCTTCCTTATTTGGGCATGTAGTTTCCCGCGAAACACGGTTGCTTTCGCGGGCTTCTACATGTCGTTTGAGTGCCCCCAGGATGTGGGCTGGGCTGTCTGGTCCCAATACACATCCTGGGTGCCAGAGAGTCTAGGGTGGTGTGAATGCCTGGGACCACTGTGGTCCGTGATTGGTCCACGTATGGTATGTGTGTTGATGAGCGGATCTCCCATTGGCTCCCCTCCGTTTTGGCGCGAAGGGAACCGTGGATAAGAGGGAGCTGGAAACACCACTGCCAGGTCGATCTCCTGAGTTCTTACGAACCCAGGGATACAGGAGCCAAGTATCCTGCGAACACGAGGCTGGACCGAGGAATCGCTGGTGACCCCCTGAAGAACTTCTGCTCCTCATTGCTGTCGTCCGGTGAAGCCCTTTCCACCTAAGATCGAACAAGAAGGCCTGTACTGGCGCTTCGACCTATTGGAATAGCAGGACCAGCTATTCCCGGCACCTTCATCAACTCCTGCCGTAAGCCTTCGGAAGTGTCTCTGGGCCATCCAGTTGACTGACCAGCTTACTAAGGAGTCCTGCTCTGTAATCGCCGACAGGTTGGGTGGTATTCTGAGTCCGGGGCACGCTCACACGCTTCGTTTGCTTAGCAACCCTAAGCTAGAGGTGAACGGTGCTCATTTGGCTCGAATACACCCGGCCGTTCCGTTGCCCTGCCGTGGCGACAAAACTGTGCTTGTTTCTTCGATCGGGACGTCTTTTTACTCTGCACGACGACGAGACGTTCCCTGCTCTTCAGAACCTGCCAGAAGCTGCATCTATCGAGGAGAAGCTCGGGCCTGCTTGCTTCGGGGACCGGTGAGTAGATTAGCTAGGATCTGGTCGCCCTCCTGTAGTGCCCCTTGCTTTTCCCCGCTGTGAATACAGCACCCCTTGTCCGTACTCGCGCCCTGCTTCTGCCTCACAGTGGAGGCTGCGCTAGAGTCGCGGACCGTGTTCTCCTTCATTAGGGCGCCCTTCAGAGCTGTCCAACGTCCTCCGAAGAGCTTCACCTTCTGCCCATTGGCACCGGCGTGTGCAGGTACTTTTGAGCGCTAGGCTCCACTCTTCGTAGGGATTGGACTACCATCTAGTTAGGGGCCTCAGAAGGCGGACATATCACACGCATTGGTTCGCACTGCCTGTTTTCCTTCCCCTGCAGGTGGATAACATATTTCGTGCTGCTAATGCTGTGAAACTGTGTATTCTGTATATATATTGGGTGGATAGTGTATGTGTTGGTTTAATATCGTTGTATATTGCTGCTTTTACTGTGGTTATTAGTTTCAAGGCCTTATAATAAATGTGTATCTATTTTTGATATAAACAACTGTTTGGAGTATTTTGTAAGCGCTCTTGCTTTGTGTGCTCACTGTGGGCTTTCAGTCACCCTCACCCCTCTTGAGACCTAGTCTTGACCGCCGCGATCGCTACCTTGATTGGTCTGGCTTGTCCAGAGGTTACCCTGTTCCAAGTAATTAGGTTGGCCTTCTGAACCTCTGCGCCACCAGGACAGAGTTCAGAAATCCGTCTTAACAAATTGGTGTACAGCGGTGGGATACGACTGAAGGTATCCAGTGTTGCGCACGAGCTAAGGCGTTTTCAGGTTATTCCAACCAGGACACGCAGTATAGTATTGAATATAACGTTAAAAAGGCCATAATCCTATCAACAGTATGGAAACGAATACTTTATTAACCTTAAATGCTTCGAAATCTGAAACATTGAAGAAGATGTGTGCGGAGAGAGGGGTTTCCTCTCAAGGCACTAAATTGGAAATGATCCAGAGAATCGTGGCGTGGCAAGAAGCGCAGCTTGACGCTATAACTTCCGAGGACAGTGCAGAAGGTGGTGGGGCTGCTCTCACTGGCAGAACCGACGGTTCTGCCGCTGCACTGATCCATCACGACCACGAGGACAGGGAGGATGTAATGTCTAACGTTTCCTCTGCCAGTGTTGATGGGGAGGCTATGCTTGAATTCAAGAAGCAAGAGCTGCGGTTTAGGCAGCAGGAGCTTGAATTCAGCATAGCCAAACTGAAAATCGACCAGGCAGAAAAACAAAAAGACAGGGATCACCAGTTGGAACTGGCCAAGCTTCAGTTCGCAAATGGGTCCAAGGGTCCTGGACTTGGTTCTGGGGCTTCCTCTCATCCACGGTTTCCAAAAGATCTGCTCAGTGTGTATGAGGAACGAAATGACATTATGGACTGGTTAAATGCGTTTGAGTATGCATGCGAGGTTCAAGAGGTTGATAATGCGGATAAGATTGCATGGTTACTCAGCAGACTGCCCCATTCTGGTTGCAGTGCCATTATGGAAATGTCGAAGGCTGAGCGCGCTGATTTTGCAATGTTGAAGCAGACTCTCATTTTAAAGTTTGGGAAGACTCCGACCCAATATTTGAAAAGGTTTAGAGAGTATAAGAAAAAGGAAGGTGGTACTTGGGTGTCGTATGTAGCTGAGTCCCTGAAAAACTTAACTGGCTGGGTTGAAGGTTATAAGGTTTCTACCTTCGAAGGCATGATCAATCTGGTCATGCTGGAACACATTTTTGCTTCTTCTTCCCCGGAGCTTAAGCAGCATTTGGCCGATTCGAAGGAGATAGATCCTAAGAAGCTGGCCATTGCAGCAGACTTATGGGTGTCACATCGAGTGTCCCATAAGGACAAAACTCATCCTGGTAAGCAGGAGGAAGGGAAAAAGTCCAAAGATATGGAGGGTGGGGAATCTGCTAAATCTTCTTCCCATAAGGGCCACAAAAAGAAAAATAAGGGTAAGCCATACGAGAACTCACAGGGTAGCGGAGGTTCGCCTCCGAAACAGAACTCTGGTTATAATAAGCCTCCCTACGTAAACAGACCCAATGGGACTTGTTTTTCTTGTGGAGCAACTGACCATGTGAAGGGGGATCCCCGTTGTAAGGTTAGACCTTTGGGGGTCCACTCCGCTAATCTGGCCTTCTCCTCCTACGAGGAAGAAGAGATTACAGGAGCATCCTTCTCCTCAGACTCGTTTCCCAGCGGAATAGAGGCTGAGGTAGTTTTAGTGTCCCTGGGTTCCTGGGAGCCTAAAGTCGCAGAGGCGTATGCTAGGATTCCGGATAATACCAAGCACTACTTTAATGACAGTGTGCTGATCAATGGAGTGGATACTCCAGCTCTTAGGGATAGTGGGTGCAGTCGAACTGTAGTGGATTCTACCTTGGTAGACTCAGAGGAAGTTGCCAGAGCTACTCTGATGCCCACTAAGTTGGCTGACGGCCCCCTCCGTATGTTTCCCGTGATCCCTGTTAATCTAACTTTAAATGGTACAGCAGTTAGGATTCCAGTGAGCATTCAGAGAAACGTCCCGGGAAAGGTCTTGTTGGGCAATGATCTCAGAGCTCTAGGGCTCGTAGGAGACACTGCCGAAAGACCCTACACACGGTCTCAAGCACGGGCAGCATTGGCCAAGTCCAATACGCCGCCCCAGCCGAAGGGGAAACCCAAGGCGAAAGGAGTCAACAAGTCCCGACGGGGGAAAGAGAATATTCCCCCGAGCTCGCCTACCACTACGGTGGAGGGAGTTGGTCAATCGCCCGAGCCTGACGAGGAGGTGGCGATGCCGGAAGTGTTCGACCCCAACGACCATCCTGAACTAAAAGACTTGTTAGTTGAAGGAGGTCCTGATAGGGACGACTTCAGTAAGGGCCAACGTGAGTGCCCATCTCTGGAAGGCCTAAGGAGACAGGCCTGCTCCCAGCTTGAGGGTGAACCTCCTGGGTTGCAAAGGATTTACCAGGAAGGTGGACTCCTTTATAGTGAGCCCACAGAGTCTACAGAAGGAGACCATAGGAGGTTGGTGGTTTCCCTTGCTGTTAGGCCCTTCCTCCTGCAGTTGGCGCATGTCGTTCCCCTTGCTGGTCACCTTGGTATGAGGAGGACCAAGCAAAGGTTATCCATGCACTTCTACTGGCCCAAGATGGGGGAGCAAGTAGAAAGTCACTGCAGGAGTTGTGCCGCCTGCCAGTTGTCTGGTAAGGTTGGTGCGACAATCCAAGCTCCGTTGGTACCGCTCCCAGTTGTGGGGGTACCATTTGAAAGGGTAGGGATCGACATGGTTGGTCCCCTTGACCCGCAAACATCCTCAGGCAATAGGTTTATCCTGGTGCTGGTCGACCATGCAACCAGGTATCCTGAGGCCGTCCCATTTACAACTGTAACTGCCAAGCCAGTTGCAGAAGCTTTACTCGGCATGTTTACTAGGGTTGGCTTCCCTAAAGAAGTTGTGTCGGATCATGGCAGCAACTTTATGTCGAAGTATAGGCAGGCTATGTGGAAAGAATCTGGGGTCACCTACAGGTTCTCTTCTGCATACCGCCCCCAGACCGATGGTCTGGGGGGGCGTCTTAACAGGACGTTAAAAAGCATGATTGGGGCTCTGGAGGAGCCTCAGAGAAGAAAATGGGATCTTCTTGTTTCATGCTTACTGTTTGCCTACCGAGAGGTACCACAGGAGGGTGTTGGCTTCAACCCCTTCGAACTTCTGTTCGGTCATCCCGTACGGGGACCCTTAGCCATCGTCAAGGAGGGATGGGAAATGCCCACTCCCCCTGTTACTACCAATGTAGTTGATTATGTGCTAGGGCTCAGAAAACGGATGGTACTTCTGATAGGCTTGACTAGTGATAAATTGAAGGCAGGGCAAGCGCTGGTGAAACATTGGTACGACCAGACATCTTCCCTCATCAACTTTATACTTGGTCAGCAAGTCCTGATCATGAATCTCATAAGGCCTCGAGCTTTACAGGACAAATGGTCAGGCCCTTACCCAGTGGTGGAGCCCCTGGGTGAGGTTAACTATTCAGTGGACCTTGGAAGGCCTGGACAGGCTCCCAAAGTGTATCACATGAATAGGCTGAAGGCTTTCGGCCCAAGAGTCGAAATCGCAGCACTGCTACTGGCGTCAGACGTCGAGGAAGAGGAGTCAGAACCTCTCCCCGACCTGTTCCAAAGCGGTCCTTCAGATAGCTCCGTTGAGGGTGTCCGAGTGGCCCCTCACCTGACTTCTGATCAGCAGGCTGAGGTGAAAAGTTTGCTTAGGCAGTTTTCCCCCCTGTTTTCACAGTCGCCTGGTTTGACACCTTGGTGCAAACATAACATTGACACAGGAGACAGTGTACCTACCAAAAGTAGGGGATACAGGATGTCGGATAAAGTACGGTCTTATATTAAGACCGAGGTCAACAAGATGTTAGACCTTGGGGTGATTGAACCCTCTAGTAGTCCTTGGTCCAGTCCTGTGGTATTGGTTCCAAAGGCAGGCACTTCTGAATTGAGGTTCTGCGTGGATTACAGGGCTCTGAATGCTGTCACCAAGACAGACGCTCACCCCTTGCCTCGAACTGACGAGCTGGTGGATACCTTGGGTGCCTCCAAGTACCTCAGCACGTTTGACCTGACTGCGGGCTATTGGCAAATAGCTTTAGCAGAACATGCCAAGGAGAAGACAGCATTTTCAACTCCCGACGGGCTTTACCAATTCCGGGTAATGCCGTTCGGATTGAAGAATGCACCTGCCACTTTCCAGAGGCTTGTGAATCATGTGTTGAATGGGTTGGACGAATTCTGTCTTGCATATCTAGACGATATAGCAGTTTTCAGTGCCACCTGGGAAGACCATGTGAAACACCTCGGGATTGTGCTCCAGGCTCTTCAGAAAGCCCACTTGACCATAAAGGCGAGTAAATGCCAGATTGGACAAGGCTCAGTGGTTTACCTTGGGCATGAAGTAGGTGGGGGAAGGATACAGCCTCTCCCCAGTAAAGTACAAGCAGTACAAGACTGGCCTACCCCCACTACACAAACCCAAGTGAGAGCCTTCTTAGGACTCACGGGTTATTACCGCAATTTTATGGCAGACTATGGCACCATAGCTGCTCCTCTGACTGCCCTCACAACTCCGAAGAAACCCAAGAAGGTAACTTGGACTGACGAGTGTGAGAAGGCCTTCAATGGCTTGAAAGACTCCTTGTGCCAGGCCCCTGTGCTCAGGGCCCCTGATTATCAAAGACCTTTTATCGTGCAGACGGATGCCTCTGACACTGGGATAGGAGCTGTACTATCACAAGTAGATGAGAAGGGTAAGGAACACCCTATCGGTTTTATTAGTCGCCAGCTTAAGGACAGAGAGCTCAGATGGTCCACGGTAGAGAAAGAATGTTTCTCTGTTGTGTGGGCCCTAAGGAAGCTGCGGCCCTACCTCTATGGGACCCACTTCACTGTGCAGACTGACCATAAGCCGTTAAAGTGGCTAATGAACATGAAGGGGGAGAATCCAAAGTTGCTTAGGTGGTCCATAAGTCTACAAGGCTTCGACTTCACTATTGAGCATAGGCCAGGTGTCCAACATAGCAATGCTGATGGGTTGTCCAGAATGTTTTACCGACCTGAACAAGAGACTCATCCAGGGGTGGATTAGTTCCCCCTGTCCATAGTCTGGGAGGGGCGAGTGTTAGGAAAGATTTCGTTATTGTAGGGAACTTTCCTTCCATGTGGCAACCCCTAAACTTTTTGCTATTGTTTTTAACCTTGTTGTTGACTTTGCCAGAGAAGTACAGCCTTCTGCCGTACTCCTCTGGGCTTTCGCTCCTTTCTTACGGGGAAACTGACATGCCCTTAAGACAGTCAGTACCGGGGAACGCTGTTTCCCGTAGTTTCTTTTATCGTGTCGCCATTTTAGTGCAACACGACACAAGAGGGCACTGTAAGCTAAGTTACAGCTCTCTTGGGTCTCTAGCCTTCTGCAGACCCTAGACACTCTTGTAGGATGGTTTTTGGATCGGTGCAAGTCATTCAGGGACTGGGCTGGTGGCAGCGATCATTTGGTTTATTTTGAGCTCCTTTTGCCGTTCTGAGCACCTTTTTGCCGCGAACACAAAAGGGTGGCCCGGCTACCCAAAATGGCCGGACCACGAGGCTCCTTTGTCTCGTCCACTGTCCGTCTTGCTCCCTTTACCTTCCCCCGGGTCAGGCGACCCGGGGCCTTCCTTATTTGGGCATGTAGTTTCCCGCGAAACACGGTTGCTTTCGCGGGCTTCTACATGTCGTTTGAGTGCCCCCAGGATGTGGGCTGGGCTGTCTGGTCCCAATACACATCCTGGGTGCCAGAGAGTCTAGGGTGGTGTGAATGCCTGGGACCACTGTGGTCCGTGATTGGTCCACGTATGGTATGTGTGTTGATGAGCGGATCTCCCATTGGCTCCCCTCCGTTTTGGCGCGAAGGGAACCGTGGATAAGAGGGAGCTGGAAACACCACTGCCAGGTCGATCTCCTGAGTTCTTACGAACCCAGGGATACAGGAGCCAAGTATCCTGCGAACACGAGGCTGGACCGAGGAATCGCTGGTGACCCCCTGAAGAACTTCTGCTCCTCATTGCTGTCGTCCGGTGAAGCCCTTTCCACCTAAGATCGAACAAGAAGGCCTGTACTGGCGCTTCGACCTATTGGAATAGCAGGACCAGCTATTCCCGGCACCTTCATCAACTCCTGCCGTAAGCCTTCGGAAGTGTCTCTGGGCCATCCAGTTGACTGACCAGCTTACTAAGGAGTCCTGCTCTGTAATCGCCGACAGGTTGGGTGGTATTCTGAGTCCGGGGCACGCTCACACGCTTCGTTTGCTTAGCAACCCTAAGCTAGAGGTGAACGGTGCTCATTTGGCTCGAATACACCCGGCCGTTCCGTTGCCCTGCCGTGGCGACAAAACTGTGCTTGTTTCTTCGATCGGGACGTCTTTTTACTCTGCACGACGACGAGACGTTCCCTGCTCTTCAGAACCTGCCAGAAGCTGCATCTATCGAGGAGAAGCTCGGGCCTGCTTGCTTCGGGGACCGGTGAGTAGATTAGCTAGGATCTGGTCGCCCTCCTGCAGTGCCCCTTGCTTTTCCCCGCTGTGAATACAGCACCCCTTGTCCGTACTCGCGCCCTGCTTCTGCCTCACAGTGGAGGCTGCGCTAGAGTCGCGGACCGTGTTCTCCTTCATTAGGGCGCCCTTCAGAGCTGTCCAACGTCCTCCGAAGAGCTTCACCTTCTGCCCATTGGCACCGGCGTGTGCAGGTACTTTTGAGCGCTAGGCTCCACTCTTCGTAGGGATTGGACTACCATCTAGTTAGGGGCCTCAGAAGGCGGACATATCACACGCATTGGTTCGCACTGCCTGTTTTCCTTCCCCTGCAGGTGGATAACATATTTCGTGCTGCTAATGCTGTGAAACTGTGTATTCTGTATATATATTGGGTGGATAGTGTATGTGTTGGTTTAATATCGTTGTATATTGCTGCTTTTACTGTGGTTATTAGTTTCAAGGCCTTATAATAAATGTGTATCTATTTTTGATATAAACAACTGTTTGGAGTATTTTGTAAGCGCTCTTGCTTTGTGTGCTCACTGTGGGCTTTCAGTCACCCTCACCCCTCTTGAGACCTAGTCTTGACCGCCGCGATCGCTACCTTGATTGGTCTGGCTTGTCCAGAGGTTACCCTGTTCCAAGTTATTAGGTTGGCCTTCTGAACCTCTGCGCCACCAGGACAGAGTTCAGAAATCCGTCTTAACAGCAGGCCTTGGACAATGAGCTTCTTTCGTTGCGACAGGGTAATCAAGACCTTTTGGCTTATATTGCATCTTTCAATAGACTAATAGTGGAAACTCAATGGCCTGAGGACAAAAGGATTACGCTGTTTTATAGAGGTCTACGTGGAGAGCTCAAAGACGTTTTAGCCCAAGTAGTGAATCCCCCACAAGACTGTTCGGATTATATAGACTTGGTCGTTCAAATAGATCACAGGCTGCAGAACAGGAATGCCGATCGTTCCAAGTTTGATGCTCGAGTATTTTCCAAACCGCCAACTCCTTCCAAAGGAGTAGACTCCGGGGAACCCATGCAAATAGGGGGTCTGAAAGGTCCTCTAACACAAAGGGAGCGGGAAAGGAGGAAACAGTTGCAATTATGCCTATATTAGGAAACTCAGGGCACTTTCTTCGAGACTGTCCGGTGAAACCTGCCAAGAAGGCAGTAGGAGCTGCAGTTACCAAAGTTACAAACTCTGAGCAGGGAAACGACCTCGCCCGACAAGAATATTGGTCCTCTTGCCGAGCGTGAAAACCAGTTCCGTGACCTCGCATTTCGTGATACCTATGGTCCTCATTAGCCCTGATAATCCGGATCGATTACATGCAATTGAAGCTTACGTCGACAGCGGTGCCATCGGCAATTATGTGGATCATGAAATGGTTTTGAGGATGAATCTAACTCTTTGTCCCAAGGCTGTAAAGGACGTCATTACTACGGTGGATGGTACGGAGATAGCCTCCGGGCCAGTAACGCATACCACTCAAGAGGTGACGCTAGTAAGTCAAGATGGACACCATGAGAAGATCGTGTTCGATGTGATCAAGGCCCCTCAGTTTCAGATTATTCTAGGAATACCTTGGTTAGAGAAACACAATCCTCTGATCGATTGGCGAGCAAGAACGGTCCAGTTTCCAGAATGTGTCTCTACTTGTCACCCTCCACCTGGTGTTGCACTGGCCGCAATTTCTTCAGAGACTCCCCAGTTACCTCCCGAATACCTAGAATACCAAGATGTTTTCCGGAAGGATCAGGCTAACTCTCTACCTCCTCATAGGTCTTATGACTGCCAGATAGACCTGATACCTGGATCTACTCCTCCTTGTAGTAGAATTTATGCCCTCACCGAGCCTGAGAACCTTCACCTTCGACAATACCTGGATCAATACCTGGCAAATGGGTTTATTCGTCCTTCCAAGTCCCCTGCTTCTTCAGCTTTGTTCTTCGTTCCAAAAAAGGAAGGAGACCTTAGAACTTGTATCGATTATCGCTCCCTGAACCAGATCACCGTTAAGAATAGATATCCGTTACCTTTGATCCCTGAACTCCTGGACCAAGTCAGAAAAGCATGCATATATACAAAGCTGGATCTTAGAGGAGCTTACCACTTGGTACGAGTAAAAGAGGGCGATGAATGGAAGACGGCCTTCCGCACCAAGTATGGGCTATTTGAATATCAGGTCATGCCCTTCGGACTTTGCAATGCCCCGGCCGCCTTTCAATATTTTATGAACGATGTCCTCAGAGAGCTCATAGATGTATGTGTTGTTGTTTACATTGACGACATCCTCGTTTATTCTTCATCGGAATCTGAACATCGGAAACACGTGAAAATGGTCCTCGAAAGATTGCGTCAACACAAACTTTTCGCTAAGTTGGAAAAATGTGTTTTCAACGTGACTGAAGTTGAATTCTTGGGATTCATATTATCACCTGGCGGAGTGCGTATGGATTCAAAGAAGGTCGATGCAGTTCTCAAATGGCCATCACCATCCTCCGTAAAAGGTGTGCAAAGCATGTTAGGCTTCGCTAACTTTTACCACAGGTTTATCCCCGAATTCTCTCGAATAGTCCAGCCCATCACTGCCTTGTTAAAGAAAAACAAACGTTTTGAATGGTCTACCGAGGCGGAACAAGCTTTCCAGGATTTGAAGACTAAATTTATCTCTGCACCAATCTTAAAACACCCTCGCCCCGAACTCCCCTACATCGTGGAAACTGATGCTTCAAGCCTTGCCATGGGGGCAGTTCTATTACAAAAGGACCCGGTAACCAATCAGTTGCATCCCGTGGCATTTTGGTCCCGCAAATTCTCGCCTCCTGAAATCAATTACAAGATTACTGACAAGGAACTTCTGGCTATCAAGTCTGCCTTTAAGGCTTGGCGGCATTATCTGCTGGGGGCCCGACACACCGTTACTGTGATTACGGATCACCAAAACCTGCAATATTTGAAGACCGCAAAAGCCCAATCCTCTAGACAACTCTGTTGGGCATTATTCTTTGCCGAGTTTGACTTCATAATTACCTATCGACCTGGTACAAAGAACGGTAAAGCCGATGCCCTTTCTCGGATGGGAGTGGAAGAACACTTGGTCAACCCTAAACCTGTACCAATCATTCCCGAACAAAGAATTCTGGGTGTAATCGCCACAGAATCCATAGAGGAAGTTAAGGATAAAGCCAGGCAACTTGTAACTCCAGCAGACATACAGAATTGGCATCTGCAGGGAAAGGACTTTGCAGTAAAGGACAACTTATTGTATTTCCAAGAACGATTATACCTACCCAGCACAGATTTACAGAAAAAAGTAATCTCTTGTTATCACGACTCTTTAATGGAAGGTCATCCCGGTATAGCCAAGACCTCAGAAAAGATCAAGCGCTACTTCTGGTGGCCGTCTTGGAAAAAAGATATCAGAGACTTTATAATGTCCTGTGGAGTATGCGCCCAAAACAAGAGTCAAAAGGAAAGACCAGCAGGCCTCTTACGCCCTATTGACATCCCACCTCGCCCTTGGCATACGCTTTCTATGGACTTCATCACCGATCTACCTCCATGCTCCGGATACAATACAATTCTAGTAATCGTGGACTTATTCTCCAAGATGGCGCATTTCATTCCGCTCAAAGGCTTGCCAACAGCAGCAACTCTGGCCCGAGAATTTCTCGAAAACATCGTCCGACTGCACGGTTTTCCTTCGGTTCTAATTTCGGATCGAGGTAGTCAATTTATTTCTCATTTTTGGCGAAGTTGCTGTCGGTCGGCTCAAATTGATGTGAGACTATCGACCAGTCACCACCCTCAGACCGACGGACAAACCGAGAGGACCAATCAAACTCTGGAACAGTATTTACGCTGCATGCTGCAACAAACTGAAAAAACTTGGAAAGATATCCTTTGGATAGCCGAGTATGCCTACAATAACTCTGTCCATTCGGGAACTGGGAAAACCCCGTTTTTTCTTTTGTACGGCAGTCACCCTCGAACCTCGGAGTTGGATCCCCTCCAAGATCTTGAAACACCAGCAGTAGACTACCTGCATTCTACAATCACCCAAGCCTTTAAGGAAGCTGTTTCTCACCTTCAAAGGGCTAAAGAACAATACAAGAAAGGAGCAGATCAACATCGGAAGGAAGCCCCTCACTATCAAGTAGGGGATCAAGTCGGGTTATCCACCAAATATCTATCTCTAAAAGGGCCACGCACATTCAACCCAAGATACCTTGGTCCCTATTCCATCACTACCATAGTAAACCCAGTAGCGGTCAAGTTGGACTTGCCCCCGCACATGAAGATACATCCGGTCTTCCACGTCTCTCTATTAAAACCCGTGCAACCTCAAACCCGACTAACCAAATCTCCAAAACCTATCCTAGTGGATGGAGAACTCGAGTTTGAAGTCAAAAGCATTCTGGACTCCAAGATCTCCAAATCTAAACTATTCTACCTAATTGACTGGAAAGGCTACGGCCCCCAAGAGAGATCCTGGGAACCTGCTGAATATGTCCACGCTCCTCGCCTAATCAAAAGATTTCACCGAACATTTCCTGACGAGCCAAAACCCCCGGAGAAGCCCGGTTTGGGAGGGGCCTTGAGGGGGGGTACTGTCATGATCTCTGCTTCCAAAAGGTCAGGGTTTTCCCAACTCCCTTGGAAGCAGATCCATAACCCAGGTTCCGAGTGCCAACCAGTCCCAATTGGGACCTTTTGGACCCAGTCCTGGCGCCAGTGGCACCAGGCTCATAAATATGCCCAGTCCCAGCGCTGGAAGCGCCGGGCTCATAATGCTTGGGTGGACTTACCTTCAGCAGACCATGCTGCTTACTTGCCTGCCAGTTGAGCCTCTGATCCTCTTCTGTTTGGAACTACTTTTCCTGTTGGGTGGGGCTGGAGCCACTCCCTAGATTCTGAACACTGGAACTCTTATGGAAGGCAGGAACTCTTTTCTTATCAGGAATTCTTTTCTTACTTAGGCGTGGCTGTGGAAGGAGACACATAAGCACTACAGGAGGCTATTTAAACCACACCCCGTGGATGAATCTTGCTTTGCGTTATTCTGCAACCTCTGCAGCAGAACGCTCATCGTGTCTTCTGCATCTGGTCCTGGGCCTAAGGAAAAAGGCTTACCATCCTGAATCCAGTCTTTAGCAACACCTATAAAGACAAGAAAGAACAGGTTAGCATTCCGGCATCTGAAAGGCAAAGGCTTACCATCCTGAATCCAGTCTTCAGCAACACCTATAAAGACAAGAAAGAACAGGTTAGCATTCCGGCATCTGAAAGGCAAAGGCTTACCTACTCTTTGTGCGCTCCGGAGGTCTTCACACTGCATTCCGGCATCTGAAAGACAAAAGTTTACCAACTCCTCGCACGCTCCGGAGGCCTTCGGCGCTGCATCCCGCATCTGAAAGACAAAACAAGGTGCGTTTAAAGACATTGGGGAACTTTAATACTCACGTGCCATTACTCTTTTCCACATCTAATCCAGTGGGTATTCCGGCACCCTGCAGCCGCTCCGAACTCGTACCTGCAAAATAAAAAGACAGTTAGAGCGCATAGTGAAGCAGGCAACAAGCGCTTACTTACGTGCTTCCAGGCGCTTCTATTCATCACACGGGCTCCATCTTCAACTCACTTCAGCCCGTCATCCGCCATCGCCGGAACCCTGCAAAACAAGAGACATCATTACTAAAGACTTTAAAGACATTTGAATGACTCGAAACTTACCGTTCGTGCAGTAAACGACAGACAGCAGTCCTCTGAAGTCAAGAGGCCTGTGCTACCTATCCAGTGAAGAAACTGGTTACAGCACCCTGCCCCGAGGCAGATGGAGAGCTCGGCATTCACTTACCTAAGGTGAGAGCGTTAACCTTTGGGGGTCTACAGGAGAGGAGAAGAGGAAAGAGATAGGGACACCCCAATAACCCCAGTTCATTAACCCCATATTTTCTATCTGCAGACATCTTACTCTACACGTCAGGCATACAGTGCACAGAGGTCCAGCCCAAAGAGCCAACCGGGTGCTACACATCACCTTTGAAGATACGGTAGTCGCCCAGTCAAGACCGGCGCCTCTGCGAGAATCAGGTGAGCGTTACAGAATTGGCGTCATCATGTGGGTGCTCAGAGGGTAGGCACTGTCCCCTGGTGAGGAGGTGATGGGTATCATTAGTGGGGTAGTGACATAACTCTGCATCTGACATGCATGCATGTGCAGTGGCATTCATACTCACCAAGCAGCCATGTATCACCATGCAGCCCAGCTTCGAGGTCCCGGTTTAGGGTAGACATTCGGTAAATGAAGCTGTCGTGGGTGGACCCTGGATAGTTGGCATATACTGAGGTGATGATTCCCTTAGCATTACATACTACCTGCACGTTGATGGAATGCCAGTGCTTGCGGTTCCTATAGATGTGCTCAGATGCCGTGGGGGGACGTAGTGCCACATGGGTGCAGTAAATGGCACCTAGCACTTTTGGAAATTGTGCCACACCGTAGAAATCGAGGGTGGCAGCCTGCCTTTCTGCAGGTGTCCTGGGCAGGTATATGTGCCTACGGACTGATGGGCGTGCAGTGATGATGTTCAAGACCTGGTGTAGGCAGCGTGACTGCGTGGCCTGCGACACCCCACCCACTATAGCACTTGTCCGCTGAAATGATCCTGTGGCCAAGAAGTGCAGTACATTGAGGACCTTCTCCAGTGGGCTGAGTGCTTGGGAGCACAGGGTGGGTGATGTGAGGTCATCCTCCCACTCACTGACCAGGTCCAGTATTATGTGTGGGGGAAACCTCTACCTCCCATACACCTGGTCATCAGGCATCCCAAAAAGGCTTGTTCTGGGAGTGAAAATTCGGGCCCTCACTATCCTCCTCCTCCTCCTTTGGTAACCCACGGCCACTGCTGCTAGGAATGGTATATTCATCCTGGCGTATGAGCTTGTTTGTGGTTTTCGCGCACTTTTATGCTGCGCGGGTCGACGTACGCCTGCTTCATGCTGGCGTACGTGTGTCAGGATTGGACCCTTTTTCCGCACATCGTAGGCGAACGTGTGAATCTTCCCGCCCACACCAGGAATACACGTAGCACACTCTCACAGGCACCGTCGCAGGTAAATATTCCCGCCCACCCCTGGAATACATGTGACCCACTCTCACAGGCCCAATCGCGCTTGGAAGTTCACGCACACCCCGAAGTACACGTACCCAGGTAAACCGCGTGTGGAAGTTCACGCGCACCCCCAGTAATACACGTACCCAGGCAAATCGCGTGTGGAAGTTCACGCGCACTCCCAGTAATACACGTACCCAGGCAAATCGCGTGTGGAAGTTCGCGCGCACCCCCAGTAATACACGTAATCAGGCAAATCGCGTGTGGAAGTTCACGCTCACCCCGAAGTACACGTACAATCGCGTGTGGAACTTCACGTGCACCACAAAGTACACGTACCCAGGCAAATTGCACGGCTGGGGGGTGGGGGTGGTTGGAGACATGGGTGGGGGCCTGGTGGAGGCTGCCCCTGACTGCTGGGGGGTAGGGGGTGGTGGGAGATATGGGTGGGGGCATGGTGGAGGCTGCCCCTGCACTGCGGGGGGTGGGGGTAATAGAGGACATGAGTGGGGGCCTGGTGGAGGCTGCCCCTGGTGGCTGGGGGGTGGGGGTGGTGGGAGACATGAGTGGGGGCCTGGTGGAGGGTGCCCCTGGTGGCTGGGGGGTTGGGGTGGTGGGAGACATGGGTGGGGGCCTGGTGGAGGGTGTCCCTGGTGGCTGGGGGGTGGGGGTGGTGGGAGACATGAGTGGGGGCCTGGTGGAGGGTGCCCCTGGTGGCTGGGGTGTGGGGGTGGTGGGAGACATGAGTGGGGGCCTGGTGGAGGCTGCCCCTGCACTGCTGGGGGGTGGGGGTGGTGGGAGACATGAGTGGGGGCCTGTTGGAGGCTGCCCCTGCACTGCTGGGGGTGCGGGTAATAGGGGACATGAGTGGGGGCCTGTTGGAGGCTGCCCCTGCACTGCTGGGGGGTGGGGGTAATAGGGGACATGAGTGGGGGCCTGTTGGAGGCTTCCCCTGCACTGCGGGGGGGTGGGGGTAATAGGGGACATGAGTGGGGGCCTGGTGGAGGCTGCCCCTGGTGGCTGGGGGGTGGGGGTGGTGGGAGACATGAGTGGGGGCCTGGTGGAGGCTGCCCCTGGTGGCTGGGGGGGTGGGGGTGGTGGGAGACATGAGTGGCGGCCTGGTGGAGGGTGCCCCTGCACTGCGGGGGGTGGGGGTAATAGGAGACATGAGTGGGGGCCTGGTGGAGGCTGCCCCTGGTAGCTGGGGGGTGGGGCTGGTGGGAGACATGAGTGGGGGCCTGGTGGAGGCTGCCCCTGACTGCTGGGGGGTAGGGGGTGGTGGGAGACATGGGTGGGGGCCTGGTGGAGGCTGCCCCTGACTGCTGGGGAGTAGGGGGTGGTGGGAGACATGGGTGGTGGCCTGGCGGAGTGTGCCCCTGGTGGCTGGGGGGTGGGGGTGGTGGGAGACATGAGTGGGGGCCTGGTGGAGGCTGCCCCTGGTGGCTGGGGGGTGGGGGTGGTGGGAGACATGAGTGGGGGCCTGGTGGAGGCTGTCCCTGACTGCTGGGGGGTAGGGGGTGGTGGGAGACATGGGTGGGGGCCTGGTGGAGGCTGCCCCTGACTGCTGGGGGGTAGGGGGTGGTGGGAGACATGGGTGGGGGCCTGGTGGAGGGTGCCCCTGACTGCTGGGGGTTGGGGGTGGTGGGAGACATGAGTGGGGGCCTGGTGGAGGGTGCCCCTGCACTGCGGGGGGTGGGGGTAATAGGGGACATGAGTGGGGGCCTGGTGGAGGCTGCCCCTGGTGGCTGGGGGGTGGGGGTGGTGGCAGACATGAGTGGGGGCCTGGTGGAGGGTGCCCCTGGTGGCTGGGGGTTGGGCGGTGGTCGGATACATGAGTGGGGGCCTGGTGGAGGCTGCCCATGGTGGCTGGGGGATGGGGGTGGTGGGAGACATGAGTGGGGGCCTGGTGGAGGCTGCCCCTGACTGCTGGGGGGTGGGGGTGGTGGGAGACATGAGTGGGGGCCTGGTGGAGGGTGCCCCTGCACTGCGGGGGGGTGGGGGTAATAGGGGACATGAGTGGGGGCCTGTTGGAGACTGCCCCTGCACTGCTGGGGGGTGGGGATAATAGGAGACATGAGTGGGGGCCTGTTGGAGGCTGCCCCTGCACTGCTGGGGGGTGGGGTAATAGGGGACATGAGTGGGGGCCTGTTGGAGGCTGCCCCTGCACTGCTGGGGGGTGGGGGTAATAGGGGACATGAGTGGGGGCCTGTTGGAGGCTGCCCCTGCACTGCTGGGGGGTGGGGGCAATAGAGGACATGAGCGGGGGCCTGTTGGAGGCTGCCCCTGGTGGCTGGGGGGTAGGGGTGGTGGGAGACATGAGTGGGGGCCTGGTGGAGGGTGCCCCTGCACTGCGGGGGGTAGGGGTAATAGGGAACATGAGTGGGGGCCTGGTGGAGGCTGCCCCTGGTGGCTGGGGGGTGGGGGTGGTGGGAGATATGAGTGGGGGCCTGGTGGAGGCTGCCCCTGACTGCTGGGGGGTAGGGGGTGGTGGGAGACATTGGTGGGGGCCTGGTGGAGGGTGCCCCTGGTGGCTGGGGGGTGGGGGTGGTCGGAGACATGAGTGGGGGCCTGGTGGAGGCTGCCCCTGACTGCTGGGGGGTGGGGGTGGTGGGAGACATGGGTGGGGGCCTGGTGGTGGGTGCCCCTGGTGGCTGGGAGGTGGGGGTAATGGGAGACATGAGTGGGGGCCTGGTGGAGGGTGCCCCTGCACTGCGTGGGGGTGGGGGTAATAGGGGACATGAGTGGGGGCCTGGTGGAGGCTGCCCCTGGTGGCTGGGGGGTGGGGGTGGTGGGAGACATGAGTGGGGGCCTGGTGGAGGCTGCCCCTGACTGCTGGGGGGTAGGGGGTGGTGGGAGACATGGGTGGGGTCCTGGTGGAGGCTGCCCCTGACTGCTGGGGGGTAGGGGGTGGTGGGAGACATGGGTGGGGGCCTGGTAGAGGGTGCCCCTGGCGGCTGGGGGGTGGTGGGAGACATGAGTGGGGGCCTGGTAGAGGGTGCCCCTGGTGGCTGGGGGGTGGGGGGTGGTGGGAGACATGAGTGGGGGCCTGGTGGAGGCTGCCCCTGACTGCTGGGGGGTAGGGGTGGTGGGAGACATGGGTGGGGGCCTGGTGGAGGGTGCCCCTGGTGGCTGGGGGGGTGGGGGTGGTGGGAGACATGGGTGGGGGCCTGGAGGAGGGTGCCCCTGGTGGCTGGGGGTGGTGGGAGACATGAGTGGGGGCCTGGTGGAGGCTGCCCCTGACTGCCGGGGGGTGGGGGTGGTGGGAGACATGAGTGGGGGCCTGGTGAAGAGTGCCCCTGCACTGTGGGGGGGTGGGGGTAATAGGGGACATGAGTGGGGGCCTGGTGGAGGCTGCCCCTGGTGGCTGGGGGGTGGGGGTGGTGGGAGACATGAGTGGGGACCTGGTGGAGGCTGCCCCTGGTGGCTGGGGGGTGGGGTGGTGGGAGACATGTGTTGGTGATCAGTGGTGCAAGGTGACATGTGGGTTGGCTGGTGGGCATGGCCATGGTGGATGGGTTGCCTGTGGGACATGAGCAGGGGTGCAGGGTAGTACCCTGTGCTGTGGGCTGCCTGCAGGGGCCGTGGAGGGTGTAGAGGGAACACCTGGGGGGACCCACATGGCCATATCACGTGTAGCATTCCCCCGCAACACCGAAATACACGTACCCAGCCAGCCTTAAAATTGACATATAAGTGTCCACCTAGTTATTCAAAGTAATGTATCTCTTCATTACTCAATGCATATCAATTTACTCCCAATTCATCAACCTTCTCCATTCTATTTGCAATGCCCACACTTATCAACCATGGTTTAAACAGCTTTGAGCACCTTAATTGTCCCACATTGTTAGGCATTTGGTAACTTGTACTGTTTAACTAGTTCTCACCGTTATAAGAAAACGCCCAGATTATTCTCTTCATTCATTCCATTGGGGGAGAGGCTATTCAGTTTCTCAATCCAGTATAATTCTCTCTGACTCATATGTCTGCTGTGATCACCCCATCTTGGTGATTTTTTTACCTCTTTGAGGATAATTACTTTGAGTTGGGCTATGGTGTGTTTATTTTGGGCAAAATCCCCAGCAACAGGAGATTTTACACTGTTGGTATGGATGTTAGTTTTATGTTCGTTCCAACTTTCTTTCGCCTTTCTGATCGTTTGTCCCACATAAAAGATGCCACGGGGCAACTCAGGCCATAAATCACTGATTTCGTATCACAAGTGGTGTAATCATTCAGACAGATTTTATGTCCACTATTGGGGTGTCTCACATTATTCCCTCTCATCACATTGTTGCAATTGCAACAATTTAGGCACGGGAATGTGCCTGTCTTTCTCTTCTACAAGGTCTGTTGTTTATCTTGTTTTGTTTTTTCTGCTTTCACCAATTAATCTTTAAAATTTCTACCCCTTTTGTATGCAATGAGGGGTGGTTTTGGGAACCACCTATCTAGTTTTGGATCCATTTTAATGATGTTCCAATTTTTCTTGATGATCCTGGTGATATGGTGACTTTGGGAAGAGTATCTCAATGTATGGAGGAACGGAATGTCCTTAGATTTGTTCTTATTAATGAGAAGATCCTTTCTTTCCAGTTCATCCACTTTGGTTTTAGCCTTTGCAATAATGTCACTAGGATAACCTCTTTTGTTGTATTTGTCTGATAGTGCTTGATTCGCTGATTGTAATTTTGTTCTATCTGACGTTATCCTTTTGAGCCGTAGAAATTGGCTATAAGGTAAATTATTTTTCAAATGATCTGGATGATGACTCAGATAATGTAATGCATTGTTCACATCTGTAGGTTTGTGGTAAATACTCGTAATTACCTTTCCTTCAGGTCCAATCCTTAGTTCAACATCTAAGAAGTGTAATTCAGGTTCTCCCACCTCTATTGTAAACTTAATCTGATTGTGCACGTTATTGATGTAATCAAGAAAGGTTCCCAGGTCTTCTTTTGATCCTCTCCAGATGACAAAAATATCATCTATGTATCTCTTCCATGTTATCAAGTTTTGTTGCCATCTTTGTTCGTTCAATATGTGTTTGCTCTCTAGGTAAAACATAAATAAGTTAGCGTAGGCTGGGGCCATCGATGAGCCCATCGATGTTCCTGATGCTTGGAGGTAGAATTGTGATTTATTCCTGAAGTAATTGTTAACCAATATGATTTTACTCAATTCCAATATGAAAGTTTTGTTGGCTTCACAGTTGTTATTCAAAAGTGCCCACTCTAGGGCCTCTAATCCATCCTGATGCGGAATTGATGTATAGAGACTTTGTACGTCAAAAGAAAAAAGTATGTCGTTCTCCTGGATGTTTGTTAGTGAGTCAAGGTGGATAAGGAAATCTGTGGTGTCTTCTCAAACTGATAACGTAGAAAAAGTTGAACTTATGTAAATAAACACAATGAACGGCACTAAGGCCGAGAACTCAAATCAGATTCCACCATATGCGGAGATTGCTAAACTCCAACACGAAAAATATTGGCCCTAGAAAAGATAATTTTTGCGACAAACTTAATATCGGAAGAGAGGATGGCTGAGGTCCTCACATCAGGCGAAGAGTTAAATCTCTTTCCATCAAAACGTACTCCTGATAGCCCCTCTGCGCTTACAGATCTGATTGATCGAAATACAGATTTTGCCCAGAAGGGACATGCTTGTATTGACACCTTAGCTGAGGCAGGCAATGGAAATCAGAGTATCTTCTTCATATCTCGCAAAGCTAAAAAATTACATGCGAAAGCTCCGAAAAGGCAAAAAAATGCTGTTTCGCAAAATTCTTCCACTCAATTAGTGTCCTACACAACACAAAGCAAAATGAAAAAAATAAAAAGTCAATGTTGATGGTGCAACAGACAGAAAAAAGGGAACAAAAAAATAATAATAACAGCACATTAAAGGATGAAACTAACATTGACATAACGCAACTTAACATTGAAAGTCAAGCTGTACTAGGAATAACTGAGGCTACGCCAATAAATATTGTTCCATCAAGCGTAGAGAAGAATACAAAAAAAATTCTTGAAGATGGGGCTATGAAACAAAATGTGGAAACTGTAAAAGAGGATAATGTGTTATCGACCCCCATTCTCATACAAACACATTTACAGCGCTTTTTTGAAAAAATGGATAAAAAAATAACTTCTTTAGCCCAAAACCCACAAAATGTGGCAGACCCCCTCGCTAATCCATGTGTCCCGAACACATTCATGAATAGAAGTATTCCCAAACAAACAAGCCAGGATGAGAACGATTTTGCATGTATTCAGGAGGATGAGCTTGTTAATTTGCAGGCTATGCAGGGGGTCTCAGAGGTACAGCAAAAATGGCAGTCTATGGCACCCACTTCGTCTTTGGATGGCGAGAGAGCTGATAGATGGACATATTACAATGCTTTGGGACCTGAAATGAAATTGGTAATGGGTTGGACGTTGGATCCAATGAAAGTAGACAAACCCAATTTAAATCGAGCATCACTGATGAAAGTGTTCCATCAAATACCAGCATTGTGCAATTTGGTCTCTAACGACATTGACTGGATTTGTTTACCGTATGTGTCCAATGGTCGGATGTTATTTAAATATCAAAACACTATTATTGCTACTTTAATATGGCAACACGTAAAAGATTTTCAATTGCTCGGTTATGAGTTATCTATGAATAACTCGTTGGAAAATGCTACTCATTTTGTGGAAAATCAGGCCACAATGCCACAAAATAATAATGTCACAGAAGATCGTGATACTCAGTTTGCATCTTTGCAAGAAAAAATCAGAATACAATATGAAACAGTTGCGCAAATTGCCACAAGCCTGGCATGGCTTGAACCACTCATGAAAACACTAATTGGTGATACTCCAGCTAAAAAAAAAACAATAAAATAATGTAGTGGTTATAAATTCTTGGAATTGCTGTGGATTTAACAACCTTGAGCAATGGTTTCAGAATACTTCACTTGCCCAATTACCAGCAATAATTATATTACAGGAAACCATGGCAATCCAAGATATTTATTTAGAAGGCTATTTGGTCTTTTGTGCTCATGCGACAAGAGGTACACAAGGGCGTCCATTCGGTGGTCTTGCCATTTTTGTGAGACATTTTTATTTTGCTAAGGTGTGTCAAGTTTATTCTGCCTCAGATATATTAGTTGTAGAAGTGACAACAAAAGATCGATTGCATTCTCACATGATATTAATTGCAATGTATTGGAATCCAATGATAATATCTGTAGAGACGATCATTGAAAAAGTGAACTCTGTATTCCTACAGGTTGCAATAGACGCTCCAAATGCACAAATCATTATGGGTGGAGATTTTAATTTGAATCTTAACACAAAACTGGTGGGGACGGACACAGGGACCAACCTGTACGAAATATCAGCCTTTGAAAGGGGGCAATTATGGAGAAACTTCCTTAATGAATGGGATATGCATGTAGTACCTTTCGTGCAAAAAGATCATACATACACTTGGTCTCGTGGGATGAAATTTTCAACGATTGACTATCTGGTGATCTCGGAGCCATTAGTTGCATTTACAACAAGCTGCAATATTATACAATCACACCTAAGTGATCACTGCATATTGGAGTGTCAGTTGTCTTGTAACTTACCGATGTATGAAGCCATGCCGGCATTGTCTTTGATGGAGATAGACCGAAAAGCACTTTCCATCAGGTGGAATACCAATTTATACAGGCAACTAAATTATTTGGTCAATAGTGACACTGTAAAAATAAATGCAGAAATGATGTCTAGGGCCGTCCTTACTGCCTGGGAAAGGCTAGAATGAGTGCATGATACGTGGTCATATTGATAACTTGGCAAAGCAACGACTAATGGTTAAGCAGAATAACTATAAGATCAGCTGTAATGTGGAAATTGCAAAAAAATAACGAAATTCGTAATCTGCTCAAATCATCTAATGAGACACGTGGTTATGCGATTCAGAAAAAAAAATTCTTACAAGCTATAAAAATGATGTTAAACAAATGATTATCGAAAACTAATCAAAAAATGATCCTGAATTTTATCAAAAAAACTCCAGAGAAATTTGGTTAATACTGAAAGATCCTCTCTTAAAAGGACAGCCGGCTTTATGCTCTGCAGTAAGCGGCGAAGCCTGGAGTGATTTTTATAAGAAGAAGTATGCTTTGCCACAGAAATTCAGTGGGTTACAAACCTTGGATATGGTTACTAGGCTTCCAGTGAAATGTCCCTGGGATTTGAATGACATTATTCTCATAATAGCGAAATTAAAACCCTCAAAGGCTGCTGGGCCAGATGGCATTCCACTGTGTGTCATAAAAGATGACCCGTTGCTATGGGCAAAATTCATATTAAAGCGGTTGGAATGTCTATTCCATTCTAAGAAAGTACCCCAGTCGTGGGTAACCGCGATTGTAATACCATTACACAAAAAGGGTCCGCTGAACGACCCCACCAACTTTAGACCCATAGCGTTAATTGATGTCTCACCAAAGATTTTTGTTACTTTAATATTAAAAGATCTAAATGCCTTCATCATAAAACATAAAATCATCTCACGGTATCAAACTGGCTTCCGTAAAGGAATGGGCACACAATTGAATGCAACCCTGTTGGCACATCTATTAAAATCTGCTAGGAAGAAAGGACATGGACCTATATACATGGCTCTAGTGGACATATCTGGGGCATTTGATTCTGTAATCAGACAGTTATTATGGCAAAGGATGCAAGATCTTCTAATTCCACCTTATCTTATAGCAATGATTATAATGCTACATACCAACACAAATTACAGGATTAAGATCGACGAGGTAGGCTCTTTGACACCTCCTATTTCCACCTATATAGGAGTAAAGCAAGGCTGTAACCTTGCAGCCACATTGTTCAACCTGTATTTATCTGAGATCGCTACACTTTGGTCAACTTGTAATTCTTTTGCGATTAAACTGCGCGATCTCTGTTTCGACTGGTTGGCCTTCGCGGATGATTTGATATTATTTGATCTTACGCCTTTTGGGCTCCAAAATAAACTAGAACGCCTAGTAGAATTTTGTGAGAATCGCAACTTGCAGCTAAACCCAAAGAAATCACATATCTTGGTGTTCACAAATAAGACAAAGATTATTAGATATCAATGGAACATCAATGGATTGCCGATTCCACATGCTTTGGGTATGATTTAATTGGGGTATAATTTGAATAACTCGGATTCGATCGATAAATGGCAGGTAGAAATCTCTACCAAAGTTATGCCTCTGATTGCCCAAATGAAACTAATCTACTCAAAAGTTTGCCATTTCTCTTTGATGCCTTTGATTGACTTCTACACTCTTAAAGTAGAAGCAATCATTATATATGGATTAGACCTGTGCTGCTTGGAAATTGGTCACATGCTTAATAAAATCCAACGTAAAGTATGGAAGAAAGTACCACATTTACCTACATCGCTCCCTAATTCCGTCATTATACATGAATTGGGACTTACATCCTTGGCCACTAAATATCTATGGCGTAAGCTCTCTTCCCATGCAAAAATGTCAGATCCATTGCCAAATTCCCTTTATGAAGATTTTGGAAACATGTTAAAGAAGGGTGTCCCAACATCGGTGGTTGAGGCAGGAAAAAGTTGTGAAGAAAAGCTAGAATAGTTAGCAATGGACAGTGACGATTTAATAAAACGTCCTCAATCGTCAAGTTGAAGTTAATGCAATATGACTGGGCAGTGAATTCGTATAAAATTGGGTCATATACCTCATTAAAAGAGTATTCAAAATTGCGTCACAAACAGATACTCTTATTGCCATATCTTAGACAGTGTCCTGGGTATAAAATGTGCACCCTTTATATGAGGTTTAAATTCAACCTCTTTCCAACACTAGAGCGCATCAAGAAATGGTCTAACAGTTTAGCTTTGGCAGTAGATGGATGTAGATTCTGTAAAAATCTACAAAAAGAAACATTGAAACATCTTGTGGTATATTGTGTTTTTTTCGGCAAAGTAACTTGACGAAATACCTAAATGAAACAACTGGTTAGAAATGTGAAATGTTCTGGATACAATGTATGTGGGGGTTTAGAATTCCTTTGATCATTGATTTGGCCCATTTATTAGATGTCATTGAAACGAACTTAAGTTGTAAGAAAGTTTGCCTAGTGGGATCGGCAGATGAGGTGATAATGTATTAAGCAAAAGAATGAAAGTATAAGAATTATTCCTTACCCAGATTGGGGAATTATCGATTTTAACTCATTCATAGCATTCCATATCATATCGGAATAGGTGCTAATGTGTTGTGATGTGGCAAATCATGCTTCTGATAGCACTATGATTCCAAGGAGTGATGTGTAAATTATTACTGTCTGGTAGTTTTCCTTTGCATGTATTAGTTTTTTTTTTATTTTAGCTGGTATGTTGTTTTTAAAAGTAAATAATGTCACTGTATAAAATATTTTTAAAGACTGTTGTAAAGATCTTTAGTATCGAAAAACAACAATAATAATAATTTGTTATCCACGTAATTAATATGTGTGTCAGCACCAAGTGAAAACACTGAGGGGGTAATTCATAGAATTCAGCGCACAAGTGGCGCATGCGGCTGGTGCACAGTGTGCGCGTGCGAATCCCTGCGCCAGCCTCGTGCGCTAAAATAAATTTCCGCGCACAGCGTATTCATGGATTCCAGCCACCAAAACCAGCCGTGGCGCACAGTGGCGCAGCGACCCTGCAGCAGCACCAGTTAGGCCCACAAGAACGCCCCTTGCGCAGGGAAAAGCCATCAAAATCCCCAATCCAGCGCAAAGGGCTGCGCTAACCCTGTACCAGCACGGCAAGCGGGGTACGTGTATCACTGGGGTGCGCGGGAAGTTTCTCACGTGATTTCAGCTGGGTACATGTATTATTGGGGTGCGCAGGAAGTTTCACACGTGATTGGCCCTGTGCAAGCGGGGTACGTGTATTACTGGGGTGCGCGGGAAGTTTCACACGCAAATTAAGCAGGGTAGGTGTATTTCAGGGGTGCGCGGGAAGTTTCACACGCGATTCCATCAGTGTACGTGTATTTCAGGGGTGCGTGGGAAGTTCCACACGCGATTTCAGCAGGGTACATGTATTTCAGGGGTGCGCGGGAAGTTCCACACGCGAATGTCCTGGGTACGTGTATTTCGGGGTGTGCGGGAAGTTTCACACGTGATTCCATCAGGGTACGTGTATTTCAGGGGTGCGCGGGAAGTTCCACATGCGATTCCATCAGGGTACGTGTATATCAGGGGTGCGCGGAAAGTTCCACACGCGATTTCAGCAGGGTACGTGTATTTCAGGGGTGCACGGGAAGTTCCACATGCGAATGTCCTGGGTACGTGTATTTCGGGGTGTGCGGGAAGTTTCACACGTAAATTCAGCAGGGTACGTGTATTTCAGGGGTGCGCAGGAAGTTCCACACGCGAATGTCCTGGGTACGTGTATTTCGGGGTGCGCGGGAAGTTTCACACGCAAATTCAGCAGGGTATGTGTATTTCAGGGGTCCGCGGGAAGTTCCACAGGCGATTTCAGCTGGGTACGTGTATTTCAGGGTTCCGCGGGAAGTTCCACACGTGAATGTCCTGGGTACGTGTATTTTGGGGTGCGCAGGAAGTTTCACACGCGAATTCAGCAGGGTGTGTGTATTTCAGGGGTGTGCGGGAAGTTCCACACGCGAATGTCCTGTGTACGTGTATTTCGGGGTGCGCAGGAAGTTTCACACGCAAATTCAGCAGGGTACGTGTATTTCAGGGGTGCGCGGGAAGTTCCACATGCGAATGTCCTGGGTACGTGTATTCCTGGGGTGTGCGGGAAGTTTCACAAGCAAATTCAGCAGGGTACGTGTATTTCAGGGGTGCGCGGGAAGTCTCACAAGCAAATTCAGCAGGGTACGTGTATTTCAGGGGTGCGCGGGAAGTCTCACATGCAAATTCAGCAGGGTACATGTATTGCGGGGTGCCCGGGACGTCTCACACGCGTTTTTCAGCAGGGTACGTGTATTTCAGGGGTTCCACACCACGGGGGACTACCCTGCACCCCTGCTCATGTCCCGCATGCAGCCCATCGACCACGGGCATGCCCCCCAGCCAACCCACATGTCACCTTGCACTACTGATAAACAATGCATGTCTCCCAGCACCCCCACCCCCCAGCAGTGCAGGGCATCTGCCAGCAGGCCCCCACTCCTTTCTCCCAGCACCCCCACCCCCCACCAGTCAGGGGCATCCTCCACCAGGCCCCCACTCCTGTCTCCCAGCACCCCCACCCTCCCACCAGTCAGGGGCACCCTCCACCAGGCCCCCACACATGTCTCCCAGAACCCCCACCCCCACCAGTCAGGGGCACCCTCCACCAGGTCCCCACTCCTGTCTCCCCACCCCCACCCCCCACCAGTCAGGGACACCCTCCACCAGGCCCCCACTCCTGTCTCCCTGCACCCCCACCCCCCACCAGTCAGGGGCACCCTCCACCAGGCCGCCACACATGTCTCCCAGCACCGCCACCCCCCAGCATTGCGAGGCACCTGCCAGCAGGCCCCCACTCCTGTCTCCCAGCACCCCCACGCCCCACCAGTCAGGGGCACCCTCCACCAGGCCCCCACTCCTGTCTCCCTGCACCCCCACCCCCACCAGTCAGGGGCACCCTCCACCAGGCCCCCCACACATGTCTCCCAGCACCCCCACACCCCACCAGTCAGGGGCACCCTCCACCAGGCCCCCACTCCTGTCTCCCAGTACCCCACCCCCCGCCAGTCAGGGGCACCCTCCACCAGGCCCCCACTCCTGTCTCACTGCACCCCCATACCCCACCAGTCAGGGGCACCCTCCACCAGGCCCCCACTCCTGTCTCCCTGCACCCCCACCCCCCACCAGTCAGGGGTACCATCCACCAGGCCCCCACACATGTCTCTCAGGACCCCCACCCCCCAGCATTGTGAGGCACCTGCCAGCAGGCCCCCACTCCTGTCTCCCAGCACCACCACCCCCCACCAGTCAGGGGCACCCTCCACCAGGCCTCCACTCCTGTCTCCCTGCACCCCCACCCCCCACCAGTCAGGGGCACCCTCCACCAGGCCCCCACTCCTGTCTCCCAGCACCCCCACCCCCCACCAGTCAGGGGCACCCTCCACCAGGCCCCCACACATGTCCCACTCATGCCCCCCTGCACCCCCACCCCCCAGCATTGCGAGGCACCTGCCAGCAGGCCCCCACTCATGTCCCACTCATGTTCCCCTGCACCCCCACCTCCCAGCATTACGAGGCACCTGCCAGCAGGCCCCCAATCATGTCCCACTCATGTCCCCCTGCACGCCCACCCCCCAGCATTGCGAGGCACCTGCCAGCAGGCCCCCACTCATGTCCCCCTGCACCCCCACCCCCCAGCATTGCGAGGCACCTGCCAGCAGGCCCCCACTCATGTCCCACTCATGTACCCCTGCACCCCCACCCCCACCATTGCGAGGCACCTGCCAGCAAGCCCCCACTCATGTCCCACTCATGTCCCCCTGCACCCCCACCCCCCACCATTGCGAGGCACCTGCCAGCAGGCCCCCACTCATGTCCCACTCATGTCCCTCTGCACCCCCAAACCCCAGCATTGCGAGGCACCCTCCACCAAGCCCCCACTCCTGTCTCCCTGCACCCCCACCATTGCGAGGCACCTGCCAGCAGGCCCTGACACATGTCCCCCAGCCAACACGTCATCACAATCTTGATCCCTGGCCCTTATGGGCAGCCTCCACATGCCAAACACCCACCCAAGTATTGCATCCACCCACTCAGAATTGCCAATTACATGATACAACCCCAATGGCAAGTATGTAAATGAACACATGTCCCTCACATACACACAATGGGTGTAAGTGAATGTCAAAACCCATATCATGACATGCATGAAACCAATGATATGATACTACACATTGAAGTTTGATGGAAAAAATGTATTAAAAGCAACATAAATGGGATTAAAAATAAACAAATGCCAATGGGAATTAAAATAAAAAAGCAGCATGTTTGTAAAATAATGAAAAACCACAAATCATAATCCAAAGGAAAGGTGTCCAAAGTCACAGTTCAAAAAAGTACATCCAAGGGAAAAACAAAACCAAAAACCATTGCTCCATGGGTAAATCAAAAAAAAAATCCATAATCCAACAGTCAACTATATACAGATAAACAATCCAGGGTCCATGATCCCAACTGAAGAAATGAAACCTATCTAAAAATACTACGTAATAAAAAAACTATATACAAAAATGTTGGCCATTGTCCAAAAGGTCCAAAATCAAGAAAAAAGCAAAGGAAACCTAACACTAACTACCTAACTGTTTACAAGGGCAGCGGGCTAGTCCAACGGCTCACTGGATGTTGTCATGGGCCAGGGCATCATCGAACTCCTGTTCAATGGCTTGGAGGCGGGCATGTTCCCTGGCCCGAGGTCTCGCAGGGATAAAGCAGTGTCCAGCTCCAACTCCCTGCGAAGACCCTTGAGGCACTCAGCCCGCCTCAGCGCCCTCCGCATGGAGTTCTCCGCCCTGACCATTGTGAGCCGTTCCTCCTCTGCCCGTTGCCGCTCCGCACCTATCTGCTGGCCCAACCGCTCCCACACGGAAGCCACTCCCATTCCAGGGTTCTCCTGCCCTCCGGCCGATGCTTGCAACCCTGATGTTGATGGCCCGAGCCATGATGCCTCCCACGTCGAGCCTGCCGCTGCCTCTTAGCAACTGCTTGTGCCAGCACGACGGCATCCAGGCTGATGGAATCCACTGACAACGTTGTGCACGTGCCCTGCCCGATGATGCCGTCACATCCTCCGTCTGCTGGGGTCCAGTTGCTGGTGTGTCCACCCCTGCTGGACCTCCGACTCCCGACTGTGGCAGGGATGGGATCCCCACCGAGTTGGCTGCATTGTCGGGGTAGGTCCACAGGGGGCCCTGGTGGCATCTGGGCTGGAAGACGGCATGGAGAACGACTGGCGCATAGCCTCCACAGAGGAGGAGAGGGTCGCCAAAGTGCCCGACACATGTATGAGACCCCCGACCACGACCGCTCCCGACTGGGCCACGTTGGCACGGTGCTCTTCGTGATGACGTGCGTGCTCCCCCCGGGAAGCAAGCACCTCATCACGAATGACACCCGTGCGCAACGCGACACCAATCAGGACCTTCTCCATACGGCCAGGGGTCCCCTCGTCCGCAGGTGGAGGGGAGTCAGATGACATGGACATCCCCCCTACCTGCGGACGGGCCTGGGATGGGGCATCGCTGCTGGTGCATGGTGGTGCAGTCACAGTGTCAGCGACAGTGACATGCACATGCACCTCCACGGCAACCTGTGCTGCCTCCTGCCCCTGCCCCTGGACTGCACCACTTGCACCAGCAGGGTTGCCCCCACAAGGCCCCATGTGCGGCTCAGTAGCGGCCTCCTCCTCCTCTGTGGAAACCACCAACCTGGATGGCTCCACACCGTCTTCCGCCGTAGCAAGCCCCTGTGGGGGCTCACCCACCCCTTCTGCTGCAGCCGTGGGGCATCCCCGCCGCTTGGCTCCACAGCGCCGTCTCCGCCCTCTTCTTCACTTTGCGCTGCGTAGAGGGAGACATAGAACACAAGCATCAGGGTACTGTACAATGGTCCCCTAGACAGGAAGCAAGCAATAGCAGATGAGTGGCACTGTCAAAGATCACTTCCATCATGTCCCTCCACAACACATGGGTCAGTGCAGGCAAAACACATGCAGTAACAGGCATGGCGCATGCTATGGACATAAGCAAACATGTCCAAGGGACTCTTGAAACATACAATGTTGTTTTTGAACTCACATGCATCATGGGTCATGCCTATCACATTCACACACTTCACTGTACTTTCATCCATCTGGACTCGTACACCCCAGACACAGTGGATGCAAGGATCGCTAGGCTGCATCAGTGGATCTGAACATTCACACAGACATGTGTCATGCATCCATGGCATTCACAAGTCACAGACACGCAGGTCAGACACACAGACATGGAAACCACATATGTACATGGCATCATCACCCATCCCTCACCCCCACCCATGTCCAGGAACAGAGACTGGCATGCTCTCATGTGTCCATTCCGCATAGTGCTCCCCATGTAGCATTTAAACACATACACCAACCATGTGCTTCACACATTACTGGTCTCACATGCATGACCATGATGTCCCTGCACACACACATGCGTACCTGGCCTATGTCACACATACAGGCAAGTATCAGACAACCAGCACACTACAACATGCCCTGTCTCACACAGCAATGCCTGGCTACTTACTGCTCGACTCCAGACGGGTCTGCCTCTCAAGGACCTGGACGTGGAGCACTGGGGATATGCGTTCCAGGACCCTCATCTGATCTTCCGACAAGTGGCCCCGGCACCCCTTAGCATCCGCTGCCTTCAAGAGGCGCCGGGCCTTGTTGAGGGTCCTGGACCTGAAGACCTCCCAGCGCTTCTTGACATATCGGAAGTCGCGGACTGCCACCCCCTCCGCGTTGATGGCAGTCACGATGTCTGTCCAGATCCTGTCCCGTCCATCCTTGTCGGTGCATGATGATCCGAAGAGGGCATCATAATGCCCCAGGACATGCTCCACCAGGACACCAACTTCCTTCTGACCGAAGCTGGTGGCCCTCTGCCCCTCTGGCTGGGGGTCGCCAGTGGTCTCGGATGGTGTTTGCCCCGACATGGCCACCCCCGAGGCAGGCGTGGGTGGGCAACTGGGTCCTGGGGCTGGGCTGTGGAGCGATGGTATCCCAGTCGGGAGTCTTCTGTTCCAGCAGGGGTGGACACAGCAACTGAACCCCTGCAGATGGCTGATGTGCAGGCACCAAATGGCAGGGCATGGTGGCAGCAGGCAGGCAGGCAGGCAGGCAGGCAGCAGCAGATGGCTCGTGGGAGGCTGCTCAGGGCTCTGGGGGGCAGTAATTCAGCCTTTTGGCAGGAGCGTCGTCTTCGTGTCCTTACGCATGGCCAGCTTGATACAGAGTGATTTGGCACGTGAAAATTCTGCACATCAGCCTGTAATTCGAGGAAAGGCCCTTAGCGCGTAAGCGCATCTGCACGCATACGCAATTTCATTGGACAGAAGGCCCTTCAAGCGCAAGTGCCTCTGTGATGTGACGCGCGCAGGCGTGCATGGGCGTTTCCGCGCGCGTGAAAAACTACACGTCCGCGTATAATCCGAGGAAATGGCCCATGCGTGTAAGTGACGTGATGCACGCGGGCGTTTCCCTCAGCACGGGTTAAAGGTGAGCGGGGCCAGCAGTTCGCTGTACGTGCCTTTCGTGGAGACCGTCGTGTGTTGCTGCTTCCTGTTGTTTCGCGCGCCATCACAACTGCACAGCTATCAAGGTCGTATCTCTTCTTTTGGCAGGGGTATTGGCTACGCGTGTTTTTCTGCATCCCTCTAGTCAGACGGTGAGTCGCACATGCTATTTTTCCCACTGCGGGTGCCCCTGTGTATCGCACCTATTTTCGATGTCATAGTAGCCTGCGTGTCCCACGCGTATGCGTTATTCGTGTTACTGGGTGCTACCGCGTACTGCGGGTGGTTGATTCCACGCACATAGGCTGCAGGGTTGCGTGCACGGTTTTACTGCAGTTTTGGGGTGCCTGAGCGTTGCGTGACCCGTCACTACATCACCGGGGTCACATACAGCCTTGCAGGTGCATGGGGGCTGTTAACATCTTTATGTCATCTGCTGCCCCGAACAGCCGGGTGTTGGCAAGTGCAGGGGCAGATGCACCCAACAACACCCTGGTTGTGATCTGCCAACCAGGACCGTTGCGGTCAATGACCCTGTCACAGCTGATGTTGCTGCGCAGGGTCCATTAGAAGGAACCCAGCTGCCACTGACACAAGTCAGGCCTTTGGTCGTCCCTCCACCTGCCACTCCCTTGGCTCAATCCACCGAACCCACTGGCCATACTGGTCAGGGCGGCATTAGCCAGCCAGGGTCTGCGCCACAGTCCAAGAGGAGGAAGGTTGCACCTGTAGCACATGCTGGGACCCCACACACAGCCACGACCTCCTGCACGTCGAGGAAAAAGCCTTTCTGCAAGCAGGAACTTGACTTCCTCGTGGGCTACGTGAAGGGCCACAGCCGTGACATGCTAGTGGGTGCCAATAGTCAGACTACCAATGGAAGCATGTTGCGGAACATGTCAGTTCATTCGGTCCATGAGGTGCGCATGGCGCAAGAGTGCAAAAAGCGTTGGAATGACATCAAACGCAGCACTAAGGCTAAGCGTGCCTCTAATTACAACTTGACTCTGGTGACTGGCGGTGGGCCTGCACCAGAGGAGGAAGAGCTCACTCTGCATGAGGCACTCGTTGCGAAGTTCATACTACCTGAATTGGTCGAAGGAGTGGGAGAGATGCTGTACTTTGATGCCCAGTCCAGTGAGTGTTGATGCGTGTTTGTTGAGGACGCGTGTGTTTCACTTCTGGGATGTGTTGTGCATGATTGCCACTACATGTGACGTGTACATGGTTCTGATGTGTAAGCAATGCAATGCTTCCGTGATGCATGTCTGCTCTGCTGGATGGTGGACATGTGGAGCAGACGGGGACTGTCCGCATCACCACTATTGCAGCCTACTGACATGCTGGTTACAAGTATGCCCCTCCGGTCCATGTTCCAGCTCACTGGCCCTTCTGCATGTGGCGTGGGGTGACCTTCCTCTCAGCCCAGGCACAATGTCATTGCACGACTGACGTGCATGTCTCCTCTGCCTGCATGCGGGGACTCTTTGTAGGCATGCTCCCTTGCCCCTCCTCCGCCACTCTGCACCCCAGTTCCACCTTTGCACTGGTCTGCTTCAATCTTGCCAATGTGTACTTTCCTGTTCATGCGTCCTGTGTAGATGCTAACTTCCAGCGTACAATCTGCCAGACATATGCCGTGTGGTAGAGCCTTAGTACTTGATGCAGGGTATCTCACTTGTACTGTGCATAGGTCAGATGTCCCGCAGGGACATGAGTGCCCATTCATGCTCCATGTGCATTGCACGCATGCCCCTATGTGTCCTTGACTGGATGATCACTGTAATACAAGTCCTGGGTGACATACATTGCATGGCATCTCATCAGCCTTCCCATGTCAACTGTGGGTCAGTACTGCATTGCACACATGTTTAGGGTCTGACAATCTGTGTAGCTCACAGGCCTCAGCCTGTTTAATGGCCAATGACTCTGTCCAACTGTTGTTGTGTCTTCTTCACACGTGGTCGGCCTCCAGAGTTTTCATCATGTGTCCTGCTTACTGTCCCATCATCATTTGCAGTGTTGTCCCTTGAATCACATTGAGCTGTTGATGCCAGTCAACACTGCCTGTCAATACACAGGTGTATGGTCAGACTTTTGATACCATGCTAGGAATCCCTGCTTTTGTATTTGGGTGGAGGGGTGCTTGGCTTCTAGATATGGTACACATTGAATGCACAATGCAAGTGATGCCTGATTTTGACATTGCACTGCCTTCACATTTCCTGACACACACCATGGAGTCCTTGTACATGTAGGTTGTGAGTGGCGTACACATTTTCTGCACTGCATAGACCCACTTCCATGGAAACTGCCACCATTCAACAGGTCTGATCACAGAAGCAATTCAAAGTTGACCCAGCATGCATGCCAGGTTATATGTTGTATGTCACATGTCTGCCTGATGCGTTTGTTGTCGGTGTGTGTTGTTTGCTTCTGACATGTGCAGTGACCTTTTTTCTCTCTATTTTTCAGGTGATGACGCAATGGAGGCGGGGGATGGTGTTGTCATGCCAGACACAGGGTTGTTACCACTACATCAACCCGGCACAAGTGGGGGTCGTGGGGTGGTAGGCCACGAAAACCCCCAAGTGCTACAGTCCATCTTGTCTCTGGCTGCCTATGAGTCCAGCCTTGATGACGACTCTGACGTCCATGTTGAGTTGGATGAGCATCAAGTCCATGTGTCAGGGGTGAGTGATTCTGATGTGGACACTCCTCTGTCCGCGAAACCTGCACTGAGGGATCAGACAGTCTTGGTTCCTCTGCCCGTGGTGGATCGGGACGCAGGGTCACCCTCCACACCAGTCACTGAAGTGCCTGGGACATCACGTCGACAGGGGCATGTAGTCGTGCAGCCGCAGGCGGTGCCAACACAGCGTGGACCCCCGGTTCTTGGGTCCCGCAGGGGTCAAGCCCGGCAACGCAATCGCCGCGCGCAACCGCAGTATACTGAGTGGGAGCAAGACATGACTGCCAATTCAGAACGGCAGGGGGCAGCAATGGAGAACATCGCTGAGAGCATGGAGTGTGTGGCCCGATCTGTGCTCCCCCCTGCTAGGCAGGTGCTTCTCCAGCAGCAGGCGGCACGGTCCACGGCCCGCTCGCTCAGGCTGGGCATGGTGGCCTCAGACAGGGCACGCCAGGCTGAAATGTCGTCTCTGCGTCAAGCAATTGCTGCTCATACAGAGGCGCACATGGATGCCCTGAGGGAGGAGTATGCTTCCCTCAAATCCACTCTGGGTGTCCTTATGATGTCCCAGAGGCAACGGGCAGAGGAGAGGTTTGCACAACTTGAGCGTACCATCTCGGCTGAGCTACAGGCTTGCCGGGAGGTGCAGCGGTTGTCCAGCCAGGCCTTGCAGGAGGAACTGCGTGTTACACGTGCTACCTTGCAAGAGGAAGCACGTGTATCACGTGAGGTTCTGCATGCAGACCTACGTCACATCGCCACACAGAACCAGGCTCACCCGTCTGGCAGACTTGCTGCCGATGAGGGGCAAGCTGCGGCTAGGCGTGGCCAGGCTACTGTGCCACGTCCTCCTTTCCAGGATGAGCCAGACTCGGACGACCATCTACCTCCCACATAGGTCGGGCTGTGCAGGCGTTGAGCCCATGGAGGTTTTTTTTTGGCTCAGCATCATCGCATGTGGGTGTTGAGCAGCAACCTGTACCTCCCCCCTCCTGGGTGCCTCCCCTCCCCCCGGGTCATATGTGGCCATTTTTGATTTTTCTTTTAGTTTAGTTAGTTAAGTTTATGTTTGATAGTTAGTTTAATTAGGTAATGTAGGTTTTTCATAGTTAGTGTAATTAGTTAATATAGTTTAAATTGCTTGTCTATTGTGCTTTCATGTGACGTGCGGTGCTTTGTGGCTTTTGAAGGCATCTACTGTCTGTTCCATCTGGGCCCTTCAGGCTTGTCTTGTGTATGTGTTTGCTGCTTGGGGTCCTTGACTCACATATGCCACTCCTGCCTCCCTTATCCATCGGCTCGCAAGGATGGTTCGGTATGACAGCCTATTACACAAGGGCTTTGGACTGTCATATCTGTGGCATGTCTGGTGCTGTGTGACTTGTGTTGACACCTCTAGTGGGGATGATTGCGTTGTTATTGTCCACTGTTCAGCTTTTGCTAGATGGGGTGTTTCATGATTAATGTGTACATTCATTGCTATGCATTGTGTAGTATGTTTCTTATATTTACTGTACACGTGCTTGTTGCAATTCATGCCGTAGATAGTGTGTTCCACACTTTGGATGTGAAAGATGGACTGATGGTGTGATTTCTGATGCAAGTCTCTGACATGGTCCAGTAATGGGATGCCTGAAGAGACACACACAGATGACTTTAAAGCATTAATCATGTGTTTCATGCCCTTTCTGCAGGGGGATGAGCCTCCAGACCACCTTTGCCAGCAGACATGGCCCATTGGACATCTGAATTCTGGACACATTTGTTGGTGCCCACATGCACATGTGTGCACAAGCAGAGGCACAGGGATTGCAGACTTACATCCTAGAACTGCTGACGTGTTCCAAGGAACTCGAGGCAAGGTGAGCAGCACAGGGGGGCCACAACACAGCAAAGCTTGCACCAGGCGAGTTGCACATGCAGGCTTAGTAACAGCACTGAGGGTGTGCCTGGACTAATATTGGTGTTGAAGCACACAATGCAGCTTAGATGTGTTGGTGGACTGATGGCTGTTGATTGTAAGGTTGTCTGGGACACCTGCAGGGGCAGTGGCACATACCCTCAGGTACAACAAGGTCCATCGAGGCACTTGTATCAACCATGTAGCCTTCCGAGACATGGAAAGGGGCAGCTCACAGGGACATACAGCAAGGGACATACTCGGGTGCAGTGCATTTCATTTCCATGTACATTTTCATACATGCACTGCCTACTTTGTTTCGGTCATGGTGGAACACAACTTGTTCTGAAGTCATGCCTTGCTATATGGGTCTGTCTGCTTACCCAGGGAACATTGCATGTTTTGTGAATTGTGACACATTGGTGTTCCATTTGCCACGCACCCACCGGCGGCTGACTTAATGCATTGACTGTGTATGACCCATCACAGGGGTAATGTTACATATGGGTACGAAGCATCTACACCAGATTGTCTGTTTGTAGAGTAGTTTGTTGCTATGGGGCATATTTGGTGGTGTGTTTTTGTGTTATGGGCACGGACAGATTATTAACTGTGGCTCTCTTTGCAGCATTGCAGTGCTCCTGTAACCGGACCTGAGAGTGCACAGGCAGGAGGCCAGCACTCAAAACCAGAGCTAAGTGTCTTGTTGTTTTTCTTTCAAACTGCTCTGCATAGGCTTGCTGGGGGGTGCACTAATGCATGGATGAATGTGTAATTCGATTTGGTATGTTTGTTTTCCCCTAATCACCCGGAGTCCTATCCAATTTTAAAACCTGTACCCTCTACCCGGTGTTCCTGCTTCCCGTACCTATCCAAGCAACGTTCCCTAACCCTCTTTCCCCGCTGGGGTTGCGGATGCCTGTATAAGCCCCAAACTTGCAGGCGCCAAAACCCTAGAGGGGGTGGTTGGTTCGTGCCATTCCTAAGCCTGGACTACAGAAGGCCATGACAATGATGTCCAAGTTTGTTCGGATTGTGTATTTGTTCATGCAGGTAGTACATTTTCGTGCTTTCCCTACTTTCATGTGTCATTCCTCCTCCCCTCTCCTGCCACTCATTCCAGTTATCCAGTGTGCCAACACCTGCCCCGACTGCATATCCCTGACCCTCCTTCCCCACCAGGGTCTCAGAGGCCTGTGTGAGTTTGACCTTGCAGGCACCCGTGCCACGGTGGGGGTGGTTGTTTCGTGCCACTCCTGCCCCTGTACACGGGACCTGTGATAGTACACATCCATTCATGGTGCATCATTCTATGTTATGTACCACACATGGTTCACATCCTGTTGTGACATTGTTTAACTGTGCTACCTTGGTTGTTACATCATTGTGATAGTACTTGGCCTTTGTGAGGTACTGCTACGTCAAGTCATCTACTGGAGGGTGTTCTGGTTCGTTTTTCTGGCTTGGATTTTGTGATTTTGCAAATGAGGGTGGACTCTGAGGTTGCAGGCACCTTTTTACACACAAGGTGGGAGATGGTGACGAAGGGGAAGGGTGATCCTGTGGCCAGGTGAAATTGAGGGTTGAAGACTCCATGACCCAGGTGCAGTTGTTCAGTGGGTCATGGTCATTTGTGAGGGAGGGGGGTTGTTGTTGATAGTTGCCTTGTCCTGCAGTGTGATGGGAACCCTGTGTAATGGTGGTATCCTATGTACATGTTGTGTTCTGCTGATCAATGCCTGTTCATGTGTTTTGTTTACCTTTCAGGTGTGAGGGGATAGTTGTGGTTTGACATGCTGGGGTGTACACATGGTGAATGTTCACATGTGATGTGTAGAGGACACTGATGGTCACTTACTTGCACATGCATATGTTGAGTGCAAGTCCTTACTGACTCACACACTTGCACTATGATGCACTACATGTACAACCACCCTTGGATATCCACGTGTACACTCTGTTTGCCTTCTGGTGCCCACTGTGTCCCTGCAGCACATGTTCTGTGACCAATTATGGATACTGTACATGCCTAATTTGCTTTTTGATGTGGTTTGTCGCTTAGATGTGATGCTCAGGGTGTGCATCGCACACAATGGCTGTTCACTGTGCTGTGCGCTGAGCAGTGTGTTGCAGGAGTTGGACACAGCACACAGAAGCTGCAGTGTTGATTTTGCAATGCACAATGTGCATGTAGACAGGCTTTCATTGTTATGTTACATCTACAACTTTTGTAATGCATTTGTACTCACCTAGGAGCCAGGTGTTGCCATGCTTCCAGGGCCCGGCTCAGGGCGGACATTCTGTATATGAAACTGTCATGGGTGTAGCCAGGGTAGTTTGCATAGACAGAGGTGATGATTCCCTTTGCATCGCATTCCACCTGTACATTGATGGAAAGCCAGTGCTTGCGGTTTCGGTAGATGTGCTCAGTGGCCCTAGGTGGACGTAGGGCCACATGGGTGCAATCTATGGCACCAAGCACTTTGGGGAAGTGTGCCACCCTGAAAAAATCCAGGACAACGGCCTGCCTTTCTGCGGGTGTTCTGGGCATGTATATGTGCCTGCGGACCGAGGGGCGCGCTGTCATGATTGCCAGTACCTGGTGTAGGCAGCGTGACTGCGTGGCCTGTGAGACCCCCCCCCACTATGGCAGTAGTCCGCTGAAATGACCCAGTGGCCAAGAAATGCAGGACATTGAGCACCTTCTCCAAGGGGCTCATTGCTTGGGAGCAAAGGGTGGGGGATGTAAGGTCATCTTCCCACTCCCTGACCAGGTCTAGGATGATATGGGGTGGAAACCTATACCTGCTGTAGACCTGGTCGTCAGGCATCCCAAAAAGGCTTGTCCGTGGTGCGAAAATGCGTGCCCTGGCAATTCTCCTCCTCCTGCGGTGTCCCACGATCAGTGCTGCGACAAATGGGGCATTAATCGTAGCTGTATATACGTGTTTGTTGTTTGCGCACACTTTTATACTGTGCGCGGGGACGCTTCCACTTGCCTTCATGTGGCGGACGCGTTGACGCCTGTGTGCGTCTTTTGCCGTGCGCGGGTTTCCCATATTTCAATCCATTAATACGGGTTATTCACGTGCGTGTGGGCGTTCCGTGTAGTTCCCTGCAGTACTTCCCAAGTTACGCCTTCTTTTTCACGCGTTATTCCCCATTCCGCGTGTTACGCCCACTGTTCCGCCCACTTTGGTTGTGTGCGCCGCGCTATGTGCGCTTTTGCTGTGCGCGTAGCGCATGTCGTGTGTGCCCGCGTGCGCCATGGCAGGATTTTGCGCACGGACAGGGGGAAACACGCGCAGCGTCTTCCTTGAATCGCACGCGTGCCCTGGGTTTCTCACGCTTGCGCCACCTTGCGCCTGCTTGCGCTGGGATTTTCGGCGCACGTTTGCTCCATGAATCGACCCCCGAGCGTTTTTACTTGTTCAAGTTTTTAGATGTTACCGTCCTCAATGGTATAGCTAGAGCATATGAGATCTAGTTTGGCTCTGACCTGGGCTGAAACAAAGATGAATAACTGTGTCTTTGAGCTGTTAAGGCACATCCAATGAGTCGACATCCATTGTTTGATGAACTTGTAAATATGCATGAGGTTAGTAGCATCTGTTTCGTAGACTTCATGAAATTCAAGTAGCAATTGTGTGTCATCAGCGTAATTGGTAAACTGTACACCCATCTCAGTTAGACGGTTGCAGAGTGGCTTTATATAGATGTTGAACAATGCTGGTGACATACATGCACCCTGGGGTACTACACATGATGTGGGGGCAGAATCTGAGGTGTCATCTCATCCATGAACCGTGGGCCCCTGGTTGCTTTAAAAAGAACAAATCCAGAACACAGTGCTTTGTGAAGAATTACCCACAAAGGTAAGAGTGTTTAGGAGGCACTCATGGTCTAGGAGGTCAAAGGCTGCCGGTAGATCCAGTAATACCAGCAGCCCAGTTTTGCCATTATCCAGAATACCAAACGTGTGCATCTGTAGGACTAGCAGAACACTCTCAGTACTATGGCATGAGTGAAAGCCTGATTGTCCTATGTGAAGCTTAGATGTGGAGTCTAGATGTTCTTGAAATATGTTCTTGAAATTGAGCTGTTGCTATTTTGTCTCTTATTGTTTTAGCAAAAAGTAGGTGTTGGTGACAGGCCTGAGGTGTGTTGCTTATTCATGATTTAATCATGCTTTTTTAAAAATGAGGTGACTGTGAGGTGACTGTGACCACTTTTATGGAGTCCAGGACGCAGTCATGGTTAAAGGATGCATTTACAAACCTCACAAGATAAGTTGAAAAGATGCTCTTTATTTCTACGGCCGGTCAAAACAGGGGGTTGGATACATTTCACTCAAGGCTCTTTCCATTTCAGCCAACATAATGGACCTAGATCTGAAAGTCAGGGAGTTTGAGTTTTACTTAGAATCTTGAGGGTGATATTGTGAATCAACAAAAGAGAAACGCTCGCTAGTGTGAGAATCAGCCGCCAGATGTGTTTTCATTTTATCACGGGCAGTGATAATTTTGTCAAAAAATGCTTGTTGATTCCTGGCTATAAGTTAGTTAGTTAGACTGAAAAGCTGTATTTGTGCTTAAGGTTTTTCCAACATTTTTAATATCTCGAAAAGATGTTTAGTGTTGTTCCCGGTCATATACATGTGTTCATTAAAACAGTTTCTCTAAGCTTCTTAGTTGTAACATACAGTTTTGAGTGTCCTGAGTTGGTTTTCTGCTGGTTGCATTCCACCTACCTCTCTTTCTTTTTAAGAGTACAGAGATTTGATGTGATTCAAGCGGTGTGTTGAGTACCATCCCTTAATCCTTTTTTTCTGTATGGGGGCAATACCATCTAGCATGTGTGTCATGTGAATTCTATACACAGCTGCCAAAGTGCATGGAGAATCAGAGTCCGAGGTGGACTCCAGAAGCTTGTATATACATTCCTGGAGGGCCAAGGTGTGAATTATCTTGTACCTCTGACTGATAACACTTTTGGGAATGTTAGCTTGCTTTAGTGGGTTGTCCTGGAGCAGCATGTGGAACTCAACAAAGGAGTGGTCAGACCGAATACATGGTCTAGTAGTGATTATGTCAATGTTAAGGTTTTGCGATACAAACCAATCTAAGATCTTCCCTTTGTTATACATTGACACAATCTAAGATGTTCCCTTTGTTATACATGGGTTCACTATTGCAAACTTGAAACTCAATGGGGGTCATTACGAGTATGGAGGTAGCCATGGTGCTATTAGCGCCACGGCTACCCCCATACCGCATACTGGGTCCGGGTTCCCTGAATGGGGAAATACCGGGCCATTCCAACCTTGGAGGACCCACTATTTCCCCATTCAGGGAATCCATCCCCATTCCCATTCGAGCCCCCATAGGGCTCAATGGGAATGGGGAGGGAGCTAACAACAGGCCCATTAATAACGGGCCCGTTATTAGCTCACTGGTCCTTTAGCGGCTCCCACTAAGGGAGCCTGGTAAAACTAGCAGCCCTTAGCGGGACCCGCTAAAGGACCTCGTAATGCGGCAGTAAGGGGTTATCGGCACCGGCACCCTTACCGGTGCCGTTAACCCCTTACAGCCAACCTCGGAATGAGGCCTAATGTTGTTAAGATTTTGTTCCAGGTTTATGGCATCCTTATCAACGGCGTTGCCACGCCAGCAATTTAGATCTCCCAAAAGAAGGGTTGCGCAATTGGTTCCATTTAAAGGCCCTAGCATTTGTGCAATATCGTTATTGAAATTAGGCATTTCCTCTGGGGTTCGATAAAGAAGGATGATATTAATGCAGCTATTGAAAGTAGGGTTTAATTTAAGGTGACGATTGTCACAGTCATTGCAAACGATTGGGGCTACACAAAGATGATATCCTTTCCTTGCCAGGATAGCAACACCTCCCTGTTACCATGTTTTCAGTTCTGGAAGAAGTCGTATCCCTCAGGTGTTGCCAGGTTAATTTTAGCCCCACCACAATCTTTGTGCCAGGTCTCTGACAGGCATAGTAAGGCAATGTTGTATTCCTGTGTGTGATTGTAAACATCTATAGCGTGTTTGTTCAAAGACCTAGTGTTCAGAAGCACGTCTATAATAGTCCTGATGTTTGCACTGTCATGATGAGGAAAGTTGGCGATACAATTATCTCGATTTGCCCTAGGTACAGTATGAACAGAATTTTCTGTATTAGTTATTTCAGACTGACTTCGTGGTCTCTAGGGCAAAATATTCACTGCACGATTCACCGGTTTGTTCAACTGTTGGGTCGAGTTGACCGCTCTCCGAGATTAGTTTAGTAAATGTTCTTTTCATGTCATCAGTCAATGAGGATGTATTAGATAAGGATGACAACAAAAGCTCTAAAAGGTTGTCGGCTAGCTCACTGCATGGTGCAGAGCGAGAAACTACCTTAGGTAGCAGGTCTGGAAGAGCATTCATAGAGAGTTCATTTGACAAGAGAAGTCGGCTGTTCGGCACCAGCAATAGCGTCTAGTATGCTGTGTCACCCAGCTGTACCTCCGACAAAACAGGAGGCTTATCTTAAGTGAACAAATCCTAATTCAACTTATCAGAAAAAATGTGTGTACGATGGCCATCCGGGTGGATCCCTCTGCTGCCAAATGCAGACTGAGTCCTGTGTGGTGCCCGTAGTAATAAACAGCAGAATAATAGAGGACCCCAGCCTCCATCTCCCATGACCACACCCTGCTGGCAGCCCACACCAGGTGGTACACCCCCACCCCAGCCCCCCTTACCCGTGACCACACCCTGCAGGCAGCCCACCCCCCATCACCCGTGACCCCACCCTGCAGGCAGCCCCCTCCACATGGGATGCCCCAGCCCCCATCACACATGACCCCCCCCTGCAGGCAGCCCCCTCCAGACAGGACATCCCCACCCCCATCACCCGTGACCAAACCCTGCAGGCAGCCCCCTCCAGATGGGACACCCCTAGACCCATCACCCATGAAAACACCCTGCAGTCAGCCCCCACCAGATGGGACACCCCACCCCATCACCCGTGACCCCACCCTGCAGGCAGCCCCCTCCAGACCAGACACCCCAGCCCCAATCATTTGTGACCTCACCCTGCAGGCAGCCCCCTCCAGATGGTCCATCACATGCATGCTGTACCCTGACATAGTGATACATCATCAGTCCATCGATTGTGTGTAGTGCACCTTGACTGCCGTGTTGTGACACCACCCAGAATATCCACCGGCACATGTATCCTGAAAACCATAATTAATGCATTTACCTGGGCCACATTCCTGAGTGTTGCAGATGCTCAAACACAATGGCTGTCCGCAACCATCTCCCAACATACACATGTAACAAATTAATGTTATAGTGAGGCCCTGCTGGCCATGTAATAATGTCATGTCATCAATCCTCAGGGACAAATAGTCCTACAATAACAATTAAAACCACCCTCAATGTGTGCCACATTAACAAACACTGGCCAGGTGTGTCAGAGCCTGACCCTCATTGAGCTGCTATTTCTAAAAGAGATTTCCTAATAAATGCATCACTGGTTCACCCATGTGTGAAGGACATGGCAATCAGAAAATGCACCACGCACAGAGACAGCTGCATTGGGCAGCCAATGTGTAAGTACAAAGAAATACCAATATTGTATGCCAGTGCAAGAGGTCGACCAACACCAGAGATAATGATAAGTGAACAAACAAATGCTGGTGAAGGGGAAAGCACTGCATGTGTGTTACACAGCATCAAGCAAATCATGTGGCAATATCCTGAACATGTAACACTCCCACAGTCACCCCACCCACCTCTCTCACAAACACAGTGAGGGTTAGTACACAGTGATGCTGTACATGTGAAAGGAAATGCCATTAGACCATGCACACCCAAACTCCCACTCCGCACACCACAACTGGCCAGCCATATGTGTATACTCATGCCACAAATAAACCCTGAACAAGACACATGCATGTAAGGAACCACACACTTGACTAGTAATGGTCATTATCTGGGCTACTAAATGGACTAACAAACCGGCACACTGCAAAAAGAACTGTGACAAACAATGACCGTGAGAGAAAAAAATAAATATATTTAACAGTTTTATTACTTACATACAGACTGTAAATCAAAATTTCAAAAATGTCCATGTAAAAATTATAAATATAAAGATGTTCATGTGTATAAAAATATTTACTATACAATAAAATAATAAATACCAATAATGCATGGTGAACAGGATCAATAAAAAACACACTAAAAAACTATATACAAAATAAACAAGGAGGATAGTCCAGTGTCCACTCCAAATAAAAACATAAATAAAAAGAAGCCTACACATAAATAGCTACGTTAAAAAAAAATGGAGTAAAAATCCAAGCTCCAATTAATAAAAAAATCAACTGAAACCTACATCTAAAAAACTATGCTCACAGGCAGAGGCTAATACTCCTCCTCACCAATCTCACTCAATGTCTGGGCCAGGGCATCATCGAGCACTGCATCCACTTCCCCCAGGCGGGCCTCCATGCTCTCCTCGAGGGAGGCAGCCCACCTCCTTGCCCAACGCCTCCTGAGCCTGATGCCTCTCTGCCCCGATTTGCTGCCCATATCGCACAAACACGAAAGACATCCTCGATCTGAGGTCCACATTTGCATACTGCCTGACGCCGGATACCTGCTCTCTTAGGATGGTATGCCCTGAGTACATAAGCTTCCTCCTCAAAGCCTGGTGCTGCCATAGCGCCTGGTTCCTGCTTCGTATGGACACCCTTTAGCCTGATGACACTATCCGGGGTTTTCTGGCCCGTGCACTGCTCCTGGTTGCCTGCTCTCACACCATTGCCATTGCTACTGTCATTGCCTGGATCGGCATGGTGACCACCTCAGCTGATCCACTGTCGACTGTCAACTCATGCAGGGATTTTTTTCCCACCAGACAGGCCAACATGGGTGGGACTGGTGCACAGGGGGCACTGGTGGAATCTGGGCCCGAAGGCGCTTGGTGGACAGCTGGAGTACAGAGGAGCAAGACAAGGAGGGGGTTGCAACAGTGTTCAGCCCACGCAGCTCACTCGAGACCAGGAATGCTGCTAGCCAGTTGACTAGACGCCAGACGTCATTGTGATGATGTGCAAGCACTCAACAGGAAGCCCACACCTCATCACGTATGTCGCTGGTACGCCTACCAATACCGACCAGCTGAGGTACCACTTTGTCTCGAATGGCAACATCCGCCGGCATTGGGGTGTCGGTTTGGGTGGAAGCATTCAATACCTGGTGCTGGGTCCGGGAAGCGACATACCGGCAGGTGCATACTGCTGCAGGTGCTGACACAGGGACAGGATTTAGCAGAGGCACCTCCATGGTGACCTGCACAGCCACATGCCCCTGAGTCAGGACTGCAGCAGTCACACCCACCTCACCACCCCCGCCTGACTGCATGGACTGGGTTACAATGGCCCCATCCTCCTCCTTCTTACTCGCCATCCTGGATGCCTCCCAAGTGTATTCCGCAGTGGAAGGTCCCTGTGTCTGCTCACCTGTGCCCTCCACTGCCGAGGAGTCCATGTCCACCTTTGCCCTCTTGGACTTTCCCACAGAAGCTGTGGTCGATCGTCCAGACGCGGCACCAGCCACCTTGCTCCCCGATGATGTTGTGTCCAGGGAGTGTGGCTGGGCCTTGCAACTATGCCTGGTAGGAGCATCTCTTCTGCCTGAGTTAAGAGCACTGTATCCGCCCTCATCTTCCAAAGAAACTGCAGATAAGGAGACATAGCACACAAACCTCAGGCTATTGCACCAATGTGTGCTTCACATCAAAATACATTTGCATTAAGTACCCTGATAAAGGGTGCAACCATCATCACCCTCCACAACACACAGGTACATGCAATGTACCTTCATACACATACATGTATGTCCTTCACAACAGACAATCACGTCCATGGACATGGCACTGTCACAACCTATCAATTGTGCATGCTACACACACATACATCATGGGCTCATACACATGTCATGCACACACATCACCTGACAGTCCTCAAGCAGTGCACTGAGCAATCACATAAGAGTCCCCTAAACAACAATCACACAACATAACTAGGTAGCACATCGAAAAACACCAGTTACCTCCTTCCAGGAGTGATGGCCAGTCATAGAGTCACATCTTAGACAGATACACGTGAACACCATGCATGCACATGAAGTTGACAACACCATTTTATCTGTCACACCTCTCACATGGACACGTCTCAGACACATGTAACAAACCATGTTCACGTTGTGAAATGCTGCAGTACAACACACAATGCTAACGCTTTAGAAGTCAATGATACTATTACCAGCCAAGACCTAGATTTGTTAGCCATAACTGAAACTTGGTTGCATTCCGCTTCTGGCCCTACTATCAGCCTAGCTGTACCGCCAGGTTACTCTATCTTAAGACAGGACAGAATTGCTAAAACTGGAGGTGGGGTTGCACTAATTTTCAAAGACTCCCTAGCACTAGGACAGACTCCCACTACCGGGGAAGACACTACTGACATCCTCTCAGCCAAACTCACCCTCTCCCCTAAAGATACAGTTAACATTCATGTCATATATAGACCCCCAGGCCCTGTCAATAACTTCACAGGCATAGTCAACCATCTCCTTGGTAAAAACATCAAACAAACTTCCAGAACTCTGCTTCTAGGAGACCTAAACCTTGGATACAATGATAAACTTGACAAAGCAGCTACCACTCTCGCCAGAAATCTCACAGATCTAGGATTCTGATAGTTAGTTACTGCCCCTACCCATAATAAAGGCTGTATCTTAGATTGGGCGGCAGATCACAACTGTGGCTCCACCCTCAACTCCAACACATCCCTCCCATGGTCTGATCACAACTGCCTTCAATTCTGCATCCCCATATCCGTATACTCCAAAACACTTATATCCGTACTGGCCAAGTTAGCCAGAAGTGCCAAAAAACTTACAGCAGACAATATACGTCCCCTTCTCAACAACCCATGCCTAGCACCTCCTTTCTCCTCTGACCCCAACATTCTAGCAGATATCTTTAAAGACACTCTCACCCATGCCATCAACTCTGCAGCTCCTCTTGAAAACAAAAAAGAAAAAAAATCGTTTCATTCCAACTCATGGTTCACTGAGGACCTATTAAAGCTACGCCAATGTAAGCGCCTAGCCCTCAAAACATGGCAGGCCAATCCCTGTGATGCCACCAAAGTAGACTTTCTTTGCATTTCTAAAAAATGCAAAAGTGCCATATTTAAGGCCAAGTCAGAAACCTACAATAAACGTATCCTGGAAGCTAACTCCCACTCAAAAGAGCTTTTCACCATCTGTAAAGAGCTCACCGTCCCCCCAATCTGTGCAGATGAGATTGTTAAGGATGAAGCCTGGTGTAATAGCATCCAAACAGCGATGTTAAATAAAATAGACCTTCTTCAAAACAAAATAGCAGAACACTTTAAGGCTCTGCACCCCCAACAGACCCACTCCGCCAATACCGCTAAAGGTAAGAACACCCCCCAATTCAATTTTTCTCCAATCACCGAAGCAGATGCTCTCCACATCCTCATACAGCTCAAACCATCTCAAGGCAAAGGCGATATATGCCCCCCCAACATCATTAAAGAGTGTGCGGCACCCCTCACACCGATCATCACAGCTTTCATCAATGCCTCATTCAAGACGGGCTTAGTCCCTGACAGCATTAAAGAGGCATGGGTGCGTCCGCTCTTAAAGAAACCAACCCTGGATCCTACCCAACCTAACAACTACCGGCCCATTACTACGGTCCCATTTCTTTTGAAAATCCTAGATAAAGCAGCACACATGCAGATACAGTCCTACCTGGAAAACAACTCTATCCTAGGTAAAAGGCAGTCTGGATTCCGCAAAGGTCATGGCACTGAAACCGCTCTACTAGATCTGAAGAACCAAATTACCCTAATTCTAGACAAATGCAAGCCGGCCCTTCTGCTCCTCCTAGACCTCTCGGCGCCATTTGATTTAGTCGATCATGCCACCCTTACGAACCATCTCACTCAGGCCGCACATTTCTCCAAACAAGCCACAAACTGGATCACCTCCTTCCTCGAAGGAAGAGTAATGAAAGTGTTCTCTAATATAGCTAATGCAGAGCCTACGACCATCAGGTATGGAGTCCCTCAGGACTCATGTACGGCTCCTACCTTTTATAATCTGTTTACCAAGCCACTCTTTGACAAACTGGACGCTCTTGGGATCGCATACACCAACTACGCGGACGATACCCAAGTACTCCTCCCGCTCACAGGACTATACCATCAGGATGCAGCCACCCTCCAGAACATATACGCAAGCATGGATGGCCACTAACGGCCTATGTCTCAACGGAGACAAGACTGAAATTCTCATCCTGGGGCAAAAATCCACTCTCACTAACCTCGACCCACTTTACACCAATTTCTGCATAGACAATTGTGTCATCCCAGTTCTACCTCCTGTAAAAACACTAGGAGTCCACATCGACGCCTCTCTTTCTATGGACAAACAAGTGAACTACATTTTTTCAGCCTCCACCTTGAGCCCTAAGCTCATTAATGCCATCAAACCTTTCCTAACCAAAGATAATTGCCTTTCTATTGCCAGAGCCACCATTGGAGCCAAACTAGATTACTGTAATGCGCTACTGGCTGGCACCTCCAACTCCAATCTCAATAAACTCCAAACCACACAGAATAATGCTCTAAGAGAAGCCCTCAATATACCTAAAAGGGACCACATTGCGCAAGCCAGAAAGGCAGCACACTGGCTTCCTGTCAAAGAGCGCATTACATTCAAAATACTTACCACTGCACACAAATGTATCAACCTGTCCGCACCATCATACCTGTCTGATACGCTAACCAATTCTCTCTCCACCAGACCAACTAGGCAATGCCACTCCAACCAACGGAAGGTCCCACGCATCAATCGAGCTAGAGCAGGTGGAATAAGTTTCCTCTACATTGCCCCTGAGCTATGGAACGCACTACCTAGCACACCTAGAGCAGAAACCTCTCTCTCTGCCTTCTGAAAAAAGCTGAAAACCACCTTGTTTAACTAACTCCCTCTCCTCATGTTGTTTACTCTCTCCTCCTCCTCTCCTCTCTCCTCCTCCTCTCCTGTAGCTACTTCTCTTCTCTTGATTGCAACTAAGAAAGTATTTCAATGTATGTACAACTAGTCCTCTTCATATCTTCTGTTTCTTCTCTTGCAACTAAGTAATGACTTCAATGTATGTAAAACAAGTCATTTTCATTTCTGTAACAAGCGCCACGATGCCCATTGGGCTGCCTGTGCGCTAAACAAATGCGAATAAATAAATAATGTAAGACCATTGTAATCACACATGGTTCACTGAACACATGTAGAGCACTGTCTGGGACATGCATACAGACATCCATACAAGAGGCATACTTGCTGTAAACCCCAGGTGCACACTCACACCATACACGATCATGCACATGCACTGTGGAGACCAGCAACACATGGGCACTAACCTGACGACTCCAGACGTTGCTGCAAATTGGTGACCTGGGTGTTGTATGGGAGGAAAGGTCTTCATACCCCCCTCCATTCTCGCCAAGCATTCAGACTATGTTAAAGGGACGTTATGGTTCAAAGTAAAACCGAAAAACCCCTGAAATTCGGCAGTTATGGTAAGATAAGCAACCATAACTCGCGCCACTGTGCACTGCTAACACTAACACCCAGGACATCAAAGATGACATCACAAATGTCATTGATGACATCACTGATGACATCACATGGCTGGCTCTCCCTTTTTTTCCTTTCCTTTACTGACATATCTAAGCCACATAGTTTTCTTCAGTAACAGTCAGGAAGTAAAAATTGAAAAGGTACTATATTTGTAGACTTAGGGTCAAGTCATATCATATGGAACATATATATAGCGGAAGACACAGGCTTGAAAGAGAGCAATCCTTTCTGTGCATGAAGATAATCATTAGAGTTATCAGCACTTTCTCATAGTTTTATTTTTATTACTATACCTTCCCTGTATATGTTCATATTTGTATACATTGTACTCACACTCCTTTCCTTAGGGTTCACTGACATCATTTGATACACATACATACAGTAAGTAGCAGCTTTGAAACAGAGCAGCCATTTCTCTGCATAAAGATAATCAGTTAGGTTATGAACTCTTTCTGCTACTACTTCTGCTTTTTAACTTAATTCTCTGTCCCTGTATATACTCATATTTGTATGTGTTGTTGTCTCTTTGTGTGTTGTCTGTATTAAGTGTTATTATGTATTAAGTGGGTTTTATTAGCTACTTATTACATGTTTCACAGTACGCAAAACTCTACTAAGAAAGCAGTTATCATTTCACTATTCTACATGGCAAGATTATGAATATCGCACCTTCATGTATACTGCACACACTGCCTAAGTTTCTGCATGAGTCGCTTAGTATATTGGATAGAACTTCATAATAGAATGCTATTTATATCAATGCATTGCTTAATGCACTAATTAGCTCATGATATTTATTCAAATGATCCTTCACACTTTTTGGTCAACATTATAAGAATCCCTCCTACAGACTTTTCATGAAAAGTAAATGCACATGTGATGTCATCAGTGATGTCATCAATGACATTTGTGATGTCATCTTTGATGTCCTGGGTGTTAGTGTTATCAGTGCACGGTGGCGCGAGTTATGGTTGCTTATCTTACCATAACTGCCGAATTTCAGGGGTTTTTCGGTTTTACTTTGAACCATAACGTCCCTTTTAACAACGTTTTTTCACTGAATTTCATAGGTTTTTAGTAGCGCAACTTAACCATAACGTCCCTTTAACAAAGTTTTTTTACTGAATTTCATAGTTTTTTAGTAGCACAACTTAACAATAATAACTTTGACTTTATGTACATGTAATATGGAACATATTGAACCCTTTCTACTGAATTTGACGTTCCGCGGACATTTTCGGACAACAGTACCAGCACCTAAAAACTCTGGGAGGGGTATGTGTAATTGTCATATCATAACATAGGAACATTTAACAAATTCACAAAGCAGCACACATACAAAGTATATGTAGTAATACTTAAGAAATGTAACCCATATATGTAACACACTAACCATTCATTTAAATACAATATGTTCTAAAATGGAATATACCAAAAGAAGATAAAGTAGCTTCCAACATAATTACCTCACAGACCCTCCACAACTAACAGCAAGACCAGACGTATAGACTATTGATTACATATCTTACCAGAAATAGTAAGTGCACTTCATTTTACTCATATATTTATAAACTTTCTATATTAGAAAAAAAAAAACATATTACTTCTTTGTTTTCTCACAGAAATGTGTAGTACTCTGGACTGGCTAGAGGACCATCTCCCACGAGATAAAATGTTAGAAGATAGTCCACCTAATGGTACACACATTACTATATAAACCAATTAATAAATATTATTTTGTATACATTCAACATATACATTTTTTTTGTTTTAAAGACCCTACAAAAATTGCAACTTCCAAAGAAAAAGAAGCAGTGGATAACACTCTTGAACACATTATCCACAAAATGGACCAACTTATGGCAAATTTTATGGATTTAAAGAACTTTGTGGAAGATCACCTAAAACCACCAACAACATACCATTGTCCCACCTGATGAGATTTCCATCCCTTCTTCACCTGATCCCACTTATATTGAAAACCCTAATTCTCCTGTTTTTGTTTCCGTTTATGCCCCACCTTCTCAGTCATAAATTGTTTATATATGTTAATATTAAAATGTTATATAAAGTTACTTTTTTATATTGTGTTGTAATTACTTTCAGTTCTTTGTGGTAAAACCAATTTAGGTGTTCACGGACAGCGCGGTTGTTCGGAAATGTTCGTAAATAAACAAAAATGGAGATGTCCTTAAGAACACTATGCCTGTTCATAGTGTTAGCTAACAAGTTGAAACTGTTCTAAGAACACTTGTAGTGTCCTGAATTGTTCCTAAATTAACGAAAATGGAGGTGTTCTTGAGACGCTATGTCTGTCCGTATTGTGCACAAGTAAATTAAACTGTGCTAAGAACAAACGGCTGTCCGTAACTGTTCGTTTTACGTGTGACACACTTTTAATTAGTTCAGGACCTGAACACTGTCCGTAGAACATCAACACGCATACGCAAAAAAATGTCCGTACATTGGGTGTCCTGCGGACAGCTGCTACCTTAGCGAACATGCTCATGAAACAATCATGTGAATGCGGACACTGTTCATTTCCCCGAACACTTTAAAAGTACATTTCCAAGTAATCCACAATATTTCTCATTAAAAACTCAACATACCACAAATCCCATATACTAATCCTAAATTTCCACATAGTTTTTGCGACTTTTTGAACCTTTTTTGGTGTTCGATCTACCTTGCGGACGGCGCACATGTCCGCGAACTGCGCACAAGCACCCCTTTAAAAGACCACGCCCTAGAGCTCATTCTCATTGTGTTTCTGGCTATTCTACAGAGCACAGAGATTTTTGCTGCAACCTGCAGATTTCCATCTTCAACCTGATGGCTTCTGTGGCTCCAATGCTGCCACCTGGTGCTGTATCTGCCTCAGCACCACCCCCACCCTTTCCACCAACACCACCTTCCCAAGGGCCTGAAGAGGGGAGCAGGAGTGAGGATACAGAGGAGGAAGAAGAGGATGACGAGAATGAGGTAGAGGAAAACCCTGCTACCCGCCCTCGGCGTGATTCTTGGGTGTGGCGGTTGTTTACCGTTCATGGGAATGGTCCTAAGGCTCGTGCGAACCGTGTCACCTGCAATGAGTGCAAAATGGTACTCAGTCACGGGAGGCATGGTTCGTATAGCTTTGGGACTACGACCATGAAGCAACACCTGAACTCATTCCACACTGGGGTCATTCGCAAGGTTGTACCTTGCGAAGAGCGTAGTAGGTTGAATGCCTCTACTTCATTCTCCGTTTTTGATCCTGTCACCACAAGGAACACCTCTCTGGGACAGCATCTTCCTCAAGCTGCCTCACAGGCCATACAGAATTCTGATGACCCTTACCTTTCGAGGGTCACAGTTGTATGTATGTACTGTGACACAGTACTCTGCAGGGGGGAGCGACTTCGCAGTGCTTTTGAGACTATGGTCTCAGAGAACGAGAAGACCTGCTCACTACCCAAATAAAACACACTCTACATCTTCCTCTCTCAGCTCGCCCTTTCTTATCCCTGTGGTTGGTGTCCCCCCTTTTACCCTCCTTTCCCCTCCTCTCCTAGTGTGTCGTGTGTAAAAAACCCAAAAAAATACAAAATAACAAAAATCAAAAAAAAAATAAGGCTCTTTTCAGAGCCGCCTTTCACAGTTAAAAAACAGAAGTAAAGATAAATAACGCAGGGCCCTTTCTATTTCTTGAAAGTCCGCGGACAGTTCGCGAACATAAAAAAAAAATTGGGATGCTACCCTATTGTAACCATTGCATTTTTCTCTGGGAGGAAGTGGTGGCTATGAAAAGAGCCTTTGGGAGGTGTTTGTATGTCAAAAATTATAAATACATAACACCTACTTCGAAATGCATGCTGCATTTCTAAAAAAAGGTTGCAATGCATTTTGTACATTTCTCAGAAAAATCTGATTGTAGGAAAAGGCAAGATGGACACCATCTCTGCTAAAAATGTATGTACTACGAAACATAATATTTTCATTGTGAAAAGAGGACATGCCAAAATCTCTTAGGAAGGCACAAACAGCCTTATTGACATTACGCCTTGCTTTCTCCATTTGTGAACCATATGAGAAAGAACGAAGCCACATTTGTCTCTGCGCAATCCGTGAAAAAATTACTTTGGAGTTTGGAAACATGTCCATGATCTTCTGAAGTCCTTCTTTCATTGCAAATTGCAAAGAAATTCCAGACACATGTCCTAAACTGTTCCCTCCACAATGAACTACAATTATGTCTGGATGTTCCTCTATCTTCAAAGTTGCACAGAGAGGCAGCAAGTCCAGCCACTTCATTCCACGGACTCCATGCCAGTGCACTTCCACATGTGGGAATCCAAGATCTATAGATACTCCACAGCTTTCTGCATGCACCTTCAACCAATACATCCACGAGTCTCCCAAAATCCACACAATCTGTGTTTTAAAACACTCAGCCATAGCTATCTGTTCTTCTCTCAGCAAAAAGAATATCTGAGAAAACCTCTCCTAGCACAACACACTCACTAAACTTTACTGATCAATCCCTTGCTACATTCAATCTCATTTGCATGCCTCCCATCCCCAAATTCCCCGGATGTAATACACGGTGTCCTAGAACTACCGCCATATCCGCGAACATATCATAACATGGACAGCCATTCTATCATTTCCACTTCACTCTCTGTGCCATTCTCTCATTGGATGTAGCTACGAAATCACATGCCCATCCACCAATCAAATCCAAGACCTCTACATGTAACTGCATCATCATAGATCAGCACTGCAAATGTACGGTGAAACTCTCGGACTACAAGTCTCATACCATTGGCAAGCACGATCTACGAGAAATACTAGACAAGTTTCCAAGATTTCTACTTGCAGCTTCGTCCATATCCATATGCATGAACACAAACTACAGGTATGCATATTTTCTATACAGTACACAAACACATTTTCTAAACGACTTTTACCTTGTATAATCTGTAAGATGAATCTACAATTCTCCTAAAATGAACTGTGGCTTACAGTCCATTATACCGTTTAATTTCTTCGTACACACACACACACGCAAATAATGTTAAACTAACATTTTTGAAATAAAATATATAGACTACATTTGATCAAACAAAATTACATGCACACTCTATCATCAAATCTCAAAGAATAATATTTGTACAAACACATACTTGGTTTTAATTTTTTTAGTTTATATAATTACTTACATTTATATAGGACAAGCAGGCTATGACATTGACTCCCTCTTACGTGGAAAAGCAGGCTTTCACATGGACTCACTATTACGTGGAAAAGCTTAGTTACAGGAATAGTGGTATACAGTGGTACATTATGATTTTGACAAGCCATAGTAAAGATATTTACTTTCCTACAGATAGTCATAAGATAGTTTTAATGGTTTTGAAGAAGGCGCTGAGCATTTCAATTTAAAAAAATCTGTCTAAATTAAAAACAGTGCTATATACACACCGAATTATTTTTATTTATTATTAATTTCTTTTTTTTACAATTGCAGTGAAGACCATTCTCCTGAAAATAAGCAGCCGAATTTGAATTACAAAGAACAACTAAGAAGCAAACTGCTCATTTTAGAAAAAACTAAGTATATTGTTACCATAATATTTGAATTATTACTCAAACACACTCTAATGTTAATTCATGCTACTTCTGTGTCTAAAAATAGAGCTTCTGCACCATTCTGACCAAAAATCCTCCCGTCTTAAACAGTGATTTACTGGCAGAATGGCCCACAAATTCCTATTTTTAGCCACACAAATGACCCAACTCAGCCACTAGAATTTAGATGTTGTAGAAGAAACAACTGTTTTAATTGTATAGCTTTAGATATACTATTTATACTTCTCCACACCACTGGCTTACTTTATTCTGTCATCTGAACCCCAGTTTATTAACACATTAATTCAAGAATACCCATCCCTAGCAGTTGTACTTGCCAATGCACAATCACACACCATCTTTATCATCTCACTCAAACACTCATGCACACAACACACATGCATTGCAGAACACCCCAACCCATACCTTCTGTATTTTTTTCAACAGACCCTAAAGCATGCCTACCAAAAAGCAACTCCGTAGAAAGGAACGCATAAGTAGAGAAAATGAAAAGAAAAGTCTAGTCTCCAACATAAACATCCATCTACAGCAGAATTTGTAAAAAAAAGTTGAAACACAACAGCTAATACAGTCATGTAGTGAAACAGAAGAAGTTTCTAGTACAAAAACTTTGCCTCCTCTATCAAAAAGTAAAACAACCCAAAAAACAATTAACAGAAAATCAACTATCACTACAAATAAACCTTCTTCTATAAATCTTGATATAGTACAAAGTAAGCATACCAAGAAAAGTATTTTAGCCAAAATGTTCCGTCACAAAGTCCTTCAAAATCTTATAAAACCAGGAGAGAAACCAGGTTCAACACTTCAAACCTATCGTTTGAAAGTAATCTTAGAAGCGTTGATAGACAGTGCACTTCTTCTTAAAAGAAAGTTATTTATTTTAGTGTTAAACAGAATGAAACCACTAACAAAACTAATAACTAAATTACAAAAAAGACTTCGAAAGAAACTAAATGTCAACAGAAATAACTTCTTATATATCTGTGGAGGTGAATGGAGTCACACTACAAGCACAGAACCATACTTTAATGAAGACGCCTACAAACAAAAGCAAACAAATACAATTGCCATACATAGCAGTGTTCGAGGTTATGAAAAAGTTAATAAAACCATAATGGAACAAGAAGTACTCCTTACAAAAATATGCCCTGAAAACGTAGATTTACCCCTCCATTCAACTGAATCATAACATCTAGTGTACAAATGGCCATGCACGTCAATGTGTAACATTCCCAAAAAAATGTTCAAGTCTTTACGCCAATTCCTCAATTAATATGTGAAAAGCAAAGATAAAATCAAAATTAAACTACTGCAAAATATGGATGCTTGTCCAGTACGCAAGTACACAGGACTACAAGGACATTCATTGGCCTGCATTACAGGACCTACTTGCAAAACACCCTTCCATGATATCAAAAGGATATCAACACATCATGGAAGTATAAGAAATTTAGTTTATAAACTGTACTATGCTAAAAGTCCTGCTTTAGCACTAGCCAATTTAAATAACATTCTTCTACATGGTACAGCAAAAGACCTGCTAGAAGAAATCGACTATATCCAGACAAAATATTTTGGAAGTGAAACCCACTTACAAGATGAATTAGCTGTAAAAGAACTTCGAAACAAATCTGCACATGGCAACCTTTCACTACACACATACAAAAAAGAAATACTAAAATTTGAAAGTACTTCAGCTGAAGTACCAAACCACGTGTGTGTATGTTGCCGCAGAATTTTTTATAAAAGTAACACAAAAACTGTAGTCCTATCATACAAATTAGAAGACAATGAAGATTCTAAATGGTTTGAATTAGCTCTCTACCGTATAGCAGAAAACAAATAAGAAAAAACTGACCCCATAATACTTTGCAGTTACTGCACTACAAAACTTGACAACAACCAAACTCCTTCACGTGCTATCACAAATAACTTGGAATTATATCCACTACCAAAACCCCTTCAACAACTTAATTTATATGAGAGCATCATAATTCAAACAGTGCACCCATTTCAAGCAATAATACGCCTTCAACCAAAAACTGCAAAATTACCTCTCTCTGAATTAGTAAAAGGTATTCGTGGAAAAGTAGTGTATTTACCATTAGATCTAAAAGAAAATGTGCACACTCTAGGAGTGCAACATCCAGAGCAGCAATCTTTAATTATCTTGGTAAATGGAGTACCTACAAAAGACAGAAAAATTTGGCAACAACTGGTAGATTTACATAAAGTTAGAGAAGCCCTGCAATATCTTAAAGAGAATAATGAATATTACAAAGAAATTCATATTGAAGAAAACTTGAAAGATACAACTGAAATAATTCAAGAGACACAAGAAGCTGGTCAATTTGAGCTCCTAGATCCTGCAACAATATCAAAAACTTTAGACCATTATACAATTCATCCATTGCACTCTAATGACACCATAGAAGATGCACTGGAAACGTACCAAATGCGTCAAACAAAAGGATCACCAATCAGCATATGGGAAAAAAGTATAGAAGCACGTGCTTTTCCTCTACTCTTTCCTACTGGCAAAGGAGGAAGATACTATGATAGACCTATTCAAATATCAGCATCAGAATATCGTTCATTACGAATGTATTCTGAAGATCCTAGATTTCGACAAAATGTGGAATACATATTCCACCTACTCTTTGAAAGTGAACTAGCAACTTTATGTTACGGAGTTGCACACATATTAAAATCAGGATCACATTTCAAAATATGACAGCTACACAATTATTACAAAAAGTTCAACACAAAGATGATGTTTTACAAGAAAATCTTACAAATATATTAGCAAATATATGTGGTACTAAAGAGTACTGGTTTCGACGCCATGGAGATGTACGTTGTATGATCAGAAACCTTGGCCCACCCACTTGGTTTGTTACATTAAGTTGTGCAGAATATGCATGGGAAGATTTACATGCTTTCCTACGCATATCAAATGAAAACAAATCAAACATAGATATACTAACACCTGGAGAACTTTGTTCACAGGATCCTGTTAATGTTTCAAGATATTTTCACCATCGCTTCATTGCTATGCTACATTTTATTTGTAACAAACCTGTTCCTCCCCTTGGAGAAGTGCAACACTTCTTTTGGAGAAAAGAATACCAAGCCAGAGGAGCACCACATGTCCACATGCTTTTATGGATTAAAGATGCTCCTAAATTTGGTCTAGACAGTGATGCCACTATTTTACAGTTTATTGAAAAATATGTCACTTGTGAAATTCCATCAGAAGCCACAAATAGTGATCTTCATGCACACATTTTACAATTCAAAGAAACAAAGGTGGAAAATATTGTCGTCACAAATACAAAAACAAAAACAAAGGGAAATACTACACCAAATGCCGATTTGGTTTCCCTAGACCAGTTACAAATACAGGTCAAGTGAACAACCTCATGTCTTCAGTTAGACATAGTGTTAAAGGTACGTCACCTAAAAATACATATTGCATAAAAAGAAAAGAAGAAGAAAAATATATCAATGATTACAATGCAATCATTGCCCACTTATGGAATGCAAACATAGATGTGCAGTACATTGCAGACAATTATACTGCAGTTGCACGATATGTCACAGCATACTTAACCAAATCAGAAAAGACAGAGCCCCAAGACCTCTGCAATGACCTGTCATCAGATAAAACAGTGTCTCAGAAATTATACAGCTTGGGCATAAAAATGCTGTCCCATAGAGAATGTGGATCCTATGAAGCAGACGATCGATTAACTGGTATTGCATTGTATGGTAAATCTGCAAATATAGTATGGCTAAGTCTTGGTTCAGCTAAATCTAGAAAAAAAGTTCTAAAATCATATGAAGATATAGAAACAATAGCCAAACAAGATCCCAACAGCCAAGACATTTTAAAAAACAATTTATTGGACACATACTACCCAAACAGGAGTACCACTTTGGAAACCATGAGCCTATACCACATAGCCCAAAACTACACATACAAAAATAATATAAAACCTGATGAACAAAACCGTAACTACAAAGTGACAAACTGTGAAGGCAGCTTAGTAAAACTCACCAAACCAAATTTAAATAATCATATCAAATTGTCATTTAAGACTCCTCAACATAAAGAAGTATATCACATGTCCCTGCTACAACTCTTTAAACCATGGAGGAAAGAAGAAGAAATACTAGATAACTATGACTCATATGAAGATGCTTTCAAAGCAAATGAAAGCAGTATAACTGATGTAAACTTTGCACAGTACAAAACAATGTTGCACAATGAACAGCAACACGAAGAAGAACTCCAGGCCCAACTAGATAAGGACACTCCTGACAGTAGTCAACCTTCTATCACAGGAAGCCAAGAACCACTGGGAGACCCACTAATAACAAATGAGGCAGAATTAGCTATGATAGAAGTAGAAAACACCACGTTTCAGTATGAGGAAAAAGAAGACTTAACTATACTACAATCGAAGCTAAACAATGAGCAATTTAGCATTTTTCAAGAAGTAAAAAAAGAAATTGCACATGGTGTACAACATGAAAACAAAGAATGCACCTGTCAAAATTACAAACCTATACTATTGTATGTCAGTGGTGAAGCTGGTTCTGGCAAAACATTCCTAATCAAAATCATCAGTAAGTTCATTCAACAATTGACAAACAACAAACTGTCAGCTGTTGTCACTGCCCCCAAAGGTTTAGCTGCCTACAACATAGGTGGTGTCACTTTACACCGATTACTACCCCTGCCAGTAGAACACCAAAACAAATCAGATTATTACACACTTTCTGCAGAAGCTACAATGGAACTATGCAGAGTATTGATACACATGAAAATGCTAATAATAGATGAAGTGAGCATGGTGTCCAACCTAATGTTGGTTTTGATTCACCTCAGATTACAAGAAGTACTCAAAACAAACTATGAAGAGCTCTTTGCAGGAAAACACATTATTGTTTTCGGAGATCTTCTTCAATTGACACCATTAAAAGGTGAGCCTATTTTTAAAACATTAGGACACAAACTCTGCCGTAAAACTGTTGGCAGCATTGGAAATGTCAACCTTTGGCAACATTTCCAATACAGAGAATTAACAGAAAACATGCGCCAATCTGCAGATCTCACTTATGCCAACATCTTAAAAAGTATTAGAGTTGGTATACTTTCTAAAGATGCAGAAGCAATATTGAAAACCCGGCACATTCATGCACTTCATGGTGATAATGCATGTGCTACAGATGTTATGGAACAATTAACCCACAAAAATGTCAATTGTATGGCCTTAATGCCAACTCTTGCAAGCTGTTTCAAATTCAATGAAATAATGTTAAGTAATGAAATGCAAACAATAATGGAAATTAGCACCACAGACAAACTAGATGTACATGGAATGACACTACCCATGTGTGACCAAGCCACAACAAGACTAAATAGTTTAGAAAAATCAATCTCAAACACAGCAGGCTTGGAAAAGATATTAAAATTAACCTTAAATTGCAGAGTAATGCTGAAACATAACCTTGACGTGGACCAAGGGCTTGTTAATGGAGCAGTGGGTACAGTTGTTGGCTTTCAAACATACCCACATGACAACAAAATTCAGTTTGTCAATATTCTCTTTGACAAACTTTCAGAAGTAAAAAGAATAGGATGCTCGACAGCTCGATTCCTTCTCTTCAAAGACATGTATGTAAGCAGAGAACAATTTTCTCTAACTCTTGCATATGCAGTCACCATTCATAAATCACAAGGCCTTACCCTAGACAAAGCAATGATAGACATTGGGAACACAGTCTTTAAAGAAGGCATGAGCTACGTAGCACTATCCCGCTTACGTACACTTGAGGGTCTATTTCTAATCAACTTTGATGCAAGTAAAATAAACGCTGATATTCCTTGCATTTTAGAATACAATAGACTTCGTTCACTATACACTCCCCATCTAAACACATATTCTGTTCCACAAAAAGTAAAACATTATAAAAGAAAAATAAATCAAACAGAAAAGCAACAGGATGTCACTGCAAATCCTCCAAAGAGAGTAAAAGAAAGTAATACTTCATCAAGTGCCACAAGCAAAAAAGAATCAATTAGGGAAAGTAAACCAGGTACTTCTTCAAAGAAGGAAGACACACTCCAAAAAAAGCCGTCAGATACAGAACTACCTGGACCATTTAAACTCTCAAATATAGTTGGTGTAAGTTGCTATGCAAATGTAGCAATGAATATTCTATTTCAATTACCACCAATTGTTGAGAACATTTACTTACACAGTACAGACCCATTGTGTTTGCAAATGTTAGTACTTCACAGAAATGCAGCAAACAATCCTGACAACACGTATAGTGTTTATGGAATAAGACAACAATTGGACTACTGTGCTGGAATGGTGAAATTCACTATAACCTCACAGGAAGATCCACAAGAATTTCTAATGTACTTACTATTAGTACTGGAAAACAAAAACATACCTATAATTGAAATCTTCCAGATTTCATACATGTGGAAACATACATGCACTCTCTGCAACAGTGTGACACAAGAACAAATCCCCAATGAGCGCTTTGTGTATATATCAATACCTAATTGTGAATCCGTTCCATTTCAGCAACTTGTACAAAATGCAAACCACGGTAGATTATGTTCGACCTGCAATTCAGATAATCGCTCCACGTTAGTAATACAAACACATAGTAAATACGTAATACTAATGCTTCTAGGTTACAATACAGATGGTACCAAAAAGAACTGCAAGCTGACTGGATTCACACATGGTCAAATATCACTTGGTAGGAAAACCTTCACAACAATAGGTATAATCTACCACGAAGGAGCCACAAACAACTCAGGGCACTAAACTGCATATATCAAAAAGAAATGTGGATGGTTTGAATGTAATGATAGTACCGTTACTCTAAAGCAGAGATTACCAGCAAATCTTACAAACGCTTATTTAATGTTCTTAAAACCAAAATTTGATAACTAAACTGTACTTAAACCTTAAGTACACTTGTAGCAAAATAATATAAACTGTCACAATATTCCAAAAGCTATCTAACTGCCCAAAGATGCTACAACTAATCAGATAAATTAATACCACTCAAATAGAGCAAAAAATAGACAGTTAGAATACGCCAATTGGTATCTAACTGTCCCAAACTTTAGAAATATCCAAATAAGAGCAAAAAATTGATAGTTAGAATACACCAATTGGTATCTAACTGTCCCAAAATTTAGAAATATCTAAATAGATAAAGCAATACCACAAAATTATATAAAAAAATAAACAGTTACAATACGCCTACTGGTATCTAACTGCTCCAAAATTTTTCAATATCCAAACAAATACCTAATATCTTACTGCTCCCAAAAACTGGAACAACCCAATGTATAAAGCATTAGCCAGAAACAAAAAGTAAACACTGAAAACAAACAAAAAATAAACTGTTGCATAACAGAAAAAGGTTTTTTTTAAATCCAGCATGGATTATTTTTCTCCCACAGACCCAATGATTTTAGCAACAAACACAGAAACTGAGCAAATTGCACAGTACTCTGGTTTGTCATCTACTAAATATGAGGGTAAAAAAAAAGAAATAATTGTGATTGTACAATGTAATAAGTCTTTATAAAATACTAATACTAACATACTATGTTCTTTTCTCACAGAAATAAACAAGAAAAACATGGACTCCCGTTACTAAACCAAATAGTAAGTATAACATGATAAATACAACCATCGCAGCATATCACACCCATACTGGCTTATAACATTGTTCCTTATAAATTTGATTTTGACCCAAACTTATAAGCCACTATGAGTGTGATATGCTGCGGTGCTTGTGGCCAGGACATAGACTCTTGGGTGCATGGCATATGAGTGTGATATGCTGCGGTGGTTGTGGCCAGGGCATAGAGTCTTGGGTGCATGGCCGAATGGCCATGCACCCAACATTCTATACCCTGGCCACAACCACCGCAGCATATCACACCCATAGATTCAAGCATTTGAACCATTTTAATGTCCGCGGACACAAGGAAGTTCCTAGAACACATTCAACTTGCCAGAGGACGATACGGACAGCATCATCAGGACACCCTCATTTTCTTTATGTACGAACATTTCAGGACACAGTGAGTGTTCTTAGAACACTTTTAGCTTGACAACGAACAATACAGACAACGTCTTCAGGACACTCCCTGCGAAAATTCCAGGACCTCACGCATCTTCTTAGAACACTTTCAACTTGACACCGATTCCATTCTGTTTATTTACGAACATTTCAGAACAGCCGTGTTGTCCGCAGACAAATCGAACACAACAAAAGCGTCTGGCACATAAAAAAAATACAACATTGCACCTATCTCATATTCCCCTACCCTCCCCAAACACTCTTGCACACCAACACACTCCACTAAATACAATTTTTAAACCAAGTTTCACCTCGCTGTCCGCAGTCATCTGCAAATGCAAGATGGCGGGCGCCACAGAAAATCTGACGCGCTTCACGCACCACGCCGTCCAAACAGCGAACACGTCGGATATAAGCCGCTCGGCCAATCAGGACACTGTCCGTGGAGCGAACAGGGAAGTCCATCCGCAAAGCGAACGGAGATATGACACATTTTTTTGCCTTACATTTTGGTCATTTTAAAAAAAACTACTGGACGGATTTACACCAAATTTGCAAAAGCACGCTTTCGGGACCAAGCCCCCGCTCCTGCCGCAACGCAAATTTGGTGTAAATCCGTCCATGTAATATATATATATATATATATATATATATATATATATATATATATTACATGGCCACGGTAGTGGCCATGTAGTTATGGTTAAGTTGCTGTTTCCATAGGAAGAGCACTTTTTGGGCGGCTTATAACTTCGCTCTCCCTGGACGGATCCTCACCAAACTTTGCCTAAAAGTAGTTGGGTCACTCTGAATTTTTTTGCAAAGTTTGGTGAGGATTCGTCCAGGGGGGGAAAAGTTATAGGGGGGGTCCCAAAACTTTTTTTTTCCCATAGACTGAATGGGAAAAAACTTTGCGCACGGCTACAGCCCGAACCGCTGGACGGATTTACACCAAATTTGCGGCAGGAGCGGCGGCCTGGTCCCAAAAGCGTGCTTTTGTAAATTTGGTATAAATCTGTCCAGTAGTTTTTTTAAAAATGACCAAAATCTAAGGCAAATAAATTAGTGATATCTGCGTTCTCTTTGCGGACGGACTTCCCTGTTCGCTCCGCGGACAGCACCCCGATTGGCCCATGGGCTTGCGTCATGTCTGCGGACATGCGACGTGTTCGCTTATTGGATGGCGAGGGGCGTGGAGCGCGTCAGATTTTCTGTGGCACCCGCCATCTTGTATTCGCAGTCGACCGCGTACAGCGCAGTGAAACATGGATAAAAAATTGTATTTAGTGCCGTGTGTTGGTGTGTAAGAGTGTTTGGGGAGGGTTGGGGAGTATGAGATAGGTTCAATGCTTCGTTTTTTTATGTGCTAGACCTTTTTGTTGCGTTCGATTTGTCCACGGAGAACACGGCTGTTCTGACATTTTGTAAATAAACTAAATGGTGGGGTGTTTAACGGAGTATGTGTCATTTTTGTTCGCAAGGAAGGTAAAAATGAGCTATGAACACTCGCGGTGTACTTAATTGTTCGTAAATACACAAACTGGGGGTGTCCTCAGGACGCTGTCTGTATTGTAATCTGTCTAGTTGAATGTGTTCTAAGAAAACTCGCAGTCTCCCGAAATGGTTGCAATTACACAAAATGGGGCTGTTCTGAGAACGTTGTTTGTATTGTTCGTTGTCAGGGTGAAAGTGTTTTAAGAGCACTCCTTTTGTTCGCTAATAGTACAATTTCCTAGGGGCGTCAACCGACTTTTTGTCCACTAAAGAAACGATAAATCCGGCTGGTGTGAGTCGACATTATGTGATAATCCTATGACTGGCGCTATTCACCTGGCTGACTTGCTTTTGCGACACTAAATCATATCTCCCGCCCCTAAGCCTGATATTATCAAAGCATTCATATTCCCCGCCTTTCTCCGTGACGTTACAGGGTGCGTAATGAAACGTGCCCAGTCGTCTCCAGTACTACGCGACTTTACACAGAACCCGGAAGACAACACACATTATGTCACAACACAGCACGCCACAATTCAGAATATGAAACTGTGATTTAAAAGCAAAGAGCAAGATTGTAAATGTTGTAAAGTACATTTATTTGACATCAAATGTTTAGAGAATATTCAGCAATTTGCATTTGTCTTTGTTGTCGATCCGCAAAAGTTCATGTTGAGACACACAATGTTCCTTTGCGGTACAGAGAGTGTTAGATCAGCTTACAACTCAGTGCACCACAATTCGGAATCTGAAACTGTGATTTAAAAGTAAACAGCAGGATTGTACATTTGGTAAAGTACATTTATTTCACATGAGATGTTTAGTGAATATTCAGCGATTTGCTATTGTCTCTGCTGTCGATCAGCAAAAGTTTATTTGGAGCCACGCGTTGTTCCTTTGCGGTAGATAGGCTGTTGGTTTATGATAAAAGCAGTAAATGGTCTCTCTGATAATCGGAAGGTTGCTCCAACAACAAGCCATTAGACCACCGTATTGGTTGGTATGTTGTTTGTAGCCGCTAGTACTGCGTAAGGGCATATTGGTCCTTGGCGATTGTCCCATAAAATGGTGAGGGTCATGAAGTTGCATATTTGGACTTGCACCTGGCAGTTGAAGACCCCATCCGCTGGAGTCTGTAAATCGTGACATAGACAAAATGGAGCCACGTACCTGTTTTAAAAAACATAAATTAGTTTCACCAGCCAATCTTCATTAAAAATCATCATTTTATTTATTAGGGCGTGAAACTATTTGCTATCGAAGATAGTGCAACAGAGTATGTTAATAATAAAATAATAATATTTTCCCATTCATATAGCGCTAATAACTGTGAGGTATGTAAGCGGTGCTTATTATTAACCACGGTGTGTGGTGCTCATTTATCGACCACGGAAGGATGAAAGGCTGAGTTTTGCCTTGCCGGGATTCGAACTTGCGTTAGCAAGCTGTGCACGGATGTCAAAGCGAGCGCTGTACTCGCTGTGCCGCTTGACAGGCTACAGTGAAGTGGCACAGCGAGTAGAGCGCTTGACCGCCTATAGACCGGTTAAATTATTTATATTAACCCACTCTGTGTCGTCTGCCTTCTTCAGAGCCCTCTAATTGACAGGGGATCAATTCTGCGGTGATAGTGCGCGGTAGAAAACATTATGCCACTTTCAACGAACACGTTCAACTTCAGCGGTCTTTAATGCTACGCTATTGTAATTATATTTGGTATAAAGTAATCTAAAGGGTTACTTACAGTACAATTGCAATTTCCATTGTGTACGAGTGGTGCAGTCCCAAAATACGACTCTGCGTGTGCCAACGATCTTTCGCATAGTGATATAATATGTAAAAGTGGTTTCGTTTCAGAAATTTCATCTTTATCTTCTCTTACGTTTTAGCAACACTCCTTCAAGAGAAGTCTTTCATCACAATCTCTGTCTGTCAAGGTCAAAACACAATACAACCTTATCGTCTGCTTCGTGAGCCTCTCCGGGGCCCGAGAAAAAAATGGAAGCAGTTGACCTTCACTGTGAACGAGCATAAATTCTTACTTTGCAACATTCTGTGTAAAGCCATCTGTAGAAGTTGGTTTTTGCACGCCATGTTTGTATATTGTTTGCGTGATATTAAAAAAAGTTTGTTTAAAGGACGTTATGGTTCTAAGTACAGCCGAAAGACCCCTGAAAATAGCAAGTTATGGTAAGCTATGAAAAATAACTTGCGCCAACACCATGCACTGCTAAGACTAACACCCAGGACATCAAAGATGACATCGCAAATGTCATTGATGAAATCACTGATGACATCACATGTGTATGTACTTTTCATGGAATTTGTGTACTAGGGATTTTTATTGTAATGTTCCGAAAAAAGTGTCAAGGATATTGCAATAAATATCATACCGTTATTAGTGCTTTGAACGATGCATTTATATCAATAAATAGCATTGTATTATGGGATTCTATGTAGTATACTGAGCTACTAATGGAGAAAGATAGCATTGTGTGCAGAGTACAAGATAAAAGTATAATATTTGTAATGTTAATATGTAGAATAATGAAATGATAATTGTCCTGAAATGTTCGAAAATTCACAAAATGGGGGTGTTCTGAGGACGTTATTCGTATTGTGTGATTGCTTAGCTGTATGCAATGAGGGAATGGTACAGAGAGTAAAGTGGACGCCGTCCGCGGACACCACGGCTGTTCGTGGACAGGGCGTGGTAAATCCGGGTTTTTCCAGGAAATCCAACATGGAAAGAAGACTGTACGGATCAGCCAATCAGATGTCGAGGTTGTGGATTTGTGTGAAAGAGACTGTGTGTGGTGAAGATGGCAGAAATGGAGAAAGTCAGGGTGTTGGTGCTCGGAGATATGTTTGTGCATGGTTTACAGCAGTACGCTGAATGCAGGCATGTTGCAAAGAACTTTGATGTGAAAGGTGTGGAGGTGGTGTGGAGCACTGTGTCTGATTGCAATGTACAGAGAATTGTACAAGTTTGTGCGGATATGGCCACGATGAACAGTCCGCATGTGGTAGTTTTGCACTATGTTGCTTTCCATTTGGGCAACGTCAGTGCCCCTACTTTGTTGGCTGATTTGGAGCGCTTGGTTCAAGCCGTAATGAAGATCCTTCCAAATGCGAAAGTAATTTTTTCTGGATTACTACCTAGGGCAATATGGGACAATAGTTCAGTTTTTTGTCCTCAGCAAAACTTTGCTAGGTGTGTCATCAACCGAGGCATGTGTGCCTTCATGCTTAGAGCTGGTATGTTCTTCTGTAACAATGAGAATATTGATGCCAGTAATGCTGTTAATTTTAAAGAAGATGGCATTTCTTTATCTTTTACCGGAAATGCCTTTCTATTTTGGAATGCAAGGGTTGCTTTGGAGAAGGTTATGTGAAGATTTTAGGAGTAAAGTAAGAAAAAAAAACAAGAAAAAAAATATAAAATAACAGGTGTCTGTCAAGCATCTGTAAAAAAAAAAAAACGGCTCTTTTCAGAGCTAACTTCAAAGGGGAAATGGGGCACACTATTTAAATTTACATTCACCACGCTCAGATTTTCGATGTGTCCGCGGACATGGCGGTAGTCCGCGGACATGAAAATCTCTACGAGGGGGTTAGTATGTTCTATGTTACATGTCAGGGATATTATGGTTAAGTTGTGCTACTAAAAACCTATGAAATTCAGTGAAAAAACTTTGTTAAAGGGACATTATGGTTCCAAGTAAAACCAAAAAACCCTTGAAATTCGCCAGTTATGGTAACAAAAGCAACCATAACTCGTGCCACCGTGCACTGCTAACACTAACACCCAGGACATCAAAGATGACATCACAAATGTCATTGATGACATAACTGATGACATCACATGGCTGGCTCTCCCTTTTTATCCTTTACTGACATATCGAAGCCACATAGTTTTCTACAGTAACAGTCAGGAAGTAAAAATTGAAAAGGTACTATATTTGTAGACTTGGGGTCATGTCACATCATATGAAACATGTACATAGCGGAAGATACAGGCTTGAAAGAGAGCAATCCTTTCTGTGCATGAAGATAATCATTATGGTTATCAGCACTTTGTCATAGTTTTATTTTTATTACTCTACCTTCCCTCTAAATGCTCATATTTGTATACATTATACTCACTCTCCATAGAGTGAATGGGAAAAAAATTTTGCTCGCGTCTACAGCCCAAACCGCTGGACGGATTTTCACCAAATTTGGACCAGGCGCAGCGGCTTGGTCCCGAAAGCGTGCTTTTGCAAATTTGGTGAAAATCCGTCCAGTAGTTTTTTTTTAAAATGACCAAAAAGTAGGTAAAAAAAAAATAGTGATATCTGTGTTCGGTTTGCGGATACACTTCCCTGTTCGCTCTGCGGAAAGTGTCCTGATTGGCCAATCGTCTTGCGTGATGTTCGCGGACATGCAAAGTGTTCGCTGATTGGACGGCGTGGAGCGTGAAGCGCGTCAGATTTTTCGGTAGCGCCCGCCATATTGGATTTGCAGACGTCCCCGGACAGCGCGGTGAAACTTTTTTTCAAAATGTGTATTTTGTAGAGTGTGTTGGTGTGTAGGAGTGTTTGGGGAGGGTGGGAGTGTGTGAGATAGGATGAAAGTTGTGTTTTTTATGTGTTAGACGTTCTTTTTGTGTTCGATTTGTTTGCGGACATCAGGGGTGTTCTGAAATTTTCTAAATAAACTGACTAGGGGGTGTTCTAAGGAGTCAATATGTGTCCGTTTTGTTCGCAAGCAAAGTGAAACTGTTCTAAGAACACTTGCGGTGTCCGGGGAGTGTTCATAGGTGGTGTCCTGAGGACGCTGTCCGTATTGTTTTCTGTCAAGTTGAATGTGTTCTAAGAACACGCACGGTGTCCTGAAATGTTCGCAAATAAACAAAATGGGGGTGTTCTAAAGACGCTTCTAAGAACACTTGCGGTGTCCGGGGAGTGTTCGTAGCGGGTGTCCTGAGGACGTTCTCCGTATTGTTCTCTGTCAAGTTGAGTCTGCCTAAGAACACTCGTGGTGTCCTGAAATGTTTGCAAATAAACAAAATGGGGGTGTTCTGAAGACGCTTCTAAGAACACTCGCAGTGTCCGGGGAGTGTTCATAGGGGGTGTCCTGAGGACGCTGTCCGTATTGTTCTTTGTCAAGTTGAATGTGTCCTAAGAACACTCGCGGTGTCCTGAAATGTTTGCAAATAAACAAGATGGTGGTGTTCTGAAGACGCTTCTAAGAACACTCCCGGTGTCCGGGCAGTGTTCGTAGGGGGTGTCCTGAGGACGCTGTCCGTATTGTTCTTTGTCAAGTTGAATGTGTCCTAAGAACACTCGCGGTGTCCTGAAATGTTCGCAAATAAACAAGATGAGGTGTTCTGAAGACGTTTTTGAGAACACTCCCGGTGTCCTGGAATGTTCGTAGGGGGTGTCCTTAGGACGCTGTCTGTATTGTTCGTTGTTAAGTTGAAAGTGTTCTAAGAACTATCGCGTTGTTCTGAAATGTTCGTAGGGGGTGTCCTGAAAACGGTGTCCGTATTGTTCGCTGGCAAGTTCAAAGTGTTCTAAGAACACTCATATTGTTCGCGGACATTAAAAGTTTGCCATAGATCATAGTTGAAATGTTTGACTCTATGGATGTGATATGCTGCGGTGGTTGTTGCCAGGGCATAGAGTCTTGGGTGCATGGCCATTTGGCCATGCACCCAAGACTCTATGCCCTGGCAACAACCACCGCAGCATATCACATTCATATTTGTTTATAACTTTCGGTGAAAAACAAATGTATAAGGAACAAAGGTATTAGATACTATGGATGTGATGTGCTGCTATGGTTGTCCTTATTATTGTATACTTACTGTTTGGTCTAGTAATGGGAGTCCATGTTTTTCTTCTTCATGTCTGTGATAAAAGAAAATAGCATGTTAGTATTAGTATTTTGTAATGACTTATTACATTGTATAAGCAATATACTTTTATTTTTTTTCGACCCTCATATTTAGTAGAGTACAAATCAGAGTACTGTGCAATTTGCTCAGTTTCTGTATTTGTTGCTAAAATCATTGGGTCTGTGGGAGAAAAACAAATCCATGTTGGATTTTAAAAAAAACCCTTTTTCTGTTATGCTACAGTTTATTTGTTTGTTTGTTTTCAGTGTTCACTTGTTGTTTCTGGCTAATGCTTTATACTTTGCTTTGTTGTATTTTTTTTGGAACAGTAACAGATTCTTCATTTGTTTTGATATTATAAAATTTTGGAGCAGTTAGATACCAATTGGCGTATTCTAACTGTCTATTATTTTAATATATTTTAGTGGTTTTCATTTACCTATTTGGATATTGTTAAATTTTGGGACAGTTAGATACCAATTGGCGTATTCTAACTGTGTATTTTTTGGCCTAATTTAGTGGTATTCATTTATCTGATTAGTTGTTGTAGAATCTTTGAGCTGTTAGATAGCTTTTGGAGTATTCTAACAGTTTATATTATTTTAACACAAATTTATAATTTTGGGACAGTTAGATACCAATTGGGGTATTCTAACTGTGTATTTTTTGGTCTAATTTAGTGGTATTCATGTATCTGATTAGTTGTTGTAGAATCTTTGAGCAGTTAGATAGCTTTTGGAGTTTTCTAACAGTTTATATTTTTGTAACACAAATTTACTTAAAGGTTTAAATACAGTTATTTATCAAATTTTGGTTTTAAGAACATCAAATAAGCGTTTGTAAGATTTGCTGGTAATCTCTGCTTTAGAGTAATGGTACTATCATTACATTCAAACCATCCACATTTCTTTTTTATGTATGCAGTGTAGTGCCCTGAATTGGTTGTGGCTCCTGCGTGGTAGATTATACCTATTGTTGTGAAGGTTTTCTTACCAAGTGATATTTGACCATGTGTGAATCCAGTCAGCTTGCAGTTGTTTTTGGTACCATCTGCATTGTAACGTAGAAGCATTAGTATTACGTATTTACTATGTGTTTGTATTACTAAGGTGGAGCGATTATCTGAATTGCAGGTAGAGCATAATCTACCATGGTTTGCATTTTGTACAAGTTGCTGAAATGGAATGGATTCACAATTTGGTATTGATATATATATATGAAGCGTTCATTGGGGATTTCTTCTTGTGTCACATTGTTGCAGAGAGAGCATGTATGTTTCCAGATGTATGAAATCTGAAAGATTTCATTTATAGGTATGTTTTTGTTTTCCAGTACTTGTAGTAAGTACATTAGAAATTCTTGTGGATCTTCCTGTGAGTTTATAGTGAATTTCACCATTCCAGCACAGTAGTCCAATTGTCGTCTTATTCCAAAAACACTACATGTGTTGTCAGGATTGTTTGCTGCATTTCTGTGAAGTACTAACATTTGCAAACACAATGGGTCTGTACTGTGTGAGTAAATGTTGTCAACAATTGGTGGTAATTGAAATAGAATATTCATTGCTACATTTGCATAGCAACTTACACCAACTATATTTGAGAATTTAAATGGTCCAGGTAGTTCTGTATCTAACTGCTTTTTTTGGAGTTTGTCTTCCTTCTTTAAAGAAGTACCTGGTTTACTTTCTCTAATTGATTCTTTTTTGTTTGTGGTACTTGATGAAGTATTAGTTTCTTTTACTCTCTTTGGAGGATTTGCAGTGACGTACTGTTGCATTTCTGTTTGATTTAGTTTTCTTTTACAACGTTTTAGTTTTTGTCGAACAGAATATGTGTTTAGATGGGGAGTGTATAGTGAGCAAAGTCTATTATATTCTAAAATGCAAGGAATATCAGCGTTTACTTTACTTGCATCTAAGTTGATTAGAAATAGACCGTCAAGTGTACGTAAGCGTGATAGTGCTACGTAGCTCATGCCTTCTTTAAAGACTGTGTTACCAATATCTATCATTGCTTTGTCTAGGGTAAGACCTTGTGATTTATGAATTGTGACTGCGTATGCAAGAGTTAGAGAAAATTGTTCTCTGCGTACATACATATCTTTGAAGAGAAGGAATCTAGCTGTTGAGCGTCCTATCCGTTTTATTTCTGAAAGTTTGTCAAAGAGTATATTGACAAACTGAATTTTGTTGTCACATGGGTATGTTTGAAAGCCAACAACTGTACCCAGTGCTCCATTAACTAGTCCTTGGTCCACGTCAAGGTTACGTTTAAGCATTACTCTGCAATTTAAGGATAATTTTGACATCTTTTCTAAGCCTGCTGTGTTTGAGATTGATTTTTCTAAATTATTTAGTCTTGTTGTGGCTTGGTCACACATGGGTAGTGTCATACCATGTACATCTAGTTTGTCTGTGGCGCTAATTTCAATTATTGGTTGCATTTCTTTACTTAGCATGATTTCATTGAATTTGAAACAGCTTGCAAGAGTTGGCATTAAGGCCATACAATTGAAATTTTTGTGGGCTAATTGTTCCATAACATCTGTAGCACATGCATTATCGCCATAAAGTGCATTAATGTGCCGGGTTTTCAATGTTGCTTCTGCTTCTTTAGAAAGTATACCAACTCTCAAACTTTTTAAAATGTTGGCATAAGTTAGATCTGCAGATTGGCGCATTTTTTCTGTTAATTCTCTGTATTGGAAATGTTGCCAAAGGTTGACATTTCCAATGCTGCCAACAGTTTTACGGCAGAGTTTGTGCCCTAATGTTTTAAAAATACGTTCACCTTTTACTGGTGTTAATTGAAGCAGATCTCCAAAAACAATAATGTGTTTTCCTGCAAAGAGCTCTTCATAGTTTGTTTTGCGTACTTCTTGTAATCTGAGGTGAATCAAAGCTAACATCAGGTTGGAGACCATGCTCACTTCATCTATTAGTAGCATTTTAATTTTTTTAAATACTCTGCGTAATTCCATTGCAGCTTCTGCAGAAAGTTTGTAATAGTCTAATCTGTTCTGGTGTTCTACTGGTAATAGTAGTAATCAGTGTAATGTAACACCACCTATGTTGTAGGCAGCTAAACCTGTGGGGGCAGTGACAACAGCTGACAGTTTGTTGTTTGTCAATTGTTGAAGGAACTTACTAATGATTTTGATTAGGAATGTTTTGCCAGAACCAGCTTCACCACTGACGTACAGTAGTATAGGTTTAAAATTATGGCAGGAACATTCTTTATTTTCATGTTTTACACCATGTGCAATTTGTTTTGTTACTTCTTGAAAAATGCTACTTTGCTCATTGTTTAGTTTTCATTGTAGTATAGTTAAGTCTTCCTTATCTTCATACTGACACATGGTGTTTTCTACTTCTATCATAGCTAATTCTGCCTCATTTGTTATTAGTGGTTCTCCCAGTGGTTCTTGGCTTCCTGTTACAGAAGGTTGACTACTGTCAGGAGTATCCTTATCTAGTTGAGCTTGGAGTTCTTCTTCATGTTGCTGTTCATTGTGCAACATTGTTTTGTACTGTGTAAAGTTTACATCAGTTATAGTGCTTTCATTTGCTTTGAAAGCATCCTCATATGAGTCATAGTTATCTAGTAATTGTTCTTCTTTTCTCCATGGTTTGAAGAGTTGTTGCAGGGACATGTAATATACTTCTTTATGTTGAGGAGTCTTCAATGACAATTTGATATGATTAATTAAATTTGGTTTAGTGAGTTTAACTAAGCTGCCTTCACAGTCTGTCACTCTATATTTACCTTTTTTTTCATCGGGTTTCATATTATTTTTGTATGTGTAGTTTTGGGCTATTTGGTATAGACACATGTTTTCCAAAGTATTACTTCTGTTTGGGTAGTATGTGTCCAATAAATTGTTTTTTAAAATGTCTTGGCTGTTGGGATCATGTTTGGCTATTGTTTCTATATCTTCATATGATTTTCAAACTCTTTTTCTAGATTTAGCTGGACCAAGACTTAGCCATACTATATTTTCAGATTTACCATACAATGAAGTACCAGTTAAACGATCAGCTGCTTCATAAGATCCACATTCTCTAGGGGTGAGCATTTTTATGCGCAAGCTGTATAATTTATGAAATACTGTTTTATCTGATGACAGGTCATTCCAGAGGTCTTGGAGCTCTGTCTTTTCTGCTTTAGTTAAGTATGCTGTGACATATCGTGCAACTGCAGTAGAATTGTCTGCAATGTACTGCACATCTATGTTTGCATTCCATAAGTGGGCAATGATTGCATTATAATCATTGATATATTTTTCTTCTTCTTTTCTTTTTATGTAATATGTATTTTTAGGTGACTTTCCTTTAACAGTATGTCTAACTGAAGACATGAGGTTGTTTACTTGACCTGTATTTGTAACTGGTCTAGGGAAACCAAATCCGCTTTTGGTGTAGTATTTGCCTTTATTTTTGTATTTGCAACGACAATATTTTCCACATTTGTGTCTTTGAAATTGTAAAATTTGTGCACAAAGATCACTATTTGTGGCTTCTGATGGAATTTCACAAGTGACATATTTTTCAATAAACTGTAAAACAGTGACATCACTGTCTTGACCAAATTTAGGAGCATCTTTAATCCATAAAAGCATGTGGATATGTGGTGCTCCTCTGGCTTGGTATTCTTTTCTCCAAAAGAAGTGTTGCACTTCTCCAAGGGGAGGAACAGTTTTATTACAAATAAAATGTAGCATAGGAATGAAGCGATGGTGAAAATATCTTGAAACATTAACAGGATCCAAAGAACAAAGTTCTCCAGGTGTTAGAATATCTCTGTTTGTTTTGTTTTTATTTGATATGCATAGGAAATCATGTAAATCTTCCCATGCATATTCTGCACAACTTAATGTAACAAACCAAGTGGGTGGGCCAAGGTTTCTGATCATACAACGTACATCTCCATGACGTTGAAACCAGTACTCTTTAGTACAACGCATATTTGCTAATAGATTTGTAATATTTGATTGTAAAACCTCATCCTTTTGTTGCACTTTCTCTAATAATTGTGTAGCTGTCATATTTTGAAAGTGTGATCCTGATTTTAATATGTGTGCAACTCCGTAACATAAAGTTGCTAGTTCACTTTCAAAGAGTAGGTGGAATATGTATTCCACATTTTGTCTAAATCTGGGAGCTTCAGAATACATCCGTAATGAGCGGTATTCTGAAGCTGATATTTGAATAGGTCTATCATCATACCTTCCTCCTTTGCCATTTGGAAAGAGTAGAGGAAAAGCACGTGCTTCTATACTTTTTTCCCATATACTGATTGGCGATCCTTTTGTTTGACGCATTTGGTAAGTTTCCAGTACATCTTGTACGGTGTCATTACAGTGCAAAGGATGAATTGTATACTGGTCTAAAGTATTTGATATTGTAGCAGGATCTAGTAGCTCAAATTGACAAGCTTCATGTATTTCTTGAATTATTTCAGTTGTATCTTTCAAGTTTTCTTCAATATTAATTTCTTTGCAATATTCATTATTCTCTTTAAGATATTGGAAGGCTTGTCTAACTTTATATAAATCTACCAGCTGTTGCCATATTTTTTTGTCTTTTGTAGGTACTCCATTTACTAATATCATTAACGATTGCTGCATTGGACGTTGCACTCCTAGAGTATGCACATTTTCTTTTAGATTTAATGGTAAATAAACTACTTTTCCACGAATGCCTTTTACAAATTCAGAGGGAGGTAATTTTGCTGTTTTTGGTTGAAGGCATATTATTGCTTGAAATGGGTGTACTGTTTGAATTATGATGCTCTCGTATAAATTAAGTTGTTGTAGAGGTTTTGGTACTCGGTATAATTACAAATTATTTGTGATAGAACGTGAAGGAGTTTAGTTGTTGTCAAGTTTTGTAGTGCAATAACTGCAAAGTATTAAGGGCTCAATTATTTCATATTTGTTTTCTGCTAGAAGGTAGAGAGCTAATTCAAACCATTTAGAATCTTCATTGTCTTCTATTTTGTATGATAGGTCCACAGTTTTTGTGTTACTTTTATAAAAAATTCTACGGCAACATACACATACATGGTTTGGTACTTCAGCTGATGTACTTTTAAATTTTAGTATTTCTTTTTTATATGTGTTTAGCAAAAGGTTGCCATGTGTAGAATTGTTGCTTAATTGGTTTAAAGCTATTTCATTCTGTAAATGGCTTTCACTTCCAAAATAATTTTTCTGGATATAGTGAATTTCTTCAAGTAGGTCTTTTGCTGTACCATGTAGAAGGATGTTATTTAACTTTGCTAGTGCTAAAGCAGGACTTTTAGCATAGTACAGTTTATAGACTAGATTTCTTATAGTTGAATGATGTGTTGATATCCTTTTGATATCATGGAAAGTGGTTTTACAAGTAGGTCCTGTAATGCAGGCCAATGAATGTCCTTGTAGTCCTGTGTACTTGCGCACTGGACAGGTATCTATATTTTGCAGTAATTTAATTTTGATTTTGTCTTTGCTTTTTACATATTTATTGAGGAATTGGTGTAAAGATTTGAAACATTGTTTGGGAATGTTACACATTGACGTGCATGGCCATTTGTACACTAGACGTTCTGATTCAGTTGAATGGAGGGGTAATTCTAAGTTTTCATTGCATATTTTTGTAAGGAGTACTTCTTGTTCCATTATGGTATTATTCACTTTTTCATAACCTCAACCACTGCTATTTATGGCAATTGTATTTGTTTGTTTTTGTTTGTACGCTTCTTCATAAAAGTATGGTTCTGTGCTCGTAGTGTGATTCCATTCACCTCCGCAGATACTTAAGAAGTTCTTTCTGTTGACATTTCGCTTATTGAGAAGTCTTTTTTGTAATTTAGTTATTAGTTTTGTTAGTGGTTTCATTTTGTTTAACAGTAAAATAAATACATTTCTTTTGAGAAGAATTGCACTGTCCATCAATGCTTCTAAGATTAATTTCCTACGATAGGTTTTAAGCTTTGAACCTGATTTCTCTCCTGTTTTTATAAGATTTTGAAAGACTTTCTGACGGTATATTTTGGCTAAAATACTTTTCTTGGTATGCTTACTTTGCACTATATTAAAATTTGAAGAAGTAGTTTTATCTGTACTGATAGCTGATTTTCTGTTAATTGTTTTTTGGTTTGTTTTACATTTTGATAGAGGAAGCAAAGTTGTTGTACTTGAAACTTCTTGTGTTTCACTAAATGATTTTATTAGCTGTTTTGTTTCAACTTTTTTTACAAATTCTGCTAGAGATGGATGCTTATGTTGGACACCTTTATTTTCATTTGCTCTAATTTTGCGTTGCTTTCTACGGAGTTGTCTTTTGGTAGGCATTCTTTAGGCTCTGTTGAAAAAAATAAAGAAGATATGGGTTGGGGTGTTCGGGAATGTATGTGTGCTGTGTGTATGAGTGTTTGAGTAAGATGATAAAGATGTATGTAATGGTGTGTGATTGTGCATTGGGAACTAAAACTAGTAGGGATAGGTATTCTTGAATTTATGTGTCACTAAACTAGGGTTCAGATGACAAAAAAAGTAAGCTAGTGGTGTGGAAAAGTACAAATACTAAATGTAATGTATACAATTAAAACAGTTGTTTGTTCTATAATATGAAAATTGTAGTGGTTCAGTGGGCTAATTTGTGTGTCCAAAAATAGAAATTTGTGGGCCATTCTGGTTGTAAATCGCTGTTTACGACATGGACATTTTTGGACAAAATGGTACAAAATCTCTATTTTAAGAAACCAAAATAGCTGGTATTAATGTTATAGTATATTTGATTAATAATATAAATAATATGGTGATATTTTACTTACTTTTTTTTTAAAATTAACAGGTAACTTCTTAGTTTTTCTTTCTTCTTCGAATTCGGCTGCTTCTTTTCAGGAAACTGGTCTTCACTGCAACTGTAAAAGCTTCAAATTAGTAACTCTGTTTGTATATAGCACTGTTTTTAATTTAGATATTGATTTTTTTAATTGAAATCCTCAGTGCCTTCTGTAAAACCATTAAACTAATTTATTTACATAAGATACATTGCATCAGTTCAGTACATATGATATGTTCTTAATGAACAAATTGTATTGAATGACTAACTGTAGCAAAAATAAAATATCTTTACTATGTCTTGTGAAATTTATAATATATTAGTGAATACCACTATTTCTGTAAGTAAACTGTTCTAGGTAATAGCGCCTCAATGTCATGTCTAATTTAAAGTAATTAAGTAAATAAATAAATAAAAACAAAAAATATGAAATTGTATAAGTATTTTTATAAAGGTTTAAACATAGATTGTGTTTGCATGCAATTTTGTTTGAATATATGTAGTCTATATATTTCATTTAAAAAATGTTAGTTTAACATGATTTGAGTGTGTGTGTATAAAGAAAGTAAAACGTATAAAGGTGTATAAGTGGTAGTTGATTTTAGGAAATTGAAAAAAGTACAGTAAATTCATTTTACAGATTTTACAAGGTAAAAGTCTGTTTGAAAATGTGTTCATCTACCATAGCTCTCAACTCACACGCTTTTGGCGGGTGTCACACGCCTTGTAAAGGGCAGACTCACCCGCCAAGCCTCCTGCACGCCCATTCATTCCAATGGGCGTCTCACCCGCTAAAAACAAAACCGGGTGATTTCACCCGCCTGTAAAACAAAAATGGTTGAGAGCTATGTCATCTACTATACAGAAAATATGCATACCTGAAGTTTGTGTTCATGCATATGGATATGCATGGAGCTGCAAGTAGAAATCTTGAAGACTTGTACAGTATTTGTGGTAGATGCTGCTTGCCAATGATATGACACTTGTACTCAGAGAGATTCAGAGTACATTTGCAGTGCTGATCTATGATGATGCAGTTAGATGTAGAGGTCTTGAATGTGATTGGTGCATGGTCATGTGATTTTTGAGGTACATCCAATGAGGGAATGGCAGAGAGAGTGTAGTGGAAATGGTAGAAGGGCTGTTCATGTTACGATATCTCCGCGGACATGGCGGTAGTTCCCGGACATCGGGAGTTACATCCGGGGATTTTTGGGTTCAGAAGTCATGCAAATGAGAATAAGTACTGAAAGGGATTGGTCAGGAAAGTTTGGTGGGTGTGTTGTGCCAGGAGAGATTTTCTGAGATACTCTTTTTGCTGAGAGAACAAAAGATAGCTATGGCTGTGTATTTCAGAAAACAGATTGTTTGGAATTTAGGAGATTCGTAGATACATTGGTTGAAGGTGCATGCAGAAAGCTGTGGAGTAGCTGTAGATCTTGGATTCCCACATGTGGAAGTACACTGGCATGGAGTACGTGGAATGAAGTGGTTGGATTTGCTATCTCTGTGCTACTTTGGAGACAGAGCAACATCCAGACATAATTGTAATTCATTGTGGAGGGAACAGTTTAGGGCATGTGACTGGAATTTTTTTGCAATTTGCTATGAAAGAAGGACTGAGGAAGGTTATGGACATGTTTCCTAATTCTCAAGTGATATTTTCACGGATTGCGCAGAGACAAATGTGGCTTCGTTCTTCTTCATTTGGTCCACAAATGGAAAAAGCAAGGCGCAATGTTAATAAGGCTGTTTGTGGCTTTCTAAGAGATTTTGGCATGTCTTCTTTTCACAATGAAAATATTATGTTTTGTAGTACATACATTTTTCGCAGAGATGGAGTCCATCTTACTTATGCTGGCAATCAGATTTTTCTGAGAAATGTACAAAATGCATTGCGACCTTTTTTGGAATTACAACAACGATTTTGAAGTAGATGTTAAGCATTTACAATTTTTGACTTACAAACACCAACCAAAGGCTCTTTTCAGAGCCACCACTTCTTTCCAGAGAAAATTACAATGTTTGTGATGGAGTAGTAACCCAATTTTTTTAATGTTCGTGAACTGTTCGCGGACTTCTAAAAAATACAAAGAGCCCTGCTTCATTTATTTTCACTTCTATTTTTTAACTGGGAAAGGCGGCTCTGAAAAGAGCCTTATTTTTTTTTGATTTTTGTAATTTTGTATTTTTTTTGGTTTTTCAGACACGACACACTAGGAGAGGAGGGTAAAGGAGGGTAAAGGGGGGACACCAACCACAGGGATAAGAAAGGGCGAGCTGAGAGAGGAAGATGTAGAGTGGGTTTTATTTGGGTAGTGAGCAGGTCTTCTCGTGCTCTGAGACGATAGTCTCAAAAGCACTCAGAAGTCGCTCCCCCTGCAGAGTACTGTGTCACAGTACATACATACAACTGTGACCCTCGAAAGGTAAGGGTCATCAGCATTCTGTATGGCCTGTGAGGCAGCTTGAGAAAGACGCTGTCCCACAGAGGTGGTCCTTGTGGTGACAGGATCAGAAACAGAGGATGAAGTAGAGGAAATCAACCTGCTACGTTCTTCGCAAGGTACAACCCTGCGAATAGCCCCAGAGTGAAATGACCTCAGGTGTCGCTTCATAGTAGTGGTCCCAAAGCTGTAGTTACCGTGCTTCCTGCGACTGAGTATCATTTTGCACTCATTGCAGGTAACATGGTTCGCACAAGCCTTAGGTCCATTCCCATGAATGGTAAATAACCGCCACACCCAAGACTCACGCCTAGTGCGGGTAGTAGGGATTTCCTCTACCTCATTCTCATCATCCTCTTCTTCCTCCTCCGCATCCTCAGTCCTGTTCCCCTCTTCAGGCCCTTGGGGAGGTGGTGGTGGTGCTGAAGCAGGTGCAGCACCAAGTGGCAGTTCAGCAGCCAAGGATGCCATGTCAATGATGGTGTAGTCTGCAGGTCGCAGCAAAAATCACTGTGTTATGAAGAATAGCCAGAAACACAATGGGAATAAGCTCTTGGGCGTGGTCTTTTATAGGGGTGCTTGTACGCGGTCCGCGGACATGCGCACTGTGCGCGGACAGATCGAACACAAAAAAAGGATCGGAAAGTTTCAAAAGGTATATAGAAACTCAAGATTGCTATGTGGGACTTGTGGCATGGTGAGATTTTATTGACAAATATTATGGATTAACTGAAAATGTACTTTTAAATTGTTCGGAGACACAAACAGTGTCCGCATTTCAGGACACACGATGAGCGTGGGCGCGGACATATGATCTGTTTGCGAACTAGTCTGCGAAGGAAGCGCCTGTCTGCAGGACACCAAGTGCACGGAGATTGGTTAGCGCATGCGCATTGATGTCCTACGGACACTGTTCGGGTTCTGAAGTAATTAAAAGTGCGTCACACGTGAAACGAACATTTCAGGACACCGCGTGTGTTCTTAGAATAGTTTAAACTTGGTAGCGAACAGTAAGGACAGATATAGTGTTCTTCAGGACACGTGTAATTTAGTTTATGTATGAACATTTCAGGACACCAATTGTGTTCTTAGAACACTTTCAATTGGGTAGCGAACACTACGAACAGTTGTACTGTTGTTCAGGACACATCATTTTTGTTTATTTACGAACATTTCAGGACACCAGTTGTGTTCTTAGGACAGTTTTAAGTTGATAGCGAACATTACGGACAGATATAGCGTTCCTTAGAACACTTTAATTTTTGTTTCTTTACGAACATTTCAGGACAGCACGTGTGTTCTTAGAACAGTTTCAACTTGCTAGCGAACAGTACGAACAGGTGTGGTGTTCTTCAGGACACCTCCATTTTCGTTTATGTACGAACATTTCAGAACACTCGCACTGTCCGCGGGCACTTATATTGTTTTTTAAAAAAAAAAACAGAAACTATTCACAATACAATATAAAAATTAAACTTTATTTAACATATATTCATAATTTATGACAGGTGAGGCAGAAACAGAAACAAAAACGGGAGAATTTGGGGTTTCAACATGATTGGTATTAGGTGAGGAAGGGATGGAAATCTCATCAAAACGTTTTGGATTATGGAGCGGGTTTGGGGATAATTGACTGGGATATGGTGAGGAGACAAGTACATGTGGGGCAATGGTATGACGTTTTTGTTTTAAAATGATCTTCAACAAAAGTTTTCAAATTATTAAAATTGGTCAACAGTAAATCAATTTTTTCTTTTATGTTGTCAAGCGTGTTTTCCATAACAGCTTCTTCAGAGGTAGTTTCTATTTTGTTATGCTCTGTATAAAAAAAAATATATATATATGTTAAATGTATACAAAATAATAATATTTAAATGGTTTATATTATAAAGTGTTTACCATTAGTTTCACTATCTTGTGACATTTCTTCATGTGGGAAATTGTCCTCTAGCCATTCCAGAGTACTAGACATTTCTGTGAGAAAAAAAAAGAAAAGATAATATATTTTTTAATCTAATACAGAAAGTTTATAAATATATGAGTAAAATGAAGTACACTTACTATTTCTGGTAAGATAAGTCCTATGTATTCAGTGGGTCTGGTCTTGTTCTCAGTTCTGTTGTGTCTGTGAGGTAATTATGTTGGAAGCCAATTTATGTTCTTGTGGTATATTCCATTTCAGAACATATTGTATTTAAATGAATGGTTAGTGTGTTACATATATGGGTTACATTTCTTATGTATTACTATATATAATGTGCTTGTGTGCTGCTTTTTGAATTTGTTAATTGTTCTTATATTATGATATAACAATCAAACATACCCCCCCAACCCCCCCCACAGTTTTTAGGTAGTGGTACTGTTCTCCAAACATGTCCGCGAACATTAAATAAGTTCGCGGACATCAAGTTCATAAGAAGAGATCTAGTCAGTTCCATATGACATGTATATAAAGTCAAAGTCATTATTGTTAAGTTTTGCTACTAAAAACCTATGAAATTCAGTGAAAAAAACTTTGTTAAAGGGACGTTATGGTTAAGTTGCGCTACTAAAAACCTATGAAATTCAGTGAAAAAAACTTTGTTAAAGGGACGTTGTGGTTAAGTTGCGCTACTAAAATCCTATGAAATTCAGTGAAAAAACTTTGTTAAAGGGACGTTATGGTTCCAAGTAAAACCGAAAAACCCTTGAAATTCGGCAGTTATGGTAAGCTAAGCAACCATAACTTGCGCCGCCACCGTGCACTGCTAAGACTAACACCCAGGACATCAAAGATGACATCACAAATGTCATTGATGACATCACTGATGACATCACATGTGTATGTACTTCTCATGAAATATGTGTAGAAGGGATTCTTATTATGTTGCGAAAAAAGTGTCAAGAATCATTGGAAGAAATATACCCTAATAAGTGCATTGAACGATGCATTGATATAAATAGCATCCTATTATGGGGTTCTATCTAGTATACTAAGCTACTCATACAGAAACATAACATTGTGTGCAGCGTACAAGATGAAGGTATGATATTCGTAATGTTAATATGTTGAATAATGAAATGATAATTGTTTTCTTAACAGATTTTTGTGTACTGTGAAATATGTAATAAGTAGCTAAAAAAACCCATGTATTACATAATTGCATTACTATAGACAAAACACAAAGACACAAGAACACATACCAATATGGATATATACAGGGAAAGTGAAGTTAGCAAAAAAGCACAAGTAGTAGCAGAAACAATTTATAACTTAACTGATTAGTTTCATGCAAATAAATGATTGCTCTGTTTCAAAGCTGCTATTTACCCTATGTATATGTATCACTTGATGTGATTGGACCCTAAGGAAAGTAGTGTGAGTACAATGTATACAAATATGACCATATACAGGGAAAGTACAGCCATAAAAAAAACAACAGAACCATCAGAAAGTGCTCATAAGTCGAGTGATTATCTTTACGCACAAAAAGGATTGCTGTCTTTCAAACTTTTTTTTTCCCATATGTATATGTTTCATATGATGTGACTGTACTCTAAGGGAATTACTGTAAGAACCTACTAGAAGGATATGTCTACAAATAAAATAAAATTCTTAGTTTCTGACTGTTACTGAAGAAAACCATGTGGCCTAGATATGTCAGCAAAAGATAAAATAGTGAGCCAGACATGTGATGTCATCAGTGATGTCATCAATGACATTTGTGATGTTATCTTTGATGTCCTGGGTGTTAGTCTTAGCAGTGCACGGTGGCAGCGCGAGTTATGGTTGCTTAGCTTACCATAACTGCCGAATTTCAAGGGTTTTTCGGTTTTACTTGGAACCATAACGTCCCTTTAACAAAGTTTTTTCACTGAATTTCATAGGTTTTTAGTAGCGCAACTTAACCATAACGTCCCTTTAACAAAGTTTTTTTCACTGAATATATATATATATTACATGGCCACGGTAGTGGCCATGTAGTTATGGTTAAGTTGGTGTTTCCATAGGAAGAGCACTTTTTGGGCGGCTTATAACTTTGCTCTCCCTGGACGAATCCTCACCAAACTTTGCAAAAAAAAGTATTTGGGTCACTCTGAATTTTTTTGCAAAGTTTGGTGAGGATTCGTCCGGGGGAGCAAAGTTATAGGGGGGGTCCCAAAACTTTTTTTTTTCCCATAGACTGAATGGGAACAAAATTTTGCTCGCATCTACAGCCCAAACCGCTGGATGGATTTTCACCAAATTTGGACCAGGAGCAGCGGCTTGGTCCCGAAAGCGTGCTTTTGCAAATTTGGTGAAAATCCGTCCAGTAGTTTTTTTTTAAATGACCAAAAAGTAGGTAAAAAAAATTAGTGATATCTGTGTTCGGTCCGCAGACACACTTCCCTGTTCGCTCCGCGGACAGCGTCCTGATTGGCCAATCGGCTTGCGTGATGTTCGCGGACATGCAACGTGTTCGCTGATTGGATGGCGTGGAGCGTGAAGCACGTCAGATTTTTGATAGCGCCCGCCATCCTGGATTTGCGGTCGTCCGCGGACGAGTGTGTTGGTGTTTAGGAGTGTTTGGGGAGGGTGGGAGTGTATGAGATGAAAGTTGTGTTTTTTATGTGTTAGACGTTCTTTTTGAGTTCGATTTGTCTGCGGACAAAACGGGTGTTCTGAAATGTTCTAAATAAACTGAATGGGGGGTGTTCTGAGGACTCAATATGTGTCCGTTTTGTTCGCAAGCAAACTGAAACTTTTCTAAGAACACTCGCAGTGTCCTGAAATGTTCGCAAATAAACAAAATGGGGGTGTCCTGAGGACGCTGTCCGTATTGTTCGTTGTCAAGTTGAATATGTTCTAAGAACACTTGCGGTGTCCTGAAATGTTCGCAAATGCACAAAATGGGGTGTTCTGAAGCTGTTGTTAAACACTCGCTGTGTCCTGAAATGTTCGCAAATATGAATGGGGGGTTGTGGCTGGCAAGTTGAATGTGTTCTAAGAACACTCGCGGTGTCCTGAAATGTTCGCAAATAAACAAAATAGGGGTGTCCTTAGGACGCTGTCTGTATTGTTCTCTGTCAAGTTGAATGTGTACTAAGAACACTCGCGGTGTCCTGAAATGGTCGCAAATAAACAAGATGGTGGTGTTCTGAAGATGCTTCTAAGAACACTCGCGGTGTCCGGGGAATGTTCGTAGGGGTTGTCCTGAGGACGCTGTTCGTATTGTTCTCTGTCAAGTTGAGTGTGTTCTAAGAACACTCGCCGTGTCCTGAAATGTTTGCAAATGCACAAAATGGGGGTGTTCTGAAGACGATGTCGAACACTCGCTGTGTCCTGAAATGTTCGCAAATGTGAATGGGGGTTGTGGCTTGCAAGTTGAATGTCTTCTAAGAACACCCGCGGTGTCCTGAAATGTTCGCAAATAAACAAAATGGGGGTGTTCTGAAGACGTTTCTAAGAACACTCGCGGTGTCCGGGGAATGTTCGTAGGGGGTGTCCTGAGGACGCTCTCCGTATTGTTCTCTGTTAAGTTGAATGTGTTCTAAGAACACTCGCGGTGTCCTGAAATGTTCGCAAGTACACAAAATGGGGGTGTTCTGAAGACGTTGTCGAACACTCGCTGTGACCTGAAATGTTTGCAAATATGAATGGGGGTTGTGGCTGGCAAGTTGAATGTGTTCTAAGAACTCTCGCGGTGTCCTGAAATGTTCGCAAATAAACAAAATGGGGGTGTCCTGAGGACGCCGTCCGTATTGTTCTCTGTCAAGTTGAATGTGTTCTAAGAACACTCGCGGTGTCCTGAAATGTTCGAAAATAAACAAGATGGTGGTGTTTTGAGACGCTTCTAAGAACACTCGCGGTGTCCTGAAATGTTCGCAAATAAACAAAATGGGGGCGTCCTGAGGACGCTGTCCGTATTGTTCTCTGTCAAGTTGAATGTGTTCTAAGAACACTCGCGGTGTCCTGAAATGTTCGCAAATAAACAAAATGGGGGTGTTCTGAAGACGTTTCTAAGAACACTTGCGGTGTCCTGGAATGTTCGTAGGGGGTGTCCTGAAGGCGTAGTCTGTATTGTTCGCTGGAAAGTTGAATGTGTTCTAAGAACACTCGCGGTGTACTGAAATGTTCGCAAATAAACAAAATGGGGGTGTCCTGAGGACGCTGTCCGTATTGCTCTTTGTCAAGTTTAAAGTGTTTTAAGAACTCTCGCGTTGTTCTGAAATGTTCGTAGGGGGTGTCCTGAAGATGCTGTTCATATTGTTCGATGGCAAGTTGAATGTGTTCTTAGAACACTCATGGTGTCCTGAAATGTCCACAAATAAACGAAATGGGGGTGTTCTGAGGACACTGTCCGTATTGTTCGTTGTCAAGTTGAAAGTGTTCTAAGAACTATCGCATTGTTCTGAAATGTTCGTAGGGGGTGTCCTGAAAACGCTGTCCGTATTGTTCGCTGGCAAGTTGAAAGTGTTCTAAGAACAGTCAGAATGTCCGCGGACATTAAAAGCTTCCATAGACCATAGTTGAAATGTTTGACTCTATGGATGTGATACGCTGCGGTGGTTGTTGCCAGGGCATAGAGTCTTGGGTGCATGGCCATTTGGCCATTTGGCCATGCACCCAAGACTCTATGCCCTGGCAACAACCACTGCAGCATATCACATTCATATTTGCTTATAACTTTGGGTGAAAAACAAATATACAATGAACAAAGGTATTAGATACTATGGATGTCATATGCTGCTATGGTTCTCCTTATTATTGTATACTTACTGTTTGGTCTAGTAACCGAAGTACATGTATTTCTTGTTAACTTCTGTGATAAAAGAAAATAGCATGTCAGTATTAGTATTTTGTAATGACTTATTACATTGTATAATCGACATACTTAAGTTTATAAATATATGAATACAATTAAGTACACTTACTATTTCAGGTAAGATATGTCCTATGTACTCAGTGGGTCTGCTCTTGTTCTCAGTTCTGTCGTGTTTGTGAGGTAATTATGTTGGAAGCCAATTTATTTTCTTGTGGTATATTCCATTTTAGAACATAGTGCATTTAAATGAATGGTTAGTGTGTTGTATATATGGGTTACTTTTCTTATGTATTAGTACATATAATGTGTTTGTGTGCTTCTTTTTGAATGTGTTAAATGTTCCTATGTTATGATATAACAATCAAACATACCCCCCCAGAGTTTTTAGGTAGTGGTACTGTTCTTCGAACATGTCCGCGAACATTAAATGAGTTTGCGAACATCAAGTACAGTAGAAGAGATTCAGTCAGTTCCATATGATATGTATATAAGGTCAAAGTCATTATTGTTAAGTTGCACTACTAAAATCCTATGAAATTCAGTGAAAAAACTTTCTTAAATGAATGTTATGGTTAAGTTGCACTACTAAAAACCTAAGAAATTCAGTGAAAAAACGTTGTTAAAGGGACGTTATGGTTAAATTGCGCTGTTAAAATCCTATGAAATTCAGTGAAAAAACTTTGTTAAAGGGACGTTATGGTTAAGTTGCGCTGCTAAAACCCTTGAAATTCAGTGAAAAAACTTCGTTAAAGGGACGTTATGGTTAATTTGCGCTGATGAAAACCTATGAAATTCAGTGCAAAAACTTTGTCAAAGGGACATTATGGTTCCAAGTAAAACCGAAAAACCCTTGAAATTCGCAAGTTATGGTAAGCTAAGCAACCAGAACTCACGCCACCCCTGTGCACTGCTAAGACTAACACCCAGGACATCAAAGATGACATCACAAATGTCATTGATGACATCACTGATGACATCACATGTCTGGCTCACTCTTTTTTCTTTTGCTGAGATATCTAGGCCACATGGTTTTCTTCAGTAACAGTCAGAAACTAAAAATGTTATTATATTTGTAGACATATCCTTCAAGTAGGTTCTTACAGTAATTCCCTTAGAGTCCAGTCACATCATATGAAACATATACATACGGGAAGACACAAGCTTGAAAGACAGCAATCCTTTTTGTGCATAAAGATAATCAATAGACTTATGAGCACTTTCTGATAGTTCTATTGTTTTTTTTTATGGCTGTACTTTCCCTGTACATGGTCATATTTGTATTCATTGTACTCACACTACTTTCCTTAGGGTCCAATCACATCAAGTGATACATATACATAGGGTAAATAGCAGCTTTGAAACAGAGCAATCATTTATTTGCATGAAAATAATCAGTAAAATTATGAATTGCTTCTGCTACTACTTGTGCTTTTTTGCTAACTTCACTTTCCCTGTATATACCCATATTGGTATGTGTTCTTGTGTCTTTGTGTTTTGTCTATAGTAATGCAATTATGAAATACATGTGTTTTATTAGCTACTTATTACATATTTCACAGTAGACAAAAATCTATTAAGAAAACAATTATCATATCATTATTCAACATATTAACATTACGAATATTATACCTTCATCTTGTACACTGCACACAATGTTATGTTTCTGTATGAGTTGCTTAGTACACTAGATAGAACCCCATAATAGAATGCTATTTATATCAATGCATCGTTCAATGCACTAATTAGGGTATGATATTTATTGCAATGATCCTTGACACTTGTTTCGCAACACTATAATAAGAATCCCTTGTACACATATTTCATGAAAAGTACATACACATGTGATGTCATCAGTGATGTCATCAATGACATTTGTGATGTCATCTTTGATGTCCTGGGTGTTAGTCTTAGCAGTGCACGGTGGTGGCGCGAGTTATGGTTGCTTAGCTTACCATAACTGGCGAATTTCAAGGGTTTTTCGGTTTTACTTGGAACCATAACGTCCCTTTGACAACGTTTTTGCACTGAATTTCATAGGTTTTTATCAGCACAACTTAACCATGACTTCCCCTTAACAAAGTTTTTTCACTGAATATATATATATATATATATTTGCTGAGAATTGAATCATGTAACATTGTACACCCTGTTATTGCACTTACACACAAATTAACCTGTTCCTACCTCATGCATATGGTGTGTGTGTGTGTGTGTTTTTGTGTGTGTGTGTGTGTATATATGTTCCCTGCCCAACTAAACAAGGCACGGCCAGCAACAATATAAGGCCTCTTCTCCCCTCTGTAGCAGTGCTGCATACCAGCCCCCACCCCTCTCCCCATCTGGCCAGGCTGAGATGTGAAGCCTTGGGCCTACTGGCGATGCAATGCTATGATTGTAATCCCTCAACCCCCCACCCCCTGCATTCAGCACTAGGTAGTTGCCCTCCTGGGCCCCCAGGCCCTTCTCATCCCACCGCCTCTCTGACTGGAAAGCAGTCCAGTTCACCCCAACCTCGACTGATTGCCATATATTCACTCTTATACTAACATACTATAAAGATGTCCATCTGCTAGATCTAACGTAAGGAAAATAACAGATGGATTCCTGGAATGTGCCCCATTACAAGTGACCTAAACCCACCTTTTGCTCACCCCTCAAATAGTAATTTGTCTCTAAAACAATGAAATGCTTGCCTTCAGGTTACGTGTCATTTTTTCTTGTGATGTTAGAATAACGATTTGTAGGATTTTACTGGGCATAGTGATTTACAATTACCAATCAATAAGTATGTGTGGCCGCAAGTGCAAATGTTAGAATAGTCAAGATGTATCAATCAACCATCAAAATTAATGAAGACCAGAGCCCCACCCCGATGAGCCCAGATGACCTGCAAGCATCATGCTGGCACCACGTGGACCTCCGCCAATCCAGGAGCACCAGGTCTAAAGATTACATAGTGTCTAGTCTTTATCACCCAATCCCCACAATTTATGTGCCCCCGATACCTTACATCATCTATGATGCAACTTTGTAATAAATGTGAATGTTTGCAGTTGTTTGGCAGAGCACTGTCAGCGTTTGCAGAGTTCTCTGCTTGCCCTATATTGATTTAGATAAACTTTTACTTTTTGACTTCACCCACACTTGGTCTTGGTCTCATTCACACCTGGGGTGTGTCCATCACTGACTCTCATTGTGGAGTGTTAAATGCCTTTTTGGGGGACACTCACTTCAGTGTGCAGCGCTGGGTAGAACTTCTCCAGGACTCACATGTCGGTGTGGTTATTTCAGCCCCTGTGGGTCCTGGATTTCAGGTCCTCCCAGAGCATCTGCACATGGTGGTAGTCATGGGATGCCACCACCTCTGCATTTATGGCATCCACAATCCGGTCCCAGATCAGCTTCCATGACATGCAGGACATGCTCCACTAGGATGTGAACTTCCCTGGCAATCAAGTTGACAGCCCTCTGCCTCGCTACTGTTGGTTTGCCACTCACCTCAGAAGATGTTGCTTGAGACATGGAAACCCCTGAGGCAGGTGTGGCTGGGCAAGATGATCCTGGGGCTGGGCTGTGGAGCAGTGGTGATGGAATGGCACATCGGGAGTCTCTGGAATCAGTGGCGGTGGTCACAGGGCCAAGGACAGGAGCCTTAGCAAGAGCTGGACAGCAGGCACTCAAATTGAATGGAAGGTGGGCAGCAGGCACACACAGTGGGCAGGCAGTATCAGATGGCTCATAGAAGGCAGCTCAGGGCAGTGGGAGGCAGGTAGAAAAGGCTCATAGGCAGAAGCGGGGATCTTACATGTCTCTCGTGTGGGCAGCGGGAAACAGAGTGACAGTTACTATGCGCGTTTGAATTTAGTGCGTACACGTGACACCCGCTGGGCGTTGGCGTTCAGATTCAGGATAAAGGAGTACAGAGAACATTAAACCGCACATATGAATTGGAGCGGACGGACGTGTGGACTTCAGGGATTTTTGGAGTGCCACATAATATTTTCACTACTGTGACAGTGCAAACTTCTTATTTTGGTGGGGGATTTGCCTCAGCGCACAGGCTAACAGTGAGTTGCGTACACATTATTCATACTCTGGGTGCCCCTGTGTATCGCGTACCCCCATTATTAACATCACTGTTGCTTTCCTGGGCTTTGCATACACATTTTTTGTGTTGCTGTGTGCCACAGCGTACCGCATAATGCTTTTTCTTTTCAAGGGAGCTACCAAGAGGTCGGGTAAAGGCATTTTTGATATTTGGGGTGCCTGTGCATTATGCGTCCCATTCTTATTTTCACCAGGGGTAATATTGAGCCTTGCTGGACCACACTAGTACATTTTACATCACATACCCTGCCCCCTCACTCCGATTGCCCAGGACAATTGCTTGGTGTGCCTTCCATTGTACAAATCCATCTGTACCATGAGTGGGAAGGCCACAAGAGGGAAAGGTGCCAGAGGTGGCCGGGGTCGGGGACATGCAGAGAGAGCTCTGCCCCAACCCCAACAGGGTCAGGGAGCTGCAGGATCATCTGCTCTCCCCAACACCCAGGGTCAGGTAGCTGCAGGGTCATCTGCTCTTCCCACCACCCAGGGTTAGGCACCTGCAGATGCAGCTGCTGTCCCCAACACCCCGGGTCAGGGATCTTCTGTGATAGCTGTAGTCGTCCCAGCCTAGGTACATGGACATGCAGAGGCAGATGCTGCCCATGCCCCAAAGGGTAATGGACATCCGGGTAAAGGCCCTGCCCCGAGCTCCCATATTGAGGGACCTGCAGGGCCAGTAACTGACCCAATAGCAATGGGTGATGGCATGGCCCAGGCCACTAGTAGTCCAGCCCCTGCTGCCCTGAGTGGTCCCAGCCACACAGGGTGTGCACCTCATGACAAGAGGCAAAAGCGTGCAGAACAGGGAAAGACTGAATCCCTAAGCACGGCACAGGACACCACCACATCGAGGAAGAGGAGCTTCAATGATGAAGAACTTCAAATCCTCGTGCAGTACATGTGCGAACACCACCATGACATGTGCACGCAGCCAGGGAGCACACATACGCCTGCTCAGCGTATGGTACACTGGCAGCGAGTCACGCATCATCAATGCCTTGGGGAATGAGAGGCGCACCGCTTGTGAGGTCATGAAGCAGTGGAATGACCTCCACCGTCAAACCAAACATAAACTGGGTGCCAACCTCGCCTCTGCTCTGGTGACTGGAGGTGGATCAGCACAGGAGCAGGAGCTCACACCACATGAAGAGGCCATGGGTGAGTTGATTCATGTGGATCAGGTGCAAGGTGTGGGAGGCCAGCCAGATTATGAGGAAATGTCCGGTGAGTGATCAAGCGTGTGCATCCTGAACATGTATATACAGATTAAATTAATTGGGATGATTGTGTAGAACTTCTGCCTGCATTTGTATGACTGTCATGGGTGAACCATGTCATGGTGTACTGGCCCGTGCTTGGCGTACTACAGAGTGCGTACAAGCCATGAGCTGCACATCTGTTGAACATGGCTTTGGGACAGTAGTAATCAACAACCGTCAGATACGTAAAGACATTTCCGGCATGCCAAGACAATGTGGCATCTAGGTATTTACATCAGTGATGTCAGTGACTTAGCTATGCCAGTCAAATGGTTGTATGTGAAGCATGTGCCACACATCATGCACTGCATGTAGTAGAGGGTCCATCCACACATGTCCGAAAGTGATTTCATGCTACCGATGTGTTCCATGAACACTGGCAGCAGCCATGACATTGTGCCAAGAGGGACATAGCATTTTGCTACACTGTGCAAATCCCAGCCACAGCTGTGGCAGTGATCCCCTTGTGAAATATTTGTCAGGAGTCATCCCTGTTGACCTGCCACACTCAACACACACTTCATGGGTCCATCACCCTGTCACTCTTGTGTGTCACTGTCCCCTCTTCCTATCTCCCAGCACATGTCATTACTCTCTCCATATCACACACCTGGGACTCCACACTTGGGGAATTTCCACATTGTGTGCCCTTGCTGTGCCAGTGGTACACTGGAGTTAGATGTAATTGTAGTGTACTTGGCTGTGATTATGTGTGGACATGTTTTCATGTACCTTAATGGCATGTTGCATATCCACTTGATGAATCACAAGTAGCATGTTACACTCTACTGTACATAGTGTGTGTATGCAAATAATGGCATGGTAACATGCATGGCAATGTGTTGCAGGACAGTATTGTGATACCTATGTATGTAGTCGATGGAAACATGATTAACATTTAACATGATTCTTCATGTCTTTATGTGTCAATGTGCATGTGATGAAGCACTAGATGCAGGGGAGGAGGTTGGGGAGGAACGGGAACCTGAGCCGGCACAGAGCACCAGTGGAGCATGTGTTGTGGCATCCCCTGAAAATCCACTGGTGCTACAGGCCATCTGGGGCATGTCTCAGTATGTATCTGACTCAGATGAAGCCAGTAACTCTGATGGTGAACTGGATGTCCATTACTCAATGTTGTCGGAGGTGAGTGCATCAAGTGTTGGAGCAGCTGTAGCAAGTGCGTCTGAAGGGGATCACGTCCCCTCACAGGGCCAGCCAGTGTTGTATCGTCCATCTGTGGTAGTTACGGCGGCAGGGTCATGGTCCACAGTCTTGGTTTCTGGTCCTGGGACAGATGACCAAAGGGAGGGATGCAGTCCTGCAGCCAAAGACAGCGGTATCACATCAAAGGCCATGCTCCCTTGGCTCAGGCAGGTGTGGGGCCTGCACAAGTTGTTGACGTGTTGCGGCTGGGGAGACAGTGTGGGAGAAGTCCATGTATAGTATTGCACAACAACAAGGTGCTTCCTATGAGATGTTGGCTCAGGGCATGTATAGGGTGGCCAATTCCATAATCCCCCCAGCAACACAGGTAGAACACCAGCTGCAGGCATTGCGGTTCACATGCCACTCACATAGGCTGTACATAGAGGCCAGCAGCAGGGGACGACGGGCCTAACTGAGGTCTCTGCAGCCATCCCTGCTTAAAGAGGGTCGGGCCCACAGGGAATCCCTGAGGTAAGATTTTCTGGCTCTCAGAGCTTCAATGGAAGTTCTAGAGGCAGCCCGCAGTAAACAGTACCAACATCAGATGCAACTGTTGAGTCATACCATCTCGGAGGAACTCCATCCATCCGGACCTCCGAGGTGTTCCATGCAGACCTCCGAGGCTTCATGTTGCAGATGCATTCATCGACGTCCCGCCTGGCCGATGTCATTGAGGACCAGGCCAGGGCTCTACATGGTCACCCTTCCTTGCCACTACCTTCTTCGGATTCTACACAGGAAGGTGGCCACAGCAGTGACAGCCCTCCCAAACCAAGATAGGCATGCGGTCCATGAGCCCATGGAGGGAATTGTTTTTTTTCAACATCCACCCATGTGGGAGTTGACACGCCCCCTGCCCCTCAGCCCTCCTGGGTGGTGCACCCCACCCACATCCGGATCCAAGATGGACATATTTTTTTCCACCCCTCTGGCCAGATGTTGGCATATCATATTTTGTTTTGCCCTTTCCTGATTGTGTTCTTTGTTAATTTTTGTATTGATTGCCCTTGAGGTATGCCATTAACTCCTGATGGACTATCCATGTGCAGTGGTGTATGTCCAGGCATGCCTAGTGAAGTCATCTAGCATGTTTCCATGGCGGTGCACAGGATGGCACGTGCAGGTAATTATAGGTGTGTTGTTCCATGGCATGTGTGTGCTGTGTCAATGATACTGCACAATGGGTGTTTTAATATGTTCTCCCATGTTGTTCCAGTAATCCGTGATGTGGCGGTGACTGCTGTCCCGGGTGAGATATACTGCACCATTCAAAGTCAACACTCCTCATGCTCTTCACCAGACACTGTCCTTCCTCTGACGAAATAGGAAACACACTTACTGGTGAAGATCATGTGGGATTTACAATATGCAGACACAGTAATTTGCACTTTCTAGCATGTTGGGCATGCTTCATATTTGTGCATCTTTGCTGCATGTTTCGGTTGTCTTACATGTCATTTTCATGCTCATATGGCGTTGTGGTACTTCAATCAGAGCTCATGTCACTGTGTAAACTACCTACGTGGATACCTCAATGGGTGCACCGACTGTGCTGTACAGCATGTCATTGTATATCGTAAAACCAGGCCATGAACTCCTTGATCTGTAATTTAATTGGTATTCACTCCCTGTGTCACTCTCTCTCTCCCTCTCTCTGGGGTGGTACACTGTACTCCTGTACAAATCCATTTCTATAATCATTCACCCTGTGTTGCTCCTGCAATCTGTGTTCTATGCATATTTTCTTTCGATGAACAATTATGATCATGTATATGCTTGTAGTTTGTGCTGTTACTCTGCATTGCATTCAATTTAGGTAAAGTGTCTCCCGATGGTGTGCATCGTATGCAAGGCAGGTGAGTTCCAAGACAGGTGAGTGCATGGCATTTTCTGACACTTTGGTGGTGTTTGAATGGGAGCGGGCACTGTGTGTGTTCACTCTGGATTTACTTACCTTGGCCTCTATCACTATTGCTCGAGGGTGGAATTGATCACTCAGGGGTGATTCCTATGATGGTTATGGTCATGTTAATCAGATGGAGTGCTGGGTCCAATGTTCACTGATTATGATAACTGTGCTTTCTAACTGTGTGTCTGGCTTTCATGGTAGTTTGGGAGTGTGTAGCATTGTCGACAGTTTGTGGACTGTGGCAGGTGCAGATGTTTGTGCTAAGGTGTGCCTCATTCAAATTTTATCAGGCGAATGAGGGACATATCTGATCCCTATCAGGCATTGTGGGATTAGGGATGTTACTCACATTTGCCGGGTCAATTTTATTATTCAGCTATTAGTGTGTGCTCTTGCATTGTGAATCCACAAACTTGTTGCTATGTCTGCTGGTATGTAAGCTATTTGGTTTTACAGCACATCAGATTTCGTATTGTTAGTGGGTTTTCTTCCTTTTCTCCGGCATGAGGCAACATGGTGTATGCAGCTTCTAGTGCAAGGCATCTAGGTGCATGGTGGCGCAGCATTGGAATAGATGCAGCATTACACTGTTGGTATGCAGTGACAATGAAGTCTGCATTGGCCATGTTCTGATGGTTTACTGTGTACTTTTACTATTATTTGAATGTTTAGGATTGTATATGTTTGCTTGTTGTTGTTGGCTTATGTCTTCCCTTGAGGCTCCATCCGTGTGCAGATGTACTTTGTTCAATCAAGCAGGGTTCTGGCGGAGGAGCAAGAGGTGAGTGGCTGATTTATTGTGAAGACATCCACTGTATATTCTCCTAGACAACCTTCACAGTACCTTTGTTATGCGCACGCACCACATATGTCTTGATAATACACATGACTGAATGAACCACCTACTGACAGACACTTCATACACAACCCTCCACACCTCGATGCACCCTGACACTCACCCTCATCATTATTCATTCTCCTCATTCACTCACATCTCCCCTGAGGTACTCAACCAAGTTGACAAGTACATGAAGGTGTTATCCCTATTGGTGTACAGCTGCTCCTACAGAACCGTCATTGCAAACTTCTCTAGGTCTAATGATCTTTCTGGTTTATGCATATTCTCCTTTACTGGTGTTTAGTTTCAATCCTCCATCAGGCACTCACTTCTGCACAACATTGCTAATATGACATATGCACAGCCTTCCTGACCACCAACATACTGGTGAATAGCTTGATAGTCTTCTGGGAGAAACTGCTAGAGAAGTTGGTCCACACACAAATGTACGCCCATTAAGGCATTCTTGTGGATGTTGCTCAACATCAGTGTGCCTTTTAACAGTCCGGAGCAACAGCCACTAGGGTCACATGATGAATGGTGGCACCCCTCCATTCGTAATGCCCTGCTGTCCTCATCATGCTTGATGTTTAATTTGATTTTCACAGTGATGCATTCCATCCCCCTTTTGATGATCCATGAACGGACAGTGTACTTGCTTATTTTATTCATGAAAACATACTCAATGAAAACTCCATACTGTGTCCTTTCTTCTGCCGTACTTCAGCTGCCACCTGTGGCATCATGCAGGTGTCCATTCCTTTTCTATGCATCATTGACATATACGTTTACCTGCTGCAACGCATATTTGGACAATTTTCATTATGATGAATGTGCTATGATGAGGAGAGAGTACTCTTCAGCACTGCTCCTAGTGACACACTTTCACCCTTGTTCACCATGTCTGCCACACAGCCATCCTGGACTGGTGCCCTCAAAATGACCTTGGATGTGCGCCATATACAAATGTGCATGTCCCTATTGACTCCACTGCAGCCTACTTCTGCCATTGACTAAGTCCTTCCTATATGTTCTCACTCCCGCACACTCATTCCAGGGCGGGAATGTTGCCTTAATGTTCAACTACCCCCTTCCATTACTGCCACATATTTGTGTGATTGTGAAGGAGTCCGACTTGCCGGTCTTGATGCACACAGTTAATGTACACTTCCACAACATCACAAAGTGGTGCAATGTTACACGTGCTGTGTTACTCTCCAGGCTACACTACTGCTACTGCCTATTGCACCAACTCCATGCTTCTAATTCATTCAGAAGAAGACTGCAAGTTGTATGCTTGACGTCAAGGCGATGGGACCACATCTGTCTGCCACTGATTTTCCTCCACTGGCTAGCTGTGGCAGACAGTGTTGAGTCATAGGAAGTATGCATTGTGCACTGTGATTTGTGAGGCCTGCTTGCTCCCTATCTGCTAATGTTCAGTCCTCAATGCTGTCCCTCCAGAGCCATTTCATCATGTTACTCCAACCTTCTTCTGGTGAGGCAGTTATTGATGGATATTTTTTCCAGGGGATCTTTATCGTCAGCAGGAGCCAGCCTCTGGGATACCCATCCTGCCGCCCTCTGTTTGGGGACTCATTTTATTACTTTCTCTGTTTCATCTTCTACTCTTCCTTCTCTCTCCCTCTTCCCTGCTAAGCAATCCCTCTCACTCTCTCCATTCCTTTTGTCCTTGCTGCTTGATGTCTGTCTGCTTGATGTGCCTCAAGGTCACACTTGCCCCTGTCAACCCCAGCAATTTGTGGGGCAGTTGCCTCCGTGACCTGGACTAGTGTAATCATCACTGCACTTGGAGAATGACCAGAGAGAGTTGCATTTTTCTGCACTTAATCGAGCAGCCACTGACTTGTTGTACTTGAACCACCCCTGAACTTGTTGCCACCCTCCGAATACCATACCCCTCTGAACATCTGTGCACTTGCTCCTTCTGATTGCAACCAGGCAGGTATGGTGTCTGTCTATTCCACCTTGTCCTCGGTCCCTGCATGATGGCACATTGATGCACTTGTGAAAATATGATGAATCTCTGTCCGACAGATTCACTGTTACATCCACTGCTAATCGTACAGTATGCAATTACTGTTCCTGTTCTGAATATTATGGATGTATATCAGCAGGTGTTATTTTTGTTCTTGTTCCATGCACTGTTGAGCGCTTTAAGACATGTGTATTATGTATTGCCCATTTATCTATCTCCTTTGACATTACATAACATGGCACAGTCTGGTGATAATTTTACATCACATATGGGACGGTTTATGTGACAGACAGGCGATTTGATGTCTAGTTTGGCATGGTGTTAGTAGCATACTCCCTCATCTATGTGTTTCTTTTGGAAACCCAAAATGAATGTAGTTAAGGGATGCACACAAAGTTGCACTTTCAGGGACACATTCCCAGGATGGTTTGGTGGGCACAGATGATTGGCCCTTTGTCATCATTGAATGGCACCTGGAATGTTTACTCCACAGGGATTGGATTTTAGGTGAAAAATGTAGCCACAAGCTGGTTATGGGCAGCCTCACCACATGCCCTTTGACCTGCCATGCGCAATCAGCGTGCATGTGGTTGGGGATGTGGGGGCACCACAATGTCCACAGGTACTCCACGCTGTACTGCAAAATTGTGCAAGACACATGCTGCCACAATGATCCTGCACACTAGTGGTGGTTAATATAGCAACTCACCACCAGAGTGGTCAAGGGAGCAGAAACGTGACTTGAGCACTCTCAATGTGCAATCCACTATGGCCCAAGTTGCAATATGGGCTGCGTTGTATCTTACTTGGGGCGGTGTGGCAGGGTTCCGTATTGGCATCATCATGTACGTGTTCAGAGGGTAGGCACTGTCCCCTGTAGAGGTGATAATATTTGTCACTGGTGTGTATTCGTCTGTGTGTGACATGCATGCATGTGCAGGGCCATTTATACTCACCAATGAGCCAGGTGTTCCCATGCCTACCAGGGCCCGGTATAGGGGTGACATTCTAAATATGAAACTATCATGGCTGGACCTGGATAGTTCGCATATACAGAAGTAATGTTGCTCTTGGCATCAGATACAACTTGTACGCTGATGGAATGTGAGTGCTTGTGATTGCGATATATGTGCTCTGTAGCCCTAGGTGGACGTAGAGCAACATGGGTGCAATCAATGGCACCAAGCACTTTAGGGAATTGCGCCACCACATAAAAGTCCTGGACCACGCCTGCCTTTCTGCAGGTGTTACGGCATATAGATGTGCCTGCAGACTGAGGGGCGTGCAGTCATTATTGCCAACACCTGGTTTAGGCAGTGTGAATGCGTGGGCTGTGAAATATCCACAACTATGGCAGTTGTCTGCTGAAATGACCCTGTGGCCAAAAAATGCAGTACATTGAGCACTTTTTCCAAGAGGCTCAGTGCTTCAGAGCACAGAGTGTGTGATGTAAGGTCATTTTCCCACGTGACCAGGTCTACCATGATATGAGGTGGAAACCTATACCTGCCATGGACCTGGTCATCAGGCATCCCAAAAAGACTGGTGCTAGGTAGAAAAATCTGGGCCCTGGGCATCCTTCTCCTCCTGCGGTGTCCCACGATCACTGCTGCAACAAATGGTACATTCATTGCAGCTGTATGCGTGCATTGGTTGATCACGTGGGCTTTTTATGCATTTGCTTTTGTGCGGGGTGACGTTTACGCCAGCTATCGCGTGGCGTACGTGTTTCAGGATTTGCACTTATTTTTTGCATGCCAGCGAGCCCTGTTCAATTCCATGAATATGCATTTTTAGCGCACATATGGGCGTTGCGTGGATTTTACTGTGGTACTTCCCTCGTTTGCCCATATTTTTTCTTGTTGTTCCCCATTCCACGTGTTCTGCCCCCTTTTTAGGTGACTGAGCAGACATGGGCGTGCCTTCGCTTGGAGTCTCGCGCAAGGCATTCGTGGTGTCGCAGTAACATGTTGGACTGGCACAGATTCCTAGCAAATCCCTGGTAAACCCAGCACATTCAGTTCCATGAATTGACAAATGGGTGCTTGCGCGTGATTTCGTGTACAAGTCCCCTATTTTCCATGCAAATAATTCCATGAATCGGACCGTATGTATTGTAAAAATAAATAGTTGATTTAAATACAAGTAGGCCCAGATAAATCTTGGGGGAAAGAAGTACTGTCACATTATATATAACCACAATTATAAAAACACAACACTATGCTTGAAGGTACACAGACCAAAGCATATAACCTTATTGGGAACACCTAACAGGAGTTCTAGGGAAGTCAAACCAATAGTTACTAATAGATTACTTTTAGTAATACCAGGGTAGTAGACCCTATTAGTTGTACTATGATGCTCAGCAAGAAATCACATAGTAATATCAACAGGACAATATACTTTTCTGATCTGGTGAAACACAGATTCTAGGAACAGTATAAACCTATAACTCTGATTCAGGATAACACCGTTATTCTAGGGGAGTTGGACCTTTGGGTGTAATATTCAATTACAGTTTAATACAGTTCACAGACTAAGGGAAGCAATAACTATAACTTATTTAAGGATAACACAGGTATACTCAAGGTAAATAAAACCGGTGCACTTTTTACAGGAGCTATAAGCAACTTAGAGGCAGGTATAAACCTAAGACTGTTTTTGTGTGTGTCTACAACAGACCAGGAAAACCAAAACCCAGTGTTAAACTTTATGAATGACTCAAAGTTATTCTAGGTAGGTAAAACCTAATGCAGGCTTATTCTGGAGAGGCTAACAACATGTCTGGGGAAGCAAGACCCAGTTGGCTGACACTCATACATTTATCCTAACATGAATAGCATTACTTTTGAGAAGAGGCACAACCAAATCACAGGTGAATAATAGAACCTTTCTGTTAGAATGGAAAAACAGTTTCTAAGGAAAGAAAGATGTTAAACATACTTTTCAGAATGGCAAAACATTTCTAAGGCAAGTAAAACAATATTATATATACTTTTCAGAAAGGCAGAACATTTCTAAGGTAAATAATCACTTTTAAAACTGTCACACTCTCGGAGTTACAGTTACCAACCAACTTATTTTGCAAGTATGTAACTTTAAAACACATAGGGCCTCATAACGAGTATGGAGGTAGCCATGGTGCTATTACCGCCATGGCTGCCTCCATACCGGCTCCAATACCCGGACCCTTCAATGGGGAATTACTGGATCATTCCAACATTGGAGGACCCGGTAATTCTTCCTTGAAGGAACCATTCCCCATTCCCATTTGAGCTCCCATAGGGCTGAATGGAATGGGGAGGGAGGTAATAACGGGCACATTACAAATGGACCGTTATTAGCTCCCTCTTCCCCTCGCGGGACCCAGAAAGGACGTCTGGTTTTACCAGACGTCTGTTCCGGGTCCGCAAAGGGAACCTCATAATAGGCGCTCCCGTAATGAAGGGTGCGGGTCCCGTATCGGCACCCTTCATTACGGGACCGCCAGGGTCGTAATGAGGCCCATATTCTCTTTCCTAGGCAAAAGGCCCAATCATTAGAAGTCTTTCCATTATTCTTGAAGCATGAGTGTTCTCAGTGGCAGAAGGGTGGCTACTAGGGGGGTCATTAGAACAAGTAATTACTTTACTTTAGAGTTAGTTGATGGTCCAGGGGCTTCACAGAAGACTCTCTAGGAGGATTCCAGCAATGGGCATGGGTGAACTGGATGAGAGGCCTCCCAATCACAGAAAACACCCCAAAACTACACAGGAATCAGAAGAGACTAAGGTAAGTAAATACCCAAGCCAACACAGTACCTCAGCACAGAAGATTTTGCAGCAGGAGGACTTCAAGATCTGAAGGCAAAACACTGGCTGTTGAATTCCTTCATCAAGAAGACAGAAGGCATGACACTGGACAGACTTTTACAGAAAGGATCTCAGGAAAAACTCTAGGCAAGGTTTTCATCATAGCTGGATGTGGCTCTGTGGATTTGCTGCCTTTTTCAGGAGCACAGAAGAAGACAGAATATCGTTGGTTGATTTGCATTGTTTGCAAGGTCTGTTACTCTGGTAAAGGGAATTTTCAGACTATAATCATGCCTCTGGAGATTCAGCAGGATTCTCACAAATGTTCAGTGAGATTCAGATTCAGAAGACTCTGCAAAGCACAATGGCATGAGGTCCCAGGGTTTTGGGGTATTGCTGCCCAACAAGGATACAGCATGGTAAGGGATAGCTCAAAATGCAGGTCTTCTTGAGTCTGGTAGGTCTCATTAGGCTCTCAGTCATTGTGAGAGTCCCCAGGTTGATTGGGAGGTAGGCCCACAACAGGCTCTGGTTACACAGCAGGCTCTCCAGTCGCTGCAAATCGTTTCATCTCACATTTTTCATCTTCCTCTTCTTTTTTTGTTCCAGTGGTCTACTACCTCTTCAGCTTCCCGGATCAGACTTGTTTGCAGAAACCAAGCCAATCAACCAGCCTTGCAACATTCAAACTTGGTGGGTTGAAAATCCTTTCCGCACAGCCAGCCTCCTAGTTTGAACTGGAATCTTGTAATCAGGCTGGAAGACAAAGGGCTACAGAACCCTTGCTTCCTGCCTTCAAAGACACTCTGGAGCCTGGATGGGGAATCCACAGGACTCTTGCCGAAGATAAAAATCACACAAAGGAATTTCCCACCCTGGGTGTCAGGGGAAGGACCAAGAAAGGAAAAGCATACTAAAATGGTGAAAAAATAAGACAGGGGCCATTTTGATAAAAAGGATCACCCAATGGTGCCTTTACTGGGGCTGTGCAAACAGCATGCGGTAAAGGTGCACCGAATTAATAAAAAGATTCACTGTCACCATTGTTTGTCCTTGTAACATAAATGTTACATTTAAAATGAGAAAGGGGATACTTAGTATCTCCCCAGCACTCCACATAAGGTGGGGGGGGGGGTGCTGATCTCACTTAATAAAATGTAAAAGGGATCCAAAGATTCTTTCTACTTTTGGGAACTGTAGTTCGCACAAGGTTAGGCAGAGAACGTTAAAAGGGGAGCCCCTAGGGCAACCCAGCAACAATAGGCACCTTTGCCAAAAAGTTGTCAAAGATGATAACTTTTAAAAGACACTATTGAAAGTTTTAAAAATGACACCAATACAAAGTGTAAAATATTCTCTCAGGGTGGAAAAAGGTTGCTACTCACAGAGGTATAAGGAGAAATAATCCACCAGTAAAAGCAAAAAGTTCTGGGGTTGACACCACTCAGGAAGATTTATCATTGCTATGAAAATCTTACCTAACAACTCCAAATTGATACATAAGTCAGTTTGTTTTTTTTGAATTTCTCATTAGACATGCTTAAAAAAAAGAAATATGTTTGTTATTTTTATTCTCTCAATTTTCACGAAACAAAAAATAGAAGTGTAAATTGTAGTCTAGCATTCACCTTTCATTATGATGTCAGCTATTTCAGGAAAAATCTACATAGCATGAAACAAGCTTAATTAATGTGTTTGTTACTTCCTATTACTTTTACAGGTTTACAGGTGTTGATTTGACTTTATAATATGGAATATGTAAAATATTTGCAGAAGAATCAATTAAAACATACATTAAAATCTTTCATTTTTTCAACGTCTTCATTGCTGTCAACTCCACTGCAGAATTTAAGTAGCATCTGCAAAGAAACACAAGTTTCCTTTCAGTGTCTTATACGTGTTTCTAATAAATGCATGGGGTAGGATGGGTCAGTGAGTGTACTGCACAAGATCACCCTTGTAATACACTGTCATTACTCCCATCAATTATACTGTACTTCTCTTTGCCCAATGGTATTTCCTTGACTGTAATGTGGTGCAGGAAAGACACACATTGGGCCTCATTACGAGTTCGCCGGTCCAGAATGCAGTGATTCCGTGACGACGGTGACACAGTTTTCACGTCCGCAAGGTTGCGGAGTGAACAGCCTATTACGGCTTGTTGGTCACGCACACGACACCAATGTGGAAACGGTGTCACCCTCGTTACGTAAACACCCACGCAAACGGACATTCTGCCACAAAAAGCACTGCAAAACCCGTGGCCACCCCCGACGGAAACGGAATCATCGGAAGCGGAAATACCATGACCATGACAACCGGAAACAGAGAGGTGGCCATTATTTAAACCACAATCCACTGCCATCCTCAGACAACACAGGCCAGATCACCTCCCTGAGCAGCAAAAACCATCAACCACCATGGCATCCAGGATCCCAGCACGAAGACAGCATAAGCAGCGCTTCAGTGAAGCAAATCTGACAGTGCTTGTGGACCATATAGTGCAGCATGCGGAAATGCTTTTCAGCACAGACCAGCAGCGTGCCACCCAGCAACGCTGTAAGGAGGTGTGGGCTGAAGCAGCATGCAAGTGCACAGCAGTAGGGGCGACAACACGCAGCATAAAGGACTGCCGCAAGAGGTGGGATGACCTCAGGCTCAGAGTGCACAACCTCATTGCTGCACACTGCCAGCACAGCACTGGCACTGGTGGAGGCCCTGTATCCCCACTGAAACTGGAGTCATGGGAGGAGCGCTGCAGCAGTGTCCTCCACCCTGAGGGCATACACAGCATTGGCGACGCAGAGGCAGGAGTGAGCCCACCTGTAGATGCCGGTAAGTGCACAGAGTACAAAGCCATGAGTGTGTATGGAACCCAGGAGTGACCCAATGGACCCACTGATACCCCCCCAGCCAGGGCAGGAGTAACCCAATGGACCCACTGATAACCCCCATCCAGCAAGGGCAGGAATGACCCAATGGACCCACTGAAAACCCCCCCAGCGAGGGCAGTAGTGACCCAATGGACCCACTGATAACCCCCCCAGCCAGGGCAGGAATGACCCAATGGACCCACTGATAACTCCCCCATCAGGGCAGGAGTGACCCAATGGACCCACTGATAAACCCCCCACCCAGCCAGTGCAGGAGTGACCCAATGGACCCTCTGATAACCCCCCCCCCCAGCCAGGGCAGGAGTGACCCAGTGGACCCACTGATAACCACCCCCCCAGCCAGGACAGGAGTGACCCAATGGACCCACTCATAACCCAGATGAGAAGTAACACACCCCCAATACATGGCCCCTGGACATGCACACAGTGCGTGACTGAGTACAAGCTGAGACACATACACCTGAGTGCATCAACAGTCATATGTGTGTACATGCAAGTGCTCAAAGATTGTCCAGTTTGATGCATGTGATGGACCCATCAACTACCACCACACAACTAACAACATGCCCTCTGTATCCCCACAGCCGTGTCAAGTGACAGCGGCAATGCCCAACAGGCAACGCAACGTCCACCTGCACGTAGCCAACGCAGCACTCCTGCCCAGGAGGATGAGGTAAGTTGCTCTGGAACACAGTCACCAGCTGCATCTGGCACGGATGGACCAGCCGCTGCCACCATCCCATGCAGCCTGCAGTCACACAAGTGGATCACACACCCACCACGGCCAAAGATCCCATCCTGCAGACCATCTGCACTGCGGAGGAAGCTGAATCCACTGATGACAGTGCCCCAGCCATGCAGGCTGAAGTAGGGGGGCAGGGGGAGGGGGACAACATGAATGACCTGGCATCCCTCTACAACCTAGAGATCAGCCCCCTCTCAATGCACAGTCCCATGAGGTCACCAATGCCCTCCATGGCAAAGCTAAGTGCCCGCATGCAGCATATGGAGGAACAGCAGGCCACCCTAACTCAGCGTGTGGAATAGCAGCTGGAGGAGGCCAGGCAGCAGCTGGAGGAGGAAAGACTGCAGTGGGTGGAGGTGAGGCTGCAGCGAGAGAGCAATGCCACATCGGTGCGTTGGCTCTCTAGGGCCATTGGTCGTTTCGCCACCACCATTGTCACCTTGAACTGCCATGTCCGGGAAGGCAACAATGTCACATTCACCATTGCAGAGTCCATGTTGGTTGCCCAGCAGGCCTTTCATGGACGTGTGCCAACAGTAGCACCACCTCATCAAGCTCCACCACTGCCAGCCCACGGAGGCGCTCTATTCGGCTGACTGGATCCTCCGGCAAGGATGCTCATGCGCACAAGCGCCCCCGGAAATAGTGTCATGTGGGAATGGCTGTCCAGAAGACATTCAGGGACACAATGGGTGTATGCGGGTGGGTACGTTTGGGTGGTGGCAGAGGTCCATTATGGGGTTAGTGTTAGTGTTTTGGGGCCTGGTTGGGGGTGGGTATTTTTGGGTGATGGGGGAGGTCCATTATGGGGTTAGTGTTTTGGGGGTGGGTACGTTTGGGTGGTGGGTGGGCATGGGTGTACAGCTTTCCTATCCAATTCACCTTCTTTCCTGCTTTGTTAAAAATAAATCACCTTTGAAAACACTTTCATGAGTGGACATCTGTAATGTAATTTGCAATCAATCCATTTTTTTACCTGCATCTTCATATACATGCAATGCTGTTCATGTGCAGTCTCTCAAAAGTAAATGCGTATGAGTGTATCCTGTGCATGTTGTCCATCTTGTGCCCCCCACACGAGGGTGTGCAGCCATCCCATCCCCATACCCATCTCCATCCCCATCTTCATCATCAACTCCATCATCATCCTCTGTGTCTGGGGGCATCGGAATGTTCCTGTGCATGTGCAGATTGTGCAGCATGGCACACACAAGCACTATTTTACCCATCTTCACTGGGTTGTACAGCAGTGATCCACCAGATCTGCTCAAGCAGCGGAACCTGGCCTTCAGTAGTCCAAATGTCCTTTCGATCATGCCACGTGTGCAGACGTGTGCCCTATTGTATGCCTCCTAATGCCTGTTCCTTGACCTCTGTACGGGTGTCATCAGCCATGGCATGAGTGAATATCCTGCATCACCTTCATGGGATGTAAATGGAGGGGACATGTCAGTGTCTGTGGTATACATGTCTTTAACAGATGCAGTGCAATCATTTGTCATTTGTCAATCATCCAAGCAGTGGTCTGACCAGTGGTGTGATTACCATTAATGGTTCATGGTTGTCCACATTGGCTTTTGGACTTTCCCAACAACTTGCTGTGCATATGGAGTTGCCCTTGCGCCCAGTAGTGGTTGGCGGGTAAGGCATTGTGCAGTGATGTACACACATGGAGGAGTCAGTCAATAGACTGTGATGAAGTGGTAGATGCAGTATGTCTCATGTGCACACATCATGTGCATTGGGGGGCAGTGGTGCATAGTGTGGGTGGCTCTATCAAGTGGCTCAAGTTGTATGAGCTTGTACTAGTCTTGGTTGTGCATCTCCTTTGTCAGGGTGTGTACGGGCACACTGTGGCTACCTGTCATGTCTAGCTTTGTGATGTGTGGGTTGTGGTGACTGTCCACTGCATGGGACAGGGGGTGATGCATTTGCAGTTGTAGCAGGCCAGTCACACAGGCCATTGCCCTGGGCACCCCCCTTTCACAGGCCCCGTGCATTGGCAGTTGTACTCACCCAATAGCCATGTGCATTGTCCAGCATAGCGTTCCATGTACCGTGGCAATGCCGAATTCCGCAAGACCATTGAGTCATGTGTTGACCCCAGGAAATGTGTGCAGCAATGTGTTATCACGTGTCCAGCGTCACATACCATCTGTACATTCAGTGAGTGGTACAGTTTCCTATTGCGGTACACCATCTCCATTGCATGTGGTACTGTGAACTCTATGTGGGTGCAGTCTACTGCACCAATGCAATTTGGCATGGCTGCAACGGCATGGAAGGCCAACTGGTGGCAATGACCTGTGGAAGGGTACGGGGTAAGGTGATGTGTTCCGACACATGGCGCAGCAGGGCATCCAGTACCTGGCCCAGTATTCTTGAAAAACAGGGTTGTGAGAGCCCGTGCAGCTCACCAACAGTGTGCTGATATGTTACAGTGCCAAGAAAATGCAGTACCGACACCACCTTCAGAAGGGGGGTTGTGGTCGAAATGCCAATGCAGCTGCTGATGTCATCCTCAATCATGGTGGTGATGTACATGATTGTTGGACAGTCCAGCCGGTATAATGTGTGGATCTCTCCTCGAGTCAGGTTCCACGGTGAGGCCCTGATGCAGGGTATTGCAGGCTGCCTGCAGGGCCGTGCCCCCTGCACAATTGGGTTTGGCATGGGTGCAGGGTTTGCTAGCTGCCGCCTGCGCCTCCTCCTCCTCCGCTTCCTCCTCCCCTGCACCATCACTGCCACCATGTGCAGTGCTGCCTGTAGGTTCAATAGACCCAGTCCCAATGCTGCTACTGCAGCTGCCTGCATAGTTGTGTTTTGAGTTGGCCTGGGTGTGGGTGTGGCCCCTATGTAAACTCCCAGTGGCCTGCTGGGTCCACCTGTGGACTGATTCAGCTCACCAGGCACTGTTTAACGTCATGTCTGTGGTGGCGCCGATACCGCCACTGTGTCCATGGAGTTTCCACCATTTTTATGGCAGAGTTTCCATGTCCGTGCTACTTGTAATGCGTACAGTGTTACGTATTGCCGGTAACGGGGGGTTTCTGTGCCGACGCAGTTTTCGGGTGCGTTGACTGCACGTTGGCTGTTTCTGGTGGTGGTATTTCTGGGTTCGAAGGTTAGAATACACTGATCCGGTAAACAGTGACGGTATGGTTACGTTAACTCCAGACCGGCGGACTCGTAATGAGGCCCATTGTCTTGCTGTTGAAAGCTCCCACTCTGGATTTTTACTGGAACAATGAGTAAATGCGGTCTAGTTTTATTCATCTAAAAATGCAGCTATGTTATTCCGAAATTGTACAAATATCTTGAATTGAGTAAATACCTGTCATTATAGCCCCTGAAGAAGAGATAGACAGTTTCGAAACGCGTTGGGCAATAAAATGACTTGAATTGAAGACAAGCGACTTGGATGTGAATTTTTGGGGCACTATTGCAAATTGAACATTATGCAATATACTGGTGATCAAAAACATATTGAATTACTTATTAGCAATCTTATACTGAGGTAAAATTTCCTAGAACGTTGGGCTTAGTAATTGTGCCAGTGATAGTGTGCAGGAGACGCAAGTTACCAAATTAGGGAACTTACTTTTCTAAGGTTTCCTTTTATTATTATAGTAATTATTATTGTGCTATTTATTGAGTGCAGACCTAGTTTCGAGAAGCAATGTAGAGTTTACACAGGTATGCAACAATACTGCTACATTACAGAGCACTTTACAGGTAATAACAGAACAGATATACAGCGGGGGTGGGATACAGAGGGGCAGAAAGGAAGGGTACAGCTGTACAGGGTGGCAGGAAGAAGAGGGTCAAAGGGGCTAGCCCATCGAGCAGGTTCCTAGAAGAGCACAGTTGTTGCAGGGTCCCTGCACCTAATATCCTCTCTAGAGAGTACACATTTCCTGTCCTCTCTTGGGCATAATTGCACAAATGATTTCAAATGGGATTACACCATTGTAAAAGACTTGTGTAAATCAGACCCTTTGAGTCTTACTTCTAAGATTTGTACTAGAGAAAATGTTCATATGCCCAGGAATATCTAATATTTGCACTTGCTACCTTCTTCAGAATTCACAAATTCTGACACCGTAGCAAATCTAGATCAGAATGGAGAATCTCTTAGATTTCCTAGACCAAATTGTGTTGAACCACAATTGCACATGAGCATCTCATAGATTCCGGAACATCTCTAGTTTTAGGCTTTTTGAATCAGGTATAATGTATCAAGTGCAAATCTGAGGTGCTCCTTGCCATCGTAGCCTTTACTTATCAACAAAATTATTGACACATGCTTTAATCTAGTACTCATCGCTGTGCACCTATGCAAGTACAACTACAGTAGTTTTGAGTCAACCAACCTTGGGGGTCCTTCAAGAAAGCAATGTGAGTTTTCACCTAGACTTTTTGGGGGAAGGGAGAGCAGCAGCATCTTTCCCCCAAATGGTAAGGTGAAAGGGTGGGTGGGAGTGTAAACAAACACCTTCCCTAGCTGTAAGAATAAACAGGAATATACAGAATCAGTACCCCCCATATAATAAGCAAACCGAATAAAATATCAATTACTTAACCCATTTCCACCCACCTGGAGACAAAAAAGACGAGTAGACGGACAGCATTACATGGTTACCTTCTTGGTGTGTACAGAGACAATGTGCCATAGAACTGCCCAGAGGTATGTTGACATCAACCCGGAGAGCAGCTCTGAAGGCAAATAAGCTCCAGTGTTACAGGCAGGTGATAGAAGTTCGAGGCAGCTGGTTAATGAAGAAAAGATTTATTAGAGAGGAGACAAAAACACGTATTTCAACATGCAGGAAGGAAGGTAAGCTCCATTTGATCTCATAAGTCACATTCACCACATCTGTGAACATGGCACATGCAAGCTGGAAATCCACACGTCTGGAATACAAAAGGTCTGAGTGAAAAAACAAAAACAAAAAACAAATGGGTACTGTGAATACTCTCTATAGTTCTGCATTGTTCTGTCAATGCACGCACTAGGGAGCATCAGCTAACAGATGATCCGCTGTGTCCCCGAGCCCCCAATCGCCATGGCCATCGAGAACCAAAGTTCCTCCCTGTCAAATGCCCAGTCTCAAAGGCAGTCTTGAACCTTACGCTAGAAGCACCGACAGTAACTGCTGGAGCATATTTGTAAGATGATCACCAGAACCTGTTTTGCACAGTTCAAAGAATTACTGCATAAGGAAAGGTTTCTTATTATGTATTTCTGAGTTGGACTTGCATGTCCGAAATTTGATCTCTGTCTCAAGTATTTATGACAAAGGAGCAACCGTTATAAATATGGTGCATGATGACATAAAAACGTTAGGACTTTTTTGATCCTTCAATAATCTTTACTGCTACGGTGGAACCATCACTGGTGGAGGTTCCCCCAGTTCAATATGCGGGTTATGTTTTAGTTGCCAACATCATTGTTTGGGCTACAGCAATTTATTAAAATGCACAAATTTTGCATCAAGCTGAAAAAAAAGAATATGCAACACACACACACACAGATATATATATATGTGGGCTACAGCAATTTATTAAAATGCACAAATTTTGCATCAAGCTGAAAAAAAAGAATATGCAACACACACACACACAGATATATATATATGTATATATATATATATATATATATATATATATATATATACATATATATATATATATATTCAGTGAAAAAAACTTTGTTAAAGGGACGTTATGGTTAAGTTGCGCTACTAAAAACCTATGAAATTCAGTGAAAAAACTTTGTTAAAGGGACGTTATAGTTCCAAGTAAAACCGAAAAACCCTTGAAATTCGCCAGTTATGGTAAGCTAAGCAACCATAACTCGCGCCACCACCGTGCACTGCTAAGACTAACACCCAGGACATCAAAGATGACATCACAAATGTCATTGATGACATCACTGATGACATCACATGTGTATGTACTTTTCATCAAATATGAGTACTAGGGATTCTTATTATAATGTTGCGAAAAAAGTGTCAAGGATCATTGCAATAAATATCATACCCTAATTAGTGCATTGAACGATGCATTGATATAAATAGCATTCTATTATGGGATTCTATCTAGTACACTAAGCTACTCATGCAGAAACATAGCATTGTGTGCACCGTAGAAGATGAAGGTATACTATTCGTAATGTTAATATGTTAAATAATGAAATGATAATTGTTTTCTTAATAGATTTTTGTGTACTGTGAAATATGTATAAGTAGCTAATAAAACCCATGTATTACATAATTACATTACTATAGACAAAACACAAAGAGACAAGAACACATACCAATATGGGTATATACAGGGAAAGTGAAGTTAGCAAAAAAGCACAAGTAGTAGCAGAAACAATTCATAACTAAACTGATTAGTTTCATGCAAATAAATGATTGCTCTGATTCAAAGCTGCTATTTACCCTATGTAGATGTATCACTTGATGTGATTGTACCCTAAGGAAAGTAGTGTGAGTACAATGTATACAAATATGACCATATACAGGGAAAGTACAGCCATAAAAAAAAAACAGAACTATCAGAAGGTGCTCATAAGTCTAGTGATTATCTTTATGCACAAAACGGATTGCTGTCTTTCAAGCTTGTGTTTTCCCATATGTATATGTTTCATATGATGTGACTGTACTCTAAGGGAATTACTGTAAGAACCTCCTAGAAGGATACGTCTACAAATAAAATAAAATTCTTAGTTTCTGACTGTTACTGAAGAAAACCATGTGGCCTAGATATGTCAGCAAAAGAAAAAATAGTGAGCCAGACATGTGATGTCATCAGTGATGTCATCAATGACATTTGTGATGTCATCTTTGATGTCCTGGGTGTTAGTCTTAGCAGTGCACGGTGGTGGCGCGAGTTATGGTTGCTTAGCTTACCATAACTGGCGAATATCAAGGATTTTTCGGTTTTACTTGGAACCATAACGTCCCTTTAACAAAGTTTTTTCACTGAATTACATAGGTTTTTAGTAGCGCAACTTAACCATAACGTCCCTTTAACAAAGTTTTTTTCACTGAATTTCATAGGTTTTTAGTAGCGCAACTTAACCATAACGTCCCTTTAACAAAGTTTTTTCACTGAATTTCATAGTTTTTTAATAGCACAACTTAACAATAATGACTTTGACTTTATATACATGTCATATGGAACTGACTAGATATCTTCTTATGAACTTGATGTCCGCGAACTTATTTAATGTTCGCGGACATGTTCGGAGAACAGTACCACCACCTAAAAACTCTGGGGAGGTATGTGTAATAGTTATATCATAACATAGGAACATTTAACAAATTCACAAAGCAGCACACATACAAAGTATATGTAGTAATACTTAAAAAATGTTACCCATATATGTAACACACTAACCATTCATGTAAATACAATATGTTTTAAAAAGGAATATACCAAAAGAAGATAAAGTGGCTTCCACCATAATTACCTCACAGACGCTCCACAACCAACAGCAAGACCAGACGTATACACTACTGATTGCATATCTCACCAGACATAGTAAGTGCACTTCTTTCTACTCATATATTTATAAACTTTCTATATTAGAAAAAAAAACATATTACTTTTTTGTTTTCTCACAGAAATGTGTAGTACTCTCGACTGGCTAGAGGAGCATTTCCCACAAAAGGACATGTTAGAAAATAGTCCACCTAATGGTACACACTTTACTATATAAACCAATTAATAAATATTATTTTGTATACATTTAACATATACATTTTTTTTTATTACAGACCATACAAAAATTCCAAGCATCTCACAACAACAATCAGAGGATATCACTCTACAGCAGATTCATCAAAAAATGGACGACCTTATGCAAAAATTTATGGATTTGAAAAACTTTGTGGAAAATTATGTGAAACCCCCAACAGCACACCATTGTCCAACCTGCACTTGTCCCCCCTCACCCTATCCCACGCAGTTAACCCCAAACCCTGTCTATGGACCAAAGCGTTTCGATGACATTTCCTTCCCTTCTTCACCTGATCCCAGTTATCTAGAAATCCCTAATTCTCCTGTTTTTGTTTCCGTTTCTGCCCCACCTTCCCAGTCATAATTGTATATATATATGAAATAAAATTACTTTTCTTATATTGTGTTGTAATTACTTTCACTTCCTTGTAATAAAACCAATTTAGGTGTCCACGCACACCGCGGTTGTTCGAAAATGTTCGTAAAGAAACGAAAATGTAACTGTCCTGAGGACACTACATCTGTCCGTAATGTTCTCATGCAAGTTGAAAATGTTCTAAGAACACTCGTAGTGTCCTGAAATGTTCGTAAAGAAACAAAAATTAAAGTGTTCTAAAGAACACTATATCTGTCCGTAATGTTCGCTATCAACTTAAAACTGTCCTAAAAACACAATTGGTGTCCTGAAATGTTCGTAAATAAACGAAAATGATGTGCCCTAAACAACAGTACAACTGTTCGTAGTGTTCGCTACCCAATTGAAAGTGTTCTAAGAACACAATTGGTGTCCTGAAATGTTCGTACATAAACTAAATTACACATGTCCTGAAGAACACTATATCTGTCCTTACTGTTCGCTACCAAGTTTAAACTGTTCTAAGAACTTTTAATTACTTCAGAACCCGAACAGTGTCCATAGGACATCAATGCGCATGCTCTAACCAATCTCCGTGCACTTGGTGTCCTGCGGACAGGCGCTTCCTTCGCAGACTAGTTCGCAAACAGATCATATCACCGCGCCCACGCTCATCGTGTGTCCTGAAATGCGGACACTGTTCGTGTCCACAAACAATTTAAAAGTACATTTTCAGTTAATCCATAATATTTTTCAATAAAATCTCACCATGCCACAAGTCCCACATAGCAATCTTGAGTTTCTATATACCTTTTGAAACTTTCCGATCCTTTTTTTGTGTTCGATCTGTCCGCGCACAGTGCGCATGTCCGCGGACCGCGCACAAGCACCCCTATAAAAAAACACGTCCAAGAGCTTATTCCCATTGTGTTGCTGGCTATTCTTCAGAACACAGTGATTTTTGCTGCCACCTGCAGACTACACCATCATCGACATGGCATCCTTGGCTGCTGAACTGCCACTTGGTGCTGCACCTGCTTCAGCACCACCACCACCCCCTCCACCACCACCACCTCCCCAAGGGCCTGAAGAGGGGAACAGGACTGAGGATGCGGAGGAGGAAGAAGAGGATGATGAGAATGAGGTAGAGGAAATCCCTACTACCCGCACTAGGCGTGAGTCTTGGGTGTGGCGGTTATTTACCATTCATGGGAATGGTCCTAAGGCTCGTGCGAACCATGTTACCTGCAATGAGTGCAAAATGATACTCAGTCGCGGGAAGCACGGTAACTACAGCTTTGGGACCACTACTATGAAGCGACACCTGAGGTCATTTCACTCTGGGGCTATTCGCAGGGTTGTACCTTGCGAAGAACATAGCAGGTTGATTTCCTCTACTTCATCTCTGTTTCTGATCCTGTCACCACAAGGACCACCTCTGTGGGACAGCGTCTTTCTCAAGCTGCCTCACAGGCCATACAGAATGCTGATGACCCTTACCTTTCGAGGGTCACAGTTGTATGTATGTACTGTGACACAGTACTCTGCAGGGGGGAGCGACTTCGGAGTGCTTTTGAGACTTTCGTCTCAGAGCACGAGAAGACCTGCTCACTACCCAAATAAAACCCACCCTACATCTTCCTCTCTCAGCTCGCCCTTTCTTATCCCTGTGGTTGGTGTCCCCCCCTTTACCCTCCTTTACCCTCCTCTCCTAGTGTGTCGTGTCTGATAAAACAAAAAAAATACAAAATTACAAAAATCAAAAAAAAAAAGGCTCTTTTCAGAGCCGCCTTTCCCAGTTAAAAAATACAAGTGAAAATAAATGAAGCAGGGCTCTTTGTATTTTTTAGAAGTCCGCGAACAGTTCGCGAACATTAAAAAAATTGGGTTACTACTCCATCACAAACATTGTAATTTTCTCTGGAAAGAAGTGGTGGCTCTGAAAAGAGCCTTTGGGTGGTGTTTGTAAGTCAAAAATTGTAAATGCTTAACATCTACTTCAAAATCGTTGTTGTAATTCCAAAAAAGGTCGCAATGCATTTTGTACATTTCTCAGAAAAATCTGATTGCCAGCATAAGTAAGATGGACTCCAACTCTGCGAAAAATGTATGTACTACAAAACATAATATTTTCATTGTGAAAAGAAGACATGCCAAAATCTCTTAGAAAGCCACAAACAGCCTTATTAACATTGCACCTTGCTTTTTCCATTTGTGGACCAAATGAAGAAGAACGAAGCCACATTTGTCTCTGCGCAATCCGTGAAAATATCACTTGCGAATTAGGAAACATGTCCATAACCTTCCTCAGTCCTTCTTTCATAGCAAATTGCAAAAGAATTCCAGTCACATGCCCTAAACTGTTCCCTCCACAATGAATTACAATTATGTCTGGATGTTGCTCTGTCTCCAAAGTAGCACAGAGAGGTAGCAAATCCAACTACTTCATTCCACGTACTCCATGCCAGTGTACTTCCACATGTGGGAATCCAAGATCTACAGCTACTCCACAGCTTTCTGCATGCACCTTCAACCAATGTATCCACGAATCTCCTAAAATCCAAACAATCTGTTTTCTGAAACACACAGCCATAGCTATCTTTTGTTCTCTCAGCAAAAAGAGTATCTCAGAAAATCTCTCCTGGCACAACACACCCACCAAACTTTCCTGACCAATCCCTTTCAGTGCTTATTCTCATTTGCATGACTTCTGAACCCAAAAATCCCCGGATGTAACTGCCGATGTCCTGGAACTACCGCCATGTCCGCGGACATATCGTAACATGAACAGCCCTTCTACCATTTCCACTACACTCTCTCTGCCATTCCCTCATTGGATGTACCTCAAAAATCACATGACCATGCACCAATCACATTCAAGACCTCTACATCTAACTGCATCATCATAGATCAGCACTGCAAATGTACTCTGAATCTCTCTGAGTACAAGTGTCATATCATTGGCAAGCAGCATCTACCACAAATACTGGACAAGTCTTCAAGATTTCTACTTGCAGCTCCATGCATATCCATATGAATGAACACAAACTTCAGGTATGCATATTTTCTGTATAGTACATGACATAGCTCTCAACCATTTTTGTTTTACAGGCGGGTGAAATCACCCGATTTTGTTTTTAGCGGGTGAGACGCCCATTGGAATGAATGGGCGTGCAGGAGGCTTGGCGGGTGAGTCTGCCCTTTACAAGGCGTGTGACACCCGCCAAAAGTGTGTGAGTTGAGAGCTATGGTAGATCTGTAAAATGAATTTACTGTACTTTTTTCAATTTCCTAAAATCAACTACCACTTATACACCTTTATACTTTTTACTTTCTTTATACACACACACTCAAATCATGTTAAACTAACATTTTTTAAATGAAATATATAGACTACATATATTCAAACAAAATTGCATGCAAACACAATCTATGTTTAAACCTTTATAAAAATACTTATACAATTTCATATTTTTTGTTTTTATTTATTTATTTACTTAATTACTTTAAATTAGACATGACATTGAGGCGCTATTACCTAGAACAGTTTACTTACAGAAATAGTGGTATTCACTAATATATACAAACAAAGTTACTAATTTGAAGCTTTCACAGTTGCAGTGAAGACCAGTTTCCTGAAAAGAAGCAGCCGAATTCGAAGAAGAAAGAAAAACTAAGAAGTTACCTGTTAATTTAAAAAAAAAGTAAGTAAAATATCACCATATTATTTATATTATTAATCAAATATACTATAACCTTAATACCAGCTATTTTGGTTTCTTAAAATAGAGATTTTGTACCATTTTGTCCAAAAATTTCCATGTCGTAAACAGCGATTTACAACCAGAATGGCCCACAAATTTCTATTTTTGGACACAAAAATTAGCCAACTGAACCACTACAATTTTCATATTATAGAACAAACAACTGTTTTAATTGTATACATTACATTTACTATTTGTACTTTTCCACACCAATAGCTTACTTTTTTTTTGTCATCTGAACCCCAATTTAGTGACACATAAATTCAAGAATACCTACCACTACTAGTTTTAGTTCCCAATGCACAATCACACACCATTACATACATCTTTATCATCTTACTGAAACACTCATGCACACAGCACACATACATTCCAGAACACCCCAACCCATATCTTCTTTATTTTTTTCAACAGACCCTAAAGAATGCCTACCAAAAGACAACTCCGTAGAAAGCAACGCAAAATTAGAGCAAATGAAAATAAAGGTGTCCAACATAAGCATCCATCTCTAGCAGAATTTGTAAAAAAAGTTGAAACAAAACAGCTAATACAATCATTTAGTGAAACGCAAGAAGTTTCAAGTACAACAACTTCACTTCCTCTATCAAAATGTAAAACAAACCAAAAAACAATTACCAGAAAATCACCTATCAGTACAGATAAAACTACTTCTTCAAATTTTAATATAGTGCAAAGTAAGCATACCAAGAAAAGTATTTTAGCCAAAATATACTGTCACAAAGTCCTTCAAAATCTTATAAAAACAGGAGAGAAATCAGGTTCAAAGCTTAAAACCTATCGTAGGAAATTAATCTTAGAAGCATTGATGGACAGTGCAATTCTTCTCAAAAGAAATGTATTTATTTTACTGTTAAACAAAATGAAACCACTAACAAAACTAATAACTAAATTACAAAAAAGGCTTCTCAATAAGCGAAATGTCAACAGAAAGAACTTCTTAAGTATCTGCGGAGGTGAATGGAATCACACTACGAGCACAGAACCATATTTTAATGAAGACGCGTACAAACAAAAGCAAACGAATACAATTGCCATAAATAGCAGTGGTCGAGGTTATGAAAAAGTGAATAATACCATAATTGAACAAGAAGTACTCCTTACAAAAATATGCCCTGAAAACTTAGAATTACCCCTCCATTCAACTGAATCAGAACGTCTAGTGTACAAATGGCCATGCACGTCAATGTGTAACATTCCCAAACAATGTTTCAAATCTTTACACCAATTCCTCAATAAATATGTAAAAAGCAAAGACAAAATCAAAATTAAATTACTGCAAAATATAGATACCTGTCCAGTGCGCAAGTACACAGGACTACAAGGACATTCATTGGCCTGCATTACAGGACCTACTTGTAAAACCACTTTCCATGATATCAAAAGGATATCAACACATCATTCAACTATAAGAAATCTAGAGGCCGATTCATGGAATAATTAGCGCGGCGCAAGTGGGCAAAAACGTGCGAATCGCAGTGGAATAGCGAAAATCGCAGTGCAAGTGCGAAAATCGCACGAAAAGCAGCGCACGTCGATTCATGGAAGGCCGTGCGCGAGAAAACCAGCGGATGTGCGATAAAAAAGTGCGCGGCGCACGTTGGCGCACGTTGGCGCACAGGCCATCTAACAGCGTGCGCCAGGTCACAGCGAAAATCGCACAGGCCACAGCGAAATTCGCACATAGCGCAGCGCACGCAATAAAAGTAGGCGGAACACGGGCGTAACACTCGGAATGGGGAACAACTTGCCAAAACGTGGGCGTCACGGGGGAAGTACAGGGCACAAGTGCGCGGAACGCCCACACGCTCGCCTACAACACGTATTCATGGAATAGAATAGGGGAAAAAAGCGCACGCTCAAACCAGCGCACAGGCACAAACACGACCGCCACAAGAAAGGAGGCGGTAGCGTCTCTGCGGCTGTAAGAAATGTGCGCCAAAAGGTGCTCCAACAAATAGCACCTATATACTGCCATGATGAATGTCCCATACTGTGGCCCTCCAGGAAAAATGACGTGCATGACGTGCAAAGGGGTACCCACAAACACGGACACCCGCTGACAAAAAATACGTGTGCATGTATACCGGGGTGCGCGGGAAGTGTCACACGCGATTTGCAGGGTACGTGCATCACAGGGGTTTGCTTGAAGTTATTCACGCGATCGGGCCTGGGGGAGCGGGCTACGTGTATTACAGGGGTTCGCGTGAAGTTCCTCACGCGATCGGGCCTGGGGGAGCTGGCTACGTGTATTACAGGGGTTCGCGTGAAGTTCCTCACGCGATCGGGCCTGGGGGAGCGGGCTACGTGTATTTCAGGGGTTCGCGTGAAGTTCCACACGCGATCGGGCCTGGGGGAGCGGGCTACGTGTATTACAGGGGTTCGCGTGAAGTTCCTCACGCGATCGGGCCTGGGGGAGCGTGCTACGTGTATTTCAGGGGTTCGCGTGAAGTTTCACACGCGAATAGCCTGGGGACGTGAATTTGAGGGGTGCGCGGGAAGTTCCACACGCGATCGGGCCTGGGGGAGCGGGCTACGTGTATTACAGGGGTTCGCGTGAAGTTCCTCACGCGATCGGGCCTGGGGGAGCGGGCTACGTGTATTTCAGGGGTTCGCGTGAAGTTCCTCACGCGATCGGGCCTGGGGGAGCGGGCTACGTGTATTACAGGGGTTCGCGTGAAGTTCCTCACGCGATCGGGCCTGGGGGAGCAGGCTACGTGTATTTCAGGGGTTCGCGTGAAGTTCCACACGCGATCGGGCCTGGGGGAGCGGGCTACGTGTATTACAGGGGTTCGCGTGAAGTTCCTCACGCGATCGGGCCTGGGGGAGCGTGCTACGTGTATTTCAGGGGTTCGCGTGAAGTTTCACACGCGAATAGCCTGGGGACGTGAATTTGAGGGGTGCGCGGGAAGTTCCACACGCGATCGGGCCTGGGGGAGCGGGCTACGTGTATTACAGGGGTTCGCGTGAAGTTCCTCACGCGATCGGGCCTGGGGGAGCGGGCTACGTGTATTTCAGGGGTTCGCGTGAAGTTCCACACGCGATCGGGCCTGGGGGAGCGGGCTACGTGTATTACAGGGGTTCGCGTGAAGTTCCTCACGCGATCGGGCCTGGGGGAGCGTGCTACGTGTATTTCAGGGGTTCGCGTGAAGTTTCACACGCGAATAGCCTGGGCGCGTGAATTTGAGGGGTGCGCGGGAAGTTCCACACGCGATCGGGCCTGGGGGAGCAGGCTACGTGTATTACAGGGGTTCGCGTGAAGTTCCTCACGCGATCGGGCCTGGGGGAGCGTGCTACGTGTATTTCAGGGGTTCACGTGAAGTTTCACACGCGAATAGCCTGGGCGCGTGAATTTGAGGGGTGCGCGGGAAGTTCCTCACGCGATCGGGCCTGGGGGAGCGGGCTACGTGTATTACAGGGGTTCGCGGGAAGTTCCACACGCGAATAGCCTGGGCGCATGTATTTCAGGGGTTCGCGGGAAGTTCCACACGCGAATAGCCTGGGCGCGTGTATTTCAGGGGTGCGCGGGAAGTTCCACACGCGAATAGCCTGGGCGCGTGTATTTCAGGGGTGCGCGGGAAGTTCCACACGCGAATAGCCTGGGCGCGTGTATTTCAGGGGTTCGCGGGAAGTTCCACACGCGAATAGCCTGGGCGCGTGAATTTGAGGGGTGCGCGGGAAGTTCCACACGCGAATAGCCTGGGCGCGTGTATTTCAGGGGTGCGCGGGAAGTTCCACACGCGAATAGCCTGGGCGCGTGTATTTCAGGGGTGCGCGGGAAGTTCCACACGCGAATAGCCTGGGCGCGTGTATTTCAGGGGTGCGCGGGGAGTTCCACACGCGAATAGCCTGGGCCCGTGCATTTCAGGGGTGCGCGGGAAGTTCCACACGCGAATAGCCTGGGCGCGTGTATTTCAGGGGTGCGCGGGAAGTTTTACACGCGAATAGCCTGGGCGCGTGTATTTCAGGGGTGCGCGGGAAGTTTTACACGCGAATAGCCTGGGCGCGTGTATTTCAGGGGTGCGCGGGAAGTTTTACACGCGATTTCTGCACGGTATGTGTATTTCAGGGGTGCCGGGGAGTCCCACATGTGATTTGACAGTGTGGGTCCTCCCAGGTGTACCCTGTACACCCTCCACGGCCCCTGCAGGCAGCCCACACCACAGGGGACTACCCTGCATCCCTGGTCATGTCCCGCAGGCAGCCCACCCAACATGGGCATGCCCCCCAGCAAAGGCACATGTCTCCTTGAACTAATGAACACCAACACATGTCCCCTTGCACCCCCACCCCCCAGCACTGTGGGGCACATGCCAGCAGTCCCCCACCCATGTCCAACTCATGTCCCCCACCACCCCCACCCCCCAGCACTGTGGGGCACCTGCCAGTAGGCCCCCACCCATGTCCAACTCATGTCTCCCACCACCCCCACCCCCCAGCCACCAGGGTCACCCTCCACCAGGGCCCCACTCATGTCTCCCACCACCCCCACCCCCCAGCACTGTGGGGCACCTGCCAGCAGGCCCCCACCCATGTCCAACTCATGTCTCCCACCACCCCCACCCCCCAGCACTGTGGGGCACCTGCCAGTAGGCCCCCACCCATGTCCAACTCATGTCTCCCACCACCCCCACCCCCCAGCCACCAGGGTCACCCTCCACCAGGGCCCCACTCATGTCTCCCACCACCCCCACCCCCCAGCACTGTGGGGCACCTGCCAGCAGGCCCCCACCCATGTCCAACTCATGTCTCCCACCACCCCCACCCCCCAGCACTGTGGGGCACCTGCCAGTAGGCCCCCACCCATGTCCAACTCATGTCTCCCACCACCCCCACCCCCCAGCCACCAGGGTCACCCTCCACCAGGGCCCCACTCATGTCTCCCACCACCCCCACCCCCCAGCACTGTGGGGCACCTGCCAGCAGGCCCCCACCCATGTCCAACTCATGTCTCCCACCACCCCCACCCCCCAGCCACCAGGGTCACCCTCCACCAGGGCCCCACTCATGTCTCCCACCACCCCCACCCCCCAGCACTGTGGGGCACCTGCCAGCAGGCCCCCACCCATGTCCAACTCATGTCTCCCACCACCCCCACCCCCCAGCACTGTGGGGCACCTGCCAGCAGTCCCCCACCCATGTCCAACTCATGTCCCCCACCACCCCCACCCCCCAGCACTGTGGGGCACCTGCCAGTAGGCCCCCACCCATGTCCAACTCATGTCCCCCACCACCCCCACCCCCCAGCACTGTGGGGCACCTGCCAGTAGGCCCCCACCCATGTCCAACTCATGTCTCCCACCACCCCCACCACCCAGCACTGTGGGGCACCTGCCAGCAGGCCCCCAACCCTTTTCCAACTCATGTCACCCACCACCCCCACACCCCAGCAGTGCAGGGTCACCCTCCAGCAGGCCCCCACTCATGTCTACCACCACCCCCATCCCCCAGCAGTGCAGGGTCACCCTCCACCAGGGCCCCACTCATGTCTCCCACCACCCCCACACCCCAGCAGTGCAGGGTCACCCTCCACCAGGCCCCCACTCATGTCTACCACCACCCCCACCCCCCAGCCACCAGGGTCACCCTCCACCAGGCCCCCACTCATGTCCCCTATCACCCCCAGCCACCAGGGTCACCCTCCACCAGGCCCCCACTCATGTCTCCCATCACCCCCACACCGCAGCAGTGCAGGGTCACCCTCCACCAGGCCCCCACTCATGTCTCCCACCACCCCCACCCCCCAGCCACCAGGGGCACCCTCCACCAGGCCCCCACTCATGTCACCCACCACCCCCACCCCCCAGCCACCAGGGGCAGCCTCCACCAGGCCCCCACTCATGTCTCCCACCACCCCCACCCCCCAGCAGTGCAGGCTCAACCTCCACCAGGCCCCCACTCATGTCCCCCTGCACCCCCACCCCCCTGCCACCATGTGCAGCCCCCACCAGGTCCTCACAATCCCCAATTATGTGCGTAATGGTCAGCCTCCACAGCCAAAAAGCCCTACCAAGTAACCCATTCACCCACATGGAAATGGAAATCACATGTTACACCCCCAATGTACATGAAGCAAATGAACCCATGTCCGTCACACACATATTTTCAAATTGAATGGGAAAACACACAACATGACATGCATGAAACCAATGAGATGAAACCACACAGTGAACAATGGAAAAAAAAATGTATTGAAAAAAATACAAATGCCAAAGAAAGAAAACTAACTACAATGTAAATGTGAAAAAATAAGCTGCATGTCCGCATAATAACACAAAACTAGAAAATCAAATCAAAAAAATTATGTCCAAAGTGAAATGTAAAAACTCTCCATGCAACAAAGAACTATGTACAAAAATAACAAGGGTCCATCATCACAACTGAACTAAGGAAACCTCCTAAAAAACCTACCTAAATATCAACTATATACAAAAAGTGGAGCAGTGTCCGTCGACTCCAAATAATAATAAGAACGAAAGGAAACCTAAAACTAAAGAACTATATACAAAGGCGGCGGGCAAGTCCAGCGGCTCACTCTGTGGTGTTCCGGGCCAGGGCATCATCGAACTCCTGTTCGATGTCCCGGAGGCGGTCCAGTTCCATGGCCCCGAGGGTCCGCAGGGACGACGCCGTGTCCTCCTCCAACCCCCTGCGGATTGCCTCGAGGCACTCGGCCCGCCTCAGGGCCCTCCGCATGGAGTTCTCCGCCCTGACCATTGTGAGCCGCGCCTCTTCCGCCCGCCGCCGCTCCGCACCTATGGCGTGGCCCAACCGCTGCCACACGGAAGACACTCTCTGTCCTGGGTCCTCCTGCCCTCCGGCCGATGCCTGCCCCTCCGATGTCGAAGGCCCCGAGCCTTCATGGCTCCCACCATCTTGCTGCTGCTGCTGCTCTGCCTCTGCCCGTGCACTGCCTCCTGCTGCCTGCACATCCTCCGCCGGCTGGGGTGCACCTGTTGATGTGGCCACCCCTGCTGGACGTCCGACTCCCGACTGTGGCAGGGATGCCTCCTCCACCAGCCTGGCCGCACTGTCAGAGGCAGCTCCACAGGGCACCCAGGTGACTGATGGGTGGGAAGATGGCACAGAGGACGACTGGCGCGTAGGGGGTCCAGTTGAGGAGGGGGTCGGAGCAAGCCCCATCAGACAGCGGAATCCGGCCTGGGTGACCTGTCCCAGCAGGCTGACGTGGTCAACGAGCCATTCGAGATGACGTGCAGTCTCTCCATGAAAAGACTGCAGGTCACCTCGCATGGCCCGTTGACGCAACGCCACACCAGCCAGGACAGGCTCAACCCGGACCTGGATGGCCACGTCCGCAGGCAGAGGAAGGCCAGTTGACGTCAGCTCATCCCCTGCCTGAAAACGGGTCTGGACGTAGGCATCCCTGCTGGTGCAAGATGATGCAGGGACAGGATCGGGGACAGGATTGCACACAGGCACCTCCGCGGCCGCCTGTGCTGCCTCCTGTCCCTGGTCCTGCACTGCACCACTAGCACCAGTGGGATCCCCACCTCCAGACCCTGTCTCTGGTGCTTGCGCGGCCCCCTCCTCCACCAAACCCCCCACCAACCTGGATGACTCCGTGCCATCTTCCCCTGTTGGGCCCTGTGGGGTCCCAGCTGCCCCTTCTGTTGCCGAGGAGTCCAACTGCAACCTCCGCCTCTTGGACCTCCCCCCGGCAGCTGCGGCCTGGGACGCGGCACCGGACTCCTCACTCCCCGACGAGATGACAACACGGGAGGGGAGCCGGGCCTTGCGTCTCCGGCTGGCGGTCGGATCCCCGCCGCTGTGCTCCACAGCACCTTCTCCGCCCTCTTCATCAGTTGACGCTGCAGACAGGGAGAAACAAAACACAGGCATCAGGGCACTGTACAATGGACACATACACGCACGACAGTTGCACATGAGTGGCATTGGCAAACCTCAGACATGTCATCACAATCCCCAACACACATGTCATTGCAACTGGCACACATGAGCCATACCACAGCCATATCGCAACTGCCACCACCATCCCTACACATACAACAGCATCAGCAGCCAAAGGGGAGCCATACATCACATGCAACACAGGAAGTGCACCACACATGTACACACACCACCACACTTGCATGCATGTCTACACCTCTGCCAAGTGTCGCACTGTTCAGACGGGCATCCATGTCACATCTGCCAATCAGGCTTCCACATACCGCTGTCACATGCATCCATGTAGCATCACTGTTGCACCTTTGACAAATACACACACATGCACATGTACACAGTGCTCATACATGCAGCCGAAAACAACATACATGCCTGACATCACGGACATGTCTACTTACATACACATTCATCCAAACATGTGTGCACGCACAACTGCATTTGCCATGCAAGCCCACACACACAAGCACCATCCATGTCTCACACATTACAGCCCTCACATGTGTCAGCCCCACGGCCCTGTACACCCCCACCCATACTCCACCCCATACAAACAGATGTGCAACCGGCACAATGGGGAATGATCACCACACGCCCTGCTCACAACCAGGATGCATGTACACTCACCGCTCGACTCCAGACGGCTCTGCTTCTCTAGGACCTGGACGTGGAGCGCTGGGGATATGCGTTCCAGGACCCCCATCTGTTCTTCCGACAAGTGGCCCCGGCGCCCCTTGGCATCCGCTGCCTTCAAGAGGCGCCGGGCCTTGTTCAGGGTCCTGGACCTGAAGTCCTCCCAGCGCTTCCTGACATGTTGTAAGTCCCGGACTGCCACCCCCTCCGCGTTGATGGCAGTCACGATGTCAGTCCAGATCCGAGTCCGTCCTTCCTTGTCGGCGCGGGAACTTCCAAAGAGGGCATCATACTGCCCCAGGACTTGCTCCACCAGGACACCAACTTCGGTGGCACTGAAGCTGGTGCCCCTCTGCCTCTCTGGCCGGGGGTTGTCAGTGGTCACAGATGGTGTTAGCCCCGACATGACAACCCCAGAGGCAGGAGTGGGTGGGCAACTGGGTCCTGGGGCTGGGCTGTGGAGCGATGGAATTCCAGTCGGGAGTCTTCTGTTCCAGCAGGGGTGGTCACAGCAACAGCACCCCTGGCTGATGTGCAGGCAGCAAATGGCAGTGCACGTGGGCAGCAGGCAGTCAGGCAGTCAGGCAGCAGCAGATAGCAGGTGGGAGCGTGCTCGGGGCTCTGGGGGGCAGTAATTCGGCCTTCTGGGCAGGAGCGTGGTCTCCCGTGTGCTCACGCGTGGCCAGCTTGGTACGGAGTGAATTGGCACGTGAAAATCCTGCACGTCAGCGTGAAAACCGAGGAAAGGCCCTTAGCGCGTAAGCGCGTCAGCACGCATACGCGATTCCATTGGACCAAAGGCCCTCAGCGCGTAGGCGCGTCTGTGACGTGACCCGCACGGGTGTTTCCCACACAGCACGTGATGACAGAGCACACGTGGAAAGACTGCACGTCAGAGTCTCATCGCGTGTAATTGGACAAAAGTGCGTGTACACGCGATTGGCCTATGTACGTGTATATGAGGTGTGCGCGGACACTTACACACGCAAGTACGTCAGCGCACCTGTATCCCGGTGTACGGCCATTTCCACCAATCACACGCAATGAGACTCTGACGTGCAGTCTTTCCACGTGTGCTGTCATCACGTGCTGTGTGGGAAACACCCGTGCGGGTCACGTCACAGACGCGCCTACGCGCTGAGGGCCTTTGGTCCAATGGAATCGCGTATGCGTGCTGACGCGCTTACGCGCTAAGGGCCTTTCCTCGGTTTTCACGCTGACGTGCAGGATTTTCATGTGCCAATTCACTCCGTACCAAGCTGGCCACGCGTGAGCACACGGGAGACCACGCTCCTGCCCAGAAGGCCGAATTACTGCCCCCCAGAGCCCCGAGCACGCTCCCACCTGCTATCTGCTGCTGCCTGACTGCCTGCTGCCCACGTGCACTGCCATTTGCTGCCTGCACATCAGCCAGGGGTGCTGTTGCTGTGACCACCCCTGCTGGAACAGAAGACTCCCGACTGGAATTCCATCGCTCCACAGCCCAGCCCCAGGACCCAGTTGCCCACCCACTCCTGCCTCTGGGGTTGTCATGTCGGGGCTAACACCATCTGCGACCACTGACAACCCCCGGCCAGAGAGGCAGAGGGGCACCAGCTTCAGTGCCACCGAAGTTGGTGTCCTGGTGGAGCAAGTCCTGGGGCAGTATGATGCCCTCTTTGGAAGTTCCCGCGCCGACAAGGAAGGACGGACTCGGATCTGGACTGACATCGTGACTGCCATCAACGCGGAGGGGGTGGCAGTCCGGGACTTACAACATGTCAGGAAGCGCTGGGAGGACTTCAGGTCCAGGACCCTGAACAAGGCCCGGCGCCTCTTGAAGGCAGCGGATGCCAAGGGGCGCCGGGGCCACTTGTCGGAAGAACAGATGGGGGTCCTGGAACGCATATCCCCAGCGCTCCACGTCCAGGTCCTAGAGAAGCAGAGCCGTCTGGAGTCGAGCGGTGAGTGTACATGCATCCTGGTTGTGAGCAGGGCGTGTGGTGATCATTCCCCATTGTGCCGGTTGCACATCTGTTTGTATGGGGTGGAGTATGGGTGGGGGTGTACAGGGCCGTGGGGCTGACACATGCGAGGGCTGTAATGTGTGAGACATGGATGGTGCTTGTGTGTGTGGGCTTGCATGGCAAATGCAGTTGTGCGTGCACACATGTTTGGATGAATGTGTATGTAAGTAGACATGTCCGTGATGTCAGGCATGTATGTTGTTTTCGGCTGCATGTATGAGCACTGTGTACATGTGCATGTGTGTGTATTTGTCAAAGGTGCAACAGTGATGCTACATGGATGCATGTGACAGCGGTATGTGGAAGCCTGATTGGCAGATGTGACATGGATGCCCGTCTGAACAGTGCGACACTTGGCAGAGGTGTAGACATGCATGCAAGTGTGGTGGTGTGTGTACATGTGTGGTGCACTTCCTGTGTTGCATGTGATGTATGGCTCCCCTTTGGCTGCTGATGCTGTTGTATGTGTAGGGATGGTGGTGGCAGTTGCGATATGGCTGTGGTATGGCTCATGTGTGCCAGTTGCAATGACATGTGTGTTGGGGATTGTGATGACATGTCTGAGGTTTGCCAATGCCACTCATGTGAAACTGTCATGCGTGTATGTGTCCATTGTACAGTGCCCTGATGCCTGTGTTTTGTTTCTCCCTGTCTGCAGCGTCAACTGATGAAGAGGGCGGAGAAGGTGCTGTGGAGCACAGCGGCGGGGATCCGACCGCCAGCCGGAGACGCAAGGCCCGGCTCCCCTCCCGTGTTGTCATCTCGTCGGGGAGTGAGGAGTCCGGTGCCGCGTCCCAGGCCGCAGCTGCCAGGGGGAGGTCCAAGAGGCGGAGGTTGCAGTTGGACTCCTCGGCAGCAGAAGGGGCAGCTGGGACCCCACAGGGCCCAACAGGGGAAGATGGCACGGAGTCATCCAGGTTGGTGGGGGGTCTGGTGGAGGAGGAGGCCGTGCAAGCACCAGAGACGGGGTCTGGAGGTGGGGATCCCACTGGTGCTAGTGGTGCAGTCCAGGACCAGGGACAGGAGGCAGCACAGGCGGCCGCGGAGGTGCCTGTGTGCAATCCTGTCCCCGATCCTGTCCCTGCATCATCTTGCACCAGCAGGGATGCCTACGTCCAGACCCGTTTTCAGGCAGGGGATGAGCTGACGTCAACTGGCCTTCCTCTGCCTGCGGACGTGGCTATCCAGGTCCGGGTTGAGCCTGTCCTGGCTGGTGTGGCGTTGCGTCAACGGGCCATGCGAGGTGACCTGCAGTCTTTTCATGGAGAGACTGCACGTCATCTCGAATGGCTCGTTGACCACGTCAGCCTGCTGGGACAGGTCACCCAGACCGGATTCCTCCGTCTGATGGGGCTTGTTCCGACCCCCTCCTCAACTGGACCCCCTACGCGCCAGTCGTCCTCTGTGCCATCTTCCCACCCATCAGTCACCTGGGTGCCCTGTGGAGCTGCCTCTGACAGTGCGGCCAGGCTGGTGGAGGAGGCATCCCTGCCACAGTCGGGAGTCGGACGTCCAGCAGGGGTGGCCACATCAACAGGTGCACCCCAGCCGGCGGAGGATGTGCAGGCAGCAGGAGGCAGTGCACGGGCAGAGGCAGAGCAGCAGCAGCAGCAAGATGGTGGGAGCCATGAAGGCTCGGGGCCTTCGACATCGGAGGGGCAGGCATCGGCCGGAGGGCAGGAGGACCCAGGACAGAGAGTGTCTTCCGTGTGGCAGCGGTTGGGCCACGCCATAGGTGCGGAGCGGCGGCGGGCGGAAGAGGCGCGGCTCACAATGGTCAGGGCGGAGAACTCCATGCGGAGGGCCCTGAGGCGGGCCGAGTGCCTCGAGGCTATCCGCAGGGGGTTGGAGGAGGACACGGCGTCGTCCCTGCGTACCCTCGGGGCCATGGAACTGGACCGCCTCCGGGACATCGAACAGGAGTTCGATGATGCCCTGGCCCGGAACACCACAGAGTGAGCCGCTGGACTTGCCCGCCGCCTTTGTATATAGTTCTTTAGTTTTAGGTTTCCTTTGTTTTTTCTTATGATTTGGAGTCGACGGACACTGCTCCACTTTTTGTATATAGTTGATATTTAGGTAGGTTTTTTAGGAGGTTTCCTTAGTTCTGTTGTGATGATGGACCCTTGTTATTTTTGTACATAGTTCTTTGTTGCACGGAGAGTTTTGACATTTGACTTTGGACAAAATTTTTTGGATTAGATTTTCTAGTTTTGTGTTTTTATGCGGACATGCAGCTTCTTTTTTCACATTTACATTGTAGTTAGTTTTCTTTCTTTAGCATTCGTATTTTTTTCTAATACATTTTTTTTTATATTGTTCACTGTGTGGTTTCATCTCATTGGTTTCATGCATGTCATGTTGTGTGTTTTCCCATTCAATTGGAAAATATGTGTGTGACGGACATGGGTTCATTTGCTTCATGAACATTGGGGGTGTAACATGTGATTTCCATTTCCATGTGGGTGAATGGGTTACTTGGTAGGGCTTTTTGGCTGTGGAGGCTGACCAATACGCACATTGTGAGGACCTGGTGGGGGCTGCACATGGTGGGAGGGGGGTGGGGGTGGTGGGAGACATGAGTGGGGGCCTGGTGGAGGGTGCCCCTGGTGGCTGGGGGGTGGGGGTGGTGGGTGACATGAGTGGGGGCCTGGTGGAGGGTGACCCTGGTGGCTGGGGGGTGGGGGTGGTGGGTGACATAAGTGGGGGCCTGGTGGAGGCTGCCCCTGCACTGCTGGGGGGTGGGGGTGGTGGGAGACATGAGTGGGGACCTGGTGGAGGGTGATCCTGGTGGCTGGGGGGTGGGGGTGGTGGGTGACATGAGTGGGGGCCTGGTGGAGGGTGACCCTGGTGGCTGGGGGGTGGGGGTGGTGGGAGACATGAGTGGGGGCCTGGTGGAGGCTGCCCCTGCACTGCTGGGGGGTGGGGGTGGTGGGAGACATGAGTGGGGGCCTGGTGGAGGCTGCCCCTGCACTGCTTGGGGGTGGGGGTGGTGGGAGACATGAGTGGGGGCCTGGTGGAGGGTGACCCTGGTGGCTGGGGGGTGGGGGTGGTGGGAGACATGAGTGGGGGCCTGGTGGAGGGTGACCCTGGTGGCTGGGGGGTGGGGGTGGTGGGTGACATGAGTGGGGGCCTGGTGGAGGGTGACCCTGGTGGCTGGGGGGTGGGGGTGGTGGGTGACATGAGTGGGGGCCTGGTGGAGGCTGCCCCTGCACTGCTGGGGGGTGGGGGTGGTGGGAGACATGAGTGGGGGCCTGGTGGAGGCTGCCCCTGCACTGCTGGGGGGTGGGGGTGGTGGGAGACATGAGTGGGGGCCTGGTGGAGGCTGCCCCTGCACTGCTGGGGGGTGGGGGTGGTGGGAGACATGAGTGGGGGCCTGGTGGAGGGTGACCCTGGTGGCTGGGGGGTGGGGGTGGTGGGAGACATGAGTGGGGGCCTGGTGGAGGGTGACCCTGGTGGCTGGGGGGTGGGGGTGGTGGGAGACATGAGTGGGGGCCTGGTGGAGGGTGACCCTGGTGGCTGGGGGGTGGGGGTGGTGGGTGACCTGAGCGGGGGCCTGGTGGAGGGTGACCCTGGTGGCTGGGGGGTGGGGGTGGTGGGAGACATGAGTGGGGGCCTGGTGGAGGGTGCCCCTGGTGGCGGGGGGGTGGGGGTGATAGGGGACATGAGTGGGGGCCTGGTGGAGGCTGCCCCTGCACTGCTGGGGGGTGGGGGTGGTGGGAGACATGAGTGGGGGCCTGGTGGAGGGTGCCCCTGGTGGCGGGGGGGTGGGGGTGATAGGGGACATGAGTGGGGGCCTGGTGGAGGCTGCCCCTGCACTGCTGGGGGGTGGGGGTGGTGGTTGACATGAGTGGGGGCCTGGTGGAGGGTGACCCTGGTGGCTGGGGGGTGGGGGTGGTGGGAGACATGAGTGGGGGCCTGGTGGAGGGTGACCCTGGTGGCTGGGGGGTGGGGGTGGTGGGAGACATGAGTGGGGGCCTGGTGGAGGGTGACCCTGGTGGCTGGGGGGTGGGGGTGGTGGGAGACATGAGTGGGAGCCTGGTGGAGGGTGACCCTGGTGGCTGGGGGGTGGGGGTGGTGGGAGACATGAGTGGGGGCCTGGTGGAGGGTGACCCTGGTGGCTGGGGGGTGGGGGTGGTGGGAGACATGAGTGGGGGCCTGGTGGAGGGTGACCCTGGTGGCTGGGGGGTGGGGGTGGTGGGTGACATGAGTGGGGGCCTGGTGGAGGGTGACCCTGGTGGCTGGGGGGTGGGGGTGGTGGGTGACATGAGTGGGGGCCTGGTGGAGGCTGCCCCTGCACTGCTGGGGGGTGGGGGTGGTGGGAGACATGAGTGGGGGCCTGGTGGAGGGTGACCCTGGTGGCTGGGGGGTGGGGGTGGTGGGTGACATGAGTGGGGGCCTGGTGGAGGGTGACCCTGGTGGCTGGGGGGTGGGGGTGGTGGGTGACATGAGTGGGGGCCTGGTGGAGGGTGACCCTGCACTGCTGGGGGGTGGGGGTGGTGGGAGACATGAGTGGGGGCCTGGTGGAGGGTGACCCTGGTGGCTGGGGGGTGGGGGTGGTGGGTGACATGAGTGGGGGCCTGGTGGAGGGTGACCCTGGTGGCTGGGGGGTGGGGGTGGTGGGTGACATGAGTGGGGGCCTGGTGGAGGCTGCCCCTGCACTGCTGGGGGGTGGGGGTGGTGGGAGACATGAGTGGGGGCCTGGTGGAAGGTGACCCTGGTGGCTGGGGGGTGGGGGTGGTGGGTGATATGAGTGGGGGCCTGGTGGAGGGTGACCCTGGTGGCTGGGGGGTGGGGGTGGTGGGAGACATGAGTGGGGGCCTGGTGGAGGCTGCCCCTGCACTGCTGGGGGGTGGGGGTGGTGGGAGACATGAGTGGGGGCCTGGTGGAGGGTGACCCTGGTGGCTGGGGGGTGGGGGTGGTGGGTGACATGAGTGGGGGCCTGGTGGAGGCTGCCCCTGCACTGCTGGGGGGTGGGGGTGGTGGTAGACATGAGTGGGGGCCTGGTGGAGGGTGCCCCTGCACTGCTGGGGGGTGGGGGTGGTGGGAGACATGAGTGGGGGCCTGGTGGAGGGTGCCCCTGGTGGCTGGGGGGTGGGGGTGGTGGGTGACATGAGTGGGGGCCTGGTGGAGGGTGACCCTGGTGGCTGGGGGGTGGGGGTGGTGGGTGACATGAGTGGGGGCCTGGTGGAGGCTGCCCCTGCACTGCTGGGGGGTGGGGGTGGTGGGAGACATGAGTGGGGGCCTGGTGGAGGGTGACCCTGGTGGCTGGGGGGTGGGGGTGGTGGGTGACATGAGTGGGGGCCTGGTGGAGGGTGACCCTGGTGGCTGGGGGGTGGGGGTGGTGGGAGACATGAGTGGGGGCCTGGTGGAGGGTGACCCTGGTGGCTGGGGGGTGGGGGTGGTGGGTGACATGAGTGGGGGCCTGGTGGAGGGTGACCCTGGTGGCTGGGGGGTGGGGGTGGTGGGAGACATGAGTGGGGGCCTGGTGGAGGGTGACCCTGGTGGCTGGGGGGTGGGGGTGGTGGGTGACATGAGTGGGGGCCTGGTGGAGGGTGACCCTGGTGGCTGGGGGGTGGGGGTGGTGGGAGACATGAGTGGGGGCCTGGTGGAGGGTGACCCTGGTGGCTGGGGGGTGGGGGTGGTGGGTGACATGAGTGGGGGCCTGGTGGAGGGTGACCCTGGTGGCTGGGGGGTGGGGGTGCAGGGGGACATGAGCAGGTGTGCAGGGTAGTCCCCTGTTTTGTGGGCTGCCTGCAGGGGCTGTGGAGGGTGTACAGGGAACACCTGTGAGGACCCACCCAGCCTAATTGCGTGTGATAATTCCCGCACACCCCTGTAATACACGTACCTGGCCAAATCGCATGTGAGAATTCCCGCGCACCCCTGTAATACACGTACCCAGCCGAATCGCGTGTAGAACTTCCCGTGTACCCCTGTAATACACGTACCCAGCCAAATCGCGTGTGATCATTCCCACATACCCCTGTAATACACGTACCCTGGCCAATCGCGTGTAGAACTTCCCACGCACCCCTGTAATACACGTACCAAGCCAAATCGCGTGTGATAATTCCCACGCACCCCTGTAATACACGTACCTGGCCAAATCGCATGTGAGAATTCCCGCGCACCCCTGTAATACACGTACCCAGCCGAATCGCGTGTAGAACTTCCCGTGTACCCCTGTAATACACGTACCCAGCCAAATCGCGTGTGATAATTCCCACATACCCCTGTAATACACGTACCCTGGCCAATCGCGTGTACAACTTCCCACGCACCCCTGTAATACACGTACCAAGCCAAATCGCGTGTGATAATTCCCACGCACCCCTGTAATACACGTACCTGGCCAAATCGCATGTGAGAATTCCCGCGCACCCCTGTAATACACGTACCCAGCCGAATCGCGTGTAGAACTTCCCGTGTACCCCTGTAATACACCTACCCAGCCAAATCGCGTGTGATAATTCCCGCGCACCCCTGGAATACACGTACCCAGCCAAATCGCGTGTGATAATTCCCGCGCACCCCTGGAATACACGTACCCAGCCAAATCGCGTGTGATAATTCCCGCGCACCCCTGTAATATACGTACCCAGCCAAATCGCGTGTGATAATTCCTGCGTACCCCTGTGATACACGTGCCCTGGCTAATCGCGTGTAAAACTTCACGCGTACCCCTGATATGCACGTTACCCGCTTTGCGTTCCTTGTTTGGCAGCCCTGTGGACTGGTCCAGGGTTAGCGCTGCCCTTTGCGATGATTTAGCGATTTTGATGGCTTTTCCTTGCGCGAGGGCGTTCTTGGGGGCGTTACTGGCGCTGCTGCAGGGTCGCTGCGATACTCTGCGCCACGGCTGGTTTGGGAGCCTGAAATCCATGAATACGCTGTGCGCGGAAATCGGTTTTAGCGCACGTGCCTGGCGCAGTCAATCGCACGCGGACACTCTGCGCCAGCCGCTTGCGACACTTTTCTGCGAAATTCTATGAATTACCCTGTAAGTCTATAAACTGTACTATGCTAGAAGTCCTGCTTTAGCACTAGCAAAGTTAAATAACATCCTTCTACATGGTACAGCAAAAGACCTACTTGAAGAAATTCACTATATCCAGAAAAAATATTTTGGAAGTGAAAGCCATTTACAGAATGAAATAGCTTTAAACCAATTAAGCAACAATTCTACACAGGGCAACCTTTTGCTAAACACATACAAAAAAGAAATACTAAAATTTAAAAGTACATCAGCTGAAGTACCAAACCATGTATGTGTATGTTGCCGTAGAATTTTTTTATAAAAGTAACACAAAAACTGTGGACCTATCATACAAAATAGAAGACAATGAAGATTCTAAATGGTTTGAATTAGCTCTCTACCTTCTAGCAGAAAACAAATATGAAATATCTGAGCCCTTAATACTTTGCAGTTATTGCACTACACAACTTGACAACAACCAAACTCCTTCACGTTCTATCACAAATAATTTGGAATTATACCCAGTACCAAAACCTCTACAACAACTTAATTTATATGAGAGCATCATAATTCAAACAGTGCACCCATTTCAAGCAATAATACGCCTTCAACCAAAAACAGCAAAATTACCTCCCTCTGAATTGGTAAAAGCCATTCATGGAAAAGTAGTTTATTTACCATTAAATCTAAAAGAAAATGTGCATACTCTAGGAGTGCAACGTCCAATGCAGCAATCTTTAATTATATTAGTAAATGGAGTACCTACAAAAGACAAAAAAAATATGGCAACAGCTGGTAGATTTATATAAAGTTAGACAAGCCTTCCAATATCTTAAAGAGAATAATGAATTTTACAAAGAAATTAATATTGAAGAAAACTTGAAAGATACAACTGAAATAATTCAAGAAACACAAGAAGCTGGTCAATTTGAGCGACTAGATCCTGCTACAATATCAAATACTTTAGACCAGTATACAATTCATCCTTTGCACTGTAATGACACCGTACAAGATGTACTGGAAACTTACCAAATGCGTCAAACAAAAGGATCGCCAATCAGTATATGGGAAAAAAGTATAGAAGCACGTGCTTTTCCTCTACTCTTTCCAACTGGCAAAGGAGGAAGGTAGGATGATAGACCTATTCAAATATCAGCTTCAGAATACCGCTCATTACGGATGTATTCTGAAGATCCCAGATTTAGACAAAATGTGGAATACATATTCCACTTACTCTTTGAAAGTGAACTAGCAACTTTATGTTACGGAGTTGCACACATATTAAAATCAGGATCACACTTTCAAAATATGACAGCTACACAATTATTAGAGAAAGTGCAACAAAAGGATGAGGTTTTACAATCAAATATTACAAATCTATTAGCAAATATGCGTGGTACTAAAGAGTGCTGGTTTCGACGTCATGGAGATGTACGTTGTATGATCAGAAACCTTGGCCCACCCACTTGGTTTGTTACATTAAGTTGTGCAGAATATGCATGGGAAGATTTACATGATTTCCTACGCATATCAAATAAAAACAAAACAAACATAGATATTCTAACACCTGGAGAACTTTGTTCTTTGGATCCTGTTAATGTTTCAAGATATTTTCACCATCGCTTCATTGCTATGCTACACTTTATTTGTTATAAAACTGTTCCTCCCCTTGGAGAAGTGCAACACTTCTTTTGGAGAAAAGAATACCAAGCCAGAGGAGCACCACATATCCACATGCTTTTATGGATTAAAGATGCTCCTAAATTTGGTCAAGACAGTGATGCCACTGTTTTACAGTTTATTGAAAAATATGTCACTTGTCAAATTCCATCAGAAGCCACAAATAGTGATCTTTGTGCACAAATTTTACAATTTCAATGACACAAATGTGGAAAATATTGTCTTCGCAAATACAAAAACAAAGGCAAATACTACACCAAATGCCGATTTGGTTTCCCTAGACCAGTTACAAATACAGATCAAGTAAACAACCTCATGTCTTCAGTTAGACATACTGTTAAAGGAAAGTCACCTAAAAATACATATTACATAAAAAGAAAAGAAGAAGAAAAATATATCAATGATTATAATGCAATCATTGCCCACTTATGGAATTCAAACATAGATGTGCAGTGCATTGCAGACAATTCTACTGCAGTTGCACGATATGTCACAGCATACTTAACTAAAGCAGAAAAGACATAGCTCCAAGACCTCTGGAATGACCTGTCATCAGATAAAACAGTATCTCAGAAATGATACAGCTTGGGCATAAAAATGCTCACCCATAGAGAATGTGGATCTTATGAAGCATCTGATCCTTTAACTGGTACTTCATTGTATGGTAAATCTGAAAATATAGTATGGCTAAGTCTTGGTCCAGCTAAATCTAGAAAAAGAGTTCTAAAATCATATGAAGATATAGAAACAATAGCCAAACATGATCCCAACATCCAAGACATTTTAAAAAACAATTAATTGGACACATACTACCCAAACAGAAGTAATACTTTGGAAAACATGTGTCTATACCAAATAGCCCAAAACTACACATTCACACATAATATGAAACCCGATGAAAAAAAAGGTAAATATAGAGTGACAAACTGTGAAGGCAGCTTAGTTAAACTCACTAAACCAAATTTAATTAATCATATCAAATTGTCATTGAAGACTCCTCAACATAAAGAAGTATATTAGATGACCCTGCTACAACTCTTCAAACCATGGAGAAAAGAAGAACAATTACTAGATAACTATGACTCATATGAGGATGCTTTCAAAGCAAATGAAAGCACTATAACTGATGTAAACTTTACACAGTACAAAACAATGTTGCACAATGAACAGCAACATGAAGAAGAACTCCAAGCTCAAATAGATAAGGATACTCCTGACAGTAGTCAACCTTCTGTAACAGGAAGCCAAGAACCACTGGGAGAACCACTAATAACAAATGAGGCAGAATTAGCTATGATAGAAGTAGAAAACACCATGTGTCAGTATGAAGATAAGGAAGACTTAACTATACTACAATCAAAACTAAACAATGAGCAAAGTAGCATTTTTCAAGAAGTAACAAAACAAATTGCACATGGTGTAAAAAATGAAAATAAAGAATGTTCCTGCCATAATTATAAACCTATACTACTGTACGTCAGTGGTGAAGCTGGTTCTGGCAAAACATTCCTAATCAAAATCATTAGTAAGTTCCTTCAACAATTGACAAACCACAAACTGTCAGCTGTTGTCACTGCCCCCACAGGTGTAGCTGCCTACAACATAGGTGGTGTTACATTACACCGATTACTACTATTACCAGTAGAACACCAGAACAAATTAGACTATAACAAACTTTCTGCAGAAGCTGCAATGGAATTACGCAGAGTATTGAAACAAATGAAAATGCTACTAATAGATGAAGTGAGCATGGTCTCCAACCTGATGTTAGCTTTGATTCACCTCAGATTACAAGAAGTACTCAAAACAGACTATGAAGAGCTCTTTGCAGGAAAACACATTATTGTTTTTGGAGATCTGCTTCAATTAACACCAGTAAAAGGTGAACCTATTTTTAAAACATTAGGGCACAAACTCTGCCGTAAAACTGTTGGCAGCATTGGAAATGTCAACCTTTGGCAACATTTCCAATACAGAGAATTAACAGAAAACATGCGCCAATCTGCAGATCTAACTTATGCCAACATTTTAAAAAGTTTGAGAGTTGGTATAATTTCTAAAGAAGCAGAAGCAACATTGAAAACCCGGCACATTAATGCACTTTATGGCGATAATGCATGTGCTACAGTTGTTATGGAACAATTAGCCCACAAAAATGTCAATTATATGGCCTTAATGCCAAATCTTGCAAGCTGTTTCAAATTCAATGAAATCATGCTAAGTAAAGAAAGGCAACCAATAATGGAAATTAGCGCCACAGACAAACTAGATGTACATGGTATGACACTACCCATGTGTGACCAAGCCACAACAAGACTAAATAATTTAGAAAAATCAATCTCAAACACAGCAGGCTTAGAAAAGATGTTAAAATTATCCTTAAATTGCAGAGTAATGCTTAAACGTAACCTTGACGTGGACCAAGGACTAGTTAATGGAGCACTGGGTACAGTTGTTGGCTTTCAAACATACCCACGTGACAACAAAATTCAGTTTGTCAATATACTCTTTGACAAACTTTCAGAAGTAAAACGGATAGGACGCTCAACAGCTAGATTCCTTCTCTTCAAAGATATGTATGTACGCAGAGAACAATTTTCTCTAACTCTTGCATACGCAGTCACAATTCATAAATCACAAGGTCTTACCCTAGACAAAGCAATGATAGATATTGGTAACACAGTCTTTAAAGAAGGCATGAGCTACGTAGCACTATCACGCTTACGTACACTTGACGGTCTATTTCTAATCAACTTTGATGCAAGTAAAGTAAACGCTGATATTCCTTGCATTTTAGAATATAATAGATTTCGCTCACTATACACTCCCCATCTAAACACATATTCTGTTCCACAAAAACTAAAACGTTGTAAAAGAAAACTAAATCAAACAGAAATGCAACAGGACGTCACTGCAAATCCTCCAAAGAGAGTAAAAGAAACTAATACTTCATCAAGTACCACAAACAAAAAAGAATCAATTAGAGAAAGTAAACCAGGTACTTCTTTAAAGAAGGAAGACAAACTCCAAAAAAAGCAGTTAGATACAGAACTACCTGGACCATTTAAATTCTCAAATATAGTTGGTGTAAGTTGCTATGCAAATGTAGCAATGAATATTCTATTTCAATTACCACCAATTGTTGACAACATTTACTCACACAGTACAGACCCATTGTGTTTGCAAATGTTAGTACTTCACAGAAATGCAGCAAACAATCCTGACAACACATGTAGTGTTTTTGGAATAAGACGACAATTGGACTACTGTGCTGGAATGGTGAAATTCACTATAAACTCACAGGAAGATCCACAAGAATTTCTAATGTACTTACTACAAGTACTGGAAAACAAAAACATACCTATAAATGAACTCTTTCAGATTTCATACATGTGGAAACATACATGCACTCTCTGCAACAATGTGACACAAGAAGAAATCCCCAATGAACGCTTCATATATATATCAATACCAAATTGTGAATCCATTCCATTTCAGCAACTTGTACAAAATGCAAACAATGGTAGATTATGCTCTACCTGCAATTCAGATAATCGCTCCACGTTAGTAATACAAACACATAGTAAATACGTAATACTAATGCTTCTACGTTACAATGCAGATGGTACCAAAAACAACTGCAAGCTGACTGGATTCACACATGGTCAAATATCACTTGGTAAGAAAACCTTCACAACAATAGGTATAATCTACCAGGCAGGAGCCACAACCAATTCAAGGCACTACACTGCATACATAAAAAAGAAATGTGGATGGTTTGAATGTAATGATAGTACCATTACTCTAAAGCAGAGATTACCAGCAAATCTTACAAATGCTTATTTGATGTTCTTAAAACCAAAATTTGATAAATAAACTGTATTTAAACCTTTAAGTAAATTTGTGTTACAAAAATATAAACTGTTAGATTACTCCAAAAGCTATCTAACTGCTCAAAGATTCTACAACAACTAATCAGATACATGAATACCACTAAATTAGACCAAAAAATACACAGTTAGACTACCCCAATTGGTATCTAACTGTCCCAAAATTATAAATATGTGTTAAAATAATATAAACTGTTAGAATACTCCAAAAGCTATCTAACAGCTCAAATATTCTACAACAACTAATCAGATAAATGAATACCACTAAATTAGGCTAATAAATACACAGTTAGAATACGCCAATTGGTATCTAACTGTCCCAAAATTTAACAATATCCAAATAGGTAAATGAAAACCACTAAAATATATTAAAAAATAGACAGTTAGAATACGCCAATTGGTATCTAACTGCTCCAAAATTTTATAATATCAAAACAAATGAAGAATCTGTTACTGTTCCAAAAAAAATACAACAAAGCAAAGTATAAAGCATTAGCCAGAAACAACAAGTGAACACTGAAAACAAACAAACAAATAAACTGTAGCATAACAGAAAAAGGTTTTTTTTTAAATCCAACATGGATTTTTTTTTCTCCCACAGACCCAATGATTTTAGCAACAAATACAGAAACTGAGCAAATTGCACAGTACTCTGATTTGTACTCTACTAAATATGAGGGTCGAAACAAAATAAAAACATATTGCTTATACAATGTAATAAGTCATTACAAAATACTAATACTAACATGCTATTTTCTTTTATCACAGAAATGAAGAAGAAAAACATGGACTCCCATTACTAGACCAAACAGTAAGTATACAATAATAAGGACAACCATAGCAGCACATCACATCCATAGTATCTAATACCTTTGTTCCTTATACATTTGTTTTTCACCCAAAGTTACAAACAAATATGAATGTGATATGCTGCGGTGGTTGCTGCCAGGGCATAGAGTCTTGGGTGCATGGCCAAAAAAAAACTACTGGACGAATTTTCACCAAATTTGCAAAAGCACGCTTTCGGGACCAAGCCGCTGCTCCTGGTCCAAATTTGGTGGAAATCCGTCCAGCGGTTTGGGCTGTAGACGCGAGCAAAATGTTTTTCCCATTCACTCTATGGAGAGTGAGTATAATGTATACAAATATGAGCATACAGGACAATTATCATTTCATTATTCTACATATTAACATTACAAATATTATACTTTTATCTTGTTCTCTGCACACAATGCTATCTTTCTCCATTAGTAGCTCAGTATACTACATAGAATCCCATAATACAATGCTATTTATTGATATAAATGCATCGTTCAAAGCACTAATAACAGTATGATATTTATTGCAATATCCTTGACACTTTTTTCGGAACATTATAATAAAAATACCTAGTACACAAATTCCATGAAAAGTACATACACATGTGATGTCATCAGTGATTTCATCAATGACATTTGCGATGTCATCTTTGATGTCCTGGGTGTTAGTCTTAGCAGTGCATGGTGTTGGCGCAAGTTATTTTTCATAGCTTACCATAACTTGCTATTTTCAGGGGTCTTTCGGCTGTACTTAGAACCATAATGTCCTTTAAACAAACTTTTTTTAATATCACGCAAAAAATATACAAACATGGCGTGCAAAAACCAACTTCTACAGATGGCTTTACACAGAATGTTGCAAAGTAAGAATTTATGCTCGTTCACAGTGAAGGTCAGCTGCTTCCATTTTTTTCTCGGGCCCCGGAGAGGCTCACGAAGCAGACTATAAGGTTGTATTGTGTTTTGACCTTGACAGACAGAGATTGTGATGAAAGACTTCTCTTGAAGGAGTATTGCTAAAACGTAAAATAAGATAAAGATGAAATTTCTGAAACGAAACCACTTTTACATATTATATCACTATGCGAAAGATCGTTGGCACACGCAGAGTCGTATTTTGGGACTGCACCACTCGTAGACAATGGAAATTGCAATTGTACTGTAAGTAACCCTTTAGATTACTTTATACCAAATATAATTACAATAGCGTAGCATTAAAGACAGCTGAATTTGAACTTGTTCGTTGAAAGTGGCATAATGTTTTCTACCGTGCACTATCACCGCCGAATTGATCCCCTGTCGTTTAGAGGGCTCTGAAAAAGGCAGACGATACAGAGTGGGTTCATATAAATAATTTAACCGGTCTATAGGCGGTCAAACGCTCTACTCGCTGTGCCACTTCACTGTAGCCTGTCAAGTGGCACAGTGAGTACAGCGCTCGCTTTGACATCCGTGCACAGCTTCCTAACGCAAGTTCGAATCCCGGCAAGGCGAAACTCAGCCTTTCATCCTTCCATGGTCGATAAATGAGCACCACACACTGTGGTTAATAATAAGCACCGCTTACATACCTCACAGTTCTTAGCGCTATATGAATGGGAAAATATTATTATTTTATTATTAACATACTCTGTTGCACTATCTTCGATAGCAAATAGTTTCACGCCCTAATAAATAAAATGATGATTTTTAATGAAGATCGGCTGGTGAGACTAATTTATGTTTTTTAAAACAGGTACGTGGCCCCATTTTGTCTATGTCACGATTTACAGACTCCAGCGGATGGGGTCTTCAACTGCCAGGTGCAAGTCCAAATATGCAACTTCATGACCCTCACCATTTTATGGGACAATCGCCAAGGACCAATATGCCCTTACGCAGTACTAGCGGCTACAAACAACATACCAACCAATACAGTGGTCTAATGGCTCGTTGTTTTAGCAACCTTCCTATTATCAGAGAGACCATTTACTGCTTTTATCATAAACCAACAGCCTATCTACCGCAAAGGAACAACGCGTGTCTCAACATGAACTTTTGCTGATCGACAGCAGAGACAATAGCAAATTGCTGAATATTCTCTAAACATTTGATGTCAAATAAATGTACTTTACAACATTTACAATCTTGCTCTTTGCTTTTAAATCACAGTTTCATATTCTTAATTGTGGCGCGCTGTGTTGTGAGATAATGTGTGTTGTCTTCCGGGTTCTGTGTAAAGTCGCGTAGTACTGGAGACGACTGGGCGCATTTCATTACGCACCCTGTAACGTCACGGAGAAAGACGGGGAATATGAATGCTTTGATAATATCAGGTTTAGGGGCGGGAGATATGATTTAGTGTCGCAAAAGCAAGTCAGCCAGTTCAATAGCGCCAGTCATAGGATTATCACATAATGTCGACGCACAACAGCCGGATTTATCGTTTCTTTAGTGGACAAAAAGTCGGTTGACGCCCCTAGGAAATTGTACTATTAGCGAACAATAGGAGTGCTCTTAAAACACTTACACCCTGACAATGAACAATACAAACAACGTTCTCAGAACACCCCCATTTTGTGTAATTGCAACCATTTCGGGACACTGCGAGTGTTCTTAGAACACCTTCAACTAGACAGATTACAATACGGACAGCGTCCTGAGGACACCCCCAGTTTGTGTATTTACGAACAATTAAGTACACCGCGAGTGTTAATAGCTCATTTTTACCTTGCTTGCGAACAAAAATGACACATACTCCGTTAAACACCCGACCATTTAGTTTATTTACAAAATGTCAGAACAGCCGTGTTCTCCGCGGACAAATCGAACGCAACAAAAAGGTCTAGCACATAAAAAAACGAATCATTGAACCTATCTCATACTCCCCAACCCTCCCCAAACACTCTTACACACCAACACACTGCACTAAATACAATTTTTTATCCACGTTTCACTGCGCTGTACGTGGTCGACTGCGAATACAAGATGGCGGGCGCCACAGAAAATCTGACGCGCTCCACGCCCCTCGCCGTCCAATCAGCGAACACGTCACATGTCCGCGGACATGACGCAAGCCCATGGGCCAATCGGGGTGCTGTCCGCGGAGCGAACAGGGAAGTCCGTCCGCGAAGCGAACGCAGATATCACGAATTTGTTTGCCTTACATTTTGGTCATTTTTAAAAAAACTACTGGACAGATTTACACCAAATTTACAAATGCACGCTTTTGGGACCAGGCCGCCGCTCCTGCCGCAAATTTGGTGTAAATCCGTCCAGCGGTTCGGACTGTAGCCGTGCGCAAAGTTTTTTCCCATTCAGTCTATGGGGAAAAAAAAAGTTTTGGGACCCCCCCTATAATTTTTCCCCCCCGGACGAATCCTCACCAAACTTTGCAAAAAAATTCAGAGTGACCCAACTACTTTTTTTGCAAAGTTTGGTAAGGATCCGTCCAGGGAGAGCGAAGTTATAAGCCGCCCAAAAAGTGCTCCTCCTATGGAAACAGCAACTTAACCATAACTACATGGCCACTACCGTAAGTATTTGGGTCACTCTGAATTTTTTTGATTTGCAAAGTTTGGTGAGGATTCGTCCAGGGGGGGCAAAGTTATAGGGGGGGTCCCAAAACTTATTTTTTTCCCATAGACAGAATGGGAAATTTTTTTTGCTCGCGTCTACAGCCCAAACCGCTGGACGGATTTTCACCAAATTTGGACCAGGAGCAGCGGCATGGTCCCGTAAGCGTGCTTTTGCAAATTTGGTGAAAATTCGTCCGTAGGTTTTTTTTTAAATGACCAAAAAGTAGGTAAAAAAAATTAGTGATATCTGTGTTTGGTCCGCGGACACACTTCCCTGTTCGCTCCGTGGACAGTGTCCTGATTGGCCAATCGGCATGCGTGACGTTCGCGGACATGCAACGTGTTGGCTGATTGGACGGCGTGGAGCGTGAAGCGCGTCAGATTTTCGGTAGCGCCCGCCATCTTGGATTTGCGGTCATCCGCGGACAGCGCGGTGAAACTTTGTTCAAAATTTGTATTTAGTAGAGTGTGTTGGTGTGTAGGAGTGTTTGTGGAGGGTGGGAGTGTATGAGATAGGATGAAAGTTGTGTTTTTTATGTGTTAGACGTTCTTTTTGTGTTCGATTTGTCTGCGGACATCACGGGTGTTCTGAAATGTTCTAAATAAACTGAATGGGGGTGTTCTGAGGACTCAATATGTGTCCGTTTTGTTCGCAAGCAAACTGAAACTGTTCTAAGAACACTCGCAGTGTCCTGAAATGTTCGCAAATAAACAAAATGGGGGTGTCCTGAGGACGCTGTCCGTATTGTTCATTGTCAAGTTGAATATGTTCTAAGAACACTCGCAGCGTCCTGAAATGTTCGCAAATACACAAAATGGGGGTGTTCTGAAGACGTTGTCGAACACTCGCTGTGTCCTGAAATGTTCGCAAATATGAATGGGGGTTGTGGCTGACAAGTTGAATGTGTTCTAAGAACACTCGCGGTGTCCTGAAATGTTCGCAAATAAACAAAATGGGGGTGTCCCGAGGACGCTGTCCGTATTGTTCTCTGTCAAGTTGAATGTGTTCTATGAAAACTCGCGGTGTCCTGAAATGTTCGCAAATAAACAAGATGGTGGTGTTCTGACGACACTTCTAAGAACACTCGCGGTGTCCGGGGAATGTTCGTAGGGGGTGTCCTGAAGACGCTGTCCGTATTGTTCTCTGTCAAGTTGAATGTGTTCTAAGAACACTCGCGGTGTCCTGAAATGTTTGCAAATAAACAACATGGGGGTGTTCTGAAGACGTTTCTAAGAACACTCCCGGTGTCCTGGAATGTTCGCAGGGGGTGTCCTGAAGGCGTAGTCCGTATTGTTCGCTGGCAAGTTGAATGTGTTCTAAGAACACTCGCAGTGTCCTGAAATGTTCGCAAATAAACAAAATGGGGGTGTCCTGAGGACGCTGTCCGTATTGTTCTATGTCAAGTTAAATGTGTTCTAAGAACTCTCGCGTTGTTCTGACATGTTCGTAGGGGGTGTCCTGAAGATGCTGTTCATATTGTTCTCTGTCAAGTTGAATGTGTTCTTAGCACACTCATGGTGTCCTGAAATGTTCGCAGATAAACAAAATGGGGGTGTTCTGAGGACACTGTCCTTATTGTTCGTTGTCAAGTTGAATGTGTTCTAAGAACACTCGCAGTGTCCTGAAATGTTCGCAAAATAAACAAGATGGTGGTGTTCTGAAGAAGCTTCTAAGAACACTCGCAGTGTTGGGGAATGTTCGTAGGGGGTGTCCTGAGGACGCTTTCCGTATTGTTCTCTGTCAAGTTGAATGTGTTCTAAGAACACTCGCGGTGTCCTGAAATGTTCGCAAATAAACAAAATGGGGGTGTTCTGAAGACGTTTCTAAGAACACTCGCAGTGTCCTGGAATGTTCGTAGGGGGTGTCCTGACGGCGTAGTCCGTATTGTTCGCTGGCAAGTTGAATGTGTTCTAAGAACACTCACAGTGTCCTGAAATGTTCGCAAATAAACAAAATGGGGGTGTCCTGAGGACACTGTCCGTATTGTTCGTTGTCAAGTTGAAAGTGTTGTAAGAACTATCGCGTTGTTCTGAAATGTTTGTAGGGGGTGTCCTGAAAACGCTGTCCGTATTGTTCGCTGGCAAGTTGAAAGTGTTCTAAGAACACTCATAATGTCCGCGGACATTAACAGGGTAATTCATAGAAATTTGCACAAAAATGGTGCACGCGGCTGGCGCACAGTGTCCCCGTGCGATACACTGCGCCAGCCGCGTGCGAAAAAATCCTTTTCATCGCACAGCGTATTCATGGATTTTTCACTCCGAAACTAGCCGTGGCGCAGAGTGGCTCAGCGACTCTGCAGCAGCGCCAGTTACGCCCCCAAGAACGCCCTCGCGCAAGGAAAAGCCTTCAAAATCCCCAAATCATCGCAAAGGGCTGCGCTAACCCTGAACCAGTTCGCAGGGCTGGCAAACAGCAAACGCCAAGCGGGGAACGTGTATTTCAGTGGTTCGCAGGAAGTTCCACACGCGATTGTCCTGGGTACGTGTACATTAGGGGTGCGTGGGAAGTAACACACACAAAAACAGCAGGGTACGTGTATTCCAGGGGTGCGCGGGAAGTATCACATGCAATTGCAGGAGGGTAAATGTATTTCAGGGGTGCGCGGGAAGTATCACACGCAAAAGCAGCAGGGTACGTGTATCTCAGGGGTGCACGGGAAGTATCACACGCAAAAGCAGCAGGGTACGTGTATTTCAGGGGTGCGCGGGAAGTATCACACGCAAAATCAGCAGGGTACGTGTATCCCAGGGGTGCGTGGAAAGTATCACACACGATTCCATCAGGGTACTTGTATTCCAGGGGTGCGCGGGAAGTATCACACGCTAAAACAGCAGGGTACTTGTATTTCAGGGGTGCGCAGGAAGTATCACACGCGATTCCATCAGGGTACGTGCATTACAGGGGTGCGTGGGGAGCACCACACGTGAATTGCACGTGTGGGTCCTCCCAGGTGTTCCCTCTACACCCTCCACGGCCCCTGCAGGTGGGCCACACCACAAGGGCCTACCCTGCACATGTCCTGCAGGCACCCCATCCACCATGGCCTTGCCCCCAGCCAACCCACATGTCACCTTGCACTACTGCCCACCAACGCATGTCCCCCTGCACCCCCAGCCACCAGGGGCAGCCTCCACCAGGCCCCCACTCATGTCTCCCATCACCCCCACCCCCCAGCCACCAGGGGCAGCCTCCACCAGGCCCCCACTCATGTCCCCTATCACCCCACTCGCCCAGCAGTGCAGGGGCAGCCTCCACCAGGCCCCCACTCATGTCTCCCATCACCCCCACCCCCCAGCAGTGCAGGGGCACCCTCCACCAGGCCCCCACTCATGTCTCCCATCACCCCCACCCCCCAGCCACCAGGGGCAGCCTCCACCAGGCCCCCACTCATGTCTCCCACCACCCCACCCCCCAGCCACCAGGGGTAGCCTCCACCAGGCCCCCACTCATGTCTCCCATCACCCCCACCCCCCAGCGCAGTGCAGGGGCAGCCTCCACCAGGCCCCCACTCATGTCTCCCATCGCCCCCACCCCAAAGCAGTGCAGGGGCCCCCTCCACCAGGCACCCACTCATGTCTCCCTTCACCCCCACCCCCCAGCATTGCAGGGGCAACCTCCACCAGGCCCCCACTCATGTCTCACACCACCCCCACCCCCCAGCCACCAGGGGCAGCCTCCACCAGGCCCCCACTCATGTCTCCCACCACCCCCACCCCACTGCCACCAGGGGCAGCCTCCACCAGGCCCCCACTCATGTCTCACATCACCCCTATCCCCCAGCAGTGCAGGGCCAGCCTCCACCAGGCCCCCACTCATGTCTCCCACCACCCCCACCCCCCAGCAGTGCAGGGGCAGCCTCCACCAGGGCCCCACTCATGTCTCCCATCACCCCCACACCCCAGCAGTGCAGGGGCAGCCTACACCAGGCCCCCACTCATGTCGCCCATCACCCCCACCCCACTGCCACCAGGGGCAGCCTCCACCAGGCCCCCACTCATGTCTCCCACCACCATGACCCCACTGCCACCAGGGGCAGCCTCCACCAGGCCCCCACTCATGTTTCCCATCACCCCCACCCCCCAGCAGTGCAGGGGCAGACTCCACCAGGCCCCCACTCATGTCCCCTATCACCCCCACCCCCCAGCAGTGCAGAGGCAGCCTCCACCAGGCCCCCACTCATGTCTCTCACCACCCCCACCCCCAGCCACCAGGGGCAGCCTCCACCAGGCCCCCACTCATGTCTCCCATCACCCCCACCCCCCAGCATTGCAGGGGCAGACTCCACCAGGCCCCCACTCATGTCCCCTATCACCCCCACCCCCCAGCAGTGCAGGGCCAGCCTCCACCAGGCCCCCACTCATGTCTCCCATCACCCCCACCCCCCAGCAGTGCAGGGGCAGCCTCCACCAGGCCCCCACTCATGTCTCCCATCACCCCCACCCCACTGCCACCAGGGGCAGCCTCCACCAGGCCCCCACTCATGTCTCCCACCACCACCACCCCACTGCCACCAGGGGCAGCCTCCACCAGGCCCCCACTCATGTCTCCCATCACCCCCACCCCCCAGCAGTGCAGGGGCAGACTCCACCAGGCCCCCACTCATATCCCCTATCACCCCCAACCCCCAGCAGTGCAGGGGCAGCCTCCACCAGGCCCCCACTCATGTCTCCCACCACCCCCACCCCCCAGCCACAAGGGCAGCTGCCACCAGGCCCCCACTCATGTCTCCCATCACCCCCAGCATTGCAGGGGCAGACTCCACCAGGCCCCCACTCATGTCTCCCACCACCCCCACCCCCCAGCAGTGCAGGTGCAGCCTCCACCAGGCCCCCATTCATGTCTCCCATCACCCCCACCCCACTGCCACCAGGGGCAGCCTCCACCAGGCCCCCACTCATGTCTCCCACCACCACCACCTCACTGCCACCAGGGGCAGCCTCCACCAGGCCCCCACTCATGTCTCCCATCACCCCCACCCCCCAGCAGTGCAGGGGCAGATTCCACCAGGCCCCCACTCATGTCCCCTATCACCCCCACCCCCCAGCAGTGCAGGGGCAGCCTCCACCAGGCCCCCACTCATGTCTCCCACCACCCCCACCCACCAGCCACCAGGGGCCGCCTCCACAAGGCCCCCACTCATGTCTCCCATCACCCCCACCCCGCAGCATTGCAGGGGCAGACTCCACCAGGCCCCCACTCATGTCCCCTATCACCCCCAGCCTCCAGCAGTGCAGGGCCAGCCTCCACCAGGCCCCCGCTCATGTCTCCCACCACCCCCACCCCCCCAGCAGTGCAGGGGCACCCTCCACCAGGCCCCCACTCATGTCTCCCACCACCCCCACCCCCAAGCAGTGCAGGGCCAGCCTCCACCAGCCCCCCACTCATGTCTCCCACCACCCCCACCCCCAGCAGTGCAGGGGCAGCCTCCACCAGGCCCCCACTCATGTCTCCCATCACCCCCACCCCACTGCTACCAGGGGCAGCCTCCACCAGGCCCCCACTCATGTCTCCCACCACCACCACCCCACTGCCACCAGGGGCAGCCTCCACCAGGCCCCCACTCATGTCTCCCTTTACTCCCACCCCCCAGCATTGCAGGGGCAGCCTCCACCAGGCCCCCACTCTTGTCTCCCACCACCCCCACCCCCCAGCAGTGCAGGGTCAGCCTCCACCACGCCCCCACTCATGTCTCCCATCACCCCCACCCCCCAGCAGTGCAGGGGCACCCTCCACCAGGCCCCCACTCATGTCTCCCATCACCCCCACCCCCTAGCAGTGCAGGGGCAGACTCCACCAGGCCCCCACTCATGTCCCCTATCACCCCCACCCCCAAGCAGTGCAGGGGCAGCCTCCACCAGGCCCCCACTCATGTCTCCCACCACCCCCACCCCCAGCCACCAGGGGCAGCCTCCACCAGGCCCCCACTCATGTCTCCCATCACCCCCACCCCCCAGCATTGCAGGGGTAGACTCCACCAGGCCCCCACTCATGTCCCCTATCACCCCCACCCCCCAGCAGTGCAGGGCCAGCCTCCACCAGGGCCCCACTCATGTCTCCCATCACCCCCACACCCCAGCAGTGCAGGGGCAGCCTACACCAGGCCCCCACTCATGTCGCCCATCACCCCCACCCCACTGCCACCAGGGGCAGCCTCCACCAGGCCCCCACTCATGTCTCCCACCACCATGACCCCACTGCCACCAGGGGCAGCCTCCACCAGGCCCCCACTCATGTTTCCCATCACCCCCACCCCCAACAGTGCAGGGGCAGACTCCACCAGGCCCCCACTCATGTCCCCTATCACCCCCACCCCCCAGCAGTGCAGGGGCAGCCTCCACCAGGCCCCCACTCATGTCTCTCACCACCCCCACCCCCAGCCACCAGGGGCAGCCTCCACCAGGCCCCCACTCATGTCTCCCATCACCCCCACCCCCCAGCATTGCAGGGGCAGACTCCACCAGGCCCCCACTCATGTCCCCTATCACCCCCACCCCCCAGCAGTGCAGGGCCAGCCTCCACCAGGCCCCCACTCATGTCTCCCATCACCCCCACCCCCCAGCAGTGCAGGGGCAGCCTCCACCAGGCCCCCACTCATGTCTCCCATCACCCCCACCCCACTGCCACCAGGGGCAGCCTCCACCAGGCCCCCACTCATGTCTCCCACCACCACCACCCCGCTGCCACCAGGGGCAGCCTCCACCAGGCCCCCACTCATGTCTCCCATCACCCCCACCCCCCAGCAGTGCAGGGGCAGACTCCACCAGGCCCCCACTCATATCCCCTATCACCCCCAACCCCCAGCAGTGCAGGGGCAGCCTCCACCAGGCCCCCACTCATGTCTCCCACCACCCCCACCCCCCAGCCACAAGGGCAGCTGCCACCAGGCCCCCACTCATGTCTCCCATCACGCCCAGCATTGCAGGGGCAGACTCCACCAGGCCCCCACTCATGTCTCCCACCACCCCCACCCCCCAGCAGTGCAGGTGCAGCCTCCACCAGGCCCCCATTCATGTCTCCCATCACCCCCACCCCACTGCCACCAGGGGCAGCCTCCACCAGGCCCCCACTCATGTCTCCCACCACCACCACCTCACTGCCACCAGGGGCAGCCTCCACCAGGCCCCCACTCATGTCTCCCATCACCCCCACCCCCCAGCAGTGCAGGGGCAGATTCCACCAGGCCCCCACTCATGTCCCCTATCACCCCCACCCCCCAGCAGTGCAGGGGCAGCCTCCACCAGGCCCCCACTCATGTCTCCCACCACCCCCACCCACCAGCCACCAGGGGCCGCCTCCACTCATGTCTCCCATCACCCCCACCCCGCAGCATTGCAGGGGCAGACTCCACCAGGCCCCCACTCATGTCCCCTATCACCCCCAGCCTCCAGCAGTGCAGGGCCAGCCTCCACCAGGCCCCCGCTCATGTCTCCCACCACCCCCACCCCCCCAGCAGTGCAGGGGCACCCTCCACCAGGCCCCCACTCATGTCTCCCATCACCCCCACCCCCAAGCAGTGCAGGGCCAGCCTCCACCAGGCCCCCACTCATGTCTCCCACCACCCCCACCCCCAGCAGTGCAGGGGCAGCCTCCACCAGGCCCCCACTCATGTCTCCCATCACCCCCACCCCACTGCTACCAGGGGCAGCCTCCACCAGGCCCCCACTCATGTCTCCCACCACCACCACCCCACTGCCACCAGGGGCAGCCGCCACCAGGCCCCCACTCATGTCTCCCTTTACTCCCACCCCTCAGCATTGCAGGGGCAGCCTCCACCAGGCCCCCACTCTTGTCTCCCACCACCCCCACCCCCCAGCAGTGCAGGGTCAGCCTCCACCACGCCCCCACTCATGTCTCCCATCACCCCCACCCCCCAGCAGTGCAGGGGCACCCTCCACCAGGCCCCCACTCATGTCTCCCATCACCCCCACCCCCTAGCAGTGCAGGGGCAGACTCCACCAGGCCCCCACTCATGTCCCCTATCACCCCCACCCCCAAGCAGTGCAGGGGCAGCCTCCACCAGGCCCCCACTCATGTCTCCCACCACCCCCACCCCCAGCCACCAGGGGCAGCCTCCACCAGGCCCCCACTCATGTCTCCCATCACCCCCACCCCCCAGCATTGCAGGGGTAGACTCCACCAGGCCCCCACTCATGTCCCCTATCACCCCCACCCCCCAGCAGTGCAGGGCCAGCCTCCACCAGGCCCCCACTCATGTCTCCCATCACCCCCACCCCCCAGCAGTGCAGGGGCAGCCTCCACCACGCCCCCACTCATGTCTCCCATCACCCCACCCCACTGCCACCAGGGGCAGCCTCCACCAGGCCCCCACTCATGTCTCCCACCACCACCACCCCACTGCCACCAGGGGCAGCCTCCACCAGGACCCCACTCATGTCTCCCATCACCCCCACCCCCCAGCAGTGCAGGGGCAGACTCCACCAGGCCCCCACTCATATCCCCTATCACCCCCACCCCCCAGCAGTGCAGGGGCAGCCTCCACCAGGCCCCCACTCATGTCTCACACCACCCCACCCCCCAGCCACAAGGGCAGCCGCCACCAGGCCCCCACTCATATCTCCCATCACCCCCACCCCCCAGCATTGCAGGGGCCGACTCCACCAGGCCCCCACTCATGTCTCCCACCACCCCCACCCCCAGCAGTGCAGGTGCAGCCTCCACCAGGCCCCCACTCATGTCTCCCATCACCCCACCCCACTGCCACCAGGGGCAGCCTCCACCAGGCCCCCACTCATGTCTCCCACCACCACCTCACTGCCACCAGGGGCAGCCTCCACCAGGCCCCCACTCATGTCTCCCATCACCCCCACCCCCCAGCAGTGCAGGGGCAGACTCCACCAGGCCCCCACTCATGTCCCCTATCACCCCCACCCCCCAGCAGTGCAGGGGCAGCCTCCACCAGGCCCCCACTCATGTCTCCCACCACCCCCACCCCCCAGCCACCAGGGGCCGCCTCCACAAGGCCCCCACTCATGTCTCCCATCACCCCCACCCCCCAGCATTGCAGGAGCAGACTCCACCAGGCCCCCACTCATGTCCCCTATCACCCCCAGCCCCCAGCAGTGCAGGGCCAGCCTCCACCAGGCCCCCGCTCATGTCTCCCACCAGCCCCACCACCCCAGCAGTGCAGGGGCACCCTCCACCAGGCCCCCACTCATGTCTCCCATCACCCCCACCCCCAAGCAGTGCAGGGCCAGCCTCCACCAGGCCCCTACTCATGTCTCCCACCACCCCCACCCCCAGCAGTGCAGGGGCAGCCTCCACCAGGCCCCCACTCATGTCTCCCATCACCCCCACCCCACTGCTACCAGGGGCAGCCTCCACCAGGCCCCCACCCATGTCTCCCACCACCACCACCCCACTGCCACCAGGGGCAGCCTCCACCAGGCCCCCACTCATGTCTCCCTTCACTCCCACCCCCCAGCATTGCAGGGGCAGCCTCCACCAGGCCCCCACTCATGTCTCCCACCACCCCCACCCCCCAGCAGTGCAGGGGCAGCCTCCACCAGGCCCCCACTCATGTCTCCCATCACCCCCACCCCCCAGCAGTGCAGGAGCACCCTCCACCAGGCCCCCACTCATGTCTCCCATCACCCCCACCCCCCAGCATTGCAGGGGAAGACTCCACCAGGCCCCCACTCATGTCCCCTATCACCCCCACCCCCCAGCAGTGCAGGGCCAGCCTCCACCAGGCCCCCACTCATGTCTCCCACCACCCCCACTCCCCAGTAGTGCAGGGGCAGCCTCCACCAGGCCCCCACTCATGTCTCCCTTCACCACCATCCCCCAGCATTGCAGGGGCAGCCTCCACCAGGCCCCCACTCATGTCTCCCATCACCCCCACCCCACTGCCACCAGGGTCAGCCTCCACCAAGCCCCCACTCATGTACCCCAGCCAACATGTCACCACAATCTAGATCCCTGGCCCTTATGGGCAGCCTCCAAATGCCAAACACCCACCTGAGTATTGCATCCACCCACTTAGAAATGGCAAAAACATGATAGAACCCCAATTGCAAGTTTGGAAATTAACACATGTCCCTCACATACACCCAATGGGTGTCAGTGAATGTCAAAACTCATATCATGATATGCATGAAACCAATGAGATGATACTACACATTGAAGTTTGAAGAAAAATTATGTATTAAACGCAACATAAATTGAATCAAAAATAAACAAACAATAATGGATTTTTTTTAAAAAAAACAGCAGGTACGTGAAATAATGCAAAACCACAAATCATAATGCAAACGAAAGGTGTCCAAAGTCATAGTCCACAAAAGTAAATCCAATGGAAATTGCTCCATGGTGAAATCATTAAAAAAAATGAAAATACAAAAGTCAACTATATACAGATAAACAATCCAGGGTCCATGATCCCAAACGAAGAAATGAAACCTATCGAATAACACTACCTAAAAAAAAAACCTATATACAAAAATGTGGCCCATTGTCCAAAAGGTCCAAAAAAAATGCTAAACCAAAGGAAACCTAACACTAACTACAGAACTATTTATAAGGGCAGCGGGCTAGTCCGACGGCTCACTTTGGGATGTTCCGGGCCAGGGCATCATCGAACTCCCGCTCAATGTCCCGGAGGCGCTCCTCCTCCATGGCCCCGAGGGTCGGCAGGGCCGTCCACATGTTCCCCCCAAACTCCCTGCGGATTGCCTCAAGGCACTCGGCCCGCCTCAGGGCCCTCCGCATGGAGTTCTCCGCCCTGACCATCGTGAGCCGTGCCTCTTCCGCCCGCTGCCTCTCCGCATCTATGGCGTGGCCCAACCGCTGCCAAATGGAAGACACTTCCCTTCCTGGGTCCTCCTGCCCTCCGGCCGATGCCTGCCCCTCCGATGTCGAAGGCCCCGAGCCATCATGGCTCCCACCACGTTGCTGCTGCTGCTGCGCCTCTGCCCGTGCACTGCCTCCTGCTGCCTGCACATCCTCCGCTGGCTGGGGTGCAGTCGTTGATGTGGCCACCCCTGCTGGACGTCCGACTCCCGGCTGTGGCAGGGATGCCTCCTCCACCAGCCTGGCCGCACCGTCAGAGGCAGCTCCACAGGGCACCCAGGTGACTGATGGGTGGGAAGATGGCACGAAGGATGACTGGCGCATAGGGGGTTTAGTTGAGGAGGGGGTCTGAGCAAGCCCCATCAAACTGAGGAATCCGGCCTGGGTGACCTGTCCCAGTAGGCCGACGCGGTCAACGAGTCATTCGAGATGACATGAAGTCTCCTCATGAAAAGACTGCAGGTCACCTAGCATGGCCCGTTGACGCAACGCCACACCTGTCAGGACAGGCTCAACCTGGACCCGGATAGCCATGTCCGCAGGCAGGGGAAGGCCAGTTGTCGTGAGCTCATCCCCTGCCTGAAAACAGGTCTGGACGTAGGCATCCCTGCTGGTGCAAGATGATGCAGTGACAGGATCAGGGAAAGGATTGCACACAGGCACCTCCGCGGTGACCTGTGCTGCCTCCTGTCCCTGGTCCTGCACTGCACCACTAGCACCAGTGGAATCCCCACCTCCAGACCCCGTCTCTGTTGCTTGCATGGCCTCCTCCTCCACCAAACCCCCCACCAACCTGGATGACTCCGTGCCATCTTCCCCCGTTGGGCCTGTGGGGTCCCAGCTGCCCCTTCTGCTGCTGAAGAGTCCAACTCCAACCTCTGCATCTTGGACCTCCCCCCGGCAGCTGCGGCCTGGGACGCGGCACCGGACTCCTCACTCCCCGACGAGATCACAACCTGGGAGGGGAGCCGGGCCTTGCGTCTCCGGCTGGCGGTGCGATCCCCGCCGCTGTGCTCCACAGCACCTTCTCCGCCCTCTTCATCAGTCGACGCTGCAGACAGGGAGAAATAAAACACAGGCATCAGGGCACTGTACAATGGACACATACACACATGACAGTTGCACATGAGTGGCATTGGCAAACCTCAGACATGGCTTCACAATTGGCAACACACATGTCATTTCTACATGCACACATGAGCCATACCACAGCCACATCGCAACTGCCAGCACCATCCATACACATACAACAGCATGAGCAGGCAAAGGTGAGCCAGACATCACATGCAACACAGGGAGTGCACTACACATGCACCACACCACCACACTTGCATGCATGTGTACACCTCAACCAACTGTCGCAGTGTTCCGATGGGCATCCATGTCACATCTGCCAATCAGGCTTCCACATCCCGCTGTCACATGCATCCATGTTGCATCACTGTTGCACCCTTGTCAAATACACACACATGTACATGTACACAGTGCTGATACATGCAGCTGAAAACAACATACATGAGTGACATCACGAAAATGACTACTTACATACACATTCATACAAACATGTGTGCCCACACAACCGCATTTGGCATGCAAGCCTACACACACAAGCACCATCCATGTCTCACACATGACAGCGCTCGCATGTGTTAGCCTCACGGTCCTGTACACCCCCACCCATACTCGGCCCCATACAAACAGATGTGCAACCGCCACACTACTGGCACATCACCACACGCACAGCTTACAATCATGATGCATGTACACTGACCGCTCGACTCCAGACGGGTCTGCCTCTCAAGGACCTGGACATGGAGCGCTGGGGATATGCGTTCCAGGACCCTCATCTGATCTTCCGACAAGTGGCCCCGGTGCCCCTTGGCATCCGCTGCCTTCAAGAGGCGCCGGGCCTTGTTCAGGGTCCTGGACCTGAAGTCCTCCCAGCGCTTCTTGACATGTTGGAAGTCGCGGACTGCCACCCCCTCCGCGTTGATGGCAGTCACGATGTCCGTCCAGATCCGAGTCCGTCCTTCCTTGTCGGCGCGCACACTTCCGTAGAGGGCATCATACTGCCCCAGGACTTGCTCCGCCAGGACACCAACTTCCCTGGAACTGAAGCTGTTGCCCCTCTGCCTCTCTGGCCGGGGGTTGTCAGTGGTGCCAGATGTTGCAGTGCCCGACATGACAACCCCAGAGGCAGGAGTGGGTGGGCAACTGGGTCCTGAGGCTGGGCTGTGGAGCGATGGAATCCCATTCGGGAGTCTTCGGTTCCAGCAGGGGTGGTCACAGCAACAGCACCCCTGGCTGATGTGCAGGCAGCAAATGGCAGGGCACGTGGGCAGCAGGCAGTCAGGCAGCAGCAGGTGGCAGGTGAGAGCGTGCTCGGGGCTCTGGGGGGCAGTAAATCGGCTTTCTGGGCAGGAGCGTGGTCTTCCATGTGCTTACGCGTGGCCAGCTTGATACGGAGTGATTTAGCACGTGAAAATCCTGCACGTCTGCATGTAATTCGAGGGAAGGCCCCTAGCGCGTAAGCGCGTCTGTACGCACACGCGATTTCATTGGCCCAAAGGCCCCCATGCACGCAGCTGTGACGTCACGTGCATGGCTGTTGAGAATGGCGCATGTAAAAAAAAAGAGATACACGTCTGAGTGTCAAAGCGTGTAATTGGTGGAAATGGCCTCACCGCGTATGCGCGTCTGTGACGTGTGTATAAAAGGTACGTGTAGAACGCCATTTCCTTGTACGTGCTTTTCGTGGAGAGCAAGTGGGTGAAATCTGTACTTCTTGTCGGTTCACACGCGATTTACTTCACGTTTCCAGTTCGTACTCCCTGTTACCTCTGACAGCTTTTTCTCTTTTCCTTTTTTTCCTGGGCCTGTTTCCTCAAACAGCGTTCCCTTCTACTGTTGTCCTGTCTCATCAGACAGCGTACAATTCTTCTTTTGGCGGGGGTGTTGCCAACGCACACACGCGCATATTTTTCACGCTTTTGTTCCTGGCAGACGGTGAGTCGCGCACGTATTTAACATCTGTGCTTGCCCTGTGTGTCGCGTACCCCTTCAGAGGTCATTCTAGGCTGCGTGTGACACGCATACGTTCATTCTTGTGTTTCTGGGTGCCACAGCGTAGTGCAGGTTTATTTTTCCAGGCACGTGGTCTAGGAGGGGTTGCATGCACCTTACTTCCCTTTTTTGGGGTGCCTGTGCGTTGCGTGACCCATCATCTTTCCCCACCCCTTTGACCCCCAATTGCCCAGGACAATAGTTCACATCGACTCCCATACACACAATAACATCAGTGCCATGGCTGGGAGGCGAACAAGCCGTAAGGGTGGCAAAGGTGGCTGAGCCCCAAGTGGTGGCCGTGGTGGATCTGGTAGCGGATGTGGCTGTGACTTGCAGGGTGCCCCTAGCCCCCCATGTGTGGAGGAGCAGTCATGGACACCCATGCCCCCCCCCTCGTTGAGGTTAACGTGGCTGACACCATCCATGCTCAGCCCTTGTTGGACCAGCCCACTGTGGAACCAGACCTGGCACAGGGTGACTCCATGGCTGACTTCCAGGTCAGCAGGTCTAGGCCACGTGCGCCGGTGAACGTTGGTGTCATCAGGCCACGTGGATCAGGGGCAGCTAGGTCATCTGCTGCCCCGCGTAGGCAGGCTGGGGAGGCTGCAGGGGCAGCTGAGGCTTGTTAGGGAGAATTCTCTGTTTAGGCTGAATTTCCTAACCTAGTGAGTCCCCCAGCAGCTTTGCTGGATTTCTGGAGTTTGTTTTTTTCCATCCTGCCAAGAGTGAGACTGTTTTCCTCCCACTCTTGGACATGAATGTGTGTAAGTCCTTTGAATGTCAATGGCCCTCATTACGACCCTGGCGGAAATCGAAAAACGATGGCGGAAATGCAATACCGCCATCGAATAGCGCTCGGTGCGATTATGACCCGTCACCGTAGTGAACGCCAACGCTAACTGCACAAAGTACGCGCGCCATGCCAAACCGTAATTACCACCATGGCGCAACGGTACGCGAATTCTGACCCTAGCGGACATGTACCTAACGCCATCAAGCATGGTGGAAAGTACCATTCCGCCATGGTGAGAAGTACGGCATCGCGAACCAACCGTAAACGGCCCTACTGAGTGCCTGGACACCACTCCCTGGCCACATTGCACAACTCCTCGTAGGTGCAATGAAGTCACACAATGCAACCAGTGAAATGTACAAGTCACCCATGCATGCCAACGAACAAATGAATCTAGGGGCTCCAAGTGCCTTGTGAGTGGCCATCCATATTTGCCATGGCACCATTGCCGCACTGATGCAGCACAGGCATGTGAAGGGTCAAGTCCAGCAACATGAACAGAAAAATGAGACAAACAAAAACAGGCCCCCCCATCGACTGACACCAGTGTAAGGCAACATTCAAAGCAGTATCCTGAGTGAGACTGCACCAGCCCTGTACTCCTGCCAGTAAACAAACCAACCATCAGCATAAGCATGTACCACACAAGTTGGCAGAGTGACTGAGCAGCCAGGCTCATCTCAAGAGGGGCCAATGGGAGCTGCAGGGCACAGATGGCACGAATACAGAAGCTATTCAAATGGACATGACCTCAGTCTCCCTCCAAGAAACGCACGCAAACACAGGCACCTGTGACCAGCCATATTCTGATAATCACATCATTCCACCAATCCACCTGGCTGACCGGCATCTGTTACACAAAAGCTAATCCCCCGCCCCTGAGCATGACAACATTAAAACAGTCATAATGGCAGCCCCTATCCCTGACCTCACTGGGCTTCGTAGGCAAACGCGCCCAGTACAGTACCACGCAACTATACTCCGAAGCTGGAACCCAATGCAGATCTCCTCACAATACATCGCTCCACAAATAGGAATATGCTACATCACTTGCAAAGAAGAACGCTACACGGTTAATATCAGAATAGAAATTTAATGCACAACAAAATCACCAAGCCCATACAGCCATTAGGTCATGAACTCCAAAATATATTTCATTATTGTGGGCTGCATCCGCAATAAATGACCAGCTTCTTCTTGTGTGACGCCCTGTTCCTTCATGGTACACAGGGGCTACATTCACGTTCAAAAAGGCAACATGGAAGCGCCTAGAACCGCAGGGCCGTCCCATTAGGTAGGCACTAGTCCAGCGGAAAGGCCGATATGTTGCTCCTAGCCACTAGTACTGCGTAAGGGCATGTGGCCCATTGGCGATCGTCCCATAAGATCATAATGGTGCTCCACTAATTAACACGAAGCAGCAGGTGTCGGGAGTAAAATCCATCTGCAGGAGTGGCATACAGATGGCAGTGGCAAAAGGGGAGGAGATACCTGTCACCCAAATGAAATGAAAAAGAATAGTATGGGCATCAGAACTTCATTTGAATTACTCACTTCAATGATCACACTAAATCCACAGCCATATGCATGCTAGCCCACTCCAAAGGATTATTTCCACCCAAAAACCACTTGCGAATCATAACTATATAAATCGAGGTGAAAACACTATTACAAACGAGTGTTTGTGTGCATGCGTCTGTTAAAACAGAATCCATTAGATGGGATTAATAACGTGCATAGACACAAGTGTTTGAAGGCGCGTCGAGACAGGGAGGGTTCAACAAGGGCAGATAGACGATGGTCCCACTATGGCAGCTCTGCATCACATAGCGCAGGGGAGGTGGATAGATTCCAAAAAGCCCTGTACATGGCAAACTCTCTATTAAATCATCTGTCCATGCATCCATACATCATTCCCTCATCCCGGTATGAAAACGCCTGATTTTATACTCACATAACATGTGAAATTTCCATTGAGTCTGTGCGTTATGCAGTCTGCAAAATCCACTGTGCTCCAGCCCGTAATTCCAGTGTTGTGAAGTAACATGTATTTGGGAACGTCCGGCCTCATCGTCCACTACGCTATTGCGCATCCCATACTATTCATATCAATCATTGCATTCTCGCCATGGCCCCTGTCCCAAGGACATTGAACAATAGAACGTTATATTTGCAGTCAGACCTGTGGGCATCTCCTCGCCGCTAGCTGAAAACCGAAAGCGCCGTCCTTCGAATTCCTCATTTGCAACATCACGTCGAAAAGGCATCTGTGACCGCTTGAAATCACAAATTCATCCATGTAGTGCGGCAGTGTGTGAAAATGGCAACTGGCTTCACTCACAAATGGGACGCCCCGCCCGTCGGTGAACCTCGGTACAGTGCTGCATGAGGGTCCACCGTTAATCGAGTACTACATTCCACTGAGCCTTCACAAGTTTGTTCGCGACTGCAAAGATAGTATGTAAAACAATGGGACCATAGCAGAATGAACATATGAACCAATATTTCACTGCCATCGGGAACAAATACATGATTGTAATAGCAAGATGCCATTCGTCGAATTGCAGCGTTGTGTGCGGGACGTGCTCGCCCAAAGGGGATTGCAGCTTGCACAGGTGGAATGAATCACCACAGGTGGAGGCTATACAGCCTGAAAACACATAAATTGCACACCCAACCCCCTCCCACAACCACACCCACTCCAAAATGCTACCGGCAGGACTAGCGATGTTGGCCCTGGGGGACCTGATAGCACTGCAAGTACTCCAACTTCAAGAAGAAGACGAACACCAACTACTACAACAACCGGCCGCACAGAGGAGACGCAGGAGGAGGAGGAGGGCAAGGCAGGGCCAGCAAGGGCTGCCAGCACAGCCACTACCACCACACAGGCAGCCCGCAATCCCACGCCTCCGAGCACATCCGTTCAACCTCACTGCTGAGCAGATCCACACCCTCTACCGTTTGGACCGGGACACCATAACCGCCATTGTGGACATGACACAGGCTGACCTTGTCAGCATGATAGATAGCCCAACCGCCATCCCACCCCTACTGAAGTTGGTGTCTGTACTCCACTTCCTGGCCACAGGCACCTACCAGCACACAGTCGGACAGTTGCATGGCATTTCACAGCCAGTGTTCTCACGGACACTATTGCAAGTGCTCGATGCCCTCCTGAAGCACGCAGACGACTACATCTCTCTACCACGCTCGGAGCAGGAAATTACGAACACAAAAGTGGGATTCCATGCACTTGGCGGCATACCGGGTTGCATTGGTGCCATCGACTGCACCCATGTGGAATTGGTCGTCCCACATGCCATGGAGGCCCAGTACCGCAACCGAAAACAATTTCATTCTCTTAATGTACAAATGGTGTGTGACTCCAACAGGATCATTACACATTGTTGTGCCCGATTTCCTGGATCAACCCATGATTCTATGGTCTTGAGGAACTCTACAATACCACGCTACATGGAGCGACACGCAGGGAACAGATCCTGGCTACTCGGTGAGTCTCATTTCATGCATGATAATGTGGGGTATGTGATGCGGCAATGACCTGGCAGGAAGGGGGGGGGTGCGTACGTAGCAATGTCATTCCACAAACATCCTTTATTGTCCACATACAGGTGATGCCGGGTATCCACTGAAGAGATGGCTCCTTACAACACTCCGGAACCCACAGAACCAGCATGAGGAGGACTACAACCATGCCCACTCACGTACCCGTGTAGTCATAGAACAGGCAATCGGCCTACTGAAGACTCGTTTCCGCTGCTTCAGCAGGTCTGGCGGGGCACTCCTGTACCGCCATGAGAAGGTTGCAAAGATGGTAATGGCATGTGTCATGCTACACAACATGTGCGTACGTAGAAATGTGCCCATGCCCCCTGACGCAGAACTGCAAGCACCTGAAGATGGTCATGATGAGGATGGGGATGTGGCAGCACCTCAAGGAGTCCGCGAGGCACAGGAGGGCCGTGACATTCGTCAGCATATCATAGATGCATGCTTCTAGCACTCACGCCTGGTGGCTGATACATGGACACGGGACTTGTGGCACTGTGTGTGTCTGGAACATGCACAATATGGACTTTACGCCTATAAAGGCCTCGTACACAAAGATCAATGTCCACACATCTCATTGGATGATCGTGCATTGTTTATAGCATATGTGAAATTATGTTACACACCCCATCGACCCGCCACCCAAGTGAGCCCAACACACCCCCTCCACCCTCCTACCTCCCCCCCGAACACTAGTGTCCGAAGATGCTCATTGTCAGTGGGCAGACGCTATTGCAAGCCCCCTCTCCGGGTATCAGGGGCACCCCTGCCTGTGGAGCGCAGGTTCCTCCCAGATCTACGTTGGGGGCTGCCCTGGACGGAACTTGCAACGGATGATGTCTCTGCCTGCTCACGTCCATGCATGTCCCTAAGGGTTTGTGAGAGCTCAGTGAGCACACGGCGCACAGCGGCAAGTTAAGCACATACGTCTTTGGACGTCGCATGCAGTTCCCCCCTCAGGCTCTCGGTGCTTCTCTCCATTTGTACTCTCAGGCTCTCGGTGCTTCTCTCCATTTGTACTCTCAGGCTCTCGGTGCTTCTCTCCATTTGTGCCCTTAGTGTCTCTGTACTTCTCTCCATTTCTGCCCTAAGTGTCTCAGTTGATGTTTCTATGGCTGCCTTAGTACCCCCACATTCATCAGCATGGTCCTTGAGGAGCGTGGCCAGTTGCTGCTGTTGCACGATCACCTGGTCGAGGGACTGTTGCCTCTGCTGTGCCATGGCCATTTGCGGTGGTGTCACAGAGGGGCTGGTCACCTCATGTTGCCTTGCCACAGGGCTTGTGGGGGATGGCCAGTCGTCGTCTTGTGGGTGCCCCTGCGTGGTATCCTCATGGTGTACGGGATGGAACAAACAGGGGGATTGAGACAGGTCATGGATGGATCTTACTTCGACATCCCCGTTTTCTGTGTCGGAGCATGCTGCCATTAATGCAGTGTCACCTATGGTGCTGCTGCCACCAGAAGCAGTGCCTTCTATGGCATCCATTGGGGGGACCTGTGGTGGTGCTGTTGTGGGCATGCTGGCTGCTGGGGTGCCTGTTGAAGTTCCCTCCTGTGTGCTGCCACTTGATTTGTGCTGCTGCCGTGTCTTGATCCATGCAGCTGAGGTGGGGAGGGTCTTTGGCCGTTGGTCTTGGCCCTCTTTGCAGGTGTGCTGGTAGGGGTGTCCTGGAGCTCGTCGTTTGAATCGGACCCTGTGGTGGAGTAAAGGAGTGCCAGCGTTATTAATGGGTCTGTGGAAATTGGAATGGCAATGTATCACATGCATTGGGGTGGTACCTGAGGGTGATTTGGGTTGGGGCCTTGGAGGTGGTTTCATTTTTGTGTGGATTGAGGATGCAGTTGTTTTGCAGCCTGCAGTTAGGGTGTGCCTGCTGCACGTGTAGAGGGTGTTTTTAGGATTTTTAATTATTTATGTATTTAATGTGACTTTTAAAGTGCGCTATCAGGCCAATGTATGTGGACGTTCTCCTGGACATGTGTTACTGTTGCACTATGTGGACACATGGTACTTCACATGATTGGACATTGTGGATTTAGCATTGTTTTATTTGGCCCACCTACCTGATTCTTCGGATGTCTGCACTCCTTTCTCCATCCCTCCGACTCCCTCTATACTCTCCATTCCAATGGTGGAGGCACAGATTTCTTCCCAGGGGGTCAACTTGATGGGTGATTCCGATCCTCCCCCGGTAGCTGTGGCAATGTTACGGTTGGCGGATAGTATGCTCCGTACGCGTATCCGCAAGTCGTCCCATCGCTTTCTGCATTGCTGTGGGTTGCGGGGTGCGGTCCCCACCGCACTTACCCGCTGTGCCACCAGGGCCCATATGGCCTTCTTGTTCGCAAGTGCCGTCCTGGTCATTTGCGTCGAGAAGACGACGGCAGCATTCTCCTGGACGGTCTCTGTGAGCACGGTGAGTTCCTCACGGGAGAAGTGGACCTGCCGCTTGCGGTCGCACGCTTTTTTCGCTACTTTTCCCATTTTTGTTGCTTTCACTAGGGTGGATGACGGGTTGGGATGAGTCTCAGGGTAGTATTTTTAATGGTTGTGTGGAAATTGTGATTTTATAGGTGTACGGCGTGCTGTTTCCCGTTCCGGGACCATGTTTTTACTTCCGTTTCCGTATATTTACGGTCACCGTACTTTCCGATTGCCGCTCATTGCGGTGACCGCTAAGATGGGTGGCGGAATTGCACCTAGGGCGCCATACGGCGGCGGTGAGGGCCGTTTTGGGGACATTTCCGCCATCGCGGACTTTGCACTTCCGCCATGGCGTAGTGCTCGTGCCCGATGGGTCGGAATTAGACGCACTTTGCTCCGTCGTGCAATGGCGGAAACGCTATTTACGCTATGGCGGTCAGGTCAGTCACTTTCCGCCAGGGTCGTAATGAGGGCCAATGTGTTCTATGGGCTATGGGGTCTTTTACTCCATAGGGTCTCATATGTTTTTCTATGTGTGTTACACCGCACCCTATGTGCCGTAACACGGGGATGTCCTAGCGGACCTCCACCATAGACTCCATACCCGGGGACTGACTACTGTCTCCCCGGGCATGTAAAGTCACCATTGGCTTTACTAGACCTAAATTTACTAACAGAACTAGTACAAACCATCTTATTGTGATCGTGCTAGTAGGGGTAATTCGATTACTCCTGGATCTGTTACTCAAGGGGGCACTGTCCCGTCGCCCCTCGTCGAGTTTTGGCTGGTGGCAGTGGAAACTACTTGTTATGTTCGACCCCGAACCTAACTCTATGGTATTCGTCCCATTGTTGGAGATTGATACTTTTTCTCGTTAATCTCTAACGTACCACCGATCTACTTATCTTAAATAAGATTACCGGATGGTATTTTCTGCCAGAACTCGGTTTGTAAAATGGCGTCTGTGTTTGTCTCTGTAACTCCTAAACCAAAGGTCGAGCCCTTTGTTCCACTTTTGGCAGGCTCTGTACAGAGACCCTCCAAAGTGGTGCCATTCTGTCTGGGTTACCACAGGGGTGTGGGAGGGGGTTTAGGCACCCTGGACCGAGTTGCCTTGCCAACTCCGGTCGCACTCTGGAGTGATTGGCCCAAGTGGTGAGCCTCCCCGCTCACCACTTAGCATATGTTGATTGACAGGTAGGCTGAATGAATGGGGGTTTTCTGCATAAAAGCAGGGCTTTTGGGACTGGATCTTCAGAAGTCGCCACAGGACCTAAGAATCCGACGAGGGTAACGCTGAGCCGACCTGCAACGACGACACCTCCAGTGGAGCCCTGCTGAGCCGACTCACCACTTCCCGACGACAGAGGAGATCTCCCTGCCGGAGAGTCTCTTCCCCTCACTGGTGGGAACAACCAGTCCCCTTTGCTTTTTCTTCGCCTCAGGACGCAGTGGTCGAATTGCCCGTGCAGCGCACCTTGGCAACCGGATAGCCACTACCCCTGTACCGCGACCAAAAGGTGGTGCCTTGTGACGGAGCACTCCGCGGCTGGTCTCTTCCCTGGTGGTGCACCGGACTTCACTTTTCTTCGACGACGAGGTCATCTCTACTCTTGGCAAAGACCCGATGTGCATCCACCACCAGGAACAACTGCCCCGCCGGAGCTGCCCTCCACAACAAGGTACCGTGTCCGCCTGGCTTCCCTTTCGATCGGGTCGAGTGAGGTGTCTTAATCCTCTCCTTTCCGTTGGGTCGCCTCCAAGCTTTTCTCATTTTTTGTTCTGAACTGGTTCAATCTGCCGATAACAATTTGCTACAAGGACTTGAATGCATCTCCACTAGAGACTTTTTGGGACATATCGCCTTGCCTCTCTCCGAGTGGGCCTGGCCTCTGAACTTTACGATCTATTGTGATTCTTGCCTTCCTGCCTTGCATTTTACCCATGAAGTATTGAACTGTGTTGATTTCGTAACCTGCCTATCTTTTTCTCTCCCGTCCTAACTAATATTAGAGTGCCATCTAGGTTGAGGTATACACCTCTGTCTGTAAATAAGTGGTGCCGGTAGAACCTAGACTTGTCGAAATATTGCGAGGGGGATTGATCGTTTCTTCTTCGTAGAGTAATTGTGTTTGATTTGTTTGCCGTGAAAGTGCCATAGTGTTTTTGATAGATGTTTCGTTATAAATAAATACCTTAATATCTTTACACTAAGCCTCGTTGCGTGTTTGCTTGTCTTGCTGTGTAGAATTGTCCTATTTTGAATACTCTACATACTGCTCAACTCTTCTTGAGGGAAGTCTGACTGCTCAGCCACAGCTACCAAGTGAATCTGTGTGGTGCAGACTGCTACCAAGTGGGTTCACCGCCAAACACCTGTAGTCCTAAATCTTTTGCAGTGGTCCCAGAGGGAACTGCACAGGTTTCCGCCTAACACTGGTGTACAGCGGTGGGATTTTTATCGAGTATACAGTTTAGAGTGCTTTTCGACACTGTGGGATAACTAACCACAAAACTTAGCACAAAAAGCAACTTTCAAAAAAACATGTCTACGATGGAAACTTACAGTCAAGAGTCCTTGTCAGGTGAAAATACTGAGAGTTTGCGAGCTCTCTGTAGGCAAGAGAATCTTTCTGTAAGAGGCAAGAAGTTAGAACTAATAGAGAGATTGCTGGCGAACCAAAGTCTGGGTACTGGTTCAGAGGAACCAATCTCTCCAGCAAATGTAGATAACAGTGATGGTGTTGATCTGATTAGTAATTCTGATGATAGCGATTAAGAGGCTGACGAGGACGGAGAAGCTAACGAAACTGTCTCCCCTGCTCCTCTACCTGCCTTACCAGCTGTGCCTACGGGGCCCATACCAGGTCCCACAAATAACCCTGCTTATTTTGAACTTGAAAAAATGAAGCTCGAATTAGAATACAAACGGTTCTTGGCTCAATCTGAATGAAACCAAGAGCTTGAGTTCAGACGGATGAATGCCCAGGCTGAGCAGAAGCAAGCTCAGTTAAGACTCAGGGAAATAGAACTTAATCACGAGTTAGAGATGAAAAAGTTGTCTATGGAAAATGCTTCTCTCTCCTCTGGTTCCTCTAGGAGCTCCAGTCCCAAAAGACCCCGGATGGCGAAGGAATTAGTGGGTATGTATGAACCGAGATTGGATGTGTTGGATTGGCTGAAACTGTTTGAATACAATCATGGGCTCCAGGACATCACCGGGAATGCTTTGTTTCCCTGGTTGTTCTCTAGGCTCCCTCCTGTTGCGACTGATGTGGTAATGGAGTTGGGGGAGGAGGATAAGACAGATTACGAAAGTGTGAAACTAGCTTTAATAGCTCTTAAGATACCCCTTCCCAGTATCTTAAGAGGTTTAGAACCCTCAAAAAACAAGATGGTACCCCTTGGGCTACCTGGGTGAGTGAAGGGTTGAAAAACGTATAGGGATGGATTAAGGGTTACAAAGTGAACACTTATGAGGGTATGAGGAATCTTTTTATGTTGGAGTCTATTTATGATAACTGTTCTCCTGAGCTCAGACAGCACTTGGCTGATTCGAAGGAATTGGATTCCGGGAAGCTAGCTAAGGCTGCTGACTTATGGGTTACCAACTGGGCTACTCATAAGGATTCTGGGGCAACTCAGAAAAAGGATGAGGGAAAACAGCCTAAAAAAGACTCAAAAGAGAATTCTAATAACTCACATTCCAAAGAGGGCCCCAAACAAAACCAGAAGGGTAAGCCACAAGGAAAACCACAGCAGAATAGTGTGTCTTCTGGTGCCAAACCGGAAGAAGGTCAGAACAAGCCACCATTCCAGAAAGCATTCGGAAAATGCTTTGTTTGTGGCTCGACTGACCACGTGAAAGGAGATCCCAGATGTAAGGGTAAACCTTCCGGGGTCCAGCTTGTCTCCTTAGCCTTCGCTCCAGAGGAGGAAGTCCAAATGGCAAGTGGAAACTTTCTACTGCTAGCTGACGAACCCATTGGAGTCTCAGCCAGCGTTTCTTTAGTATCTCTGGGGTTGTGGGAACAACAGAATTTAGATGTCTATAATTCTATCCCCGATAATACTAAAGAGTATTATAAGGACAGTGTCCAGGTGAATGGTCAGGAGACTCCTGCCATTAGGGACACTGGGGCAAGCATAACTGTGGTGGATAAATCGTTTTTTCAGGCTGAGGATGTTGCTAAGGCACCCAAACACCTCACCAAGTTAGCTGGAGGGCCTGTGCAGATGCTTCCCCAATTACCAGTTCTCATCCAGTGTAACGACATGACTGTGAAGATACCTGTCAGCATACAGAGTGAGGTACCAGGACGCGTACTGTTGGGTAACGATTTGAAAACTCTCGGAGTTGTATCGCATACTCCCAGACCTCCTAGTAAATGGTTACAGGAGCTAACCAGATCTGCAAGAGAGAGGACCATGCGCGGTACTCTCCAGGAGATGATGAAGAAAGAAATCACTCCTGCTCCACTGGAATTGTCGGCCGCTGTCTCCAAGAAATCAGAAGCGAAAGGGAAAACTAAGACTTCTATCCCGAAACCCGCAGCCAGCGTTCCAGTGCAGTCAACACGGACTTCTCCGCGGTTGTCCAAAAGTACACCCGTAACTTCACCTCCAGCCGAGGCTGAGAGGGAGGTACAACCCTTTGTGGTAGAATTAGACTCTGAGGAAGAGCTAATGGAAGGCCAGGAACTCATTGGAGATCTGGATCCTGTTGACCATCCTGAGCTGCAGTCTTTACTGGCAGAAGGTGGACCCAGCAGGGCAGACTTCAGTAAGGGACAGAGGGAATGTCCAACTCTTGAAGGTCTTCGCCACCAGGCCGAAGCTCAAGCTGAAGGGCAAGAGCCTGGGAAATACAGGTTGCACTGGGAAGATGGCCTCTTCTACAGCGAACCGACCGAGTCTGCGCCTGGGGACTACAAACGACTTGTAGTACCCCAAGAGAACAGACCACAGTTCTTGCAGTTAGCCCACGAGATTCCTTTGGCTGGTCACTTGAGTTTCAAGAAGACTAAGGAAAGGCTCTCTCTCTACTTCTATTGGCCAAAGATGGGGGCCGAAGTAGAAAAACACTGCAGGAGCTGCCACACCTGCCAGACCTCTGGTAAGGTTGGCTCCAAGAATGTGGCACCTTTAGTGCCTCTCCCAGTTGTGGGAGTCCCATTTGAGAGAGTAGGGATTGACATTGTTGGTCCCCTTGATCCTCCAACCTCCTCAGGCAACAGGTTTATACTTGTTGTAGTAGACCATGCTACTAGGTATCCTGAGGCAATTCCTATGAGGACTGTTACAGCCCCGGCTGTGGCTAAGGCCCTCCTTGTTATTTTTACTAGGGTCGGGTTTCCTAAGGAAGTAATCTCTGACAGGGGGTCAAACTTTATGTCCAACTACATGAAAGCCATGTGGAAAACCTGTGGAGTTACTTACAAGTTCTCAACAGCGTACCACCCACAAACCAATGGGTTGGTAGAACGGTTCAACCGAACCATGAAGAGCCTGATAGGTGCTTTAGAGGAACCCCTTAAGCGTAAGTGGGACCTTCTACTGCCATGCCTTCTCTTTGCTTATAGAGAAGTCCCTCAGGAGGGAGTAGGTTACTCGCCCTTCGAACTACTCTGTGGTCATCCCGTCAGAGGTCCATTGGCCCTGATTAAGGAGGGGTTGGAGAGTGCTCCTTCCCCCAAGCCAGTCAGAGTGACTGAGTACGTGATAGGTCTCCGGAGGAGAATGTCACACATGATGACGGAAGCAAGCGATAACTTGAAAGCTGGACAAGCATCGGTCAAGCACTGGCACGATCAAATGGCTAACATGGTTGAGTTCGCTCAAGACCAGCTCGTTCTCGTTATGATCCCAACAAGGCAGAGGGCCTTGCAAGATAAGTGGATGGGACCCTTCCGAGTTGTGGGTAAACTCGGAGAGGTTAACTATCTGGTGGACTTGGTCAATCCCAAGGAGGCTCCGACAGTCTTTCACACCAACCGACTTAAAGCGTATGTCTCACGACCTGATGTAGGAGCGTTGCTTCTAGCGTCATCTGAGGAAGAAGAAGAGAGTGAAGCTCTTCCGGATCTCCTCAGAGGCTTACCTTTAGATGAACAAATTGAAGGAGTAAATCTCTCCTCCAATCTGACACCCGAGCAACAAGAACAGTGCAAATCTATGTTGAATCAGTTTGCCTCTCTGTTCTCGCTTTCACCAGGCTTGACCCCTTGGGGCCAGCACGACATATTCACTGGTGACTGTCTGCCAGTCAAAAGCAGAGGATACCGCATGTCAGAAAATGTACAAACCCACATCAAAGGTGAGGTCAGCAAGATGCTCGATCTCGGGGTAATAGAACCCTCTACTAGTCCATGGTCTAGCCCAGTTGTGTTAGTACCAAAGGCCGGATCTAAAGAACTTAGATTCTGCGTGGATTATAGAGCTCTTAATGCAGTCACCAAGACTGATGCCCACCCTTTGCCAAGAACAGATGAGTTGGTGGATAAACTTGGCGCCGCCAAGTTCCTCAGCACATTTGACTTGACGTCAGGCGATTGGCAAATAGCCCTGACAGACCATGCCAAGGAAAAAACTGCATTTTCTACCCCCGTTGGCTTATACCAGTTTAAGGTCATGCCTTTCGGATTGAAGAATGCACCTGCTACGTTTCAACGGATGGTAAACCAGGTTCTGAATGGGATGGAGGGCTTCTGCATGGCATACTTGGATGACATCGCAGTGTTCAGCAATTCCTGGGAAGAACATGTAACCCACCTGAGAGATGTTTTGCAGGCTCTTGGACGAGCCAATCTGACCATAAAGGCGAGCAAATGCCAATTTGGACAGAGTAAGGTAGTCTATCTTGGACATGAGGTAGGAGGTGGAGAAATAAGGCCTTTGCTCAGTAAAATTGAAGCTGTGCGAAATTGGACAACACCGACTACTCAAACCCAGGTGAGAGCCTTCCTAGGCCTCACTGGGTATTACAGGAATTTCATAGAGAACTATGGGACCATAGCTTCTCCACTGTATGTCATCTCCTCACCCAAATTTCCTAAGAAGGTTAAATGGAACGAGGAGTGCAATCAGGCTTTTGAACACCTGAAAAAGGCTCTTTGCCAAGCCCCAGTACTCAGAGCTCCTGATTACCGCCAACACTTCATTGTGCAGACAGATGCTTCAAATGTAGGAATAGGTGCCTTACTCAGTCAACTGGATGGGAAAGGTAGGGAGCACCCCGTTTGCTTCATCAGCCGCAAGCTGAAGGATCCTGAAACAAGGTGGGCAACAATCAAAAGAGAGTGCTTTGCTATCGTGTGGGCTCTGAAGAAGTTTAGGCCGTACTTGTATGGTTCTACTTTTGTCATTCAGACTGACCACCAACCCTTGAGATGGTTAATGCAAATGAAAGGGGAAAACCCAAAACTATTGAGATGGTCGATCTGCCTGCAAGGGTTTGATTTCACCATTGAGCACAGGTCAGGGTGTCACCACCAAAATGCTGATGGTCTCTCTAGGATGTATGTCATCGACTAGAGGTATGAGATTCATCCAGGAGTGGATTAAATCCTCCTGTCCCTTAGTCTGGGGGGGGCGAGTGTTAGGGAAAATTCTCTGTTTTGGCTGAATTTCCTAACCTAGTGAGTCCCCCAGCAGCTTTGCAGGATTTCTGGAGTTTGTTTTTTTCCATCCTGCCAAGAGTGAGACTCTGTTCCTCCCACTCTTGGACATGAATGTGTGTAATTCCTTTGAATGTCAATGTGTTCTATGGGCTATGGGGTCTTTTACTCCATAGGGTCTCGTATGTTTTTCTATGTGTGTTACACCGCACCCTACGTGCCGTAACACGGGGATGTCCTAGCGGACCTCCACCATAGACTCCATACCCGGGGACTGACTACTGTCTCCCCGGGCATGTAAAGTCACCATTGGCTTTACTAGACCTAAATTTACTAACAGAACTAGTACAAACCATCTTATTGTGGACGTGCTAGTAGGGGTAATTCGATTACTCCTGGATCTGTTACTCGAGGGGGCACTGTCCCGTCCCCCCTCGTCGAGTTTTGGCTGGTGGCAGTGGAAACTACTTGTTATGTTCGACCCCAAACCTAACCCTATGGGATTCGTCCCATTGTTGGAGATTGATACTTTTTCTCGTTAATCTCTAACGTACCACCGATCTACTTATCTTAAATAAGTTTACCGGATGGTATTTTCTGCCAGAACTCGGTTTGTAAAATGGTGTCTGTGTTTGTCTCTGTAACTCCTAAACCAAAGGTCAAGCCCTTTGTTTCACTTTTGGCGGGCTCTGTACAGAGACCCTCCAAAGTGGTGCCATTCTGTCTGGGTTACCACAGGGGTGTGGGAGGGGGTTTAGGCACCATGGACCGAGTTGCCTTGCCAACTCCGGTCGCACTCTGGAGTGATTGGCCCAAGTGGTGAGCCTCCCCGCTCACCACTTAGCATGTGTTGATTGACAGCTAGGCTGAATGAATGGGGGTTTTCTGCATAAAAGCAGGGCTTTTGGGACTGGATCTTCAGAAGTCGCCACAGGACCTAAGAATCCGACGAGGGTAATGCTGAGCCGACCTGCAACGACGACACCTCCGGTGGAGCCCTGCTGAGCCGACTCACCACTTCCCGACAACAGAGGAGATCTCCCTGCCGGAGAGTCTCTTCCCCTGACTGGTGGGAACAACCAGTCCCCTTTGCTTTTTCTTCGCCTCAGGACGCAGTGGTCGAATTGCCCGTGCAGCGCACCTCGGCAACCAGATAGCCACTACCCCTGTACCGCGATCAAAAGGTGGTGCCTTGTGACGGAGCACTCCGCGGCTGGTCTCTTCCCTGGTGGTGCACCGGACTTTACTTTTCTTCGACGACGAGATCATCTCTACTCTTGGCAAAGACCCGACGTGCATCCACCACCAGGAACAACTGCCCCCGCCGGAGCTGCCCTCCTCAACAAGGTACCGTGTCCGCCTGGCTTCCCTTTCGATCGGGTCGAGTGAGGTGTCTTAATCCTCTCCTTTCCGTTGGGTCGCCTCCAAGCTTTTCTCATTTACTGTTCTGAACTGGTTCAATCTGCCGATAACAATTTGCTACAAGGACTTGAATGCATCTCCACTAGAGACTTTTTGGGACATATCGCCTTGCCTCTCTCCGAGTGGGCCTGGCCTCTGAACTTTACGATCTATTGTGATTCTTGCCTTCCTGCCTTGCATTTTACCCGTGAAGTATTGAACTGTGTTGATTTCGTAACCTGCCTATCTTTTTCTCTCCCGTCCTAACTAATATTAGAGTGCCATCTAGGTTGAGGTATACACCTCTGTCTGTAAATAAGTGGTGCCGGTAGAACCTAGACTTGTCGAAATATTGCTAGGGTGATTGATCGTTTCTTCTTCGTAGAGTAATTGTGTTTGATTTGTTTGCCGTGAAAGTGCCATAGTGTTTTTGATAGATGTTTCGTTATAAATACATACCTTAATATCTTTACACTAAGCCTCGTTGCGTGTTTGCTTGTCTTGCTGTGAAGAATTGCCCTATTTTGTATACTCCACATACTGCTCAACTCTTCTTGAGGGAAGTCTGACTGCTCAGCCACAGCTACCAAGTGAATCTGTGTGGTGCAGACTGCTACCAAGTGGGTTCACCGCCAAACACCTGTAGTCCTAAATCTTTTGCAGTGGTCCCAGAGGGAACTGCACAGGTTTCCGCCTAACACGGCTCCATCCACCCCACCTCAACACACACCCAGCCAGGACAGTGTTGGTCCAAGTCCATCATGCTGACATTCCCCCTGAAACCATCACACTTGAGCTAATGCCTGCACCAACTCCCATGCTGAGTGCGCAATCCCACACTCCTAGTACTGAGTCCACCGGGGCTCCTGCCCCTAGTGTCCAGAGTGGTGTAGGACACTCAGGATCCCCACCACCTTCCAAGCGGAAGAGGAAGAGTGCTCGTCCAGTAGAGGCTGATGCCCCAGACACGGCTACGCAGTCCGGCCCGTCAAGGAAGCCCAGCTTCAATGAGGCCGAACTGAATGAGTATGTGTCCGCACATGACCACGAAATGGTGATTGTTGCAGGATCCAAGGCCACACCTGCACAACGTCAGGCACACTGGCAGACCATTGCGGACATCATAAGTGCCCTTGGAATCGTGAGGCGCACAGCTACTGAATGCTACAAGCGCTGGAATGACCTGAAGCGCAGGGCAAAGAATAAACTGGCCTCAAGTCATGCCGCAACTCTAGTGACTGGAGGTGGGTCTCCAGCAGACGACATAGAACTCACTCCACATGAGCAGGTTGCTGGGACCTAAGTTACAGAGGAACAGATCCAATGCGTGGGAGAACTGGCAGATTACAAGGCATTGTCCGGTTAGTGCACATGCATGTGTGTGTCAACCATGTGCATGGTGTGTGTGGGAGGGCTTCTGTTTTGGTGCCAGGGGAGGGTGTGTGTGCCTGAGTGGTTTGGGTCACCCATGTGCCTCTTCCTATACATTCTGCACACCAGCATTTGGGTATAGCAGCATCCCTTCTGCCAACATTAGACATCCAGCCCAACACCACGCCAGTTGCCCTTGGAGTGTCATATTGCCACAACATTGTTGCTTATTTACCTCTGTTTATTCAGGCAGATTGTTTGCATACCACCACTTTTACTCTGGATTTCTCAGTCCTATTGTCACATGTCTGACATGGCTATGGTACAGTGGACTGGCTTTGTTTCCTGGACATGATTTGTTTAGACATTTCCCTGTGCCATAGGACCATTTTGGACTGGCAGCTCCAGGTTAAACATTTGAACCATTTCAATGAAAAAATCAATTTCATTAGCAAACTGGACTGAATGAACAATTGGTGACCTCCTCTCCCTCTTCACTTCATGGCTAAGGTACATGCCATCTGTGTGATGGCATGTGTATTTGACCTGCCAATCACTGGCCAATGTGTGATGCCACTGCTAGGCAGCATGCATCAAATGTGTTCATCTTCCATCTTGGTGTCATCAATGTGTGCCATCTGCCTACCCTTCACACGCAGTGACGGTGCATGCATGGGAGGGTTTTAGTCATGTGGGACATGTGTCAATCAAGTACTGTTTCTGTAGCCTCTTAGCCCTAATTGTGTGCCATAGTGCTAATGCCTGTTTCCATTTGTTTTCTTTTATGTCTTTGCAGGGGATGACGCACTTGATACTGCTGGGGTTGTGGAGAAGGTGCAGACCCAGGAGGGGTCTGAGGGCCGTCCGACCACCAGTGAGGGGTCTGGTGGTGGGTGAGAACCCACAACTGCTGCAGGTCGTGCTCTCAAATGGTGTCTCTGGCTGCACCTCCCCCTAGCTGTATTCAGTTGTCGATTCGGATGATGAGACCTATGTGCCGTCGCAGGTGAGTGTTCCTGGGAGGGATTCTGTTCTGTCCAACCCACCTGCACCAGGGTTAGAACCCTCAATGGCGATGTCAGTGTTGGAAGGTACGCCTTTGGTGGTTACGGATGCAGGGTCACACTCCGCGACATCTGATCCTGTTCCTGGGCCAGCAGATCAGAGGGGGAATGTAGTCCTGCAGCCACAGGCAGTGCCAGCACAGCAAGGCGCAGTTCGCCTTGCCCCAGACAGGTGTGGTGCCCGCCGACGTGGTGGCCGTCAGCCACCTGGCAATACCGCATGGGAGCAATCCATATACGGTATGGCAACCCAACAGGCAGCATCATCAGAGATGATGGCTCAGGCCATGGATAGGGTGGCCACTTCCATTGTCCCCCCTGAAAGGCTGATGGAGCGACTACAGCAGGCAACAGACTACATCTGCCAGTCACACAGGGAGGACATGTTGGCGTCCGACAGGGACAGGCGGGCGGCACTGGCGACTCTGCAGGAAGCCATTTCCATAGAGTCCCAGGGCCACAGGGAAGCCCTGAGGGTGGAACTCCTTCACCTCAGGACGACTCTTGTTGAGCTTGAGGCTTCAACAAACAGAAGGACAGAACAGCAGCTTGAGCGTCTCACACGTACGCTCTCAGCTGAGATGCAGGCAACTAGGGCGGAGGTCCGGGCATCCCGTGAGTTGTTGCATGGGGACCTCCGCACAATTATCCTCCAGAATGAGACCTACCACACCTGCATGCTTGCAGCCATGGAGGAACAGACTAGGGATTTGCGTGGGCTGCCTCCCATAGTGCCACCACCTCCTGATGCAGCTGCAGAGAGGTGAGGAGAGCGACAGCAGTGATACTCCCACAATAGGGTAGCCGTGTAGGCCATGAGCCCATGGAGGTGTTTTTTTTCTCGCAAGATCCACACAGGTGGGTTTTGGTGTGCACCCTGTCCTCGGACCTCCTGGGTGGACTCCCGCACCCCCCCCCCCCCCCCGGGCCCATTAATGGCCATTTTTTTAAATTTTTTTTTTGGGACAGTGTGTTGCCTTGTGTGGCTCCCGTGGGCATACACTGCATTGTGGCTGGGCACATGCAGGCTTGTCATGCATTTGATTCAGATGCCCTTCTGCTTCCCGTTTCCATGGGCTTGCAAAGGGTGTGCCCAAGTGACATTGACGTACATGGTGACATTGGACTCCCATTCGATGTGTGGGCAGTCTGTAGTCAATACTGTGTATACATTCATAGTGCATATTGTTGTTGTATTGTACACTGCATGGTGTATTGATATGTGCCTCTGCATCCATCTCATCCTCCTAATCTGCAGGTCCATTTCTCATGTCTTCACAAGGCGGTCCACCTTGGAACTGGAGTCCCTGTTGTAAGCAGTGCACCTACACGCTTGCGTGGCGCTAACACTGTATACTTGGAAGTGTTTGAAGTGCTGGCATCATCAGGTAGTGAGGCTAGCACATTTTTAAGTCTGTAATGTCATGTTTAAGGTAGGTTGGAGGTTTTGTAGGTGATTGGTATTCTTGGTAAGTATTTGGTAATGTGTGTTGTAGGTCCTGCATTACTGTGAGCATTTCATGTGTGGCCATGTTTCCATTAGGGACACTGTAGCTGGTGACACTTAGGGCATGTGGGGATTAATTTGTTAGCTCTCACATTGCATGACATGCCATGGTGTGTTGTGTGGCCGTGCCGGGGAGGGGTTGGGTGACATGGCACTGTTTTCATGTAGTATTTTGCAAGTGGGTATTCATTTCTGCAGCATGGAAGTGTGTCTTTTGATGACACTGCAATGGTGGTGTTTGTGTAGCTAGGGATGCACACATTGTGACACTTCCACATGAACAATCTCAGGCTGCTATGGTTCTGACAGTTGACTGTCCCTTTGTTCGTCATAATTGTCAGGTCGAGTCATCATTGCTTATCAGATGGTATGTGCCAGGGCTGTGTGCACTCCACAGGGGTGTGATTTCTATGTGAAGTAATTAGCCACCAGCTGCGTACGGGCTGCCTCACCCCGTGCCCTCTCCCCTCCCATGCGCAGTGGGCGTACATGTGGTTGGGGATGTGGGGGCACCACCATGTCCACAGCCAGGCCCCGGCGTGTTGCAACATTGTGCAGGACACATGCTGCCACTATCATCCTGCACACTACTGAGGGCGCATATAACAGCTGCCCGCCAGAACGGTCAAGGGAGCGAAAGCGTGACTTGAGCACTCCGAATGTGCGCTCCACTGTGCCCCGGGTTGCACTATGGGCTGTGTTGTATCTTACCTCTGGAGGCGTGATGGGGTTCTGAATTGGCGTCATCATGTGGGTGCTCAGAGGGTAGGCACTGTCCCCTGGTGAGGAGGTGATGGGTATCATTAGTGGGGTAGTGACATAACTCTGCATCTGACATGCATGCATGTGCAGTGGCATTCATACTCATCAAGCAGCCATGTATCGCCATGCCGCCCAGCTTCTAGGTCCCGGCTTAGGGTAGACATTCGGTAAATGAAGCTGTCGTGGGTGGACCCTGGATAGTTGGCATATACTGAGGTGATGATTCCCTTGGCATTACATACTACCTGCATGTTGATGGAATACCAGTGCTTGCGGTTCCTATAGATGTGCTCAGATGCCCTGGGGGGACATAGTTCCACATGGGTGCAGTCAATGGCACCTAGCACTTTGGGGAATTGTGCCACACCGTAGAAATCGAGGGCGGCAGCCTGCCTTTCTGCAGGTGTCCTGGGCAGGTATATGTGCCTACGGACTGATGGGCGTGCAGTGATGATGTTCAAGACCTGGTGTAGGCAGCGTGACTGCGTGGCCTGTGACACCCCACCCACTATGGCACTTGTCCGCTGAAATGATCCTTTGGCCAAGAAGTGCAGTACATTGAGGACCTCCTCCAGGGGGCTGAGTGCTTGGGAGCACAGGGTGGGTGATGTGAGGTCATCCTCCCACTCACTGACCAGGTCCAGTATTATGTGTGGTGGAAACCTGTACCTCCCATACACATGGTCATCAGGCATCCCAAAAAGGCTGGTTCTGGGACTGAAAATTCTGGCCCTCACTATCCTCCTCCTCCTTTGGTAACCCACGGCCACTGCTGCTAGGAACGGTATATTCATCCTGGCGTCTGAGCTTGTTGGTTGTTTGCGCGCACTTTTATGCTGCGCGGGTCGACGTACGCCTGCTTCATGCTGGCGTACATGTTTCAGGATTGGAACATTTATTTTTCGGCGCGTCGTAGGCGAACGTGTGAATCTTCCCGCCCACCCCAGGAATACACGTAACACGCTCTCCCAGGCCCATTTGCGAGTAAATATTCCCGCCCACCCCCGTAATACACATACCCCACTCTCACAGGCCCAGTCGCGTGTTGAAGTTCACGCGCACCCCGAAATACACGTACCCAGGGCAATCGCGTGTGGAACTTCCTGCGAACCCCGAGGTACACGTACCCAGGCCAATCGCGTGTGGAAATTCACGCGCACCCCGGAGTACACGTACCCATGCCAATCGCGTGTGGAACTTCCCGCGAACCCCGTAAAACACGTAGCCTGCTGGTATCGCATGTGGAAGTTCTCGCGGACCCATAATACACGTACCCTGATGGTATCATATGGGAGACTACCCGCGCACCCCAGGAATACACGTACCCAGGCAAATCGCACTGCTGGGGGGTGGGGGTGCAGGGGGACATGAGTGGGGGCCTGGTGGAGGCTGCCCCTGGTGGCTGGGGGGTGGGGGTGGTGGGAGACATGAGTGGGGGCCTGGTGGAGGCTGCTCCTGCACTGCTGGGGGGTGGGGGTGATGGGAGACATGGGTGGGGGCCTGGTGGAGGCTGCTCCTGCACTGCTGGGGGGTGGGGGTGGTAGTAGACATGAGTGGGGGCCTGGTGGAGGCTGCCCCTGCACTTCTGGGGGGTGGGGGTGGTGGGAGACATGAGTGTGGGCCTGGTGGAGGGTGCCCCTGTTGGTTGGGGGTTCAGAGGGACATGAGTGGGGGCCTGGTGGAGGCTGCCTCTGCACTGCTGGGGGTGGGGGTGGTAGTAGACGTGTGTGGGGGCCTGGTGGAGGGTGCCCCTGCACTGCTGGGGGGTGGGGGTGATGGGAGACATGGGTGGGGGCCTGGTGGAGGCTGCCCCTGGTGGCTGGGGGGTGGGGGTGGTGGGAGACATGAGTGTGGGCCTGGTGGAGGGTGCCCCTGGTGGCTGGGGGTGGGGGTGCAGGGTGACATGAGTGGGGACCTGGTGGAGGCTGCCCCTGCACTGCTGGGGGGTGGGGGGGTGGGAGACATGAGTGTGGGCCTGGTGGAGGCTGCCCCTGGTGGCTGGGGGGTGCGGGTGCAGGGGGACATGAGTTGGGGCCTGGTGGAGGCTGCCCCTGCACTGCTGGGGGGTGGGGGTGGTAGTAGACATGAGTGGGGGCCTGGTGGAGGCTGCCCCTGCACTGCTGGGGGGTGGGGGTGGTAGTAGACATGAGTGGGGGCCTGGTGGAGGGTGCCCTTGCACTGCTGGGGGGGTGGGGTGATGGGAGACATGGGTGGGGGTCTGGTGGAGGCTGCCCCTGGTGGCTGGGGGGTGGGGGTGGTGGGAGACATGAGTGTGGGCCTGGTGGAGGGTGCCCCTGGTGGCTGGGGGGTGGGGGTGCAGGGGGACATGAGTGGGGGCCTGGTGGAGGCTGCCCCTGCACTGCTGGGGGTGGGGGTGCAGGGGGACATGAGTGGGGGCCTGGTGGAGGCTGCCCCTGCACTGCTGGGGGGTGGGGGTGGTGGGAGACATGAGTGGGGGCCTGGTGGAGGGTGCCCCTGCACTGCTGGGGGGTGGTGGTGGTGGGAGACATGAGTGGGGGCCTGGTGGAGGGTGCCCCTGCACTTCTGGGGGTGTGGGGGTGGTGGGAGACATGAGTGTGGGCCTGGTGGAGGGTACCCCTTCACTGCTGGGGGGTGGGGGTGATGGGAGACATGGGTGGGGGCCTGGTGGAGGCTGCCCCTGGTGGCTGGGGGGTGGGGGTGCAGGGAGACATGAGTTGGACATGAGTGGGGGCCTGGTGGAGGCTGCCCCTGCACTGCTGGGGTGTGGGGGTGGTGCTAGACATGAGTGGGGGCCTGGTGGAGGGTGCCCCTGGTGGCTGGGGGGTGGGGGTGGTGGGAGACATGAGTGGGGGCCTGGTGGGGGGTGCCCCTGCCTGCTGGGGGGTGGGGGTGATGGGAGACATGGGTGGGGTCTGGTGGAGGCTGCCCCTGGTGGCTGGGGGGTGGGGGTGGTGGGAGACATGAGTGGGGGCCTGGTGGAGGCTGCCCCTGCACTGCTGGGGGGTGGGGGTGGTGGGAGACATGAGTGGGGGCCTGGTGGAGGGTGCCCCTGGTGGCTGGAAGTGGGGGTGCAGGGGGACATGAGTGGGGGCCTGGTGGAGGATGCCCCCTGCACTGCTGGGGGGTGGGGGTGGTGGGAGATATGAGTGTGGGCCTGGTGGAGGGTGTCCCTGGTGGCTGGGGGGTGGGGGTGCAGGGGGACATGAGTGGGGGCCTGGTGGAGGCTGCCCCTGCACTGCTGGGGGGTGGGGGTGGTGGGAGACATGAGTGTGGGCCTGGTGGAGGGTGCCCCTGGTGGCTGGGGGTTGGGGGTGCAGGGGGACATGAGTGGGGGCCTGGTGGAGGCTGCCCCTGCACTGCTGGGGCGTGGGGGTGGTAGTAGACATGAGTGGGGGCCTGGTGGAGGGTGCCCCTGCACTGCTGGGGGGTGGGGGTGATGGGAGACATGGGTGGGGGCCTGGTGGAGGCTGCCCCTGGTGGCTGGGGGGTGGGGGTGGTGGGAGACATGAGTGTGGGCCTGGTGGAGGGTGCCCCTGGTGGCTGGGGGGTGGGGGTGCAGGGGGACATGAGTGGGGGCCTGGTGGAGGCTGCCCCTGCACTGCTGGGGGGTGGGGGTGGTGGGAGACATGAGTGTGGGCCTGGTGGAGGGTGCCCCTGGTGGCTGGGGGGTGGGGTGCAGGGGGACATGAGTGGGGGCCTGGTGGAGGCTGCCCCTGCACTGCTGGGGGTGGGGGTGGTGGGAGACATGAGTGTGGGCCTGGTGGAGGGTGCCCTTGGTGGCTGGGGGGTGGGGGTGCAGGGGGACATGAGTGGGGGCCTGGTGGAGGCTGCCCCTGAACTTCTGGGGGGTGGGGGTGGTGGGAGACATGTGTGTGGGCCTGGTGGAGGGTGCCGCTGCACTGCTGGGGGGTGGGGGTGATGGGAGACATGGGTGGGGGCCTGGTGGAGGGTGCCCCTGCACTGCTGGGAGGTGGGGGTGATGGGAGACATGAGTTGGACATGAGTGGGGGCCTGGTGGAGGCTGCCCCTGGTGGCTGGGGCCTGGGGGTGCAGGGGGACATGTGTGGGGGCCTGGTGGAGGCTGCCCCTGGTGGCAGGGGGGTGGGGGTGGTGGGAGACATGAGTGGGGGCCTGGTGGAGGGTGCCCCTGGATGCTGGCGGGTGGGGGTGGTGGGAGACATGAGTGAGGGCCTGGTGGAGGGTGCCCCTGGATGCTGGCGGGTGGGGGTGCTGGGAGACATGTGTTTGTGATCAGTAGTGCAAGGTGACATGTGGGTTGGCTGGGGGGCATGGCCATGGTGGATGGGTTGCCTGTGGGAAATGAGCAGGGGTGCAGGGTAGTCCCCTGTGGTGTGGACTGCCTGCAGGGGCCGTGGAGGGTGTAGAGGGAACACCTGGGAGGACCCACACGGCCAAATCATGTGTAGCATTCCCCGCCACCACCGAAATACACATACGCTGCTGAAATCGCATGTGAATCTTCCCGCGCACCTCGGAATACACGTACCCAGGCCAATCGCGTGTGGAACTTCCCGCGCACCCCGAAACACATGTACCCAGGCAAATCGCGTGTGGAACTTCCCACGCACCCCGAAACACACGTACCCAGGCTAATCGCGTGTGGAACTTCCCGCGCACCCCGTAGCGCACGTACCCAGGCCAGTCGCGTGTGGAACTTCCCGCGCACTCAGGAACACACGCACACATGATTTTTCACACAGAGGGTGTCCGTGTTTGTCGGTACCCCTTTGCACCTCATTTGTCCTAGAGGGCCACTGTATGGACCATTCATCATGGCTGTATATGGGTGCTTTTTGTTATCGCACATTTTAACGCACATTTTTTTCAGGCGCAGGGACGCTACCGCCTGCTTTTTTGTGGCGTACTTGTTTGGCCCTGTGCGCGTCTTTGACCGTGCGCTGGTTTGCCCTTTTCGATTCCATGAATACGTGTTGTAGGCGAGCGTGTGGACGTTCCGTGCTCTTGCCTCCTGTACTTCCCCCGTGACGCCCATATTTTCACGCGTTGTTCCCCATTCCGAGTGTTACGCCCCGTGTTCCTCCTACTTTTGTGATATGTGCCGCGCTATGTGCGATTTTGCAGTGGCCGTGGCGCACGCTGTTGGATGACCTGTGCGCCGGCGTGCGCGGCTCACATTTTCAGCGCACATCCAATGTTGTTCTCGCGCACGGACTTCCATGAATCGATGTGCGCTGGTTTCCCTGCGATTTCCGCACTTGCACTGCGAATTGCACGTTTTTGCCCTCTGCGTGGGAATTTTCGGCGCACATTAATTCCTTGAATCGACCCCTAAAAGTTTCCATAGACTATAGTTGAAATGTTTGACTCTATGGATGTGATATGCTGCAGTGGTTGTTGCCAGGGCATAGAGTCTTGGGTGCATGGCCATTTGGCCATGCACCCAAGACTCTATGCCCTGGCAACAACCACTGCAGCATATCACATTCATATTTGCTTATAACTTTGGGTGAAAAACAAATGTATAAGGAACAAAGGTATTAGATACTATGGATGTGATATGCTGCTATGGTTCTCCTTATTATTGCATACTTACTGTTTGGTCTAGTAACCGGAGAACATGTATTTCTTGTTAATTTCTGTGATAAAAGAAAATAGCATGTTAGTATTAGTATTTTGTAATGACTTATATAATATATATATATTATATCAATATACTTTTTTTTTGGACCCTCATATTTAGTAGATTACAAATCAGAGTACTGTGCAATTTGCTCAGTTTCTGTATTTGTTGCTAAAATCATTGGGTCTGTGGGAGAAAAAAAAATCCATGTTGGATTAAAAAAAAAACTTTTTCTGTTATGCTACAGTTTATTTGTTTGTTTGTTTTCAGTGTTCACTTGTTGTTTCTGGCTAATGATTTATACTTTGGCTTGTTGTATTTTTTGGAGCAGTAACATATTATTTATTTGTTTTGATATTATAATATTTTGGAGCAGTTAGATACCAATTGGCGTATTCTAACTGTGTATTTTCTGGTCTAATTTAGTGGTATTCATTTATCTGATTAGTTGTTGTAGAATTTTTGAGCAGTTAGATAGCTTTTGGAGTATTCTAACAGTTTATATCTTTTTAACACAAGTTTACTTAGGGTTTAAATACAGTTTAGTTATCAAATTTTGGTTTTAAGAACATCAAATAAGTGTTTGTAAGGTTTCCTGGTAATCTCTGCTTTAGAGTAATGGTACTATCATTACATTCAAACCATCCACATTTCTTTTTTATATATGCAGTGTAGTGCCCTGAATTGGTTGTGGCTCCTGCGTGGTAGATTATACCTATTGTTGTGAAGGTTTTCTTACCAAGTGATATTTGACCATGTGTGAATCCAGTCAACTTGCAGTTGTTTTTGGTACCATCTGCATTGTAACGTAGAAGCATTAGTATTACGTATTTACTATGTGTTTGTATTACTAACGTGGAGCGATTATCTGAATTGCAGGTAGAGCATAATCTACCATGGTTTGTATTTTGTACAAGTCACTGAAATGGAATGGACTCACAATTTGGTATTGATATATATATGAAGCGTTCATTGGGGATTTCTTCTTGTGTCACATTGTTGCAGAGAGTGCATGTATGTTTCCACACGTATGAAATCTGAAAGATTTCATTTATAAGTATGTTTTTGTATTCCAGTACTTGTAGTAAGTACATTAGAACTTTTTGTGGATCTTCCTGTGAATTTATAGTGAATTTCACCATTCCAGCAAAGTAGTCCAATTGTTGTCTTATTCCATAAACACTATACGTGTTGTCAGGATTGTTTGCTGCATTTCTGTGAAGTACTAACATTTGCAAACCCAATGGGTCTGTACTGTGTAAGTAAATGTTGTCAACAATTGGTGCTAATTGAAATAGAATATTCATTGCTACATTTGCGTAGCAACTTACACCAACTATATTTGAGAATTTAAATGGTCCAGGTAGTTCTGTATCTAACTGCTTTTTTTGGAGTTTGTCTTCCTTCTTTAAAGAAGTACCTGGTTTACTTTCCCTAATTGATTCTTTTTTGCTTGTGGTACTTGATGAAGTATTAGTTTCTTTTACTCTCTTTGGAGGATTTGCAGTGACATCCTGTTGCATTTCTGTTTGATTTATCTTTCTTTTATAACGTTTTACTTTTTGTGGAACAGAATATGTGTTTAGATGGGGGGTGTATAGTGAGCGAAGTCTATTGTATTCTAAAATGCAAAGAATATCAGCGTTTATTTTACTTGCATTAAAGTTGATTAGAAATAGACCGTCAAGTGTACGTAAGCGTGATAGTGCTGCATAGCTCATGCCTTCTTTAAAGACTGTGTTACCAATATCTATCATTGCTTTGTCTAGGGTAAGACCTTGTGATTTATGAATCGTGACTGCATATGCAAGAGTTAGAGAAAATTGTTCTCTGCGTACATACATATCTTTGAAGAGGAGGAATCTAGCTGTTGAGCGTCCTATCCTTTTTACTTCTGAAAGTTTGTCAAAGAGTATATTGACAAACTGAATTTTGTTGTCGCGTGGGTATGTTTGAAAGCCAACAACTGTACCCAGTGCTCCATTAACTAGTCCTTGGTCCACGTCAAGGTTACCTTTAAGCATTACTCTGCAATTTAAGGATAATTTTAATATCTTTTCTAAGCCTGCTGTGTTTGAGATTGATTTTTCTAAACTATTTAGTCTTGTTGTGGCTTGGTCACACATGGGTAGTGTCATACCATGTACATCTAGTTTGTCTGTGGCGCTAATTTCCATGATTGGTTGCATTTATTTACTTAGCATGATTTCATTGAATTTTAAGGCCATACAATTGACATTTTTGTGGGCTAATTGTTCCATAACATCTTTAGCACATGCATTATCGCCATGAAGTGCATTAATGTGCCGGCTTTTCAATATTGCTTCTGCTTCTTTAGAAAGTATACCAACTCTGATACTTTTTAAAATGTTGGCATAAGTGGGATCTGCAGATTGCCGCATGTTTTCTGTTAATTCTCTGTATTGGAAATGTTGCCAAAGGTTGACATTTCCAATGCTGCCAACAGTTTTACGGCAGAGTTTGTGTCCTAATGTTTTAAAAATAGGCTCACCTTTTACTGGTGTTAATTGAAGCAGATCTCCAAAAACAATAATGTGTTTTCCTGCAAAGAGCTCTTCATAGTCTGTTTTGAGTACTTCTTGTAATCTGAGGTGAATCAAAGCTAACATCAGGTTGGAGACCATGCTCACTTCATCTATTAGTACCATTTTCATTTGTTTCAATACTCTGCGTAATTCCATTGCAGCTTCTGCAGAATGTTTGTAATAGTCTAATTTGTTCTGGTGTTCTACTGGTAATAGTAGTAATTGGTGTAAAGTAACACCACCTGTGGTGTAGGCAGCTAAACCTGTGGGGGCAGTTACAACAGCTGACAGTTTGTTGTTTGTCAATTGTTGAAGGAACTTACTAATGATTTTGATTAGGAATGTTTTGCCAGAACCAGCTTTACCACTGACGTACAGTAGTATAGGTTTATAATTAAGCAGGAACATTCTTTATTTTCATGTTTTACACCATGTGCAATTTGCTTTGTTACTTCTTGAAAAATGCTACTTTGCTCATTGTTTAGTTTTGATTGTAGTATAGTTAAGTCTTCCTTATCTTCATAGTGACACGTGGTGTTTTCTACTTCTATCATAGCGAATTCTGCCTCATTTGTTATTAGTGGTTCTCCCAGTGGTTCTTGGCTTCCTGTTACAGAAGGTTGACTACTGTCAGGAGTGTCCTTATCTAGTTGGGCTTGGAGTTCTTCTTCGTGTTGCTGTTCATTGTGCAACATTGTTTTGTACTGTGTAAAGTTTACATCAGTTATAGTGCTATCATTTGCTTTGAAAGCATCCTCATATGAGTCATAGTTATCTAGTAATTGTTCTTCTTTTCTCCATGGTTTGAAGAGTTGTAGCAGGGACATGTAATATACTTCTTTATGTTGAGGAGTCTTTAATGACAATTTGATATGATTAATTAAATTTGGTTTAGTGAGTTTAACTAAGCTGCCTTCACAGTTTGTCACTCTATATTACCTTTTTTTTTCATCAGGTTTCATATTATTTTTGTATGTGTAGTTTTGGGCCATGTGGTATAGACACATGTTTTCCAAAGTATTAATTCTGTTTGGGTAGTATGTGTCCAATAAATTGTTTTTTAAAATGTCTTGGCTGTTGGGATCATGTTTGGCTATTGTTTCTATATCTTCATATGATTTTAGAACTCTATATTTTCAGATTTACCATACAATGCAGTATCAGTTAAATGATCAGCTGCTTCATATGATCCACATTCTCTATGGGTGAGCATTTTTATGCCCAAGCTGTATAATTTCTGAGATACTGTTTTATCTGATGACAGGTCATTCCAGAGGTCTTGGAGCTCTGTCTATTCTGCTTTAGTTAAGTATGCTGTGACATATCGTGCAACTGCAGTATAATTGTCTGCAATGTACTGCACATCTATGTTTGCATTCCATAAGTGGGCAATGATTGCATTATAATCATTGATATATTTTTCTTCATCTTTTCTTTTTATGTAATATGTATTTTTAGGTGACTTACCTTTAACACTATGTCTAACTGAAGACATGAGGTTGTTCACTTGACCTGTATTTGTAACTGGTCTAGGGAAACCAAATCGGCATTTGGTGTAGTATTTCCCTTTGTTTTTGTATTTGCGACGACAATATTTTCCACCTTTGTGTCTTTGAATTGTAAAATGTCTGCATGAAGATCACTATTTGTGGCTTCTGATGGAATTTCACAAGTGACATATTTTTCAATAAACTGTAAAACAGTGGCATCACTGTCTTGACCAAATTTAGGAACATCTTTAATCCATAAAAGCATGTGGATATGTGGTGCTCCTCTGGCTTGGTATTCTTTTCTCCAAAAGAAGTGTTGCACTTCTCCAAGGGGAGGAACAGTTTTATTACAAATAAAATGTAGCATAGCAATGAAGCAATGGTGAAAATATCTTGAAACATTAACAGGATCCAAAGAACAAAGTTCTCCAGGTTTTAGTATATCTATGTTTGTTTTTTTTTTATTTGATATGCGTAGGAAATCATGTAAATCTTCCCATGCATATTCTGCACAACTTAATGTAACAAACCAAGTGGGTGGGCCAAGGTTTCTGATCATACAACGTACATCGCCATGACGTCGAAACTAGTAATCTTTAGTACCACGCATATTTGCTAATAGATTTGTAATATTTGATTGTAAAACCTCATCCTTTTGTTGCACTTTTTCTAATAATTGTGTAGCTGTCATATTTTGAAAGTGTGATCCTGATTTTAATGTGTGTGCAACTACGTAACATAAAGTTGCTAGTTCACTTTCAAAGAGTAGGTGGAATATGTATTCCACATTTTGTCTAAATCTGGGATCTTCAGAATACATCCGTAATGAGCGGTATTCTGAAGCTGATATTTGAATAGGTCTATTATCATACCTTCCTCCTTTGCCAGTAGGAAAGAGTAGAGGAAAAACACATGCTTGTATACTTTTTTCCCATATGCTGATTGGCGATCCTTTTGTTTGACGCATTTTTTAAGTTTCCAGTACATCTTCTATGGTGTCATTACAGTGCAAAGGATGAATTGTATAATTGTCTAAAGTATTTGATATTGTAGCAGCATCTAGTAGCTCAAATTGACCAGCTTCTTGTGTTTCTTGAATTATTTCAGTTGTATCTTTCAAGTTTTCTTCAATATTAATTTCCTTGTAATATTCATTATTCTCTTTAAGATATTGGAAGGCTTGTCTAACTTTATATAAATCTACCAGCAGTTGCCATATTTTTTTGTCTTTTGTAGGTACTCCATGTACTAAGATAATTAAAGATTGCTGCATTGGACGTTGCACTCCTAGAGTATGCACATTTTCTTTTAGATCTAATGGTAAATAAACTACTTTTCCACGAATGCCTTTTACCAATTCAGAGGGAGGTAATTTTGCTGTTTTTGGTTGAAGGCGCATTATTGCTTGAAACGGGTGTACTGTTTGAATTATGATGCTCTCATATAAATTAAGTTATAGGGGTTTTGGTACTGGGTATAATTCCAAATTATTTGTGATAGCACGTGAAGGAGTTTGGTTATTGTCAAGTTTTCTAGTGCAGTAACTGCAAAGTATTGAGGGCTCAGTTATTTCGTATTTGTTTTCTGCTACAAGGTAGAGAGCTAATTCAAACCATTTAGAATCTTCATAGTCTTCTATTTTGTATGATAGGTCTACAGTTTTTGTGTTACTTTTATAAAAAGTTCTACGGCAACATACACATACATGGTTTGGTACTTCAGCTGATGTACTTTTAAATTTTAGTATTTCTTTTTTGTATGTGTTTAGCAAAAGGTTGCCCTGTGTAGAATTGTTGCTTAATTGGTTTGAAGCTATTTCATTCTGTAAATGGCTTTCACTTCCAAAATATTTTTTTTTGGATATAGTGAATTTCTTCAAGTAGGTCTTTTGCTGTACCATGTAGAAGGATGTTATTTAACTTTTCTAGTGCTAAAGCAGGACTTTTAGCATAGCACAGTTTATAGACTAGATTTCTTATAGTTGAATGATCTGTTCATATCCTTTTGATATCATGGAATGTGGTTTTACAAGTAGGTCCTGTAATGGAGGCCAATGAATGTCCTTGTAGTCCTGTGTACTTGTGCACTGGACAGGTATCCATATTTTGCAGTAATTTAATTTTGATTTTGTCTTTGCTTTTTACATATTTATTGAGGAATTGGCGTAAAGATTTGAAACATTGTTTGGGAATGTTACACATTGACGTGCATGGCCATTTGTACACTAGACGTTCTGATTCAGTTGAATGGAGGGGTAATTCTAAGTTTTCAGGGCATATTTTTGTAAGGAGTACTTCTTGTTCCATTATGGTATTATTCACTTTTCCCTAACCTCGACCACTGCTATGTATGGCAATTGTATTTGTTTGCTTTTGTTTGTACGCTTCTTCATTAAATTATGGTTCTGTGCTCGTAGTGTGATTCCCTTCACCTCCGCAGATACTTAAGAAGTTCTTTCTGTTGACATTTCACTTATTGAGAAGTCTTTTTTGTAATTTAGTTATTAGTTTTGTTAGTGGTTTCATTTTGTTTAACAGAAAAATAAATAACTTTCTTTTGAGAAGAATTGCACTGTCCATCAACGCTTCTAAGATTAATTTCCTACGATAGGTTTTAAGCACTGAAGCTGATTTCTCTCCTGTTTTTATAAGATATTGAAGGACTTTGTGACGGTACATTTTGGCTAAAATACTTTTCTTGGTATGCGTACTTTGCACTATATTAAAATTTGAAGAAGTAGTTTTATCTGTAGTGATAGCTGATTTTCTGTTAATTGTTTTTTGGTTTGTTTTACATTTTGATAGAGGAGGCAAAGTTTTTGTACTTGAAACTTCTTGTGTTTCACTAAATGACTGTATTAACTGTTTTGTTTCAACTTTTTTTACAAATTCTGCTAAAGATGGATGCTTATGTTGGACACTTTTATTTTCATTTGCTCTACTTTTGCGTTGCTTTCTACGGACTTGACTTTTGGTAGGCATTCTTTAGGGTCTGTTGAAAAAAATAAAGAAGATATGGGTTGGGGTGTCCTGGAATGTATGTGTGCTGTGTGCATGAGTGTTTGAGTAAGATGATAAAGATGTATGTAATGGTGTGTTATTGTGCATTGGGAACTACAACTAGTAGGGATAGGTATTCTTGAATTTATGTTTTACTAAACTGGGGTTCAGATGACAAAAAAAAGTAGGCTAGTGGTGTGGAAAAGTACAAATAGTATGTTAATGTTAATGTTAAAGGTCATTTGTACCGCGCACTATCACCACCGGAGTGGTCCCCTGGCGCTCTGGCGGCTCTGAAAGAGGGAGGGAGGGGTGGGTTAGTGGGTGGAGGCTGGAAAAGTGCAAGATTGCAGTGATGTGCTGTTGGCAGCCTCAGCCCGGTGATTCCGTTGGCTGGGCCTGGGGTGTATGCGGCCGGTAGTCGTCGTGTGCTGATGTGCGAGTCTGTGTGTTTTTGTTTTGTTGTTGCAGTGTAGTGAAGTTCGTGCGGTTTGCTGTGCTGGAGGTTAGTGGTTGTGTTTGGTTTGGAGTTTGAGAGGTGTATGCAGAGAAGGAAGTTGTTAGTGGTATTGGTTAGTTGGCATCTCTATCCTGGATTGAGCCGGTTGGGCTCGTGTAATCTTACACGACGGGATGCTTGTACACCCTGTGCCTCAGGAGGTACGTGCTCGTTTTTTTTTTTTTCTCCATTCGAGGCCGTTTGAGGGTTTAGCTGTCCCCTCCGCCCGCTCCCTTAATAACTTTGCATGCTCCTCACCCCCCCACATGACTAGCGCAGCTGCTAGTGTCCATACTTCCGTTTGTGTGGTGATTAGTTGTGTCTTGTCCGTTCCACAGCTCGTGGCACAGGTGGGCACTACGTTTTACTCAAAGCGTTCACACGTCTTTGTTCATTATTCCTTCACATGTTAATGTGTATAACTAGGAGCTACCATATCCAAAAAGCCCTCCGACACAAGATCTTTGTTCAACACTGTAACCAAAAAACAATCTCAGGTGGAAACCACCCAATTAACTCGTATGGGAGCTAAATTCATTATTTTCACCCGTTAAATGGCAGTCATTCCTTTTAGAGGTTAAGTAGATTTCAATTGCTATATCTAATGTATACAATTAAAACAGTTGTTTGTTCTATAATATGAAAATTGTAGCGGTTCAGTGAAACTATTCTCTGAAGAATAGCCAGAAACACAATGAGAATAAGCTCTAGGGCGTGGTCTTTTATAGGGGTGCTTGTGCGCGGTCCGCGGGCATGCACGCTGTCCTCAGACAGATCGAACACAAAAAAAAGTTTGAAAAGTTTCAAAAGGTATGTAGAAACTCAGGATTACTATGTGGGACTTGTGCCATGGTGAGATTTTTTTGAAAAATATTATGGATTAATTGAAAATGTACTTTAAATTTGTTCGGGGACCCAAACAGTGTCTGCATTCAGAACACGCGATCAGCGTGGGCGTGGTCATATGATCCGTTCGCGAACAAGTCCGCGAAGGAAGCGCATGTCCGCAGGACACCAAATGCACGGAGATTGGCAAGCGCATGCGCGTTGATGTTCTACGGACACCGTTCAGGTCCTGAACTAATTAAAATTGCATAACACGTGAAACGAACATTTCAGGACACTGCGTGTGTTCTTAGAACAGTTCAAATTTGCTAGCGAACAGTAAGGACAGATATAGTGTTCTTCAGGACACATTCAATTTCGTTTATGTACGAACATTTCAGGACACCAATTGTGTTCTTAGAACATTTTCAACTTGCTAGCGAACAGTACAGACAGGTATAGTGTTCTTTAAGACACCTCCATTTTCGTTTAATTATGAACAATTCAGGACACCACGTGTGTTCTTAGAATAGTTTCATCTTGCTAGCGAACAGTACGAACAGGTATAGTGTTCTTCAGGACACCTCCATTTTCGTTTATTTACGAACATTTCAGAACACCTGCACTGTCCGCGGACACCTACATTGTTTAAAAAAAAAAAAAAAAAAACTATTTACAACACAATATCAAAATTTAACTTTATTTAACATATATTAATAATTTATGACAGAGAAGGTGAGGCAGAAACAGAAATAAAAACAGGAGAATTAGGGGTTTCATCATGATTGTTATTAGGTGAAGAAGGGATGGAAGTCTCATCAAAACGTTTTGGGTTATGGAGAGGGTTTGGGGATAATTGACTGGGATATGGTGAGGAGGGACAAGTACATGTGGGACAATGGTACGATGTTTTTGGTTTAAAATGATCTTCCACAAAAGTTTTCAAATTATTAAAATTAGTCAACAATAAATCTATTTTTTCTTCTATACTGTGAAAAGTGTTATCCATAACAGGTTTTTCTGAAGTATTTTCTATATTGGTATGCTCTGTACTAAAAAAAAATATATATGTTAAATGTATACAAAATAATAATAATTAAATGGTTTATATTATAAAGTGTTTACCATTAGTTTCACTATCTTGTGACATTTCTTCATGTGGGAAATGTTCCTCTAGCCATTCCAGACTACTAGACATTTCTGTGAGAGAAAAAAAAAAGATAATATATTTTTTTATCTAATACAGAAAGTTTATAAATATATAAATAAAATTAAGTACACTTACTATTTCAGGTAAGATATGTCCTATGTACTCAGTGGGTCTGCTCTTGTTCTCAGTTCTGTCGTGTTTGTGAGGTAATTATGTTGGAAGCCAATTTGTTTTCCTGTGGTATATTCCATTTTAGAACATAGTGCATTTAAATGAATGGTTAGTGTGTTGTATATATGGGTTACATTTCTTATGTATTAGTACATATAATGTGTTTGTGTGCTTCTTTTTGAATTTGTTAAATGTTCCTATGTTATGATATAACAATCAAACATACCCCCCCAGAGTTATTAGGTAGTGGTACTGTTCTTCGAACATGTCCGCGAACATTAAATGAGTTCGCGGACATCAAGTACAGTAGAAGAGATTCAGCCAGTTCCATATGATATGTATATAAAGTGAAAGTCATTATTGTTAAATTGCACTACTAAAAACCTACGAAATTCAATGAAAAAACTTTGTTAAAGGGACGTTATGGTTAAGTTGCGCTACTAAAAACCTATGAAATTCAGTGAAAGAACTTTGCTGAAGGGACGTTATGGTTAAGTTGCGCTACTAAAAACCTATGAAATTCAGTGAAAACACTTTGTCAAAGGGACGTTATGGTTCCAAGTAAAACCAAAAAACCCTTGAAATTCGCCAGTTATGGTAAGCTAAGCAACCATAACTCGCGCCACCACCGTGCGCTGCTAAGACTAACACCCAGGACATCAAAGATGACATCACAAATGTCATTGATGACATCACTGATGACATCACATGTCTGAGTCACTCTTTTTTCTTTTGCTGACATATCTAGGCCACATGGTTTTCTTCAGTAACAGTCAGAAACTAAAAATGTTATTTTATTTGTAGACGTATCCTTCAAGTAGGTTCTTACACTAATTCCCTTAGAGCCCAGTCACATCATATGAAACATATACATACGGGAAGACACAAGCTTGAAAGACAGCAATCCTTTTTGTGCATAAAGATAATCAATAGACTTATGAGCACTTTCTGATAGTTCTGTTGTTTTTCTTTTTTATGGCTGTACCTTCCCTGTATATGGTCATATTTGTATACATTGTACTCACACTACTTTCCTTAGGGTCCAATCACATCAAGTGATACATATACCTAGGCTAAATAGCAGCTTTGAAACAGAGCAATAATTTATTTGCATGAAAATAATCAGTTAAATTATGAATTGTTTCTGCTACTACTTGTGCTTTTTTGCTAACTTCACTTTCCCTGTATATACCCATATTGGTATGTGTTCTTGTGTCTTTGTGTTTTGTCTATAGTAATGCAATTATGTAATACATGTGTTTTATTAACTACTTATTACATATTTCACAGTACACAAAAATCTATTAAGAAAACAATTATCATTTTATTATTCAACATATTAACATTACGTATATTATACCTTCATCTTGTACGCTGCACACAATGTTATGTTTCTGTATGAGTAGCTTAGTATACTAGATAGAACCCCATAATAGAATGCTATTTATATCAATGCATCGTTCAATGCACTAATTAGGGTATGATATTTATCGCAATGATCCTTGACACTTGTTTCGCAACAATATAATAAGAATCCCTTGTACACATATTTCATGAAAAGTACATACACATGTATCAGTGATGTCATCAGTGATGTCATCAATGACATTTGTGATGTCATCTTTGATGTCCTGGGTGTTAGCCTTAGCAGTGCACGGTGGTGGCGCGAGTTATGGTTGCTTAGCTTACCATAACTGGCGAATTTCAAGGGTTTTCCGGTTTTACTTGGAACCATAACGTCCGTTTGACAACATTTTTTCACTGAATTTCATAGGTTTTTAGTAGCGCAACTTAACCATAACATCCCTTTAGCAAAGTTTTTTCACTGAATATATACATATATAAAATTTCGGATATTACATGGCCACGGTAGTGGCCATGTAGTTATGGTTAAGTTGGTGTTTCCATAGGAAGAGCACTTTTTGGGCGGCTTATAACTTCGCTCCCCCTGGACGAATCCTCACCAAAATTTGCAAAAAGAGTATATGCCCCACTTTGATTTGGTGAGGATTCGTCCATGGGGGGCAAAGTTATAGGGGGGTCCCAAAACTTATTTTATTCCCATAGACTGAATGGGAAAAAACTTTGCTCGCGCCTACAGCCCAAACCGCTGGACGGATTTTCACCAAATTTGGACCAAGAGTAGCAGCTTGGTCCCGAAAGCGTGCTTTTGCAGATTTGGTGAAAATCCATCCAGTATTTTTTTTTAAAATGACCAAAAAGTAGGTCATAAAAAATTAGTGATATCTGTGTTCGGTCCGCGGACACACTTCCCTGTTTGCTCCGCGGACAGTGTCCTGATTGGCCAATCAGTTTGCGTGGTGTCCGCGGACAGGCGACGTGTTCGCTGATTGGATGGTGTGGAGCGTGAAACGCATCAGATTTTCGGTAGCGCCCGTCATCTTGGATTCGCGGACTTCCGTGGACAGAACAGTGAAACTTTGTTCAAAATTTGTATTTAGTAGAGTGTGTTGGTGTGTAGGAGTGTTTGGGGAGGGTGGGAGAGTATGAGATAGGTTGAAAGTTGTGTTTTTTTATGTGGTAGACGTTCTTGTTGTGTTCGATTTGTCTGCGGACATCACGGGTGTTCTGAAATGTTCTAAATAAACTGAACGGGGTGTGTTTTTAGGACTAAATATGTATCCGTTTTGTTCGCAAGCAAGCTGAAACTGTTCTAAGAAAACTCGCGGTGTCCGGAAAGGTTCGTAAATAAACAAAATGGAGGTGTCCTGTGGATGCTGTCCGTATTGTTCGTTGTGAAGTTGAAAGTGTTCTAAGAACTGTCGCGTTGTCCTGAAATGTTCGTAGGGGGTGTCCTGAAGACGCTGTCCGTATTGTTCGTTGTCAAGTTGAAAGTGTTCTAAGAACTCTCGCGGTGTCCTGAAATGTTCGTAAATAAAGAAAATGGGGGTGTTCTGTGTTCTAAGAACACTCGCGGTGTCCTGAAATGTTCGCAAATAAACAAAATGGGGATGTTCTGAGGACGCTGTCCGTATTGTTCGTTGTCAAGTTGAAAGTGCTCTAAGAACTCTTGTGTGCCCTGAAATGTTCGTAAATAAAGAAAATGGGGGTGTTCTGTGTTCTAAGAACACTCGCGGTGTCCTGAAATGTTCGCAAATAAACAAAATGGGGGTGTTCTGAGGACGCTGTCCGTATTGTTCGTTGTCAAGTTGAAAGTGTTCTAAGAACTCTCGCGGTGTCCTGAAATGTTCGTAAATAAACAAAATGGGTTTGTTCTGATGACGCTGTTGGAAGGCTCATCTGGCTCCCACGGAGGCGCTGACCTGGCCTGGATTGCTGTGACCTCTTCAAGCGTGTTGCTCAGGATTCGAAACACCGACTTAACTGGACCCCCAAATCTGGCTTGTCTGGCCCGTAGAAAAATCTTTCTGTAGGTGGAAAAAGGGGATTAACTGACTGCAGATTATTGTGATTGCTTCCCACCTCCCCTTTGCTCTTCTCTGACCACTTCCGAAATCCCCAATCAAGGCTCACCTTAATGTTTGAATGGATGAGCTCTCCATCCTGCTTCTGGTGCAGGGACGCGTATTTGACCAGTTACTTCACTGGTTTCGGAAGGCGAAATGCCGTAACTATGCAGTTTAAAAAGTTCCAGAGTAGAGTCTTCTCTTTGTTTGCTTTTCTTAACCTGCGATCTGTCCTTATTTTCAGGTGCAGAGTGGAAGAGATGCTTCGAGGGATATTGCCGGAGATAAACTCAGGTGAGTTTGTGATAAAATGATCCCTTTAAATGTCTTTGAATCCCTCTAGTAATGTCTTTCTTTTTTCCCCTTAGGGGCCGGGGTGCGGTACCAGGCCAAGAAGTGGCGCCGACCCGAAATGAGGAGTGGTTCCGTCAAATATGGCCAGGTAAATCTTATGACGAAAAATCAGGCTTTCCTCATTTGTTCCTCCTGCTCACCTTTTGTCTCTTCTTCTCCCCTGCAGGTGCAGAGATGTGGCGGAATGCCCAGAAGATCGCGGTGGATAGTGAAGAGCCCACGAGGCAGGTGAGTGATGCGCGGCGCTGCAACAAGTAGAGCAATGCTTTTAAAGAATGTCTATCTTCAGGATCGCTGGTGTGATGGTTCCGGACACAGGTAGGAAATTAGATTAAGTTCTTGGTTTTCACCTTTTCTCTTCCCTTCCTTCCTTTCAGGTATCCCAAGATCGAGGCGGGCGTGGCTGGAGGCAAGATGCAGGAGCAGGCACGGTGAGCGTTCAGCTGCTAGATGCAGAGCAACGCGAAGCACGTGTGGCAGTCCGGGCGTGGTTTAAATAGCCTTGGAAGAAGTTCCAGGTAAGTATTCTTCCACGGTCCCCACCCAAGTAAAATAGTTCCTTTGATAAAATAGTCCCTCCTAAGCCTCATTTGGCCTGAGGCTTCATGCAGCATGGTCTGCGTCAGGTAAGTGCACCAAACCCCCTCTTTTATGAGCCTGGTGCCTATGGCGCCAGGACTGATGTACAACATGAGCCTGGCGCCAAAGGCGCCAGGACAAAGTCCAAAGAGCCCCTATTAGGGGCCGCTGGGCTTTTACCCGAGGGCATGATGCCTGATCCCGGGGGTGCTGGGCCTGTCCTGGTGCTCCGGGGGTAGGCATCATGACAGCACTCCCCCCCAAGGCCCCTCCCAAGGTCGTTCCCTCTGGAGGTTTCGGTTTGTTTGGGAAATCCCAATGGAACTTTTTTACCAGCCGAGGTGCATGTACGTGGTCGCTGGGTTCCCAAGACCTTTCCTGGGGCCCGTACCCTTTCCAATCAATTAGATAGAAAAGTTTTGATTTTGAAATTTTAGAATCCAAAATGTTCTTCACCTCGAATTGAGGCTCCCATCTATCTGAATTGGTTCTGGTGGCTTTATTAATCTGGTTCCTGGTTGCGCTGGTTTCAAAAGTGACACATGAAAAACGGGATGAATCCGCATGTTAGCTGGCAGATCGAGCTTGACTGCCACTGGATTAATGATAGCTTTGATCGAATAAGGGCCCAAATACCTTGGATTAAAAGTTCAAGGTCCCTTGAGCAATAAATGTTTGGTAGCCAACCATACTTGGTCTCCTATTTGGTATAAAGGTGCCTCCTTCCGATGCAGATCTGCATTTTTTTTGTATTTTTCTTTCGCAAATGGGCAGTTGCATTCTTGAATGCTTGAGTTATAGTGGAATGCAAATGGTCTACTGCGGGCATTTCAAGGCTCACAGGAGAGTCCAGGTCTGAAGTACGAGGGTGATGTCCATATAGGGTGTAAAAGGGGCTTTGTCCAGTTCCAGAGTGCACCGAGTTATTGTATGCATATTCGGCCACCCATGACAAATCCTTCCAATTACCCTCCGATTGGTGCAACATACACCGTAGGTATTGTTCAAGGGTCTGGTTCGTTCTCTCTGTCTGACCATCGGTCTGTGGGTGATGGCTGGTTGAGAGTCTTACGTCGATTTGTGCCAGTTGACAACACCTTTTCCAAAAATGTGAAATAAACTGGCTTCCCCGGTCGGAGACTAATATGGACCGGAATCCATGCAAGCGGATGATATTTTCGAGGAATTCCTTAGCAAGGACAGAAGCTGAAGGTAATCCTTTCAACGGAATAAAATGAGCCATTTTAGAAAATAGATCCACCACAACCAGAATAGTATTGTATCCATTACAAGGGGGAAGGTCTGTGATAAAATCTAGTGTCAAGGTGTGCCAAGGCGCTGGTGGAATGTCTAAAGGCTGAAGAAGACCAGCGGGTTTTGTCTTTTGGCCTTTGTTTTGGGCGCAAACTCCACAGGACATCACGAAAGATTTAATATCCTTTCGCCAGGAAGGCCACCAGAATTGTCGTTTAATTTTTTCCTCAGTTTTGGCAATGCCAGGATGTCCTTCCATCAGGGTATCATGATGACGGGAAATAACCAGTTCTTGTAATTCCTTTTCTGGCAGAAATAAGCGTCCTTGGAAGTAAGGTAGGCCATCGTTGACCGAAAAGTAAGACCCCCTTTGGATCCAATCCTGCAAGGCGGTAGAGTCCAGGAGTTGTTTTACTCGTGCTTGAATGTCTTCAAAGGTTTGTAAGGAGGTTAATCCCAAAATTCTTTGTTCGGGAATGATCGGCACAGGTTCTGAATTAGTGTCTATTTCTCCCATTCCTATTCTAAATAGTGCGTCTGCTTTGCCATTCTTACAGCCGGGACGGTAAGTGATTACGAAATCAAACTCAGCAAAGAACAAAGCCCATCGGAGCTGACGTGATGATTGAGCCTTGGCAGTCTTCAAATATTGTAAATTTCAGTGATCAGTGATCACGGTGATGGTGTGCCTGGCGCCAAGAAGATAATGCCGCCAAGCCTTAAAGGCGGACTTAATGGCTAATAATTCCTTATCGGTAATTGCATAATTTACCTCAGGCGGTGAGAACTTTCTGGACCAAAATGCTACAGGATGCAGTTGGTTGGTTTCAGGGTCTCTCTGGGACAGAACAGCTCCCATGGCTAAACTGGACGCGTCAGTTTCGACTATGTATGGGAGATCGGGACGCGGGTGCTTCAAAATAGGTGCAGACGTGAATTTAGCTTTCAATTCCTGAAAGGCCTGTTCGGCTTCATTGGTCCATTCGAAACGTTTATTTTTCCGCAGAAGTGCAGTGATGGGTTGTACTACACGTGAAAATTCCGGAATAATTCTGCGATAAAAATTGGCAAAACCAAGCATGCTTTGGACCCCTTTTACCGAGCTAGGAGATGGCCATTTGAGGATGGCCTCCACTTTCCGTGAGTCCATTCGGACCCCATTAGGTATCAGGATGAATCCAAGAAACTCCACCTCGGTGGGTTGGAAAACACACTTTTCCAGCTTAGCAAACAGTTTGTGCTGGCGCAATTTCTCAAGGACGGCCCGGACATGCTTTCTGTGATCAGATTCCGAAGAGGAGTACACAAGAATGTCATTGATATATACGACAACACAAACATCGATAAGTTCCCGAAGGACATCGTTCATGAAGAATTGGAAGGCAGCAGGCGTGTTGCACAACCCAAAAGGCATCACCTGGTATTCGAATAAACCATATTTTGTACGGAAGGCCGTTTTACATTTGTCGCCTTCTTTTACTCGCACCAGATGATAAGCCCCCCTGAGATCTAACTTGTTGTATACGCAAGCGTCCTTCACCTGGTCAAGGAGTTCAGGGATCAAAGGCAGAGGGTAACGTTTTTTAACCGTTATCTGGTTCAATGCGCGGTAGTCGATACAAGTTCTAAGATCGCCTTCTTTTTTGGGCACAAAGAACAAAGCCGAGGATGCCGGGGACTTTGACTGGCGAATGAAACCATTGGCTAGGTATTGATCTAAATATTGTCTCAAATGCCGGCTCTCAGGTTCAGTAAGGGCATAAATCCTGATACAAGGGGGTTGTGCACCGGGCACCAGATCGATTTGGCAATCGTACGATCTGTGGGGGGGTAACGTGTTGGCCTGTTCCTTTTGGAAGACGTCCTGAAAGTCTTGGTATTCCGGAGGTAGTTGCATGGAGACAGAGGTTACAGATGCTAGACTAATCTTCAGATTTTCTGGGTAGCAGGTTTGTACACAGTCCGGGAAGGTTATTCTCTTTGCTCGCCAATCAATTTGAGGATTATGTGTCTCTAACCAAGGAATTCCAAGAATAACCTGAAACTGTGGGGCCTTGATTACATCAAACACAACTGCCTCCCGATGGCCGTCCGGATCAATAAGAGTCACCTCAGTAGTGGAATGTGTTACCAGTCCTTAGGCAATTTCAGTTCCATCGACTGTGGTGATGACATCTTTGCTGGTTTTTCGACGCAGAGGGAGGTTAATCCTAGAGACCAATTCACGATCCACATAGTTTCCTATAGCCCCACTATCGATGTATGCCTTTATTGCATGCAACCGCTTAGGCTGTTCCGGATCTACGAGAACCATTGGCACAATGAAATGCGAGGTCTGAGAGTTAGTTTTCAAGCTCGGCAAGCGGACCCCTACGCTTGTCGGGCGGAGTCGTTTCCTGAAACAGAGTCTTCATGGTTTTTATCAGCGGCTCCTACCACCTTCTTGGGCGGTTTTGCCGGGCAATCTCGTAGAAAGTGTCCAGAGTTCCCACAATAAAGACATAATTCTAACTGCCGCCTCCTTTCACGCTCCTTTTGGGTTAAAGGTCCTCTAACCCCTCCAATTTGCATCGGCTCAGAGACATCGGCACCCTTGGGAGTGACGTGGGTCTTGACCAACACCCGGGTTTCAAACTTGGACCGATCCGCTTTTCGGTTTTGGAGCCTGTGATCCAATTGGACCACTAAGTCTATATATTCAGTGCATTCTTGGGGCGGATTTACAACTTGGGCCAAGACATCATTAAGTTCTCCGCGTAGACCCCGATAGAATAATGTGATTCTTTTATCCTCTGGCCACCCAGTTTCCACGATTAGTCTGTTAAAGGTTGCTATGTAGGAGAGGAGGTCTTGGTTGCCCTGTCGCAGGGATAGAAGTTCATCATCCAGAGCTTGTCCCTGAGAATGTCGAGCAAATAATCTCTCCATGCTTGCTTGAAATCCTTGGAAATCCCAGAGGATTGGGTCATCTTGAGTAACCAGTGATACTGACCAATCGGCAGCACAGCCGCTAAGGTATGACAACACAAAAGCTACCTTGGTCTGGTCATTAGGGAAGGCTCCAGGTCTGCATAGGAAGTGCAAACGACATTGATTCATGAATACGGCGAACCGTTTGGGGTCTCCAGCAAAGCGTTCAGGTGGGGCCAGCGGCATATTTCCAGGTAGATTGATTTGCACAGGGTTACTTGAAGCCACAGGAACAGAATTCCCCCCGGAACCAGGTAGAGGGGTTTGCCCAGCTTGACCTTGCAATACCTGCCTAGCCAGGTCATCAGTTCGTTCCTTAGATACGATTAGTTCCCTCCTGAGGGCATTAGTCTCTTGACAAGCGGCATGTACTTCGGCCCGTAATTCCCCCAGTAATTGGGCCAACCTATCAGTCTCAGAAGTTTCCATAGCGCCTGGGTGGGAATTTGTAGGAAGGCTTCGCGTTCTGTAACGCTCACCTGGCTCCCACGGAGGCGCTGACCTGGCCTGGATTGCTGTGACCTCTTCAAGCGTGTTGCGCAGGATTCGAAACACCCACTGAACTGGACCCCCAAATCTGGCTTGTCTGGCCCGTAGAAAAATCTTTCTGTAGGTGGAGAAAGGGGATTAACTGACTGCAGAGTATTGTGATTGCTTCCCACCTCCCCTTTGCTCTTCTCTGACCACCTCCGAAATCCCCAATCAAGGCTCACCTTAATGTTTGAATGCATGAGCTCTCCATCCTGCTTCTGGTGCAGGGGCGCGTATTTGACCAGTTACTTCACTGGTTTCGGAAGGCGAAATGCCGTAACTATGCAGTTTAAAAAGTTCCAGAGTAGAGTCTTCTCTTTGTTTGCTTTTCTTAACCTGCGATCTGTCCTTATTTTCAAGTGCAGAGTGGAAGAGATGCTTCGAGGGATATTGCCGGAGATAAACTCAGGTGAGTTTGTGATAAAATGATCCCTTTAAATGTCTTTGAATCCCTCTAGTAATGTCTTTCTTTTTTCCCCTTAGGGGCCGGGGTGCGGTACCAGGCCAAGAAGTGGCGCCGACCCGAAATGAGGAGTGGTTCTGTCAAATATGGCCAGGTAAGTCTTATGACGGAAAATCAGGCTTTCCTCATTTGTTCTTCCTGCTCACCTTTTGTCTCTTCTTCTCCCCTGCAGGTGCAGAAATGTGGCGGAATGCCCAGAAGGTTGCGGTGGATAGTGAAGAGCCCACGAGGCAGGTCAGTGATGCGCGGCGCTGCAACAAGTAGCGCAATGCTTTTAAAGAATGTCTATCTTCAGGATCGCTGGCGTGATGGTTCCGGACACAGGTAGGAAATTAGATTAAGTTCTTGGTTTTCACCTTTTCTCTTCCCTTCCTTCCTTTCAGGTATCCCAAGATCGAGGCGGGCGTGGCTGGAGGCAAGATGCAGGAGCAGGCACGGTGAGCGTTCAGCTGCTAGATGCAGAGCAACGCGAAGCACGTGTGGCAGTCCGGGCGTGGTTTAAATAGCCTTGGAAGAAGTTCCAGGTAAGTATTCTTCCACGGCCCCCACCCAAGTAAAATAGTTCCTTTGATAAAATAGTCCCTCCTAAGCCTCATTTGGCTTGAGGCTTCATGCAGCATGGTCTGCGTCAGATAAGTGCACCAAACACCCTCTTTTATGAGCCTGGCGCCTATGGCACCAGGACTGATGTCCAACATGAGCCTGGCGCCAAAGGCGCCAGGACAAAGTCCAAAGAGCCCCTATTAGGGGCCGCTGGGCTTTTACCCGAGGGCATGATGCCTGCTCCCGGGGTGCTGGGCCTGTCCTGGTGCTCTGGGGATAGGCATCATGACAGCTGTCCGTATTGTTCGTTGTCAAGTTGAAAGTGTTCTAAGAACTCTCGCGGTGTCCTGAAATGTTCGTAAATAAACAAAATGGGTTTGTTCTGAGGACGCTGTCCGTATATTTCGTTGTCAAGTTGAAAGTGTTCTAAGAACTCTCGCGTTGTCCCGAAATGTTTGTAGGGGGTGTCCTGAAGACTGTCTGTATTGTTCGCTGGCAAGTTGAATGTGTTCTAAGAACACTTGCGGTGTCCTGAAATGTTCACAAATAAACAAAATAGGGGTAATCTGAGGACGCTGTCCATATTGTTCGTTGTCAAGTTGAAAGTGTTCTTAGAACTCTTGCGTTGTCCTGAAATGTCCTGAAATGTTTGTAGGGGGTGTCCTGAAGATGCTGTCCGTATTGTTCGCTGGCAAGTTGAAAGTGTTCTAAGAACACTCATAATGTCCGCGGACATTAAAAGTTTCCATTGGCCATAGTTGATATATTTGACTCCATGGGTGTGATATGCTGTGGTGGTTTTTGGGTCAAAAACAAAGTTATAAGATACTATGGGCGTGATATGCTGCCTTGCTTGTGGCCAGGGCATAGAGTGTATAATATACTTACTGTTTGGTTTAGTATCTGGAGTACATGTATTTCTTGTTCATTTCTGTGATAAAATAAAATAGCATGTTAGTATTAGTATTTTGTAATGACTTATTACATTGTATGATCAACATTTTTTTTTTACCCTCATATTTAGTAGATTACAAACCAGAGTACTGTGCAATTTGCTCAGTTTCTGTGTTCATTGCTAAAATCATTGGGTCTGTGAGAGAAAGGAAAATCCATGTTGGATTAAAAAAAAACCTTTTTCTGTTATGCTACAGTTTATTTGTTTGTTTGTTTTCAGTGTTCACTTGTTGTTTCTGGCTAATGCTTTATAAATTGGCTTGTTGCATTTTTTTGGAGCAGTAACATATTATTTATTTGTTTGGATATTGTAAAATTTTGGAGCAGTTAGATACCAGTAGGCGTATTCTAACTGTCTATTTTTTTTATATATTTTAGTGGTATTGATTTATCTGTTTGGATATTGTTAAATTTTGGGACAGTTAGATACCAATTGGCGTATTCTAAGTGTCTATTTTTTTTATATATTTTAGTGGTATTGATTTATCTGTTTGGATATTGTTAAATTTTGGGACAGTTAGATACCAATTGGCGTATTCTAACTGTCTATTGTTTGCTCTAATTTAGTGGTATTCATTTATCTGATTAGCTGTTGTCAAATCTTTGGCCAGTTAGATAGCTTTTGGAATATTATAACAGTTTATATTTTTTTACTACAAGTTTACTTAAGGTTTAAGTACAGTTTAGTTATCAAATTTTGGTTTTAAGAACATTAAATAAGCGTTTGTAAGATTTGCTGGTAATCTCTGCTTTAGAGTAATGGTACTATCATTACATTCAAACAATCCGCACTTTTTTTATATATATGCAGTGTAGTGCCCTGAATTGGTTGTGGCTCCTGTGTGGTAGATTATACCTATTGTTGTGAAGGTTTTCTTACCAAGTGATATTTGACCATGTGTGAATCCAGTCAGCTTGCAGTTGTTTTTGGTACCATCTGCATTGTAACGTAGAAGCATTAGTATTACGTATTTATTATGTGTTTGTATTACTAACATGGAGCGATTATCTGAATTGCAGGTAGAACATAATCTACCATGGTTTGTATTTTGTACAAGTTTCTGAAATGGAATGGATTCACAATTAGGTATTGATATATATACAAAGCGTTCATTGGGAATTTGTTCTTGTGTCACATTGTTGCAGAGAGTGCATGTATGTTTCCACATGTATGAAATCTGGAAGATTTCATTTATAGGTATGTTTTTGTTTTCCAGTACTTGTAGTAAGTACATTAGACATTCTTGTGGATCTTCCTATGAGTTCATAGTGAATTTCACCATTCCAGTACAGTAGTCCAATTTTTGTCTTATTCCATAAACACTATACGTATTGTCAGGATTATTTGTTGAGTTTCTATGAAGTACTAACATTTGCAAACACAATGGGTCTGTTCTGTGTAAGTAAATGTTGTCAACAATTGGTGGTAATTGAAATAGAATATTAATTGCTACATTTGCGTATCAACTTACACCAACTATATTTGAGAGTTTAAATGGACCAGGTAGTTTTGTATCTGACTGCTTTTTCTGGAGTTTGTCTTCCTTCTTTGAAGAAGTACCTGGTTTACTTTCCCTAATTGATTCTTTTTTGCTTGTGGTACTTGATGAAGTATTAGTTTCTTTTACTCTCTTTGGAAGATTTGCAGTGACATCCTGTTGCATTTCTGTTTGATTTATTTTTCTTTTATAACGTTTTACTTTTTGTGGAACAGAATATGTGTTTAGATGGGCGGTGTATAGTTGGCAAAGTCTATTATATTCTAAAATGCAAGGAATATCAGCGTTTACTTTACTTGCATCAAAGTTGATTAGAAATAGACCGTCAAGTGTACGTAAGCGTGATAGTGCTACGTAGCTCATGCCTTCTTTAAAGACTGTGTTGCCAATATCTATCATTGCTTTGTCTAGGGTAAGACTTGTGATTTATGAATCGTGACTGCGTATGCAAGAGTTAGAGAAAATTGTTCTCTGCATACATACATGTCTTTGAAGAGAAGGAATAGAGTAATTGAGCGTCCTATCCTTTTTACTTCTGAAAGTTTGGCAAAGAGAATATTGACAAACTGAATTTTGTTCTCACGTGAGTATGTTTGAAAGCCAACAACTGTACCCAGTGCTCCATTAACTAGTCCTGGGTCCATGTCAAGGTTACGTTTAAGCATTACTCTGCAATTTAAGGATAATTTTAATATCTTTTCTAAGCCTGCTGTGTTTGAGATTGATTTTTCTAAACTATTTGAAACAGCTTGCAACAGTTGCCATTAAGGCCATACAGTTGACATTTTTGTGGGCTAATTATTCCATAACATCTGTAGCACATGCATTATCGCCATAAAGTGCATGAATGTGCAGGGTTTCAATATTGCTTCTGCTTCTTTAGAAAGTATACCAACTCTGATACTTTTGAAGATGTTGGCATAAGTGAGATCTGCAGATTGCCGCATGTTTTCTGTTAATTCTCTGTATTGGAAATGTTGCCAAAGGTTCACATTTCCAATGCTGCCAACCGTTTTACGGCAGAGTTTGTGTCCTAATGTTTTAAAAATAGGCTCACCTTTTACTGGTGTCAATTGAAGAAGATCTCTGAAAACAATAATGTGTTTTCCTGCAAAGAGCTCTTCATAGTTTGTTTTGAGTACTTCTTGTAATCTGAGGTGAATCAAAGCCAACATTAGGTTTGAGACCATGCTCACTTCATCTATTAGTAGCATTTTCATTTGTTTCAATACTCTGCGTAGTTCCATTGCAGCTTCTGCAGAAAGTTTGTAATAGTCTAATTTGTTTCGGTGTTCTACTGTCAATAGTAGTAATCGGTGTAACGTGACAACACCTATGTTGTAGGCAGCTAAACCAGTGGGGACAGTGACAACAGCTGACAGTTTGTTATTTGTCAATTGTTGAAGGAACTTACTGATGATTTTGATTAGGAATGTTTTGCCAGAACAAGCTTCACCACTGACGTACAGTAGTATAGGTTTATAATTATGGCAGGAACATTCTTTATTTTCATGTTGTACACCATGTGCAGTTTGATTTGTTACTTCTTGAAAAATGCTACATTGCTCATTGTTTAGTTTTGATTGTAGTATAGTTAAGTCTTCTTTATCTTGATACTGACACATGGTGTTTTCTACTTCTATCATAGCTAATTCTGCCTCATTTATTATTAGTGGTTCTCCCAGTGGTTCTTGGCTTCCTGTTACAGAAGGTAGACTACTGTCAGGAGTTTCTTTATCTAGTTGGGCCTGGAGTTCTTCTTCGTGTTGCTGTTCATTGTGCAACATTGTTTTGTAATGTGTATAGTTTACATCAGTTATAGTGCTTTCATTTGCTTTGAAAGCATCTTCATATGAGTCATAGTTATCTAGTATTTCTTATTCTTTTCTCCATGGTTTAAAGAGTTGTAGCAGGGACATGTAATATACTTCTTTATGTTGAGGAGTCTTTAATGACAATTTGATATGATTAATTGAATTTGGTTTGGTGAGTTTAACTAAGCTGCCAAACTTTCGCGCATCCGAAGTGCCTTCTAAGTGCTGTTGGGCTGCGTTGGGCTGCTGTTTGGAAGCCTGCCTAGCTGTCCCCTGCAAAACTCGTCGTCCGCGAGTGGAAGAATACTGTTGCCGCAACACTGACCAGCTACAATCACCTTGGATTCAGTCACAACATTTGCAGTCTCCACCCACTCGCCGCCTCCCAGCCCACCCTCCACCCTGCGTCACTTCCTATAACAACTCTGGTGCACGCGCATCACGCGCGCGCATCCGAAGTACCTTCTAAGTGCTGTTGGGCTGCGTTGGGCTGCTGTTTGGAAGCGTGCCTAGCTGTCCCCTGCAAAACTCGCCGTCCGCGAGTGGAAGAATACTGTTGCCGCAACACTGACCAGCTACAATCACCTTGGATTCAGTCACAAGTAATTCCTTCATTTGGACTTTGGGACTGTTATTTTGGTGCCGCGGCTCCACCGCGGCTCACTGTGCTGTATAGAGCACGTCCCCTTTATACTTACTTGGATCCTTTCTTTCTCTCTTTTGCAGCATTTGCAGTCTCCACCCACTCGCCGCCTCCAAGCCCGCCCTCCACCCTGCGTCACTTCCTATAACTACTCCGGTGCACGCGCATCACGCGCGCGCATCCGAAGTGCCTTCTAAGTGCTGTTGGGCTGTTAGGCGGTGAGGTGGTGTGTTGTGTGTTTCGGATATGTAATGTCCCATTTTGGGGGAACCAAGTATTACTCCTCTTGGGGGGCTGGAAATGAGCTCTCCCTTAGAACGGAGCACAAAAGGTTCTAATGGTTTTATGCCTGCGTAGCGGTCGACCTCTAATTTCGCCTCCAGCCAAAAATTTAAATTCCAAAAAAAATCAAAAAAATATTTAAAACATGCGAATTGTAAAAGAAAGTGCAAATAGTGTTACTCCAGGGCCGAGTGAAACTACTGGTCTCGCGGCACACTGGAGCTCCATAACTGATCAAGACCTAATTAAACATGAGGTCGCATTTTCGTATGCGCGTGCTCAAGCTCCTGTAAAGTCTTCCAATGAGCATTCATTTGCAGGCATAGAACCTCTGCCTAGCACGCCCGTGCCCAAACCTTCTCGCAAAAGCTTTTTGAGCATGCGTATGGACATTGCTACTCCCGATCCAGAACTTCCCATTGAGGATCTCCCCTCGTCTCCATCTGATAACTCTATATTAGCTTCAGTAGTCCTTGCCGCCCTTGAAAAACGAGTACGGCTCTCTGTTGGGCCCTCCACGCCTGTCTCCTATTCCACCTGTGCAAAAGCTGATGTCCATATACATTGCAAAGATGTGGTACATAGGAAGGACATAAACGGCTCACCACCACCCTTGGCACATGATTCTCAGCCCTCCATCTTCCCTGTCTCTAGCTCCCGGCCATCGTCTCCAACCCATCCTCAAAGTGGCAATATTGAACCAGTGATTGACCCGACTTAAAAACATCGAACCATCCATTAGCCTTTGACATCTTAGAATCCACGGAAGACATGCGATCGCTGGAAGCATCCTATCCAGTTCTAACACGAATACTCAACCTATTAGATCGTGGCCACGAGTATACACATTATGAATTAAGGGACTGTAAATCAGCACTCTCTGAAATTCTACTAAAAATTTCTAAACTGGAGGGCTTTATACTTGCTGATACTCTTAGACGGGGACCTGAGGTACAGAAGCCGACTCAAACTGCTGAGCTTAAAAATAGCTCTGTGACTACACAAACGGATGACTTAGATCATTCCCTAATTGAACTTACTAACACGAATATTCCTTGTCCTACATACACATTTCCGGTTTCATTTGCGCAAACACTTATTGCTCAAAAACCCGCGATCTCTTGTCAAATACTCACGCATGCACAATTATGTATGGAAGTTGCATCACATGGTGACAAGTTGGAACAGTTATTACTGCGTATACAAACTGAACCTGGGGAAAAAGAAGTGGAGGTTTCCGCTAGTTGCATGGAGGGGGAGCAGGCTCTACATCCAAACAGTCCCTCAGCCCTGACCGCCTTATTAGAAAACAACGATGATGCTGTCTCTGCTCCGGTTGATACCCTAGATGTAAATGATGAAATCTTATCCCCCCCTCCCCAGCGGTCATTCATATCACGGAAAGATAAAAGACTCTTCTTCCGTGCTTTGAAAAGAAAAGCTGACCGGAAAAAAGCTTCCCAAGGTGTACAAGAGGACTCATTGACCCAGCCTAAACCAAAGCCCAAAACTATGAAAAAAACTGTTAAGAGTAATTCATCCATACCTCCATCGAATCCAGAATTATTAAAAATCTCTGACACGGATCTGAATCCAGAGGAACTTCTATCTAATAATCACCTAAAAAAATTGCCATTACAAAAGTTGCATGTCTCTACTGACGAAAAAATCCACTCATCGTCCCAGACGCAACTTCCCAATTTTTTTAAACTCATTGATAAAAAGTCCACGCAAAAAGGAAGGACATCAGAGACAGCCTCCGTTGCAAACGAGTCAGAACAGAATCTGGACCCGGCTCCTGCGGCTGTTTCATCAAATGATGAGTTTAAGCAGCTCCAAAATCTTGACAACGATAGAAAGTCTTGTAAGAAGTTTTCACCTCTGCAAGACTGTAAGGGAGTCATTGTAAACCCAAATCATCATGAAATAGATGTACAACTACCAAAAGAACGTAGTGAAGAGACGGGGGACATGAATAAACAGTCCACCACAATTATAGGATGGGAAATAATTGTGGCTGAGAATGGTACTAAGCGACTAAATCGATCGGCTTTATTACAAGCATTTAATCGCATTCCAAGCCTACGCACCTTACACACGACTGATATCGAATGGATCACCTTGCCGCCAATACAAAACCATCGTATGGTGTGCAAGGTGCAATCAGCTATTATCACAAATCTTGTTCTGCAATATACAGAAGATTTGCGCTCAATTGGCCTAATGCCATATCCATTCGATTCGATTGATGATGCCATCTCATTTAATGAAACACCTTTGATATCTCCGTCGGAGCAAGTGCCCAATTTAGCCCCTGAACTTGTTAAGAATGGGGTGAATGCAGAGGTAATTGCCCAACTAGTGAGATTATCAAACTCCACCAAGGACTGGTCATGGCTAGCTGCCCTGCATAACACGCTGAATCCCGCCATGAATAACACTCCCCACTAACCCGTCTTCTTTCATATCTATCTTGTCTTGGAATTCATGTGGTTTTAGCAATTTAAAATCATGGTGATGTTATGCTATGCCAGGAGACAATGTGTGAGCATGAACTTCTCTTGAACGGATACACCGTTATTCAATCAAAAGCAAAACGAGGCACAAGTGGCAGACCATATGGAGGTCTTGCAATCTGCTTAAATACTAATCTAAATGCAGATGTGTTAGATGTATTTAATGCCACAGCAATTCTAGCTGCACTCATCATGCTCAAGGGTTTCCAGCTTGCTCCTACTCTTATGGTATGCTTATATCACAATCCAGCAATGTGTAACCAATCCCTTGTGTTTCAGGAGTTAAACAATGTATTTGACGAAGTTTTAACACTCTATCCCGCATGTGACATTGTTGTAGGGGGGGACTTCAATGCGTACTGTATACAAGCTAAGGCCAACGTGCCTAATGGTAGATTTTCCCACCAAGCGGGACATCGAGGGCGATTGTGGAAGGAATTCCTCGAATCATGGGAACTGGATATTATTCCCTTTGAAAGTAGTGATCAGTATTTTACCTGGCGAAGAGGGGGCACTGCGACTTGCATTGATTATTTTGCAACATCTCGGGGCTTGCAAGTACTCTCCGACAAGATTAAAATACATGATCCTGGGTTGAGTGACCATTGCATGATACAACTAAACTTAAAGCTAGAATTAACTGCACTAGATAAGAACATCCAACAAAAATGTTTGGAAGGGGATCCAGAAAGCTCCTCTTACGTGGGAAGCTTTTCAGAGTGAAAAAAAAAAAAATCTAAACACCTATAGGAATAAATGCAGAGATCATAAACATTTTACCCATAACAAGTTAAATCAAGAAATGTTTAACACACTTTGCCACAGAGACAGACGAGCAACTTGGGCCTTACTTAGAGCTGGAACACTGACATTTTCCACCTGTCAGTCTACAATGATCTCTTCACAGGTCTGGAGAACTTTTTTTGAAAACAAATTTGCTCTCCCCATAGCCTTCACAAAATTCGAGTATAAATGGTTGTCTTTAGCCGCGCCCTCTTTTGCGCGATGGGATATCTCGAGCATTGAGTCCACAATATTAAACTTAAAATACTCTAAAGCAGCTGGCCCGGACGGCATCCCACCATGTGTACTTAAACAAAATCCAGCCTTGTGGGCCAAAATTTATAAGAAATTGTTTGACAACATTCTAGAAACTGCCATCATTCCCGTCTCATGGCCAAACTCCATCATTGTCCCCATATATAAAAAAGGACTAAGATCAGAGCCTGGTAACTTTCGCCCGATTGCGTTAATTGACACTGCGGCGAAAGTGTTTGCCAGTCTGCTCTTGGGAGAACTACAGGTAGTCATCAGGCAGCTTAGAGTTTTGTCAAAATACCAAATTGGCTTTCGTGCAAGAATGGGTACACCGTTGAATGCAACTATTATGGCCCACCTGCTAGCTCAGCATAAAATAAGGGACTCTGGACCATTATACATGGCATCAATTGATCTCACCTCCGCATTTGACTGTGTAATACGTGCACTTCTTTGGAATAAAATGGCCGATATGAAAATACCTGGGTACCTAATACAATTAATTTCCAAACTGCACACAAAAACCACCTATTTGGTAAGAGTGAATAATGATGGTTCCACAACGCATCCAATAAAAATTGAGGTCGGGGTGAAGCAAGGATGTAACTTGGCGGCAACGCTTTTCAATCTGTATCTATGTGGTCTCAATGACATCTGGCACAAACATATATCTTATCCGGCAAGGCTGGGGCATCTAAAAATACACTGGTTAGCCTTTGCCGACGATATAGTAATCTTTGACCGCACGCCCAAAGGCCTCCAAATCAAACTAGACCTATTTGCCTCTTACTGTCACACACATAACTTAAAATGCAACGTTGAAAAATCCAACATAGTGATATTCAGAAACCTTAAGAGGAAAAATGATACTAGAAATTGGACAATTGAAAATTTTCCATTATCAATAGTGCCCGCTATCCGTTATTTAGGATACACTATATCCGATTCTCAATCCTTGATAATGTGGAAAGAGTCACTACAAAAGAAAGCGGCTCCTCTTGCCACACAAATGCGAATAGTGTACCTAAAATTTTGTAAATTCTCATTGTTACCACTGCTACAATTCTATCTATTAAAAGTGGAATCAGTTATTCTCTTTACCTTGGATACTTGTATTGTAAACATTAACAGCTATCTTGATCAACTTCAAGGTGGTATGTGGAAGGGGGCTTTGCGTCAGGCCAAATCCACTCCAAACCCGGTATTAAGACAAGAACTTGGCCTTACCGCACTATCCGCACGTCGAAACTGGCGGTTATTGTCCAACTTCGCAAAAATGCTATGCCTCCCTCCTAATTGTTTGTATGAAGATCTGGGTAAACTAATGATCAGTTCCGAAAAATCTTCATTCACAACATACTATTCACAAATGATCAGTCTACTGGATGAAATAGCACTTGAACCAGTAGACTTAGAATTGAGACCGAATCATGTAAAATTACGTATGATGGAAAATGACTGGTGCAAAACTCTAGCTCAAATTGCGGAACTAAAAGGATATAAAGAAGCAGCTCGCTTTTGCTCCCCAAGACGTCCCCATAAACCCTATATAATCCAGTTTCCCTGTGATAAAGCCAGGGAAACTTACTTCCGATTCAAACTGAATCAATCCTTAACACTTGAAAGGATTGAAAGTTGGAGTTCTTATTGGAGAGCAGTGGCGGAGTTGGGATGCAGATTCTGTAAAGATAGTTCAACCAAAGAAACTCTAAAACATTTGGTTACAGTCTGCCCATATTTTAGTAAAACACGAACACTAACAATTGAAAAAACATGTGTCCTTGCAGAGGCAGGCAAGGAATGGATATGGTTAGCTTGTATGTGGGGGACTAGAACGAGCTTCATACTATCTTTATGTACATTCCTACAAAGTATAAATCAAGAACTAGAGAACCTTTACCAAAAAGAACCAGTGGCTGCCTAGCAGATATATCAATTACCATTAAAACTGCATGTAATTTATCACATCAATGATAATTCTTCTTGATTCTGCATTTGTTATGTGATGAAGAGCTATAAAAAGAAAACATAGTTAATGACGCTTAATAATGTATCAAATTGTAAAACTTCATATAAAACCAAATATGAAGCTTTAACTACATCGTGCTAGCACTCATATCTATGTTGCACATATGAAAATTGAAGTTGGTAAAAATATAGATCTTGGAATCTATTACAAGAGGAGCATTTTAAGAAACCATCGTTTAAATGTGCGCATATCTGCATAAAATTGTATATGCCAAAATAATGTGGATTGATGAACGGGAAAGATGATAGCAATAATTCATGCTCTTTTAACTGTATATATATACAAAATGATTGATCCATGAAAGTTGTAAAAGTTTGTTGATTGAACTAATAAACAACAATTTGAAAAAAATAAATAAATAAGCTGCCTTCACAGTTTGTCACTCTGTATTTACCTTTTTTTTCATCGGGTTTCATATTATTTTTGTATCTGTAGTTTTGGGCTATGTGGTATAGACACATGGGGGGTAATTCATAGAATTTTGCGCACAAGTAGCGCACGAGGCTGGCGCACAGTGTGCGCGTGTGAATGTCTGCGCCAGCCCCGTGCTCTAAAATCGATTTCCGCGTACAACGTATTCATGGATTTTAGCCTCCAAAACCAGCAGTGGCGCAGAGTGGCGCAGCGACCCTGCAGCAGCACCAGTTACGCCCCGAAGAATGCCCTTGCGCAAGGAAAAGCCATCAAAATCCCAATCCAGCACAAAGGGCTGCGCTAACCCTGGACCAGTTTACAGGGCTGCCAAACTGCAAACGCCAGGCAGGGAACGTGTATTACTGGGGTTCTTGTGACGTTTCACACGCGAAAGGGCCTGTGCGAGTGGGGTACGTGTATAACTGGGGTTCGCAGGAAGTTTCACATGCGATTGGAGCAGGGTACGTGTATTACGGGGGTTCATGGGAAGTCTCACACCCGATTGGATCCAGGTATGTGTATTTCAGGGGTGCGCGGGAAGTTTCACACGCGAAAGGGCCTGTGCAAGTGGAGTATGTGTATAACTGGGGTTCGCAGGAAGTTTCACACACGATAGGCCCTGTGCGAGCGGGGTACGTGTATTTCTGGGGTTTGCGGAAAGTTTCACACGCGAAAGGGCCTGTGCAAGTGGGGTATGTGTATAACTCGGGTTCGCGGGACGTCTCACACGCGATTTCAGCAGGGTACGTGTATTACGGTGGAGCGCAGGAAGTTTCACATGCGAAAAGGCCTGTGCGAGTGGGGTACGTGTATTCCTGGGGTTCGCATGAAGTTTTACACGCGAAAGGGCCCTGTGCGAGTGGGGTACGTGTATTCCTGGGGTTCGCGTGAAGCTTTACATGTGAAAGGGCAATGCTCATGCGCAATATGTCACAAACGTGCTTACGCGCTAAGGGCCTTTGGTCCAATGAAATCGCGTACGTGTGCTGACCCGCTTACGTGCTAAGGGCCTTTCCTAGAATTACACGCTGACGTGCAATTTTTTCACGTGCCAACTCACTCCGTATCAAGCTGGCCATGCATACACACACGGAAGACCACGCTCCTGCCCTGAAGGCCATTTTCCTGCCCCCCAGATCCCCGAGCACGCTCCCACCTGCCATCTGCTGCTGCCTGACAGTCTGCTGCCCACATGCCCTGCTATTTGGTGCCTGCACATCAGCCATCTGCAGGGGTCCAGTTGCTGTGTCCACCCCTGCTGGAACAGAAGACTCCCGACTGGAATACCATCGCTCCACAGCCCAGCCCCAGGACCCAGTTGCCCACCCACTCCTGCCTCTGGGGTTGCCATGTCGGGCATATCTCCATCTGGCACCACTGGCAACCCCCAGCCAGAGAGGCAGAGGGCCACCAGCTTCACTGCTACCGAAGTTGGTGTCCTTGTGGAGCATGTCCTGGGGCATTATGATGCCCTCTCCGGAACATCACGTGCCAACAAGGAAGGACGGGAGAGGATCTGGGACGATGTAGTGGTTGCCATCAACGCGGAGGGGGTGGCAACCCACGACATCAAGCACGTCAAGAAGCGCTGGGAGGACTTCAGGTCCAGGACCCTCCACAAGGCCCGGCGCCTCGCGGAGGGGGGCCGGGCACGCATGAGTAACATCCAGATGATGGTCCTGGAACGCGTAGGCCCAGCGCTCCACGGCCAGATCCTTCGGAGGCAGACCCATCTGGAGTTGAGCGGTAAGTGGCCAAGAATTGCTGTGTGAGACAGGGCATGTTGCAGTGTGCTGGTAGTCTGATGCTTGCCTGTATGTGTGACATAGGCCATGTATGGATGTGTGTGTGTGCAGGGACATCATGGTCTTGCATGTGAGACCAGTAATGTGTGAACCACATGGTTGGTGCATGTGTTTTAATGCAACATGGGGAGCTCTATGCGGAATGCACACATGAAAGCATGGCTGTCTCTGTTCCTGGACATGAAGAGGGAGTGAGGAATGGGTGCTAATGTCATGTACATGTATGGTGCACATGTGTGTGTGTGTGTGCCTGAGAAGTGTGTGTGTGACTTTGAAACGCCATGGATGCATGTGACTTTGAAGGCAACATCTTGGTTTACAGGGCCCCTTCTACATGGATGTTGATGTTGATAGGAGGCGCTAGGACTGTTTCTGCATGTGTGTTGTGTGCATTCACCCATGTGTTGTGGAATAACAGGATGGAAGTGACATTTGACAGTGCCACTCATTTGTTATTGCTTCCTGTCTAGGGTATTTTGTACTGTACCCTGATGCTTGTGTTCTATGTCTCCCTCTACGCAGCGTCAAGTGAAGAAGAGGGCGGAGACGGCGCTGTGGAGCCAAGCGGCGGGGAGGCCTCCACTGGGCGGCGCATCAAGGCCCAGCCACCCTCCCAGGAATTACCATCATCCGGGAGCGAGGGGGCTGGTCCTGCGTCTGCCACAATGGCTGTGGCAGAAGGGCCAGGTGAGCCCCCACAGGGGCTTCCAATGGCGGAAGACGGTGTGGAGACATCCAGGTTGGTGGTCTCCACAGAGGAGGAGGAGCCCGCTACTGAGCCGCACATGGGGCCTGGTGGGGGTAGTACCACTGGTGTAAGTGGTGCAGTCCAGAGCCAGGGTCAGGAGGCAGCACAGGTCACCGTGGAGGGGTCTGTGCATGTCGCTGTCCCTGACCCTGTGACTGCACCACCATGCACCAGCAGGGAGGCCCCGTCTCAGGCCCGTCCGCATGAGAGGCTTTGTCAGCAGGAGCAGGATCTGCCGCCTGCACAGTAATTCCGCCCCGCCCGTGTCTGTCTCCTGTTCCTCCTACCCCCGCTCATGCCCCGTGTGTCCTTCTTGTCCCCCTACGCCCACTCATGCTCCGTGTCTCCCCTGTTCCTCCAGCCCCCTGCTCACGCCATCGGCACACGATTGCCAGCGGAGGGCCGAGGAGCGGGATCTGCCGCCTGCACACCAATGCTTTGTGTCTCTCTCCCTCTCGCTCACCCCCCCCTCCTGACCCGTGTGTCTCTCTCCCTCCTGCCCACCCCCCCGCTCATGTCCATGTGTCTCTCTCCCTCCACCCCACCCCCGCTCATGCCCCGTGTGTCTCTTCCCTCCCCCATACCCGCTCATGCCCCGTGTGTCTCTCTCCCTCCCCCCACCCCCGCTCATGCCCCGTGTGTCTCTCCCCCCCCCACCCCCGCTCATGCCCCGTGTGTCTCTCTCCCCGGCTCATGCCCCGTGTGTCTCTCTCCCTCCCCCAAACCCCGCGCATGCCCCGTGTGTCTCTCTCCCTCCCGCCCACCGCCCGCTCATGCCCCGTGTGTCTCTCCCCCTCCCACCCACCCCCGCTCATGCCCCGTGTGTCTCTCTCCCTCCCCCCAACGCCCGCTCATGCCCCGTGTGTCTCTCTCCCTCCTGCCCACCCCCCCTCATGCCCCGTGTGTCTCTCGCCCTCCCACCCACCCCCGCTATTGCCTCATGTGTCTCTCCCCCTCCCCCACCCCCGCTCATCCCCCATGTGTCTCTCTCCCTCCCCCCACCCCCCGCTCATGCCCCGTGTGTCTCTTTCCCTCCCCCCACCCCCGCTCATGCCCCGTGTGTCTCTCCCCCTCCCCCCCACCCCCGCTCATGCCCCGTGTGTCTCTCTCTCTCCCCCCACCGCCCGCTCATGACCCGTGTGTCTCTCCCCCTCCCACCCACCCCCGCTCATGCCCCGTGTGTCTCTCTCCCTCCCCCCAACGCCCGCTCATGCCCCGTGTGTCTCTCTCCCTCCTGCCCACCCCCCCTCATGCCCCGTGTGTCTCTCTCCCTCCCACCCACCCCCGCTATTGCCCCATGTGTCTCTCCCCCTCCCCCACCCCCGCTCATCACCCATGTGTCTCTCTCCCTCCCCCCACCCCCCGCTCATGCCCCGTGTGTCTCTCTCCCTCCCCCCACCCCGGCTCATGCCCTGTGTGTCTCTCCCCCTCCCCCCCACCCCCGCTCATGCCCCGTGTGTCTCTCTCCCTCCCCCCACCGCCCGCACATGCCCCGTGTGTTTCTCCGCCTCCCCCCACCCCGCTCATGCCCCGTGTGTCTCTCCCCCTCCCCCCCACCACCCCTCATGCCCCGTGTGTCTCTCCCCCTCCCCCCCACCGCCCACTCATGCCCCGTGTGTCTCCCTCCCCCAACCCCGCTCATGCCCTGTGTGTCTCTCCCCCTCCCCCACAATCCTGCTCATGCCCTGTGTGTCTCTCTCCCTCCCCCCCACCCCCGCTCATGCCCCGTGTGTCTCTCCCCTCCCCCCCACCCCCGCTCATGCCCCGTGTTTCTCTCTCCCTCCCCCGCACCCCCGCTCATGCCCCGTGTGTCTCTCTCCCTCCCCCCACCCCCGCTCATGCCCCGTTTGTCTCTCTCCCTCCCCCCAACCCCCGCTCATGCCCCGTGTGTCTCTCTCCCTCCTGCCCACCCCCCGCTCATGCCCCGTGTGTCTCTAAATCCCACCCACCCCCGCTCATGCCCCGTGTGTCTCTCCCCCTCCCCGCACCCCCGCTCATGCCCCATGTGTCTCTCTCCCTCCCCCCACCCCCCGCTCATGCCCCGTGTGTCTCTCCCCCTCCCGCCCATCCCCCGCTCATGCCCCGTGTGTCTCTCTCCCTCCCACCCTCCCCCGCTCATGCCCCGTGTGTCTCTCTCCCTCCCCCCACCCCCCGCTCATGCCCCGTGTGTCTCTCTCCCTCCTGCCCACCCCCCGCTCATGCCCCGTGTGTCTCTCGAAACTCCCACCCACCCCCGCTCATGCCCTGTGTGTCTCTCCCCCTCCCCCTTCCCCCGCTCATGCCCCATGTGTCTCTCTCCCTCCCCCCCACCCCCCGCTCATGCCCCGTGTGTCTCTCTCCCTCCCCCCCAACCCCGCTCATGCCCCGTGTGTCTCTCCCCCTCCCCCCACCCCCGCTCATGCCCTGTGTGTCTCTCAGCCCTCCCCCCCACCCCCGCTCATGCCCTGTGTGTCTCTCCCCCCTCCCATCAACTCCCCGCTCATGCCCTGTGTGTCTCCCCCCCACCCCCGCTCATGCCCCGTGTGTCTCTCTCCCTCCCCCCATCCCCGCTCATGCCCCGTGTGTCTCTCTCCCTCCCCCCCACCCCCTGCTCATGCCCTGTGTGTCTCTCCCCCTCCCGCCCACCCCCCGCTCATGCCCCGTGTGTCTCTCCCCCTATTGCCCACCCCCCGCTCATGCCCCGTGTGTCTCTCTCCTTCACCCCACCCCCCGCTCATGCCCCGTATGTCTCTCTATCTCCCCCCCACCCCCGCTCATGCCCTGTGTGTCTCTCTCCCTTCCCCCCCACTCATGCCCCGTGTGTCTCTCTCCCTCCCCCCACCCCCGCTCATGCCCTGTGTGTCTCTCTCGCTCCCCCCCACACCCTGCTCATGCCCCGGGTGTCTCTCTCCCTCCCCCCCACCCCCGCTCATGCCCCGTGTGTCTCTCCCACACCCGCACACCCCCGCTCATGCCCCGTGTGTCTCTCTCCCTCCCCCCACCCCCATCTCATGCTCGTTGTGTCTCTCCCCCTCCCGCCCACCCCCGCTCATGCCCCATGTGTCTCTCTCCCTCCCCCCACCCCCTCTCATGCCCTGTGTGTCTCTCCCCATCCTGCCCACCCCCGCTCATGCCCCGTGTGTCTCTCTCCCTCCCCCGACCACCGCTCATGCCCCGTGTGTCTCTCTCCCTCCCCCCACCCCCCGCTCATGCCCCGTGTGTCTCTCTCCCTCCTCCCCACCCCCGCTCATGCCCCGTGTGTCTCTCGCCTTCCCCCCACCCTCCGCTCATGCCTAATGTGTCTCTCTCCCATCCCCCCACCCCCCGCTCATGCCCCGTGTGTCTCTCTCCCTCCCCCCACCCCCGCTCATGCCCCGTGTGTCTCTCTATCTCCCCCCCACCCCTGCTCATGCCCCGTGTGTCTCTTTCACCCCCCACCCCCGCTCATGCCCCATGTGTATCTCTCCCTCCCGCCCACCCCCCACTCATGCCCTGTGTGTCTCTCTCCCACCCCCACCCCCACTCATGCCCCGTGTGTCGCTCTCCATCCCCCCAACGCCGCTCATGCCCCGTGTGTCTCACCCCTCCCGCCAACCCCCCGCTCATGCCCCGTGTGTCTCTCTCCCTCCCCCTCACCCCCGCTCATGCCCCGTGTGTCTCGCTCCCTCCCCACTACCACCACTCATGCCCCATGTGTCTCTCCCCCTCCCTCCCACCCCCCACTCATGCCCCGTGTGTCTCTCCCACTCTCGCCCACCCCTATGCTCATGTCCCATGTGTCTCTCTCCCTCCCTCCGACCCCCGCTCATGCTCCGTGTGTCTCACCCCCTCCCGCCCACCCCCCACTCATGCCCCATGTGTCTCTCCCTCCCCCCACCCCCGCTCATGCCCTGTGTGTCTCTCTCCCTCACCCTCAACTCTGCTCACGCCCCGTGTGTCTCTCCCCCTCCCACCCACCCCTCCACTCATGCACCGTGCGTCTCTCTCCCACCCCCACTCTGCCCCGTGTGTCTCTCCCCCTCCCGCCCACCCCCCGCTCATGCCCCATGTGTCTCTCTCCCTCCCCCGCAGCCCCGCTCATGCCCCATGTGTCTCTCGTCCTTCCCCCCACCCCGCTCATGCCCCGTGTGTCTCACCCCCTCCCGCCCACACCCCGCTCAAGCCCCGTGTGTCTCTCCACCTCCTGCCCACCACCCGCTCATGCCCTGTGTGTCTCTCTAACTCCCCCCCACCCCCGCTCATGCCCCGTGTTTCTATCCCCCTACCCCCCACCCCCCCTCACGCCCCGTGTGTTTCTCTCCCTCCCCCCCACCCCTGCTCACGCCCCGTATGTCTCTCCCCCTCCCGCCCACCCCCCGTTCATGCCCCGTGTGTCTCTCGCCCTCCCCCCCACCCCCGCTCATGCCCCGTGTGTCCCTCTCCCTCCCGCCCACCCCGCTCATGCCCCGTGTGTTACTCCCCCTCCCGCCCACCCCCCACTTATGCCCTGTGTGTCTCTCTCCCTCCCTCCACCACTGCTCATACTCTGTGTGTGTCTCCCCCCCCACCCCCCGCTCATGCCCCGTGTGTCTCTCCCCCTCCGGGCCACCCCCCGCTCAAGCCCCGTGTGTCTCTCCCCCTCCCGCCCACTACCCGCTCATGCCCTGTGTGTCTCTCTCCCTCCCCCCACCCCCGCTCATGCCCCGTGTGTCTCTCCCCCTCCCGCCCACCCCCCGCTCATGCCCCGTGTGTCGCTCTCCCCCCCCACCCCCGCTCATGCCCTGTGTGTCTTTCTCCCTCCAGTCCGCCCCCATCTCATGCCCGTGTGTCTCTCTCCCTCCCCCCACCCCGCTCATGCTCCATGTGTCTCTCCCCCTCCCGCCCACCCCCCGCTCATGCCCCGTGTGTCTCTCCCCCTCCCGCCCACCCCCGCTCATGCCCCGTGTGTCTCTCGCCCTCCCGCCCACACCCCGCTCACGCCCCGTGTGTCTCTCCCCCTCCCGCCCACCACCCGCTCATGCCCCATGTGTCTCTCTCCCTCCCCCACCCCCGCTCATGCCCCTTGTGTCTTTCCCCCTCCCGCCCACCCCCCGCTCATGCCCCACGTGTCTCTCTCCCTCCCCCCACCCTTGCTCATGCCCCGTGTGTCTCTCCCCCTACCCCCCACCCTCTGCTCATGCCCTGTGTGTCTCTCAAAATCCCTCCCACTCCCGCTCATGCCCCGTGTGTCTCTCCCACTCCCGCCCACCCCCGCTCATGCCCCATGTGTCTCTCTCCCTCCCCCCACCCCCGCTCATGCCCTGTATGTCTCTCCCCCTCACACCCCACTTATGCCCGTGTGTGTCTCTTTCCCACCCCCCCACCCCCGCTCATACCCCGTGTGTCTCGCCCCCTCCCCCCCACCCCCACTCATGCCCCGTGTGTCTCTCCCCCTCCCGCCCACCCCCCACTCATGCCTCGTGTGTCTCTCTCTCCCTCCCCCCGCTCATGCCCCGTGTGTTTCTCCCCCTCCCGGCCACCCCCGCTCATGCCCCGTGTGTCTCTCTCCCTCCCACCCACCCCCGCTCATGCCCCGTGTGTCTCTCTCTCCCTCCCCCCCACCCCCGCTCATGCCCCGTGTCTCTCTCCCCCTCCCCCCCACCCCCGCTCATGCCCCGTGTCTCTCTCCCCCTACCACCCACCCCCCGCTCATGCCCCACGTGTCTCTCTCCCTCCCCCCACCGCTGCTCATGCCCCGTGTGTCTCTCCCCCTCCCGCCTACCACCCGCTCATGCCCCGTGTGTCGCTCTCCCTCCCCCCCACCCCCGCTCATGCCCCGTGTGTCTCTCTATCTTCCCCCCAACACCGCTCATGCCCCATGTGTCTCTCCCCCTCCCGCCCATCCCCCACTCATGCCCCGTGTGTCTCTCTCCATCCCCCCACCCCAGCTCATGCCCTGTGTGTCTCTCACCCTCATGCCCACCCCCCGCTCATGCACCGTGTGTCTCTCTCCCTCCCCCCACCCCGCTCATGCCCCTCGTGTCTCTCTCCCTCTCCCCACACCCGCTCAAGCCCCGTGTGTCTCTCCCCCTCCCGCCCATCCCCCGCTCATGCCCCATGTGACTCTCCTCCTCCCGCCAACCCCCCGCTCATGTCCCGTGTGTCTCTCCCCCTCCAGCCCACCCCCCGCTCATGTCCCGTGTGTCTCTCCCCCTCCTGCCCACCCCCCGCTCATGCCCGGTGTGTCTCTCCCCCTCACGCCCACCCCCCGCTCATGCCCCGTGTGTCTCTCCCCCTCCCGCCCACCCCCCACTCATGCCCCGTGTGTCTCTCTCCATCCCCCCACCCCCCGCTCATGCCCCGTGTGTCTCTCTCCCTCCCGCCCACCCCCCGCTCATGCCCCGTGTGTCTCTCTCCCCCCCAACCCCGCTCATGCCCCGTGTGTCTCTCTCTCTCCCTCCCCCCACCCCCGCTCATGTCCCATGTGTCTCTCCCCCTCCCGGCCACCCCCCGCTCATGCCCTGTGTGTCTCTCCCCCTCCCGCCCACCCCCCGCTCATGCCCCGTGTGTCTCTCTCCCTCCACCCCACCCCCGCTCAACCCCCGTGTGTCTATCCCCCTCCTGCCCACACCCCGCTCATGGCCCGTGTGTCTCTCTCCCTCCCCCCACCCCCCACTCATGCCCCGTGTGTCTCTCTCCCTCCCCCCCAACCCCGCTCATGCCCCGTGTGTCTCACCCCCTCCCTCGCCCGTTCATGCCCGTGTGTCTCTCCCCTTCACACCCACCCCCCGCTCATGCCCCGTGTGTCTCTCTCCCTCTCCCCCACCCACGCTCAGGCCCCGTGTGTCTCGCCCACTCATGCCCCGTGTGTCTCTCCCCCTCCCGCCCACCCCCCGCTCATGCCCGGTGTGTCTTTCTCTCCCTCCCCCGCTCATGCCCTGTGTGTTTCACCCCCTCCCGGCCACCCCCGCTCATGCCCCATGTGTCTCTCTCCCTCCCACCCACCCCCGCTCATGCCCCGTGTCTCTCTCCCCCTCCCAGCCACCCACCGCTCATGCCCCGTGTGTCTTTCCCCCTCCCGCCCACCCCCCGCTCATGCCCCACGTGTCTCTCTCCCTCCCCCCACCCTTGCTCATGCCCCGTGTGTCTCTCCCACTCCCGCCCACCCCCCGCTCATGCCCCGTGTGTCGCTCTCCCTCCCCCCACCCCCGCTCATGCCCCTTGTGTCTCTCTATCTTCCCCCCAACATCACGCCCCGTGTGTCTCTCCCCCTCCCACCCATCCCCCACTCATGCCCCGTGTGTCTCTCTCCGTCCCCCCCACCCCAGCTCATGCCCTGTGTGTCTCTCCCCCTCATGCCCACCCCCCGCTCATGCACCGTGTGTCTCTCTACCGCTCATGCCCCTCGTGTCTCTCTCCCTTTCCCCACACCCGCTCAAGCCCCGTGTGTCTCTCCCCCTCCCGCCCATCCCCAGCTCATGCCCCGTGTGACTCTCCTCCTCCCGCCAACCCCCCGCTCATGTCCCGTGTGTCTCTCCCCCTCCAGCCCACCCCCCCGCTCATGTCCCGTGTGTCTCTCCCCCTCCTGCCCACCCCCCGCTCATGCCCGGTGTGTCTCTCCCCCTCACGCCCACCCCCCGCTCATGCCCCGTGTGTCTCTCCCCATCCCGTCCACCCCCCACTCATGCCCCGTGTGTCTCTCTCCATCCCCCCACCCCCCGCTCATGCCCCGTGTGTCTCTCTCCCTCCCGCCCACCCCCGCTCATGCCCCGTGTGTCTCTCTCCCTCCCCCCCAACCCCGCTCATGCCCCGTGTGTCTCTCTCTCTCTCCCTCCCCCCACCCCCGCTCATGTCCCATGTGTCTCTCCCCTCCCGGCCACCCCCCGCTCATGCCCTGTGTGTCTCTCCCCCTCCCGCCCACCCCCCGCTCATGCCCCGTGTGTCTCTCTCCCTCCACCCCACCCCCGCTCAACCCCAGTGTGTCTATCCCCCTCCAGCCCACCCCCCGCTCATGCCCGGTGTGTCTCTCCCCTCACGCCCACCCCCCGCTCATGCCCCGTGTGTCTCTCCCCCTCCCGCCCACCCCCCACTCATGCCCCGTGTGTCTCTCTCCTCCCGCCCACCCCCCGCTCATGCCCCGTGTGTCTCTCTCCCTCCCCCCCAACCCCGCTCATGCCCCGTGTGTCTCTCTCTCTCTCCCTCCCCCCACCCCCGCTCATGTCCCATGTGTCTCTCCCCCTCCCGGCCACCCCCTGCTCATGCCCCGTGTGTCTCTCTCCCTCCCCCCCAACCCCGCTCATGCCCCTTGTGTCTCTCCCCCTCCCCCCACCCCCGCTCATGCCCGTGTGTCTCTCCCCCTCACACCCACCCCACTCATGCCCCGTGGTCTCTCTCCCTCCCCCCCACCCACGCTCAGGCCCGTGTGTCTCGCCCACTCATGCCCCGTGTGTCTCTCCCCACTCCCGCCCACCCCCCGCTCATGCCCCGTGTGTCTCTCTCTCCCTCCCCCGCTCATGCCCCGTGTGTTTCTCCCCCTCCCGGCCACCCCCGCTCATGCCCCATGTGTCTCTCTCCCTCCCACCCACCCCGCTCATGCCCCGTGTGTCTCTCCCCCTCCCGCCCACCACCCGCTCATGCCCCGTGTGTCTCTCTCCCTCCGCCCACCCCCGCTCACGCCCCGTGTGTCTCTCCCCCTCCCGCCCACCCCCCCGCTCATGCCACGTGTGTCGCTCTCGCTCCCCCCCACCCCCACTCATGCCCTGTGTGTCTCTCCCCCTCCAGTCCACCCCCGTTCATGCTCCGTGTATCTCTCTTCCTCCCCCCACACCCGCTCATGCTCCATGTGTCTCTCTCCCTCCCCCCCACCCCCGCTCATGCCCCGTGTGTCTCTCCCCCTCCCGCCCACCCCTGCTCATGCCCCGTGTGTCTCTCCCCCTCCCGCCCACACCACGCTCATGCCCCGTGTGTCTCTCCCCCTCCCGCCCATCACCCGCTCATGCCCCATGTGTCTCTCTCCCTCCCCCCCCCCCGCTCATGCCCCGTGTGTCTCTCTCACTCCCCCAAACCCCGCTCATGCCCCGTGTGTCTCTCTTCCTCCCCCCACCCCCGCTCATGCCCCGTGTCTCTCTCCCCCTACCCCCCACCCTCCGCTCACGCCCCGTGTGTCTCTCTCCCTCCCGCCCACCCCCGCTCATGCCCGTGTGTCTCTCCCCTCCTGCCCACCCCCGCTCATGCCCCATGCGTCTCTCTCCCTCCCCCCACCCCCGCTCATGCCCCGTGTGTCTCACCTCCTCCCCCCACCCCCGCTCATGCCCTGTGTGTCTCTCCCCCTCCCGCCCACCCCCACTTTGCCCGTGTGTGTCTCTTTCCCACCCCCCCACCCCCGCTCATACCCCGTGTGTCTTGCCCCCTCCCCCCCAACCCCACTCATGCCCCGTGTGTCTCTCCCCTCCCGCCCACCCCCCGCTCATGCCCCGTGTGTCTCTCTCTCCCTCCCCGCTCATGCCCCGTGTGTTTCTCCCCCTCCCGACCACCCCCGCTCATGCCCCGTGTGTCTCTCTACATCCCACCCACCCCCGCTCATGCCCCGTGTGTCTCTCTCTCCCCCCCACCCCCGCTCATGCCCTGTGTGTCTCTCTCGCTCCCCCCACCCCCGCTCATGCCCCGTGTGTCTCTCCCCCTCCCGCCCACCCACCGCTCATGCCCCGTGTGTCGCTCTCCCTCCCCCCACCCCCGCTCATGCCCCGTGTGTCTCTCTATCTTCCCCCCAACACCGCTCATGCCCCGTGTGTCTCTCCCCCTCCCGCCCACCCCCCGCTCATGCCCCGTGCGTCTCTCTCCGTCCCCCCACCCCAGCTCAGGCCCCGTGTACTCTCTCCCTCCCCCCCAACCCCGCTCATGCCCCGTGTGTCTCTCTTCCTCCCCCCACCCCCGCTCATGCCCCGTGTGTCTCTCCCCCTACCCCCACCCTCCGCTCACGCCCCGTGTGTCTCTCTCCCTCCCGCCCACCCCCGCTCATGCCCCGTGTGTCTCTCCCCCTCCTGCCCACCCCCGCTCATGCCCCATGCGTCTCTCTCCCTCCCCCCACCCCCGCTCATGCCCCGTGTGTCTCACCTCCTCCCCCCCACCCCCGCTCATGCCCTGTGTGTCTCTCCCCCTCCCGCCCACCCCCCACTTATGCCCGTGTGTGTCTCTTTCCCACCCCCCTACCCCCGCTCATACCCCCGTATGTCTTGCCCCCTCCCCCCCACCCCACTCATGCCCCGTGTGTCTCTCCCCCTCCCGCCCACCCCCGCTCATGCCCCGTGTGTCTCTCTCTCCCTCCCCCGCTCATGCCCCGTGTGTTTCTCCCCCTCCCGACCACCCCTGCTCATGCCCCGTGTGTCTCTCTACCTCCCACCCACCCCCGCTCATGCCCCGTGTGTCTCTCTCTCCCCCCCCACCCCCGCTCATGCCCTGTGTGTCTCTCCCCCTCCCGGCCACCCCCCGCTCATGCCCCGTGTGTCATTCCCCCTCCCGCCCACCCCCCGCTCATACCCCATTTGTCTCTCTCCCTCCCCCCCACCCCCGCTCATGCCCCGTGTGTCTCTCCCCCTCCCGCCCACCCCCCGCTCATGCCCCGTGTGTCTCTCTCACTCCCCCCAAACCCCGCTCATTCCCCGTGTGTCTCTCTTCCTCCCCCCACCCCCGCTCATGCCCCGTGTGTCTCTCCCCCTACCCCCCACCCTCCGCTCACGCCCCGTGTGTCTCTCTCCCTCCCGCCCACCCCCGCTCATGCCCCGTGTGTCTCTCCCCTCCTGCCCACCCCCGCTCATGCCCCATGCGTCTCTCTCCCTCCCCCCACCCCCGCTCATGCCCCGTGTGTCTCACCTCCTCCCCCCACCCCCGCTCATGCCCTGTGTGTCTCTCCCCCTCCCCGCCCACCCCCCACTTTGCCCAGTGTGTGTCTCTTGACCCCCACCCCCGCTCATACCCCGTGTGTCTTGCCCCCTCCCCCCCAACCCCACTCATGCCCCGTGTGTCTCTCCCCCTCCCGCCCACCCCCCGCTCATGCCCCGTGTGTCTCTCTCTCCCTCCCCAGCTCATGCCCCGTGTGTTTCTCCCCCCTCCCGACCACCCCCGCTCATTCCCCGTGTGTCTCTCTACCTCCCACCCACCCCCGCTCATGCCCCGTGTGTCTCTCTCTCCCCCCCCACCCCCGCTCATGCCCTGTGTGTCTCTCTCGCTCCCCCCCACCCCGCTCATGCCCCGTGTGTCTCTCCCCCTCCCGCCCACCCCCGCTCATGCCCCGTGTGTCGCTCTCCCTCCCCCCCACCACCGCTCATGCCCCGTGTGTCTCTCTATCTTCCCCCCAACACCGCTCATGCCCCGTGTGTCTCTCCCCCTCCCGCCCACCCCCCGCTCATGCCCCCGTGCGTCTCTCTCCATCCCCCCACCCCAGCTCAGGCCCCGTGTGTCTCTCTCCCTCCCCCCAACCCCGCTCATGCCCCGTGTGTCTCTCTTCCTCCCCCCACCCCCGCTCATGCCCCGTGTGTCTCTCCCCCTACCCCCCACCCTCCGCTCACGCCCCGTGTGTCTCTCTCCCTCCCGCCCACCCCCCGCTCATGGCCCGTGTGTCTCTCCCCCTCCTGCCCACCCCCGCTCATGCCCCATGCGTCTCTCTCCCTCCCCCCACCCCCGCTCATGCTCCGTGTGTCTCACCTCCTCCCCCCACCCCCGCTCATGCCCTGTGTGTCTCTCCCCCTCCCGCCCACCCCCCACTTATGCCCGTGTGTGTCTCTTTCCAACCCCCCCACCTCCGCTCATACATCGTATGTCTTGCCCCCTCCCCCCACCCCACTCATGCCCCGTGTGTCTCTCCCCCCTCCCGCCCACCCCCCGCTCATGCCCCCTGTGTCTCTCTCTCCCTCCCCCGCTCATGCCGCGTGTGTTTCTCCCCCTCCCGACCACCCCTGCTCATGCCCCGTGTGTCTCTCTACCTCCCACCAACCCCGCTCATGCCCCCGTGTGTCTCTCTCTCCCCCCCACCCCCGCTCATGCCCTGTGTGTCTCTCCCCCTCCCGGCCACCCCCCGCTCATGCCCCGTGTGTCATTCCCCCTCCCCGCCCACCCCCGCTCATACCCCATGTGTCTCTCTCCCTCCCCCCCACCCCCGCTCATGCCCCGTGTGTCTCTCCCCCTCCCGCCCACCCCCCGCTCATGCCCCGTGTGTCGCTCTCCCTCCCCCACCCCCCGCTCATGCCCCGTGTGTCTCTCTATCTTCCCACCAACACCGCTCATGCCCCGTGTGTCTCTCCCCCTCCCGCCCACCCCCCGCTCATGCCCCGTGCGTCTCTCTCCGTCCCCCCCACCCCAGCTCAGGCCCCGTGTGTCTCTCCCCCTCACGCCCACCCCCCGCTCATGCCCCGTGTGTCTCTCTCCCTCCTCCCCACCCCGCTCATGCCCCTCGTGTCTCTCTCCCTCTCCCCACACCCGCTCAAGCCCCGTGTGTCTCTCACCCTCCCGCCCATCCCCCGCTCATGCCCCGTGTGACTCTCCTCCTCCCGCCCACCCCCCGCTCATGCCCCGTGTGTCTCTCCCCCTCCCGCCCACCCCCGCTCATGCCCCATGTGTCTCTCCCCCTCCGCCCACCCCCCGCTCATCCCCCGTGTGTCTCTCTCCCTCCCCCCCAACCCCGCTCATGCCCCGTGTGTCTCTCTCTCTCCCTCCCTCCACCGCAGCTCATGTCCCATGTGTCTCTCCCCCTCCCAGCCCACCCCCGCTCATACCCTGTGTGTCTCTCACCCTCCCGCCCACCCCCCGCTCATGCCCCGTGTGCCTCTCTCCCTCCCCCCCACCCCCGCTCAACCCCGTGTGTCTCTCCCCCTCCTGCCCACCCCCCGCTCATGGCCGGTGTGTCTCTCTCCCTCCCCCCACACCCGCTCATGCCCCATATGTCTCTCTCCCTCCACCCACCCCCACTCATGCACCGTGTGTCTCTCCCCCTCCCCCCACCCCCGCTCATGCCCTGTGTGTCTCTCCCCCTCATGCCCACCCCCCGCTCATGCCCCTTGTGTCTCTCGGTCCCTCCCACCCACGCTCAAGCCCCGTGGTGTCTCTCAACCTCCCCCCACCCCGGCTCATGCCCCGTGTGTCTCTCACCTCCCGCCCATCCCCCGCTCATGCCTGTGTGTCTCTCTCCCTCCCCCCACCCCCGCTCATGCCCCGTGTTCTCCCCCTCCCGCCCACCCCCCGCTCATGCCCCGTGTCTCGCTCTCCCTCCCCCCACCCCCGCTCTGCCCCGTGTGTATCTATATCTTCCCCCCAACACCGCTCATGCCCCGTGTGTCTCTCCCCCTCCCGCCCACCCCCGCTCATGCCCCGTGTGTCTCTCTCCGTCCCCCCCACCCCAGCTCTTGCCCCGTGTGTCTCTCCCCCTCACGCCCACCCCGGCTCATGCCCCCGTGTGTCTCTCTCCCTCCCCCCACCCCCGCTCATGCCCCCTGTGTCTCTCTCCCTCTCCCCACACCCGCTCAAGCCCCGTGTGTCTCTCCCCTCCCGCCCATCCCCACTCATGCCCCGTGTGACTCGCCCCGTGTGTCTCTCCCCCTCCCGCCCACCCTCGCTCAGGCCCCGTGTGTCTCTCCCCCTCCTGCCCACCCCCCGCTCATGCCCCGTGTGTCTCTCCCCCTCCCGCCCACCTCCCGGTCATGCCCGGTGTGTCTCTCCCCCTCCAGTCCACCCCCCTCTCATGCCCCGTGTGTCTCTCTCCATCCCCACCCCCCAATCATGCCCCGTGTGTCTCTCTCCATCCCCCCACCCCCGCTCATGCCCCGTGTGTCTCTCTCCCTCCCGCCCACCCCCCGCTCATGCCCCGTGTGTCTCTCTCCCTCCCGCCCACCCCCCGCTCATGCCCCGTGTGTCTCTCTCCCTCCACCCCACCCCCGCTCAACCCCCGTGTGTCTATCCCCCTCCTGCCCACACCTCGCTCAGGCCCCGTGTGTCTCTCCCCCCTCCTGCCCACCCCCCGCTCATGCCCCGTGTGTCTCTCCCCCTCCCGCCCACCTCCCGGTCATGCCCGGTGTGTCTCTCCCCCTCCAGTCCACCCCCCTCTCATGCCCCGTGTGTCTCTCTCCATCCCCCACCCCCCAATCATGCCCCGTGTGTCTCTCTCCATCCCCCCACCCCCGCTCATGCCCCGTGTGTCTCTCCCTCCCGGCCACCCCCCGCTCATGCCCTGTGTGTCTCTCCCCCCTCCCGCCCACCCCCCGCTCATGCCCCGTGTGTCTCTCTCCCTCCACCCCACCCCCGCTCAACCCCCGTGTGTCTATCCCCCTCCTGCCCACACCCCGCTCATGGCCCGTGTGTCTCTCTCCCTCCCTCCACCCCCCGCTCATGCCCCGTGTGTCTCTCTCCCTCCCCCCACCCCGCTCATGCCCCGTGTGTCTCTCTCCCTCCCCCCACCCACGCTCAGGCCCTGTGTGTCTCGCCCACTCATGCCCCGTGTGTCTCTCCCCCTCCCGCCCACCCCCCGCTCATGCCCCGTGTGTCTCTCTCTCCCTCCCCCGCTCATGCCCCGTGTGTTTCTCCCCCTCCCGGCCACCCCCGCTCATGCCCCGTGTGTCTCTCTCCCTCCCACCCACCCCCGCTCATGCCCCGTGTGTCTCTCCCCCTCCCGCCCACTACCCGCTCATGCCCCGTGTGTCTCTCTCCCTCCCCCCACCCCCGCCCCGTGTGTCTCTCCCCCTGACGCCCACCCCCCGCTCATGCCCCGCGTGTGGCTCTCCCTCCCCCCCACCCCCACTCATGCCCTGTGTGTCTCTCCCCCTCCAGTCCACCCCCGTTCATGCTCCGTGTATCTCTCTCCCTCCCCCCACACCCGCTCATGCTCCATGTGTCTTTCTCCCTCCCCCCCACCCCCGCTCATGCCCCGTGTGTCTCTCCCCCTCCCGCCCACCCCCGCTCATGCCCCGTGTGTCTCTCCCCCTCCCGCCCACCCCCGCTCATGCCCCGTGTGTCTCTCCCCCTCCCGCCCACCACCCGCTCATGCCCCATATGTCTCTCTCCCTCCCCCCACCCCCGCTCATGCCCATGTGTCTCTCTCCCTCCCCCCCAACCCCACTCATGCCCCGTGTGTCTCTCTTCCTCCCCCCACCCCCCCTCATGCCCCGTGTGTCTCTCCCCTACCCCCACCCTCCGCTCACGCCCCGTGTGTCTCTCTCCCTCCCCGCCCACCCCCGCTCATGCCCGTGTGTCTTTCCCCCTCCTGCCCACCCCCGCTCATGCCCCATGCGTCTCTCTCCCTCCCCCCACCCCCGCTCATGCCCCGTGTGTCTCACCTCCTCCCCCCACCCCCGCTCACGCCCTGTGTGTCTCTCCCCCTCCCGCCCACCCCCCACTTATGCCCGTGTGTGTCTCTTAACCGCTCATACCCTGTGTGTCTTGCCCCCTCCCCCCAACCCCACTCATGGCCCCGTGTGTCTCTCCCCCTCCCGCCCACCCCCCGCTCATGCCCTGTGTGTCTCTCTCTCCCTCCCCCGCTCATGCCCCGTGTGTTTCTCCCCCTCCCGCCCACCCCCCGCTCATGCCCCGTGTGTCTCTCTCTCCCTCCCCCGCTCATGCCCCGTGTGTTTCTCCCCCTCCCACCCACCCCGCTCATGCCCGTGTGTCTCTCTCTCCCTCCCCCCCACCCCCGCTCATGCCCTGTGTGTCTCTCCCCCTCCCGGCCACCCCCCGCTCATGCCCCGTGTGTCATTCCCCCTCCCGCCCACCCCCCGCTCATACCCCATGTGTCTCTCTCCCTCCCCCACCCCCGCTCATGCCCCGTGTGTCTCTCCCCCTCCCGCCCACCCCCCGCTCATGCTTCGTGTGTCGCTCTCCCTCCCCCCCACCCCCGCTCATGCCCCGTGTGTCTCTCTATCTTCCCCCAAACACCGCTCATGCCCCGTGTGTCTCTCCCCCTCCCGCCCACCCCCCTCTCATGCCCCGTGTGTCTCTCTCCGTCCCCCCACCCCAGCTCACGCCCTGTGTGTCTCTCCCCCTCATGCCCACCCCCCGCTCATGGCCCCGTGTGTCTCTCTCCCTCCCCCCACCCCCTCTCATGCCCCTCGTGTCTCTCTCCCTCTCCCCACACCCGCTCAAGCCCCGTGTGTCTCTCACCCTCCTGCCCATCCCCCGCTCTTGCCCGTGTGACTCTCCTCCTCCCGCCCACCCCCCGCTCATGCCCCGTGTGTCTCTCCCCTCCCGCCCACCCCGCTCATGCCCCGTGTGTCTCTCCCCCTCCTGCCCACCCCCCGCTCATGCCCCGTGTGTCTCTCCCCCTCCCGCCCACCCCCCGCTCATGCCCGGTGTGTCTCTCCCCCTCCCGCCCACCCCCCACTCATGCCCCGTGTGTCTCTCTCCATCCCCCCCATCCCCTGCTCATGCCCGTGTGTCTCTCTCCCTCCCGCCCACCCCCCGCTCACGCCCCGTGTGTCTCTCTCCCTCCCCCCCAACCCCGCTCATGCCCCGTGTGTCTCTCTCTCTCCCCCCACCGCAGCTCATGTCCCATGTGTCTCTCCCCCTCCCAGCCACCCCCGCTCATGCCCTGTGTGTCTCTCACCCTCCCGCCCACCCCCTGCTCATGCCCCGTGTAACTCTCTCCCTCCCCCCCACCCCCGCTCATGCCCCGTGTGTCTCTCTCCCTCCCACCCACCCCCGCTCATGCACCGTGTGTCTCTCCCCCTCCCCCCACCCCCGCTCATGCCCCGTGTGTCTCTCCCCCTCACGCCCACCCCCCGCTCATGCCCCGTGTGTCTCTCTCCCTCCCCCCACCCACGCTCAAGCCCTGTGTGTCTCTCAACCTCCCCCCCACCCCGGCTCATGCCCCGTGTGTCTCTCACCTTCCCGCCCATCCCCCGCTCATGGCCCGTGTGTCTCTCTCCTTCCCCCCACCCCCGCTCATGCCCAGTGTGTCTCTCCCCCTCCCGCCCACCCCCCGCTCATGCCCCGTGTCTCGCTCTCCCTTCCCCCCACCCCCGCTCATGCCCCGTGTGTATCTCTATCTTCCCCCCAACACCACTCATGCCCCGTGTGTCCCTCCCCCTCCCGCCCCCCCCGCTCATGCCCCGTGTGTCTCTCTCGTCTCTCTCCGTCCCCCCCACCCCAGCTCATGCCCCGTGTGTCTCTACCCCTCACGCCCACCCCCCGCTAACGCCCCGTGTGTCTCTCCCCCCCCACCCCCGCTCATGCCCCTCGTGTCTCTCTCCCTCTCCCCACATCGCTCAAGCCCCGTGTGTCTCTCCCCCTCCCGCCCATCCCCCGCTCATGCCCCGTGTGACTCTCCTCCTCCCGCCCACCCCCGCTCATGCCTCGTGTGTCTCTCCCCTCCCGCCCACCCCCCGCTCAGGCCCCGTGTGTCTCTCCCCCTCCTGCCCACCCCCCGCTCATGCCCCGTGTGTCTTTCCCCCTCCCGCCCACCCCCGCTCATGCCCCGTGTGTCTCTCTCCCTCCCCCCACCCCCGCTCAACCCCGTGTGTCTCTCCCCCTCCTGCCCACCCCCCGCTCATGGCCCGTGTGTCTCTCTCCCTCCCCCCCACCCCCGCTCATGCCCCGTGTGTCTCTCTCCCTCCCCCCCACCCCCGCTCATGCACCGTGTGTCTCTCCCCCCTCCCCCCACCCCCGCTCATGCCCCGTGTGTCTCTCCCCTCACGCCCACCCCCGCTCATGCCCGTGTGTCTCTCTCCCTCCCCCCACCCCACGCTCAAGCCCCGTGTGTCTCTCAACCTCCCCCCCACCCCGGCACATGCCCCGTGTGTCTCTCACCTTCCCGCCCATCCCCCGCTCATGGCCCGTGTGTCTCTCTCCTCCCCCCACCCCCGCTCATGCCCCGTGTGTCTCTCCCCCTCCCGCCCACCCCCCGCTCATGCCCCGTGTCTCACTCTCCTCCCCCCACCCCCGCTCATGCCCCGTGTGTATCTCTATCTTCCCCCCAACACCGCTCATGCCCCGTGTGTCTCTCCCCCTCCCGCCCACCCCCTGCTCAATCCCCGTGTGTCTCTCTCCGTCCCCCCCACCCCAGCTCATGCCCCATGTGTCTCTCCCCCTCACGCCCACCCCCCGCTCATGCCCTGTGTGTCTCTCTCCCCCCCCCACCCCCGCTCATGCCCTCGTGTCTCTCTCCCTCTCCCCACACCCGCTCAAGCCCCGTGTGTCTCTCCCCCTCCCGCCCATCCCCCGCTCATGCCCCGTGTGACTCTCCTCCTCCCGCCCACCCCCCGCTCATGCCCCGTGTGTCTTTCCCCCTCCGCCCACCCCCCGCTCAGGCCCCGTGTGTCTCTCTCCCTCCTGCCCACCCCCCGCTCATGCCCCGTGTGTATCTCCCCCTCCCGCCCACCCCCCGCTCATGCCCGGTGTGTCTCTCCCCCTCCCGTCCACCCCCCACTCATGCCCGTGTGTCTCTCTCCATCCCCCACCCCCCGCTCATGCCCCGTGTGTCTCTCCCCCTCCCGCCCACCCCCCGCTCATGCCCGGTGTGTCTCTCCCCCTCCCGACCACCCCCCACTCATGCCCCGTGTGTTTCTCTCCATCCCCACCCCCCGCTCATGCCCCGTGTGTCTCTCTCCCTCCCGCCCACCCCCCGCTCATGCCCCGTCTGTCTCTCTCCCTCCCTCCCACCCGGCTCATGCCCCGTGTGTCTCTCACCTTCCCGCCCATCCCCCGCTCATGGCCCGTGTGTCTCTCTTCCCTCCCCCCACCCCCGCTCATGCACCGTGTGTCTCTCCCCCTCCCCGCCCACCCCCCGCTCATGCCCCGTGTCTCGCTCTCCCTCCCCCCACCCCCGCTCATGCCCCGTGTGTATCTATATCTTCCCCCCAACACCGCTCATGCCCCGTGTGTCTCTCCCCCTCCCGCCCACCCCCGGCTCATGCCCCGTGTGTCTCTCTCCGTCCCCCCCTCCCCAGCTCATGCCCCGTGTGTCTCTCCCCCTCACGCCCACCCCCCGGTCATGCCCCGTGTGTCTCTCTCCCTCCCCCCCCACCCCGCTCATGCCCCTCGTGTCTCTCTCCCTCTCCCCACACCCGCTCAAGCCCCGTGTGTCTCTCCCCCTCCCGTCCATCCCCGCTCATGCCCCGTGTGACTCGCCCCGTGTGTCTCTCCCCCTCCCCGCCCACCCCCCGCTCAGGCCCCGTGTGTCTCTCCCCCTCCTGCCCACCCCCGCTCATGCCCCGTGTGTCTCTCCCCTCCCGCCCACCCCCCGCTAATGCCCGGTGTGTCTCTCCCCCTCCAGTCCACCCCACACTCATGCCCCGTGTGTCTCTCTCCATCCCCCACCCCCCAATCATGCCCCGTGTGTCTCTCTCCATCCCCCCACCCCCCGCTCATGCCCCGTGTGTCTCTCTCCCTCCCCCCAACCCCGCTCATGCCCCGTGTGTCTCTCTCTCTCCCTCCCCCCACCCCCGCTCATGTCCCATGTGTCTCTCCCCCTCCCGGCCACCCCGCTCATGCCCGTGTGTCTCTCCCCCTCACACCCACCCCCCGCTCATGCCCTGTGTGTCTCTCTCCCTCCCCCCCAACCCACGCTCAGGCCCCATGTGTGTCTCGCCCACTCATGCCCTGTGTGTCTCTCCCCCTAACGCCCACCCCCCGCTCATGCCCCGTGTGTCTCTCTCTCCCTCCCCCGCTCCTGCCCCGTGTGTTTCTCCCCCTCCCGGCCACCCCCGCTCATGCCCCGTGTGTCTCTCTCCCTCCCACCCACCCCCGCTCATGCCCCGTGTGTCTCTCCCCTCCCCGCCCACTACCCGCTCATGCCCTGTGTGTCTCTCTCCCTCCCCCCACCCCCGCTCACGCCCCCTGTGTCTCTCCCCTCCCGCCCACCCCCCGCTGATGCCCCGTGTGTCGCTCTCCCTCCCCCCCACCCCCACTCATGCCCTGTGTGTCTCTCCCCCTCCAGTCCACCCCCGTTCATGCTCCGTGTATCTCTCTCCCTCCCCCCCACACCCGCTCATGCTCCATGTGTCTCTCTCCCTCCCCCCCACCCCCGCTCATGCCCGTGTGTCTCTCCCCCTCCCGCCCACCCCCGCTCATGCCCTGTGTGTCTCTCCCCCTCCCGCCCACACCCCGCTCATGCCCGTGTGTCTCTCCCCCTCCCGCCCACCACCCGCTCATGCCCCATATGTCTCTCTCCCTCCCCCACCCCCGCTCATGCCCCGTGTGTCTCTCTCCCTCCCCCCAACCCCGCTCATGCCCCGTGTGTCTCTCTTCCTCCCCCCCACCCCCGCTCATTCCCCGTGTGTCTCTCCCCCTACTCCCCACCCTCCGCTCACGCCCCGTGTGTCTCTCTCCCTCCCGCCCACCCCCGCTCATGCCCCGTGTGTCTTTCCCCCTCCTGCCCACCCCCGCTCATGCCCCATGCGTCTCTCTCCCTCCCCCACCCCCGCTCATGCCCCGTGTGTCTCACCTCCTCCCCCCCACTCCCGCTCATGCCCTGTGTGTCTCTCGCCCTCCCGCCCCACCCCCCAGTTATGCCCGTGTGTGTCTCTTTCCCACCCCCCCACTCCCGCTCATACCCCGTGTGTCTTGCCCCCTTCCCCCAACCCCACTCATGCCCCGTGTGTCTCTCCCCCTCCCACCCACCCCCCGCTCATGCCCGTGTGTCTCTCTCTCCCTCCCCCGCTCATGCCCCATGTGTTTCTCCACCTCCCGGCCACCCTCGCTCATGCCCCATGTGTCTCTCTCCCTCCCACCCAACCCCGCTCATGCCCCGTGTGTCTCTCTCTCCCTCCCCCCCACCCCCGCTCATGCCCTGTGTGTCTCTCCCCCTCCCGGCCACCCCCCGCTCATGCCCCGTGTGTCTCTCTCTCCCTCCCCCGCTCATGCCCCATGTGTCTCCCTCCCCCCCACCCCCGCTCATGCCCCGTGTGTCTCTCCCCCTCCCGCCCACCCCCCGCTCATGCCCCGTGTGTCGCTCTCCCTCCGCCCCACCCCGCTCATGCCCCGTGTGTCTCTCTATCTTCCCCCCAACACCGCTTATGCCCCGTGTGTCTCTCCACCTCCCCGCCCACCCCCTTCTCATGCCCCGTGTGTCTCTCTCCGTCCCCCCACCCCAGCTCACGCCCAGTGTGTCTCTCCCCCTCACGCCCACCCCCGCTCATGCCCCGTGTGTCTCTCTCCCTCCCCCCACCCCCGCTCATGCCCCTCGTGTCTCTCTCCCTCTCCCCACACCCGCTCAAGCCCCGTGTGTCTCTCACCCTCCCGCCCATCCCCCGCTCATGCCCCGTGTGTCTCTCCCCTCCCGCCCACCCCCCGCTCATGCCCCGTGTGTCTCTCCCCCTCCCGCCCACCACCCGCTCATGCCCCATATGTCTCTCTCCCTCCCCCACCCCCGCTCATGCCCCGTGTGTCTCTCTCCCTCCCCCCAACCCCGCTCATGCCCCGTGTGTCTCTCTTCCTCCCCCCACCCCCGCTCATTCCCCGTGTGTCTCTCCCCCTACTCCCCACCCTCCGCTCACGCCCCGTGTGTCTCTCTCCCTCCCGCCCACCCCCGCTCATGCCCCGTGTGTCTTTTCCCCCTCCTGCCCACCCCCGCTCATGCCCCATGCGTCTCTCTCCCTCCCCCCACCCCCGCTCATGCCCCGTGTGTCTCACCTCCTCCCCCCCACTCCCGCTCATGCCCTGTGTGTCTCTCGCCCTCCCGCCCACCCCCAGTTATGCCCGTGTGTGTCTCTTTCCCACCCCCCCACTCCCGCTCATACCCCGTGTGTCTTGCCCCCTTCCCCCAACCCCACTCATGCCCCGTGTGTCTCTCCCCCTCCCACCCACCCCCCGCTCATGCCCCGTGTGTCTCTCTCTCCCTCCCCCGCTCATGCCCCATGTGTTTCTCCACCTCCCGGCCACCCTCGCTCATGCCCCATGTGTCTCTCTCCCTCCCACCCAACCCCGCTCATGCCCCGTGTGTTTCTCTCTCCCTCCCCCCCACCCCCGCTCATGCCCTGTGTGTCTCTCCCCCTCCCGGCCACCCCCCGCTCATGCCCCGTGTGTCTCTCTCTCCCTCCCCCGCTCATGCCCCATGTGTCTCCCTCCCCCCCACCCCCGCTCATGCCCCGTGTGTCTCTCCCCCTCCCCGCCCACCCCCCGCTCATGCCCCGTGTGTCGCTCTCCCTCCGCCCCACCCCCGCTCATGCCCCGTGTGTCTCTCTATCTTCCCCCAACACCGCTTATGCCCCGTGTGTCTCTCCACCTCCCGCCCACCCCCTTCTCATGCCCCGTGTGTCTCTCTCCGTCCCCCCACCCCAGCTCACGCCCAGTGTGTCTCTCCCCCTCACGCCCACCCCCGCTCATGCCCCGTGTGTCTCTCTCCCTCCCCCCACCCCCGCTCATGCCCCTCGTGTCTCTCTCCCTCTCCCCACACCCGCTCAAGCCCCGTGTGTCTCTCACCCTCCCGCCCATCCCCCGCTCATGCCCCGTGTGTCTCTCCCCTCCCGCCCACCCCCCGCTCATGCCCCGTGTGTCTCTCCCCTCCGGCCCACCCCCCGCTCATGCCCGGTGTGTCTCTCCCCATCCCGCCCACCCCCCGCTCATGCCCCGTGTGTCTCTCCCCCTCCCGCCCACCCCCCGCTCACGCCCCGTGTGTCTCTCCCCCTCCTGCCCACCCCCACTCATGCCCCGTGTGTCTCTCTCCATCCCCCCATCCCCCGCTCATGCCCCGTGTGTCTCTCTCCCTCCCCGCCCACCCCCCGCTCATGCCCCGTGTGTCTCTCTCCCTCCCCCCCACCCCCGCTCAACCCTGTGTGTCTCTCCCCCTCCTGCACATCCCCCGCTCATGCCCCGTGTGTCTCTCCCCCTCCCGCCCACCCCCCACTCATGCCCCGTGTGTCTCTCTCCATCCCCCCATCCCCCGCTCATGCCCCGTGTGTCTCTCCCCCTCCCGCCCACCCCCCGCTCATGCCCGGTGTGTCTCTCCCCCTCCCGCCCACCCCCCGCTCATGCCCCGTGTGTCTCTCTCCCTCCCCCCCAACCCCGCTCATGCCCCGTGTGTCTCTCTCTCTCCCTCCCCCCACCGCAGCTCATGTCCCATGTGTCTCTCCCCCTCCCAGCCACCCCCGCTCATGCCCTGTGTGTCTCTCACCCTCCCGCCCACCCCCCGCTCATGCCCCGTGTGTCTCTCTCCCTCCCTCCCTCCCACCCCCGCTCAACCCTGTGTGTCTCTCCCCCTCCTGCCCACCCCCCGCTCATGGCCCGTGTGTCTCTCTCCCTCCCCCCCACCCCCGCTCATGCCCCGTGTGTCTCTCTCCCTCCCCCCCACCCCCGCTCATGCCCCTCGTGTCTCTCTCCCTCTCCCCACACCCGCTCAAGCCCCGTGTGTCTCTCACCCTCCCGCCCATCCCCCGCTCATGCCCCGTGTGTCTCTCCCCCAGCTCATGCCCCGTGTGTCTCTCCCCCTCCGGCCCACCCCCCGCTCATGCCCGGTGTGTCTCTCCCCATCCCGCCCACCCCCCGCTCATGCCCCGTGTGTCTCTCCCCCTCCCGCCCACCCCCCGCTCACGCCCCGTGTGTCTCTCCCCCTCCTGCCCACCCCCCACTCATGCCCCGTGTGTCTCTCTCCATCCCCCCATCCCCCGCTCATGCCCCGTGTGTCTCTCTCCCTCCCGCCCACCCCCCGCTCATGCCCCGTGTGTCTCTCTCCCTCCCCCCCACCCCCGCTCAACCCTGTGTGTCTCTCCCCCTCCTGCACATCCCCCGCTCATGCCCCGTGTGTCTCTCCCCCTCCCGCCCACCCCCCACTCATGCCCCGTGTGTCTCTCTCCATCCCCCCATCCCCCGCTCATGCCCCGTGTGTCTCTCCCCCTCCCGCCCACCCCCCGCTCATGCCCGGTGTGTCTCTCCCCCTCCCGCCCACCCCCCGCTCATGCCCCGTGTGTCTCTCTCCCTCCCCCCCAACCCCGCTCATGCCCCGTGTGTCTCTCTCTCTCCCTCCCCCCACCGCAGCTCATGTCCCATGTGTCTCTCCCCCTCCCAGCCACCCCCGCTCATGCCCTGTGTGTCTCTCACCCTCCCGCCCACCCCCCGCTCATGCCCCGTGTGTCTCTCTCCCTCCCTCCCACCCCCGCTCAACCCTGTGTGTCTCTCCCCCTCCTGCCCACCCCCCGCTCATGGCCCGTGTGTCTCTCTCCCTCCCCCCACCCCCGCTCATGCCCCGTGTGTCTCTCTCCCTCCCCCCCACCCCCGCTCATGCACCGTGTGTCTCTCCACCTCCCCCCACCCTCGCTCATGCCCCGTGTGTCTCTCCCCCTCACGCCCACCCCCCGCTCATGCCCTGTGTGTCTCTCTCCCTCCCCCCCACCCACGCTCAAGCCCCGTGTGTCTCTCAACCTCCCCCCACCCCGGCTCATGCCCCGTGTGTCTCTCACCTTCCCGCCCATCCCCCGCTCATGGCCCGTGTGTCTCTCTCCCTCCCCCCACCCCTGCTCATGCCCCGTGTGTCTCTCCCCCTCCCGCCCACCCCCCACGCATGCCCCGTGTCTCGCTCTCCCTCCCCCCACCCCCGCTCATGCCCCGTGTGTATCTCTATCTTCCCCCCAACACCGCTCATGCCCCGTGTGTCTCTCCCCCTCCCGCCCACCCCCGCTCAGGCCCCGTGTGTCTCTCTCCGTCCCCCCACCCCAGCTCATGCCCCGTGTGTCTCTCCCCCTCACGCCCACCCCCCGCTCATGCCCCGTGTGTCTCTCTCCCTCCCCCCCACCCCGCTCATGCCCCTCGTGTCTCTCTCCCTCTCCCCACTCCCGCTCAAGCCCCGTGTGTCTCTCCCCCTCCCGCCCATCCCCCGCTCATGCCCCGTGTGACTCTCCTCCTCCCGCCCACCCCCCGCTCATGCCCCGTGTGTCTCTCACCCTCCCGCCCACCCCCCGCTCAGGCCCCGTGTGTCTCTCCCCCTCCTGCCCACCCCCCGCTCATGCCCCGTGTGTCTCTCCCCCTCCCGCCCACCCCCCGCTTATGCCCGGTGTGTCTCTCCCCCTCCCGTCCACCTCCCACTCATGCCCCGTGTGTCTCTCTCCATCCCCCACCCCCCGCTCATGCCCCGTGTGTCTCTCTCCCTCCCGCCCACCCCCCGCTCATGCCCCGTGTGTCTCTCTCCCTCCCCCCCAACCCCGCTCATGCCCCGTGTGTCTCTCTCTCTCCCTCCCCCACCCCCGCTCATGTCCCATGTGTCTCTCCCCCTCTCGGCCACCCCCCACTCATGCCCTGTGTGTCTCTCACCTTCCCGCCCACCCCCCGCTCATGCCCCGTGTGTCTCTCTGCCTCCCCCCCACCCCCGCTCATCCCCCGTGTGTCTCTCCCCCTCCTGCCCACCCCCTGCTCATGGCCCGTGTGTCTCTCTCCCTCCCCCCCACCCCCGCTCATGTCCCATGTGTCTCTCTAGCTCCCCCCCAACCCCCGCTCATGCCCTGTGTGTCTCTCCCCCTCCCCCCACCCCCGCTCATGCCCCGTGTGTCTCTCCCCCTCACGCCCACCCCCGCTCATGCCCCGTGTGTCTCTCTCCCTCCCCCCATCCACGCTCATGCCCTGTGTTTCTCTCTCCCTCCCCCCCACCCCGGCTCATGCCCCGTGTGTCTCTCCCCTTCCCGCCCATCCCCATCTCATGGCCTGTGTGTCTCTCCTCCTCCTGCCCACCCCCCGCTCACGCCCTGTGTGTCTCTCCCCCTTCCGCCCACCCCCCGCTCATGTCCCGTGTGTCTCTCCCCATCCCGCCCACCCCCCGCTCATGCCCCGTGTGTCTCTCCCCCTCCTACCCACCCCCCGCTCATGCCCCGTGTGTCTCTCTCCATCCCCCCCACCCTCCGCTCAAGCCCCGTGTGTATCTTCCCCGACTGCCCACCCCCCGCTCATTCCCCGTGTGTCTCTCCCCCTCCCCTGCCCACCCACCGCTCATGCCCCGTGTGTCTCTCCCCCTCCCGCCCATGCCCCGTGTGTCTCTCCCCCTCCTGCCCACCCCCGCTCATGCCACTTGTGTCTCTCCCCCTCACGCCCCCCCGCTCATGCCCCGTGTCTCTCTCCCCCTCGCCCACACCCCCCTCTCATGCCCCGTGTGTCTCTCCCCCTCACACCCACCACCCGCTTATGCCCCGTTTGTCTCTCTCCCTCCCCCCCACTGCCACAAACTCCCCGTGTGTCTCTCCCCCTCCCCCCACCCTCCGCTCATGCCCCGTGTTTCTCTCTCCCTCCCGCCCACGCCCGCTCATGCCCCGTGTGTCTCTCCCCCTCCCGCCCACCCCCGCTCATGCCCCATGTGTCTCTCTCCCTCCCCCCACCCCCGCTCATGCCCCGTGTATCTCTCTCCCTCCTCCCCACCCCCGCTCATGCCCTGTGTGTCTCTCCCCCTCCCACCCACCCCCCACGTATGCCCGAGTGTGTCTCTCTCCCACCCCCCACCCCCGCTCATACCCCGTGTGTCTCGCCCCCTCCCCCCCACCCCCACTCATGCCCCGTGTGTCTATCCCCCTACCGCCCACCCCCCGCTCATGCCCGTGTGTCTCTCTCCCTCCACCCCACCCCCGCTCATGCCCCGTGTGTCTCTCCCCCTCCCCCCCACCCCCGCTCATGCCCCGTGTGTCACTCCCCCTCACACCCACCCCCTGCTCATGCCCCGATGTGTCTCTCTCCCTCCCCCACCCACGCTCATGCCCCGTGTGTCTCTCCCCCTCCCGCCCACCCCCGCTCATACCCCGTGTGTCTCGCCCCCTCCCCCCACCCCCACTCATGCCCCGTGTGTCTCTCCCCCTCCCGCCCACCCCCCGCTCATGCCCGTGTGTCTCTCTCCCTCCCCCCACCCCCGCTCATGCCCCGTGTGTCTCTCCCCCTCCCCCCCACCCCCGCTCATGCCCCGTGTGTCACTCCCCCTCACGCCCACCCCCTGATCATGCCCCGATGTGTCTCTCCCCCTCCCGCCCACCCCCGCTCATGGCCCGTGTGTCTCTCGTCCTCACGTCCACCCCCCGCTCATGCCCCGTGTGTCTCTCTTCCTCCCCCCCCACCCACGCTCATGCCCCGTGTGTCTCGCCCACTCCCCACCACCCCCACTCATGCCCCGTGTGTCTCTCCCCCTCCCGCCCACACCCCGCTCATGCCCCGTGTGTCTCTCTCTCCCTCCCCAGCTCATGCCCCGTGTGTTTCTCCCCCTCCCGGCCACCCCCGCTCATGCCCCGTGTGTCTCTCTCTAACCCACCCACCCCGGCTCATGCCCCGTGTGTCTCTCCCCCTCCCGCCCACTACCAGCTCATGCCCCGTGTGTCTCTCTCCCTTCCCCACCCACGCTCATGCCCCGTGTGTCTCTCCCCCTCCCGCCCACCCCCCGCTCATGCCCCGTGTGTCGCTCTCCCTCCCCCCCACCCCCACTCATGCCCTGTGTGTCTCTCCCCCTCCAGTCCACCCTCCGCTCATGCTCCCTGTGTCTCTCTCCCTCCTCCCCACACCCGCTCATGCTCCATGTGTCTCCCCCTCTACCCCCCACCCTCCGCTCACACCCCGTGTGTCTCTCTCCCTCCCGCCCACCCCCGCTCATGCCCCGTGTGTCTCTCCCCCTCCTGCCCACCCCCGCTCATGCCCTGTGTGTCTCTCCCCCTCCCGCCCACCCCCCACTTATGCCCATGTGTGTCTCTTTACCATCCCCTCACCCCCGTTCATACCCCGTGTGTCTCGCCCCCTCCCCCCACCCCACTCATGCCCCGTGGTGTCTCTCCCTCCCACCCACCCCCGCTCATGCCCCATTTGTCTCTCCTCCCTCCCCCCCACCGCCACAAACGCCCCGTGTGTCTCTCCCCCTCCCCCCCACCCTCCGCTCATGCCCAGTGTGTCTCTCTCCCTCCCGCCCACCCCCGCTCATGCCCCGTGTGTCGCTCCCCCTCCCGCCCACCCCCGCTCATGCCCCATGTGTCTCTCTCCCTCCCCCCACCCCCGCTCATGCTCCGTGTGTCTCTCCCCCCTCACGCCCACCCCCCCGCTCATGCCCCGTGTGTCTCTCTCCCTCTCCCCCACCCCCGCTCATGCCCCTCGTGTCTCTCTCCCTCTCCCCACACCTGCTCAAGCCCCTGTGTGTCTCTCCCCCTCCCGCCCATCCACCGCTCATGCCCCGTGTGACTCTCCTCCTCCCCGCCCACCCCCCGCTCACGCCCTGCGTGTCTCTCCCCCTCCCGCCCACCCCCGCTCATGCCCGTGTGTCTCTCCCCCTCCTGCCTACCCCCGCTCACGCCCCGTGTGTCTCTCCCCCTCCTGCCCCACCACCGCTCATGCCCGGTGTGTCTCTCCCCCTCCCGCCCACCCCCCACTCACGCCCCGTGTGTCCTCTCCCCCCACCCCCAGCTCATGCCCCGTGTGTCTCTTTCCCTAACGCCCACCACCCGCTCATGCCCCGTGTGTCTCTCTCTCCTCCCCCCCAACCCCGCTCATGCCCTGTGTGTCTCTCTCTCTCCCTCCCCCCACCCACGCGCATGCCCCATGTGTCTCTCCCCCTCCCGGCCACCCCCCGCTCATGCCCCGTGTGTCTCTCCCCCTACCGCCCACCCCCGCTCACCCCTCGTGTATCTCTCCCCCTCCTGCCCACCCCCTGCTCATGGCCCGTGTGTCTCTCTCCCTCCCCCCCACCCCCGCTCATGCCCCGTGTGTCTCTCTCCCTCCCCCCACCCCTGCTCATGCCCTGTGTGTCTCTCTCCCCCCCAACCCCGCTCATGCCCCGTGTGCCTCTCTCCCTTCCCCCTCCCCCACTCAAGCCCCGTGTGTCACTCCCCCTAGCCCCCACCCCCGCTCACGCCCTGTGTGTCTCCCCCCTCCCGCCCACCACCCGCTCATGCCCGTGTGTCTCTCCCCCTCCTGCCCACCCCCCGCTCATGCCCCGTGTGTCTCTCCCCCTCCCGGCCACCCCCTGCTCATGCCCGGTGTGTCTCTCCCCCGACCGCCCACCCCCCACTCATGCCCCGTGTTTCTCTCTCCATCCCCCCACCCCGCGCTCATTCCCCGTGTGTCTCTTTCCCTCCCGCCCAGCCCCCGCTCATGCCCCGTGTGTCTCTCTCTCCCTCCCCCCAACCCCGCTCATGCCCCGTGTGTCTCTCTCTCTCCCTCCCCCCACCCCCGCTCATGCCCCATGTGTCTCTCCCCTTCCTGGCCACCCCCGCTCATGCCCCGTGTGTCTCTCCCCCTCCTGCCCACCCCCCGCTCATGCCATGTGTGTCTCTCTCCCTCCCCCCCACCCCCGCTCACCCCCCCGTGTGTCTCTCCCCCTCCTGCCCACCCCCCGCTCATGGCCCATGTGTCTCTCTCCCTCCCCCCCACCCCTGCTCATGCCCCGTGTGTCTCTCTCCCTCCCCCCCACCCCCGCTCATGCCCCGTGTGTCTCCCCCCCTACCCCCCACCCCCGCTCATGCCCCGTGTGTCACTCCCCCTCACGCCCACCCCCCGCTCATACCCCGATGTGTCTCTCTCCCTCCCCCCACACTCATGCCCCGTGTGTCTCTCTCCCTCCACCCCACCCCCGCTCATGGCCCGTGTGTCTCTCCTCCTCCTGCCCACCCCCCGCTCACGCCCCGTGTGTCTCTCCCCCTCCCACCCCCCCCGCTCATGCCCGTGTGTCTCTCCCCCTCCTGCCCACCCCCCGCTCATGCCCCGTGTGTCTCTCCCCCTCCCGGCCACCCCCTGCTCATGCCCGGTGTGTCTCTCCCCCGACCGCCCACCCCCCACTCATGCCCCGTGTTTCTCTCTCCATCCCCCCACCCCGCGCTCATGCCCCGTGTGTCTCTTTCCCTCCCGCCCAGCCCCCGCTCATGCCCCGTGTGTCTCTCTCCCTCCCCCCCAACCCCGCTCATGCCCCGTGTGTCTCTCTCTCTCCCTCCCCCCACCCCCGCTCATGCCCCATGTGTCTCTCCCCTTCCCGGCCACCCCCGCTCATGCCCCGTGTGTCTCTCCCCCTCCTGCCCCCCCCCGCTCATGCCATGTGTGTCTCTCTCCCTCCCCCCCCACCCCCGCTCACCCCCGTGTGTCTCTCCCCCTCCTGCCCACCCCCCGCTCATGGCCCTGTGTCTCTCTCCTCCCCCCCACCCCTGCTCATGCCCCGTGTGTCTCTCTCCCTCCCCCCCACCCCCGCTCATGCCCCGTGTGTCTCCCCCCCTCACCCCCACCCCCACTCATGCCCCGTGTGTCACTCCCCCTCATGCCCACCCCCCGCTCATACCCCGATGTGTCTCTCTCCCTCCCCCCACACTCATGCCCCGTGTGTCTCTCTCCCTCCACCCCACCCCCGCTCATGGCCCGTGTGTCTCTCCTCCTCCTGCCCACCCCCCGCTCACGCCCCGTGTGTCTCTCCCCCTCCCACACACCCCCCGCTCATGCCCGTGTGTCTCTCCCCCTCCCGCCCACCCCCCACTCATGCCCCGTGTGTCTCTCCCCCTCCTAACCATCCCCCGCTCACGCCCCGTGTGTCTCTCCCCCTCCTGCCCACCCCGCTCATGCCCCGTGTGTCTCTCTCCACCCCCCCACCCTCCGCTCATGCCCCGTGTGTCTCTTCCCCCTCCCACCCACCCCACCACTCATGCCCCGTGCATCTCTCCCCCTCCCCCGCCCACCCCCGCTCATGCCCCGTGTGTCTCTCCCCCTCCCGCCCATGCCCCGTGTGTATCTCCCCCTCCCGCCCACCCCCACTCATGCCCCGTGTCTCTCTCCCCCTCACGCCCCCCCGCTCATGCCCCGTGTCTCTCTCCCCCTCCCCCCCACCCCCCGCCTCACGCCCCGTGCGTCTCTCCCCCTACCGCCCACCACCCGCTTATGCCCCGTTTGTCTCTCTACCGCCCCCCCACCCCCACTCACGCCCCGTGTCTCTCCCCCTCCCATCCAACCCCCACTCATGCCCCGTGTGTCTCTCTCCCTCTCCCCCACCCCCGCTCATGCCCCGTGTGTCTCTCTCCCTCCCACCAACCCCCGCTCATGCCCCGTGTGTCTCTCCCCCTCCCGCCCACCCCCCGCTCATGCCCCGTGTGTCTCTCTCCCTCCCCCCACCCCCGCTCATGGCCTCTGTGTCTCTCTCCCTCCCCCCACCCCTGCTCATGCCCCGTGTGTCTCTCTCCCTCCCCCCTACCCCGCTCATGCCCTGTGTGTCTCTCCCCCTAGCCCCCATCCCCTGCTCATGCCCCGTGTGTCTCTCGTTCCTCCAGCCCACCCACACTCACACCCCGTGTGTTTGTCCGCCTACCACCCACCCCCGCTCATGCCTGTGTGTCTCTCTCCATCCCCCCACCCCCACTCATGCCCTGTGTGTCTCTCTCTCTCCTCCCCACTCCCGCTCATGCCCCGTGTGTCTCTCCCCCTTCCGCCCACCCCCCACTCATGCCACGTGTGTCTCTCTCCCCCCACCCCCGCTCATGCCCCGTGTGTCTTTCTCCCTCCCGCCCACCCCCGCTCATGCCCCATGTGTCTCTCTCCCTCCCCCACCCCCGCTCATGCCCCGTGTGTCTCTCTCCCTCTGCCCCACCCCCGCTCATGCCCTGTGTGTCTCTCCTCCTCTTGCCCACCCCCGCTCATGCCCCGTGTGTCTCTCTCTCCCGCCCCCGCTCATGCCCCCTGTGTCTCTCTCCCTCCCGCCCACCCCCGCTCATGCCCCATGTGTCTCTCTCCCTCCCACCCACCCCCGCTCATGCCCCGTGTGTCTCTCTCTCCCTCCCACCCACCCCCGCTCATGCCCCCTGTGTCTCTCCCCCTCCCGGCCACCCCCGCTCACGCCCCGTGTGTCTCTCCCCCTCCCGCCCACCCCCCGCTCATGCCCCATGTGTCTCTCTCCCTCCCCCCCACCCCCGCTCATGCCCCATGTGTCTCTCTCTCTCCTCCCCCGCTCATGCGCCGTGTGTTTCTCCCCCTCCCGGCCACCCCCGCTCATGCCCCGTGTGTCTCTCTCGCTCCCACCCACCCCGCTCATGCCCCATGTGTCTCTCTCTATCCCTCCCCCCCGCCCCCGCTCCTGCCGCCTGTGTCTCACCCTCCCGGCCACCCCCCGCTCATGCCCCGCGTGTCTCTCCCCCTCCCGCCCACCCCCCGCTCATGCCCGTGCGTCTCTCCCCCTCCTGCCCACCCCACGCTCATGCCCCGTGTGTCTCTCTCCCTCCCCCCACCCCCGCTCATGCCCCATGTGTCTCTCCCCCTCCCGGCCACCCCCCGCTCATGCCCCGTGTGTCTCTCCCCCTACCGCCCACCCCCCCGCTCAAGCCCCGTGTGTCTCTCTCCCTCCCCCCCACCCCCGCTCACCCCCCGTGTCTCTCCCCCTCCTGCCCACCCCCCGCTCATGGCCCGTGTGTCTCTCTCCCTCCCCCCCACCCCTGCTCATGCCCCGTGTGTCTCTCTCCCTCCCCCCACCCCCGCTCATGCCCCGTGTGTCTCTCCCCCTCCCCCGCTCATGCCCCGTGTGTCACTCCCCCTCACGCCCACCCCCCGCTCATGCCCCGATGTGTATCTCTAACTCCCCCCCACCCACGCTCATGCCCCGTGTGTCTCTCTCCCTCCACCCCACCCCCGCTCATGCCCCCTGTGTCTCTCACCCTCCCGCCCATCCCCCGCTCATGCCCCGTGTGTCTCTCCTCCTCCTGCCCACCACCCGCCCCGTGTGTGTGTCTCTCCCCCTCCCGCCCACCCCCCGCTTATGCCCGTGTGTCTCTCCCCCTCCCGCCCACCCCCCACTCATGCCCCGTGTGTCTCTCCCCCTCCTGCCCACCCCCGCTCATGCCCCGTGTGTCTCTCTCCATCCCCCCACCCTCCGCTCATTCCCCGTGTGTCTCTTCCCCTCCCGCCCATGCCCCACTCATGCCCCGTGTGTCTCTCCCCCTCCCCCGCCCACCCCCCGCTCATGCCCCGTGTGTCTCTCCCCCTACCGCCCACCCCCCGCTCAAGCCCCGTGTGTCTCTCTCCCTCCCCCCACCCCCGCTCACCCCCCGTGTCTCTCCCCCTCCTGCCCACCCCCCGCTCATGGCCCGTGTCTCTCTCTCCCTCCCCCCCACCCCCTGCTCATGGCCCGTGTGTCTCTCTCCCTCCCCCCACCCCCGCTCATGCCCCGTGTGTCTCTCTCCCTCCCCCCCACCCCTGCTCATGCCCTGTGTGTCTCTCTCCCCCCCAACCCCGCTCATGCCCCGTGTGTCTCTCTCCCTTCCCCCTCCCCCACTCAAGCCCCGTGTGTCTCTCCCCCTAGCCCCCACCCCCCGCTCACGCCCCGCGTGTCTCCCCCCTCCCGCCCACCACCCGCTCATGCCCGTGTGTCTCTCCCCTCCTGCCCACCCCCCGCTCATGCCCCGTGTGTCTCTCCCCCTCCCGGCCACCCCCTGCTCATGCCCGGTGTGTCTCTCCCCCGACTGCCAACCCCCCACTCATGCCCCGTGTTTCTCTCTCCATCCCCCCACCCCGCGCTCATGCCCCGTGTGTCTCTTTCCCCCCCGCCCAGCCCCCACTCATGCCCCGTGTGTCTCTCTCCCTCCCCCCCAACCCCGCTCATGCCCCGTGTGTCTCTCTCCCTCCCCCCAACCCCGCTCATGCCCCGTGTGTCTCTCTCTCTCCCTCCCCCCACCCCCGCTCATGCCCCATGTGTCTCTCCCCCTCCCGGCCACCCCCGCTCATGCCCCGTGTGTCTCTCCCCCTCCTAACCATCCCCCGCTCATGCCCCGTGTGTCTCTCCCCCTCCTGCCCACCCCCACTCATGCCCCGTGTGTCTCTCTCCACCCCCCCACCCTCCGCTCATGCCCCGTGTGTCTCTTCCCCTCCCACCCACCCCTCCACTCATGCCCCGCGCATCTCTCCCCCTCCCCGCCCACCCCCCACTCATGCCCCGTGTGTCTCTCCCCCTCCCGCCCATGCCCCGTGTGTATCTCCCCCTCCCGCCCACCCCCACTCATGCCCTGTGTCTCTCTCCCCCTCACGCCCCCCCCGCTCATGCCCTGTGTCTCTCTCCCCCTCCCCCCCACCCCCCGCTCACGCCCCGTGCATCTCTCCCCCTACCGCCCACCACCCGGTTATGCCCCGTTTGTCTCTCTGCCGCCCCCCCACCCCCACTCACGCCCCGTGTCTCTCCCCCTCCCGTCCAACCCCCACTCATGCCCCGTGTGTCTCTCTCCCTCTCCCCCACCCCCGCTCATGCCCCGTGTGTCTCTCTCCCTCCCCCCACCCCTGCTCATGCCCTCTGTGTCTCTCTCCCTCCCCCCCACCCCTGCTCATGCCCCGTGTGTCTCTCTCCCTCCCCCCTACCCCGCTCATGCCCTGTGTGTCTCTCTCCCTTCCCCCTCCCCGCTCAAGCCCTGTGTGTCTCTCCCCCTAGCCCCCATCCCCTGCTCATGCCCCGTGTGTCTCTCTCCCTCCCGCCCACCCACACTCACACCCCGTGTGTCTGTCCCCCTACCACCCACCCCCGCTCATGCCTGTGTGTCTCTCTCCGTCCCCCCACCCCCACTCATGCCCTGTGTGTCTCTCTCTCTCCTCCCCACTCCCGCTTATGCCCGTGTGTCTCTCCCCACCACCCGCCCCGTGTGTGTGTCTCTCCCCCTCCCACCCACCCCCCGCTTATGCCCGTGTGTCTCTCCCCCTCCCGCCCACCCCCCACTCATGCCCCGTGTGTCTCTCCCCCTCCTGCCCACCCCCGCTCATGCCCCGTGTGTCTCTCTCCTTCCCCCCCACCCTCCGCTCATTCCCTGTGTGTCTCTTCCCCTCCCGCCCACGCCCCACTCATGCCCCGTGTGTCTCTCCCCCTCCCCTGCCCACCCCCCGCTCATGCCCGTGTGTCTCTCCCCCTCCCGCCCATGCCCCGTGTGTCTCTCCCCCTCCCGCCCACCCCCACTCATGCCCTGTGTGTCTCTCCCCCTCACGCCCCCCGCTCATGCCCCGTGTCTCTCTCCCCCTCCCCCCCACCCCCTGCTCACGCCCCGTGTGTCTCTCCCCCTACCGCCCACCACCCGCTTATGCCCCGTTTGTCTCTCTCCCACCCCCCACCCCCACTCACGCCCCGTGTCTCTCCCCCTCCCGTCCAACCCCCACTCATGCCCGTGTGTCTCTTCCCCTCCCGCCCACCCCCCACTCATGCCCCGTGTGTCTCTCCCCCTCCCCCGCCCACCCCCCGCTCATGCCCGTGTGTCTCTCCCCCTCCCGCCCATGCCCCGTGTGTCTCTCCCCCTCCCGCCCACCCCCACTCATGCCCCGTGTGTCTCACCCCCTCACGCCCCCCCGCTCATGCCCCATGTCTCTCTCCCCCTCTCGCCCACCCCCCGCTCACGCCCCGTGTGTCTCTCCCCCTGCCGCCCACCACCCGCTTATGCACCGTTTGTCTCTCCCCCCCCACCCCCACTCACGCCCCGTGTCTCTCCCCCTCCCGTCCATCCCCCTCTCATGCTCTGTGTGTCTCTCTACCTCCCCCCATCCCCGCTCACCCCTCGTGTGTCTCTCCCCCTCCTGCCCACCCCCTGCTCATGGCCCGTGTGTCTCTCTCCCTCCCCCCACCCCCGCTCATGCCCTGTGTGTCTCTCTCCCCTCCCCCCACCCCTGCTCATGCCCTGTGTGTCTCTCCCCCCCCAACCCCGCTCATGCCCCGTGTGTCTCTCCCCTTCCCCCTCCCCCACTCAAGCCCCGTGTGTCTCTCCCCCTAGCCCCCACCCCCCGCTCACGCCCCGCGTGTCTCCCCCCTCCCGCCCACCACCCGCTCATGCCCGTGTGTCTCTCCCACTCCTGCCCACCCCCCGCTCATGCCCCGTGTGTCTCTCCCCCTCCCGGCCACCCCCTGCTCATGCCCGGTGTGTCTCTCCCCCGACCGCCCACCCCCCACTCATGCCCCGTGTTTCTCTCTCCATCCCCCCACCCCCGCTCAAGCCCCGTGTGTCTCTCCCCTCCCCCCCACCCCCGCTCATGCCCCGTGTGTCACTCCACCTCACGCCCACCCCCCGCTCATGCCCCGTGTGTCACTCCCCCTCCCGCCCACCCACACTCACACCCCGTGTGTCTGTCCCCCTACAACCCACCCCCGCTCATGCCTGTGTGTCTCTCTCCCTCCCCCCACCCCCACTCATGCCCTGTGTGTCTCTCTCTCTCCTCTCCACTCCCGCTCATGCCCCGTGTGTCTCTCCCCCTTCCGCCCACCACCCGCTCATGCCCGTGTGTCTCTCCCCCTCCTGCCCACCCCCGCACATGCCCCGTGTGTCTCTCCCCCTCCCGGCCACCCCCTGCTCATGCCCGGTGTGTCTCTCCCCCGACCGCCCACCCCCACTCATGCCCCCTGTTTCTCTCTCCATCCCCCCACCCCGCGCTCATGCCCCGTGTGTCTCTTTCCCTCCCGCCCAGCCCCCCGCTCATGCCCCGTGTGTCTCTCTCCCTCCCCCCCAACCCCGCTCATGCCCCGTGTGTCTCTCTCCCTCCCCCCCAACCCCGCTCATGCCCCGTGTGTCTCTCTCTCTCCCTCCCCCACCCCGCTCATGCCCCATGTGTCTCTCCCCCTCCCGGCCACCCCTGCTCATGAATCGTGTGTCTCTCCCCCTCCTGCCCACCCCCCCGCTCATGCCATGTGTGTCTCTCTCCCTCCCCCCCACCCCGCTCACCCCCTGTGTGTCTCTCCCCCTCCTGCCCACCCCCCGCTCATGGCCCATGTGTCTCTCTCCCTCCCCCCACCCCTGCTCATGCCCCGTGTGTCTCTCTCCCTCCCCCCCACCCCCGCTCATGCCCCGTGTGTCTCTCCCCTCCCCCCCACCCCCGCTCATGCCCCGTGTGTCACTCCCCCTCACGCCCACCCCCTGCTCATACCCCGATGTGTCTCTCCCTCCCCCCCACACTCATGCCCCGTGTGTCTCTCTCCCTCCACCCCACCCCCGCTCATGGCCCGTGTGTCTCTCCTCCTCCTGCCCACCCCCCGCTCACGCCCCGTGTGTCTCTCCCCCTCCCGTCCACCCCCCGCTCATGCCCGTGTGTCTCTCCCCCTCCCGCCCACCCCCCACTCATGCCCCGTGTGTCTCTCCCCCTAATAACCATCCCCCGCTCACGCCCCGTGTGTCTCTCCACCTCCTGCCCACCCCCGCTCATGCCCCGTGTGTCTCTCTACACCCCCCCACCCTCCGCTCACGCCCCGTGTGTCTCTTCCCCTCCCACCCACCCCCCACTCATGCCCCGCGCATCTCTCCCCCTCCCCCGCCCACCCCCCCGCTCATGCCCCGTGTGTCTCTCCCCCTCCCGCCCATGCCCAGTGTGTATCTCCCCCTCCCGCCCACCCCCACTCATGCCCCGTGTCTCTCTCCCCCTCACGCCCCCCCCGCTCATGCCCCGTGTCTCTCTGCCCCTCTCCCCCACCCCCCGCTCACGCCCCGTGCGTCTCTCCCCCTACCGCCCACCACCCGTTTATGCCCCGTTTGTCTCTCTCCCGCCCCCCCACCCCCACTCACGCCCCGTGTCTCTCCCCCTCCCGTCCAACCCCCACTCATGCCCCGTGTGTCTCTCTCCCTCTCCCCCACCCCCGCTCATGCCCCGTGTGTCTCTCTCCCTCCCACCAACCCCCGCTCATGCCCCGTGTGTCTCTCCCCCTCCCGCCCACCCCCTGCTCATGCCCCGTGTGGTCTCTCTCCCTCCCCCCCACCCCCGCTCATGCCCTCTGTGTCTCTCTCCCTCCCCCCCACCCCTGCTCATGCCCCGTGTGTCTCTCTCCCTCCCCCCTACCCCGCTCATGCCCTGTGTGTCTCTCTCCCTTCCCCCTCCCCGCTCAAGCCCCGTGTGTCTCTCCCCCTAGCCCCCATCCCCTGCTCATGCCCCGTGTGTCTCTCGACCCTCCCGCCCACCCACACTCACACCCCGTGTGTCTGTCCCCCTACCACCCACCCCCGCTCATGCCTGTGTGTCTCTCTCCCTCCCCCCACCCCCACTCATGCCCTGTGTGTGTCTCTCTCTCTCCTCCCCACTACCGCTCATGCCCCGTGTGTCTCTCCCCCTTCCGCCCACCCCCCACTCATGCCCCGTGTGTCTCTCCCCCCCAACCCCCGCTCATGCCCCGTGTGTCTTTCTCCCTCCTGCTCACCCCCGCTCATGCCCCATGTGTCTCTCTCCCTCCCCCCACCCCCGCTCATGCCCCGTGTGTCTCTCTCCCTCTGCCCCACCCCCGCTCATGCCCTGTGTGTCTCTCCCCCAACTCATGCCCCGTGTGTCTCTCCCCCTAATAACCATCCCCCGCTCACGCCCTGTGTGTCTCTCCCCCTCCTGCCCACCCCCGCTCATGCCCCGTGTGTCTCTCTCCACCCCCCCACCCTCTGCTCATGCCCCGTGTGTCTCTTCCCCCTCCCACCCACCCCCCTGCCCCGCGCATCTCTCCCCCTCCCCCGCCCACCCCCGCTCATGCCCCGTGTGTCTCTCCCCTCCCGCCCATGCCCCGTGTGTATCTCCCCCTCCCGCCCACCCCCACTCATGCCCTGTGTCTCTCTCCCCCTCACTCCCCCCGCTCATGCCCCGTGTCTCTCTCCCCCTCTCCCCCATCCCCCACCCCGTGCGTCTCTCCCCCTCCCGTCCACCACCCGCTTATGCCCCGTTTGTCTCTCTCCCGCCCCCCCACCCCCACTCACGCCCCGTGTCTCTCCCCCTCCCGTCCAACCCCCACTCATGCCCCGTGTGTCTCTCTCCCTCTCCCCCACCCCCGCTCATGCCCCGTGTGTCTCTCTCCCTCCCACCAACCCCCGCTCATGCCCCGTGTGTCTCTCCCCCTCCCGCCCACCCCCTGCTCATGCCCCCGTGTGTCTCTCACCCTCCCCCCACCCCCGCTCATGCCCTCTGTGTCTCTCTCCCTCCCCACCACCCCTGCTCATGCCCCGTGTGTCTCTCTCCCTCCCCCCTACCCCGCTCATGCCCTGTGTGTCTCTCTCCCTTCCCCTCCCTGCTCAAGCCCCGTGTGTCTCTCCCCCTAGCCCCCATCCCCTGCTCACGCCCGTGTGTCTCTCTCCCTCCCGCCCACCCACACTCACACCCCGTGTGTCTGTCCCCCTACCACCCACCCCCGCTCATGCCTGTGTGTCTCTCTCCCTCCCCCACCCCCACTCATGCCCTGTGTGTCTCTCTCTCTCTCCTCCCCCACTCCCGCTCATGCCCCGTGTGTCTCTCCCCCTTCCGCCCACCCCCCACTCATGCCCCGTATGTCTCTCCCCCCCAAACCCCCGCTCATGCCCCGTGTGTCTTTCTCCCTCCCGCTCACCCCCCGCTCATGCCCCATGAGTCTCTCTCCCTCCCCCCACCCCCGCTCATGCCCCGTGTGTCTCTCCCCCTACCGCCCACCACCCGCTTATGCCCCGTTTGTCTCTCCCCCCCCACCCCCACTCACGCCCCGTGTCTCTCCCCCTCCCGTCCAAACCCCCCTCTCATGCTCCGTGTGTCTCTCTCTCTCCCCCCACCCCCGCACATGCCCCGTGTGTCTCTCTCCCTCCCACCCACCCCCGCTCATGCCCCGTGTGTCTCTCCCCCTCCCCCACCCCCACTCATGCCCCGTGTGTCTCTCTCCCTCCCCCCCAACCCCCGCTCATGCCCCGTGTGTCTCTCTCCCTCCCCCCACCCCTGCTCATGCCCCGTGTGTCTCTCCCCCCCCAACCCCGCTCATGCCCCGTGTGTCTCTCTCCCTTCCTCCTCCCCCGCTCAAGCCCCGTGTGTCTCTCCCCCTAGCCCCCACCCCCAGCTCATGCCCTGTGTGTCTCTCTCCCTCCCGCCCACCCGCACTCACGCCCCGTATTTCTCTCCCCCTCCCACCCACACCCGCTCATGCCCGTGTGTCTCTCTCCCTCCCCCCCACACCCGCTCATGCCCTGTGTGTCTATCTCCCTCCTCCCCACTCCCGCTCATGCCCCGTGTGTCTCTCCCCCTCCCGCCCACCCCCCACTCATGCCCCGTGTGTCTCTCTCCCTCCCCCCCACCCCCGCTCATGCCCCATGTGTCTTTCTCCCTCTCGCCCACCCCCGCTCGTGCCCCGTGTGTCTGTCCCCCTCCTGCCCACCCCCCGCTCATGCCCCGTGTGTCGCTCTCCCTCCCCCCACCCCCGCTCATGCCCTGTGTGTCTCTCTCCTCCCGCCCACCCCCCGCTCATGCACCGTGTGTCTCTCTCCGTCCCCCCACCCCCGCTCATGCCCCGTGTGTCTCTCCCCCTCACGCCCACCCCCCGCTCATGCCCCGTGTGTCTCTCTCCCTCTCCCCCACCCCCGCTCATGCCCCTCGTGTCTCTCTCCCTCTCCCCACACCCGCTCAAGCCCCGTGTGTCTCTCCCCCTCCCGCCCATCCCCCGCTCACGCCCCTTGTGACTCTCCTCCTCCCGCCCACCCCCCGCTCACCCCGCTTGTGGCCCCCCTCCCGCCCACCACCCACTCATGCCCGTGTGTCTCTCCCCCTCCCTGTCCACCCCCGCTCATGCCCCGTGTGTCTCTCCCCCTCCCTGCCACCCCCCGCTCATGCCCGGTGTGTCTCACCCCTGACCGTCCACCCCCCACTCATGCCCCGTGTGTCTCTCTCCATCCCCCCACCCCCCGCTCATGCCCCGTGTGTCTCTTTCCCTCCCGCCCACCCCCCGCTCATGCCCCGTGTGTCTCTCTCCCTCCCCCCAACCCCGCTCATGCCCCGTGTGTCTCTCTCTCTCCCTCCCCCACCCTGCTCATGCCCCATGTGTCTCTCCCCCTCCCGGCCACCCCCCGCTCATGCCCCGTGTGTCTCTCCCCCTCCCGCCCACCCCCCGCTCATGCCCCGTGTGTCTCTCTCCCTCCCCCCCACCCCCGCTCATCCCCCGTGTGTCTCTCCCCTCTCCTGCCCACCCCCCGCTCATGGCCCGTGTGTCTCTCTCCCTCCCCCCACCCCTGCTCATGCCCCGTGTGTCTCTCTCCCTCCCCCCTACCCCCGCTCATGCCCTGTGTGTCTCTCCCCGTCCCCCCACCCCCGCTCATGCCCCGTGTGTCACTCCCCCTCACGCCAACCCCCGCTCATGCCCCGATGTGTCTCTCAAACCTCCCCCCCACCCACACTCATGCCCCGTGTGTCTCTCTCCCTCCACCCCACCCCCGCTCATGCCCCGTGTGTCTCTCCCCCTCCCGCCCATCCCCCGCTCATGGCCTGTGTGTCTCTCCTCCTCCTGCCCATCCCCCGCTCATGCCCCGTGTGTCTCTCCCCCTCCCGCCCACCCCCCGCTCATGCCCGTGTGTCTCTCCCCCTCCCGCCCACCCCCCACTCATGCCCTGTGTGTCTCTCCCCCTCCTAACCATCCCCCGCTCACGCCCCGTGTGTCTCTCTCCCTCCTGCCCACCCCCGCTCATGCCCCGTGTGTCACTCTTCATCCCCCCACCCTCCGCTCACGCCCCGTGTGTCTCTTCCCCTCCCGCCCACCCCTCACTCATGCCCCGTGCATCTCTCCCCCTCCCCCGCCCACCCCCGCTCATGCCCCGTGTGTCTCTACCCCTCCCGCCCATGCCCTGTGTGTCTCTCCCCCTCCCTCCCACCCCCGCTCATGCCCCATGTGTCTCTCCCCCTCCCGGCCACCCCCCGCTCATGCCCCGTGTGTCTCTCCCCCTCCCGCCCACCCCCCGCTCATGCCCCGTGTGTCTCTCTCCCTCCCCCCCGCCCCCGCTCATCTCCCGTGTGTCTCTCCCTCTCCTGCCCACCCCCGCTTATGGCCCGTGTGTCTCTCTCCCTCCCCCCCACCCCTGCTCATGCCCCGTGTGTCTCTCTCCCTCCCCCCCATTCCCGCTCATGCCCTGTGTGTCTCTCCCCCTCCCCCCACCCCCGGTCATGCCCCGTGTGTCACTCCCCCTCACGCCCACCCCCCGCTCATGCCCCGATGTGTCTCTCTCCCTCCCCCCCCACCCACGCTCATGCCCCGTGTGTCTCTCTCCCTCCACCCCACCCCCGCTCATGCCCCGTGTGTCTCTCCCCCTCCCGCCCATCCCATGCTCATGGCCCGTGTGTCTCTCCTCCTCCTGCCCACCCCCCGCTCACGCCCGTGTGTCTCTCCCCCTACCGCCCACCACCCGCTTATGCCCCGTTTGTCTCTCAACCCCACCCACCAACCCCCACTCACGCCCCGTGTCTCTCTCCCACCCACCCACCCCCGCTCTGCCCCCGTGTGTCTCTCCCCCTCCCGCCCACCCCCCGCTCATGCCCCGTGTGTCTCTCTCCCACCCCCCCCACCCCCGCTCATGCCCCCTGTGTCTCTCTCCCTCCCCCCCACCCCTGCTCATGCCCCGTGTGTCTCTCTACCTCCCCCTACCCCGCTCATGCCCTGTGTGTCTCTCTCCCTTCCCCCTCCCCGCTCAAGCCCCATGTGTCTCTCCCCTAGACCCCACCCCCTGCTCATGCCCCGTGTGTCTCTCTCCCTCCCGCCCACCCAGACTCACACCCCGTGTGTCTGTCACCCTCCCACCCACCCCCGCTCATGCCCGTGTGTCTCTCTCCCTCCCCCCACCCCCACTCATGCCCTGTGTGTCTCTCTCCCTCTGCCCCACCCCCGCTCATGCCCTGTGTGTCTCTCTCCCTCCCCCCCACCCCCGCTCATGCCCCGTGTGTCTTTCTCCCTCCCGCCCACCCCCGCTCAAGCCCCGTGTGTCTCTCCCCCTCCCGCCCACCCCCGCTCATGCCCCATGTGTCTCTCTCCCTCCCCCCACCCCCGCTCATGCCCCATGTGTCTCTCTCCCTCTGCCCCACCCCCGCTCATGCCCTGTGTGTCTCTCCCCCTCTCGCCCACCCCCCGCTCATGCCCCGTGTGTCCTCTCTCTCCCGCCCCCGCTCATGCCCCGTGTGTTTCTCCCCCTCCACCCACCCCCGCTCATGCCCCGTGTGTCTCTCTCTCCACCCACCCCCGCTCATGCCCCCTGTGTCTCTCCCCCTCCCGGCCACCCCCGCTCACGCCCCGTGTGTCTCGCCCCCTCCCGCCCACCCCCGCTCATGCCCCATGTGTCTCTCTCCCTCCCCCCACCCCCGCTCATGCCCCGTGTGTCTCTCCCCCTCCCTGCCCACCCTCCGCTCATGCCCCATGTGTCGCTCTCCCTCCCCCCCACCCCCGCTCATTCCCCGTGTGTGTCTCTCTCCCACCCCCCCAACCCCGCTCATACCCCGTGTGTCTCTGCCCCCCACCCCCGCTCATGCCCCGTGTGTCTCTCCCCCTTCCGCCCACCCCCCACTCATGCCCCGTGTGTCTCTCTCCCTCCCCCCACCCCCGCTCATGCCCCGTGTGTCTTTCTCCCTCCCGCCCACCCCCGCTCATGCCCTGTGTGTCTCTCTCCCTTCCCCCTCCCCGCTCAAGCCCCATGTGTCTCTCCCCCTAGCCCCCACCCCCTGCTCATGCCCCGTGTGTCTCTCTCCCTCCCGCCCACCCACACTCACACCCCATGTGTCTGTCCCCCTCCCACCCACCCCCGCTCATGCCCGTGTGTCTCTCTCCCTCCCCCCACCCCCACTCATGCCCTGTGTGTGTCTCTCCCTCTGCCCCACCCCCGCTCATGCCCTGTGTGTCTCTCTCCCTCCCCCCCACCCCCGCTCATGCCCCGTGTGTCTTTCTCCCTCCCGCCCACCCCCGCTCAAGCCCCGTGTGTCTCTCCCCCTCCCGCCCACCCCCGCTCATGCCCCATGTGTCTCTCTCCCTCCCCCCACCCCCGCTCATGCCCCGTGTGTCTCTCTCCCTCTGCCCCACCCCCGCTCATGCCCTGTGTGTCTCTCCCCCTCTCGCCCACCCCCCGCTCATCCCCCATGTGTCTCTCTCTCCCGCCCCCGCTCATGCCCCGTGTGTTTCTCCCCCTCCCACCCACCCCCGCTCATGCCCCGTGTGTCTCTCTCTCCCACCCACCCCCGCTCATGCCCTCTGTGTCTCTCCCCCTCCCGGCCACCCCCGCTCACGCCCCGTGTGTCTCGCCCCCTCCCGCCCACCCCCCGCTCATGCCCCATGTGTCTCTCTCCCTCCCCCCACCCCCGCTCATGCCCTGTGTGTCTCTCCCCCCTCCTGCCCACCCTCCGCTCATGCCCCATGTGTCGCTCTCCCTCCCCCCTACCCCCGCTCATTCCCCGTGTGTGTCTCTCTCCCACCCCCCCAACCCCGCTCATACCCCGTGTGTCTCTGCCCCCCACCCCTGCTCATGCCCCGTGTGTCTCTCCCCCTTCCGCCCACCCCCCACTCATGCCCCGTGTGTCTCTCTCCCTCCCCCCACCCCCGCTCATGCCCCGTGTGTCTTTCTCCCTCCCGCCCACCCCCGCTCAAGCCCCGTGTGTCTCTCCCCCTCCCGCCCACCCCCGCTCATGCCCCATGTGTCTCTCTCCCTCCCCCCACACCCGCTCATGCCCCGTGTGTCTCTCTCCCTCTGCCCCACCCCTGCTCATGCCCTGTGTGTCTCTCCCCCTCTCGCCCACCCCCCGCTCATGCCCCGTGTGTCTCTCTCTCCCGCCCCCGCTCATGCCCCGTGTGTTTCTCCCCCTCCCACCCACCCCCGCTCATGCCCCGTGTGTCTCTCTCTCCCTCCCACCCACCCCAGCTCATGCCCCCTGTGTCTCTCCCCCTCCCGGCCACCCCGCTCATGCCCCGTGTGTCTCGCCCCCTCCCGCCCACCCCCCGCTCATGCCCCATGTGTCTCTCTCCCTACCCCCGCTCATGCCCCATGTGTCGCTCTCCCTCCCCCCCACCCCCGCTCATGCCCCGTGTGTGTCTCTCTCCCACCCCCCAACCCCGCTCATACCCTGTGTGTCTCTGCCCCCCACCCCCGCTCATGCCCCGTGTGTCTCTCCCCCTCTCGCCCAGCCCCGGCTCATGCCCCGTGTGTCTCTCTCTCCCTCCCCCGCTCATGCTCGTGTGTTTCTCCCCCTCCCGGCCACCCCCGCTCATGCCCCGTGTGTCTCGCTCCCTCCCACCCACCCCGCTCATGCCCCGTGTGTCTCTCTCTCCCTCCCCCCCACCCCCGCTCATGCCCCTGTGTCTCACCCCTCCCGGCCACTCCCCGCTCATGCCCCGTGTGTCTCTCCCCCTCCCGCCCACGCCCCGCTCATGACCCATGTGTCTCTCTCCCTCCCCCCACCCCCGCTCAAGCCCCGTGTGTCTCTCCCCCTCCCGACCACCCCCCGCTCATGCCCCATGTGTCGCTCTCCCTCCCCCCACCCCCGCTCATGCCCCGTGTGTCTCTCTCCCTCCCCCCACCCCCGCTCATGCCCCGTGTGTCTCTCCCCCTCCCGCCCACCCCCTGCTCATGCCCCATGTGTCGCTCTCCCTCCCCCACCCCCGCTCATGCCCCGTGTGTCTCTCTCCCTCCCCCCAACCCCGCTCATGCCCCGTGTGTCTCTCTCCCTTCCCCCCTCCCCCGCTCAAGCCCAGTGTGTCTCTCCCCCTAGCCCCCACCCCCCGCTCATGCCCCGTGTGTCTCTCTCCCTCCCCCCTCGCCTCTCATGCCCTGTGTGTCTCTCCCCCTCCCGCCCACCCCACACTTATGCCCGTGTGTGTCTCTCTCCCACCCCCCACCCCCGCTCATACCCCGTGTGTCTCTCCCCCTCCCCCCACCCCCGCTCATGCCCCGTGTGTCTCTCCGCCTCTCGCCCTCACCCCGCTCATGCCCCGTGTGTCTCTCTCTCCCTCCCCCGCTCATGCCCCGTGTGTTTCTCCCCCTCCTGGCTACCCCCGCTCATGCCCCGTGTGTCTCTCTCTCCCCCCCCACCCCCGCTGATGCCCCCTGTGTCTCTCCCCCTCCCGGCCACCCCCCGCTCAGCCCTGTGTGTCTCTCCCCCTCCCGCCCACCCCCCGCTCATGCCCCATGTGTCGCTCTCCCTCCCCCCACCCCTGCTCATGCCCCGTGTGTCTCTCTCCCTCCCCCCCACCCCCGCTCATGCCCGTGTGTCTCTCCCCCTCCCGCCCACCCAGCGCTCATGCCCCGTGTGTCTCTCTCCATCCCCCCCACCCCCGCTGACGCCCCGTGTGTCTCTCCCTCTCACCCCCACCCCCGCTCATGCCCCGTGTGTCTCTCCCCCTCCCGCCCACCCCCCGCTCATGCCCCGTGTGTCTCTCCCCCTCCTGCCCACCCCCGCTCATGCCCCGTGTGTCTCTCCCCCTCCCGCCCACCTCCCCCCGCCCACCCCCCACTCATGCCCCGTGTGTCTCTCTCCATCCCCCCACCCCCTGCTCATGCCCAGTGTGTCTCTCTCCCTCCCGCCCATCCCCCGCTCATGCCCGTGTGACTCTCCAACTCCCGCCCACCCCCCGCTCACGCTCTGTGTGACTCTCCTCCTCCCGCCACCCCTGCTCATGTCCCGTGTGTCTCTCCCCCTCCTGCCCACCCCCCGCACATGCCCCGTGTGTCTCTCCCCCTCCCGCCCACCCCCCGCTCATGCCCCGTGTTTCTCTCCCCCTCCACCCACCCCCCACTTATGCCCCGTGTGTCTCTCTCCATCCCCCCACCCCCCGCTCATGCCCCGTGTGTCTCTCTCCTCCCGCCCACCCCTGCTCATGCCCCATGTGTCTCTCTCCCTCTCCCCCAACCCCGCTCATGCCCCGTGTGTCTCTCTCTCTCCCTCCCCCCACCCCCGCTCATGCCCCAGGTGTCTCTCCCCCTCCCGGCCACCCCCCGCTCATGCCCCATGTGTCGCTTTCCCTCCCCCCTGCCCCCGCTCATGCCCCGTGTGTCTCTCTCCCTCCCCCCACCCCCGCTCATGCCCTGTGTGTCTCTCTTCGTCCCCCCACCCCTGCTGATGCCCCCGTGTGTCTCTCCCCCTCACGCCCACCCCCCGCTCATGCCCCGTGTGTCTCTCTCCCTCCTCCCCACCCCCGCTCATGCCCCTCGTTTCTCTCTCCCTCTCCCCACACCAGCTCATGCCCCGTGTGACTCTCCTCCTCCCGCCCACCCCCCGCTCACGCCCTGTGTGTCTCTTCGCCTCCCACCCAACGCCCGCTCAATCCCCGTGTGTCTCTCCCCCTCCTGCCCACCCCCCGCTCATCCCCCGTGTGTCTCTCCCGTTCCCGCCCACCCACCGCTCATGCCCCGTGTGTCTCTCCCCCTCCGCCCACCCCCCACGCATGCCCCGCGTGTCTCTCTCCATCCCCCCACCCCCTGCTCATGCCCCGTGTGTCTCTCTCCCTCCCGCCCACCCCCGATCACGCCCCGTGTGTCTCTCTCCCTCCCCCCAACCCCGCTCATGCCCCGTGTGTCTCTCTCTCTCCCCCCCCCCACCCCCGCTCATGCCCCATGTGTCTCTCCCCCTACCGGCCACAGCTTGCTCATCCCCCGTGTGTCTCTCCCCTCCCGCCCACCCCCCGCTCATGCCCCGTGTGTCTCTACCCCCCCCACCCCCGCTCATGCCCCGTGTGTCTCTCCCCCTCTCCGCTCATGGCCCGTGTGTCTCTCTCCCTCCCCCCCACCCCCGCTCATGCCCCGTGTGTCTCTCTCCCTCCCCCTACCACCGCTCATGCCCCGTGTGTCTCTCCCCCTCCCCCACACACCCGCTCATGCCCTGTGTGTCTCTCCTCCTCACGCCCACCCCCCGCTCATGCCCCGTGTGTCTCTCTCCCTCCCCCCACCCACGCTCACGCCCCGTGTGTCTCTCCCCCTCCCGCCCATCCCCCGCTCATGTCCCGTGTGTCTCTCCTCCTCCTGCCCAGCCCCCGCTCATGCCCCTTGTGTCTCTCCCCCTCCTGACCACCCCCGCTCATGCCCCGTGTGTCTCTCCCCCTCCCGCCACCCCCCGCTCATGGCCCGTGTGTCTCTCCCCCTCCTACTCACCCACGCTCATGCCCCGTGTGTCTCTTCCCCTCCTGCCCACCCCCGCTCATGCCCCGTGTGTCTCTCTCCATCCCGCCCACCCCCCGCTCATGCCCCGTGTGTCCCTTCCCCTCCCGCCCACCCCCCGCTCATGCCCCGTGTGTCTCTCCCCCTCCCCCGCCCACCCCCCGCTCATGCCCCGTGTGTCTCTTCCCCTCCACCCACCCCCCACTTATGCCCCGTGTGTCTCTCTCCCTCCCGCCCACCCCCGATCACGCCCCGTGTGTCTCTCTCCCTCCCCCCAACCCCGCTCATGCCCCGTGTGTCTCTCTCTCTCCCTCCCCCCCACCCCCGCTCATGCCCCATGTGTCTCTCCCCCTACCAGCCACCCCTCGCTCATCCCCCGTGTGTCTCTCCCCCTCCCGCCCACCCCCCGCTCACGCCCCGTGTGTCTCTCCCCCCCACCCCCGCTCATGCCCCGTGTGTCTCTCCCCCTCTCCGCTCATGGCCCGTGTGTGTCTCTCCCTCCCCCCACCCCCGCTCATGCCCCGTGTGTCTCTCTCCCTCCCCCCACCACCGCTCATGCCCCGTTTGTCTCTCCCCCTCCCCCACACACCCGCTCATGCCCTGTGTGTCTCTCCCCCTCACGCCCACCCCCCGCTCATGCCCCGTGTGTCTCTCTCCCTCCCCCCACCCACGCTCATGCCCCGTGTGTCTCTCTCCCTCCCCCGCACCCCCGCACCCCCGCTCATGCCCCGTGTGTCTCTCCCCCTCCCGCCCATCCCCCGCTCATGTCCCGTGTGTCTCTCCTCCTCCTGCCCAGCCCTCGCTCATGCCCCGTGTGTCTCTCCCCCTCCCGCCCACCCCCGCTCACGCCCCGTGTGTCTCTCCCCCCTCCCGCCCACCCCCCGCTCATGGCCCGTGTGTCTCTCCCCCTCCTACTCACCCACGCTCATGCCCCGTGTGTCTCTTCCCCTCCTGCCCACCCCCGCTCATGCCCCGTGTGTCTCTCTCCATCCCGCCCACCCCCCGCTCATGCCCCGTGTGTCCCTTCCCCTCCCGCCCACCCCCCGCTCATGCCCCGTGTGTCTCTCCCCCTCCCCCGCCCACCCCCCGCTCATGCCCCGTGTGTCTCTCCCCCTCCACCCACCCCCCACTTATGCCCCGTGTGTCTCTCTCCATCCCCCCACCCCCCGCTCATGCTCTGTGTGACTCTCCTCCTCCCGCCACCCCTGCTCATGTCCCGTGTGTCTCTCCCCCTCCTGCCCACCCCCCGCACATGCCCCGTGTGTCTCTCCCCCTCCCGCCCACCCCCCGCTCAAGCCCCGTGTGTCTCTCCCCCTCCACCCACCCCCACTTATGCCCCGTGTGTCTCTCTCCATCCCCCACCCCCCGCTCATGCCCCGTGTGTCTCTCTCCCTCTCCCCCAACCCCGCTCATGCCCCGTGTGTCTCTCTCTCTCCCTCCCCCCACCCCCGCTCATGCCCCATGTGTCTCTCCCCTCCCGGCCACCCCCCGCTCATGCCCCATGTGTCTCTCTCCCTCCCCCCCACCCCCGCTCATGCCCCTTGTGTCTCTCCCCCTCCCGCCCACCCCCCGCTCATGCCCCATGTGTCGCTTTCCCTCCCCCTGCCCCCGCTCATGCCCCGTGTGTCTCTCTCCCTCCCCCCCACCCCCGCTCATGCCCTGTGTGTCTCTCTCCGTCCCCCCACCCCTGCTTGATGCCCCGTGTGTCTCTCCCCCTCACGCCCACCCCCCGCTCATGCCCCGTGTGTCTCTCTCCCTCCTCCCCACCCCCGCTCATGCCCCTCGTTTCTCTCTCCCTCTCCCCACACCAGCGCATGCCCCGTGTGACTCTCCTCCTCCCGCCCACCCCCCGCTCACGGCCCCGTGTGTCTCTCCGCCTCCCACCCAACGCCCGCTCAAGCCCGTGTGTCTCTCCCCCTCCTGCCCACCCCCCGCTCATCCCCCGTGTGTCTCTCCCGTTCCCGCCCACCCACCGCTCATGCCCCGTGTGTCTCTCCCCCTCCGCCCACCCCCCACTCATGCCCCGCATGTCTCTCTCCATCCCCCCACCCCCTGCTCATGCCCCGTGTGTCTCTCTCCCTCCCGCCCACCCCCGATCACGCCCCGTGTGTCTCTATCCCTCCCCCCAACCCCGCTCATGCCCCGTGTGTCTCTCTCTCTCCCTCCCCCCCACCCCCGCTCATGCCCCATGTGTCTCTCCCCCTACCGGCCACCCTCGCTCATCCCCCGTGTGTCTCTCCCCCTCCCGCCCACCCCCCCGCTGATGCCCCGTGTGTCTCTCCCCCCCCACCCCCGCTCATGCCCCGTGTGTCTCTCCCCCTCTCCGCTCATGGCCCGTGTGTCTCTCTCCCTCCCCCCCACCCCCGCTCATGCCCCGTGTGTCTCTCTCCCTCCCCCCACCACTGCTCATGCCCCGTGTGTCTCTCCACCTCCCCCACACACCCGCTCATGCCCTGTGTGTCTCTCCCCCTCACGCCCACCCCCCGCTCATGCCCCGTGTGTCTCTCTCCCTACCCCCACCCACGCTCATGCCCCGTGTGTCTCTCTCCCTCCCCCGCACCCCCGCTCACGCCCCGTGTGTCTCTCCCCCTCCCGCCCATCCCCCGCTCATGTCCCGTGTGTCTCTCCTCCTCCTGCCCAGCCCCCGCTCATGCCCCGTGTGTCTCTCCCACCCCCCGCCCACCCCCCGCTCATGCCCCGTGTGTCTCTCCCCCTCCCGCCCACCCCCCGCTCATGGCCCGTGTGTCTCTCCCCCTCCTACTCACCCATGCTCATGCCCCGTGTGTCTCTTCCCCTCCTGCCCACCCCCGCTCATGCCCCGTGTGTCTCTCTCCATCCCGCCCACCCCCCGCTCATGCCCCGTGTGTCCCTTCCCCTCCCGCCCACCCCCCGCTCATGCCCCGTGTGTCTCTCCCCCTCCCCCGCCCACCCCCCGCTCATGCCCCGTGTGTCTCTCCCACTCCCGCCCATGCCCCATGTGTCTCTCCCCCTCCTGCCCACCCCCGCTCATGCCCCTTGTGTCTCTCCCCCTCACGCCCCACGCTCATGCCCCGTGTCACTCTCCCCCTCCCCCCCACCCCCCGCTCACGCCCCGTGTGTCTCTACCCCTCCCGCCCACCACCCGCTTATGCCCCGTTTGTCTCTCACCCTCCCCCCCAACCCCACTCACGCCCCGTGTGTCTCTCCCCCTCCCGTCCACCCCCCACTCATGACCCGTGTGTCTCTCTCCCTCCCCCGCACCCCCGCTCATGCCCCGTGTGTCTCTCTCCCTCCCCCCCACCCCCGCTCATACCCCATGTGTCTCTTCCCCTCCCGCCCACACCCCACTCATGCACCTTGTGTCTCTCCCCCTCCCCCCACCCCCGCTCATGCCCCGTGTGTCTCTCCCCCTCCCGCCCACCACCCGCTTATGCCCCGTTTGTCTCTCACCCCTCCCCCCAACCCCCACTCACGCCCCGTGTGTCTCTCCCCCTCCCGTCCACCCCCCACTCATGCCCCGTGTGTCTCTCTCCCTCACCCGCACCCCCGCTCATGCCCCGTGTGTCTCCCTCCCTCCCCCCCACCCCCGCTCATGCCCCATGAGTCTCTCCACCTCCCGCCCACCCCCCACTCATGCACCTTGTGTCTCTCTCCCTCCCCCCACCCCCGCTCATGCCCCATGTGTCTCTCCTCCTCCCCCCCACCCCTGCTCATGCCCTGTGTGTCTCTCAATCCCGCTCATGCCCGTGTGTCTCTCTCCCTCCCCCCACCCCTGCTCATGCCCCGTGTGTCTCTCTCCCTCCCCCAACCCCGCTCATGCCCCGTGTGTCTCTCTCCCTCCCCCCACCCCTGCTCATGCCCCGTGTGTCTCTCTCCCTCCCCCCACCCCCGCTCATGCCCCATGTGTCTCTCCTCCTCCCCCCACCCCTGCTCATGCCCTGTGTGTCTCTCAATCCCGCTCATGCCCGTGTGTCTCTCTCCCTCCCCCCACCCCTGCTCATGCCCCGTGTGTCTCTCTCCCTTCCCCCCACCCCCGCTCAAGCCCTGTGTGTCTCTCCCCCTAGCCCCCACCCCCGCTCATGCCCCGTGTGTCTCTCTCCCTCCCCCCCACCCCCGCTCATGCCCCGTGTGTCTCTCCCCCTCCCGCCCACCGCCGCTCATGCCCCGTGTGTCTCTCTCCCTCCCCCACACACCCGCTCATGCCCCGTGTGTCTCTCTCCCTCCCCCCCACTCCCGCTCATGCCCCGTGTGTCTCTCTCCCTCCCCCCCACCCCTGCTCATGCCCCGTGTGTCTCGCTCCCTCCCCCCACCCCCGCTCATGCCCCGTGTGTCTCTCCCCCTCCCCCCCACCCCCGCTCATGCCCTGTGTGTCTCTCTCCCTCCCCCCGACCCCCCGCTCATGCCCAGTGTGTCTCTCTCCCTCCCCCCACCCCTGCTCATGCCCCGTGTGTCTCTCTCCCTCCCCCCAACCCCGCTCAGCCCCATGTGTCTCTCTCCCTTCCCCCCACCCCCGCTCAAGCCCCGTGTCTCTCTCCCCCTAGCCCCCACCCCCCGCTCATGCCCCGTGTGTCTCTCTCCCTCCCCCCCAACCCCGCTCATGCCCCGTGTGTCTCTCTCCCCCTCCCGCCCACCGCCGCTCATGCCCCGTGTGTCTCTCTCCCTCCCTCCCACCCCCGCTCATGCCCCGTGTGTCTCTCTCCCTCCCCCCACCCCCGCTCATGCCCTGTGTGTCTCTCCCTCTCCCGCCCACCCCCCGCGTGTCTCTCCCCCTCCCGCCACCACCCGCTCATGCCCCGTGTGTCTCTCCCCCTCCTGCCCACCCCCCGCTCATGCCACGTGTCTCTCCCCCTCCCGCCCACCCCTGCTAACGCCCCGTGTGTCTCTCGCCCTCCACCCACCCCCGCTCCTGCCCCGTGTGTCTGTCCCTCTCCCGCCCACCCCCCGCTCATGCCCCGTGTGTCTCTCTCCCTCCCTCTCATGCCCCGTGTGTCTATCCCTCCCTCCCGCCCACCCCCTGCTCATTCCCCGTGTGTCTATCCCTTCCTCCCCCCAACCCCCACTCATGCCCCATGTGTCTCTCTCCCTCCCCCCAGCCCCGCTCATGCCCTGTGTGTCTCTCTCCCTCCCCCCCACCCCCGCTCATGCCCCGTGTGTCTCTCTCCCTCCCCCCACCCCCTGCTCATGCCCAGTGTGTCTCTCTCCCTCCTGCCCACCCCCCGCTCATGCCCCGTGTGTCTCCCTCCCCCACCCCCTGCTCAGCCCCGTGTGTCTCTCCCCCTCTCGCCCACCCCCCGCTCATGCCCCGTGTGTCTCTCCCCTTCCTGCCCACCCCCCGCTCATGCCCCGTGTGTCTCTCCCCCTCCCGCCCACACCCCGCTCATGCCCTTTGTGTCTCTCGAGCTCCCCCCCACCCCTGCTCATGCCCCGTGTGTCTCTCTCCCCCCCACCCCCACTCATGCCCCGTGTCTGTCTCCTGTTGCCCTACACCCCTCGCTCATGCCCCGTGTCTGTCTCCCATACCCCCCCACCCCCGCTCATGCCCCGTGTCTGTCTCCTGTTCCCCCACCTGCTCATGCCCCGTGTCTCTCTCCTGTTGGCCCCCCGCTCACGCCCCGTGTCTTTCTCCTGTTCCCCCCACCCGCTCATGCCCCGTGTCTCTCTCCGTTGCCCCCCACCCCCTGCTCATGCCCCGTGTCTGTCTCCTGTAGCCCCCCACCCCCCACTCATGCCCGTGCCTCTCCTTTTCCCCCTCACCCCCCACTCATGCCCAGTGTCTGTCTCCTGTTCCCCCCACCCGCTCATGCCCCGTGTCGCTCTCCTGTTGTCCCCCCGCTCATGCCCCGTGTCTGTCTTCTGTTCCCCCCACCCGCACATGCCCCGTGTCTCTCTCCTTTTTTTCCCCCACCCCCCCGCTCATGCACCGTGTGACTCTCCCCTCCCCCCCACCTCCCGCTCATGCCCCCTGTCTCTCTCGCTCCCCCCGGCCCCCTCATGCCCCGTGTGTCTCTCAGACCTCCACCCAGCCGCCGCTCATGCCACGTGTGTCTCTCTCCCTCCACCCACCCCCCGCTCATGCCCTGTGTGTCTCTCTCCCCCCCCACCCCCGCTAAAACCCTGTGTCTGTCTCCTGTTGCCCCTCACCGCCCGCTCATGCCCCGTGTGCTCTCTCCCTCCCCCCCACCCCCGCTCATGCCCCTCGTGTCTCTCTCCCTCTCCCCACACCAGCTCATGCCCCGTGTGCCTCTCCTCCTCCCGCCCACCCCCCTCTCACGCACCGTGTGCCTCTCCCCCTCCCACCCAACCCCCGCTCATGCCCCGTGTGTCTCTCCCCCTCCTGCCCACCCCCCGCTCATGCCCGTGTGTCTCTCCCCCTCCCGCCCACCCCCCGCTCATGCCCCGTGTGTCTCTCCCCCTCCGCCCACCCCCCACTCATGCCCAGTGTTTCTCTCTCCATCCCCCACCCCCGCTCATGACCCATGTGTCTCTCTCTCTCCCGCCCACCCCCGCTCATGCCCCGTGTGTCTCTCTCCCTCCCCCCAACCCCGCTCATGCCCCGTGTGTCTCTCTCTCCAAACTCCCCCCCACCCCCGCTCATGCCCCATGTGTCTCTCCCCCTCCCCGCCACCCCTCGCTCATGCCCCGTGTGTCTCTCCCCCTCCCGCCCACCCCCCGCTCATGCCCCGTGTGTCTCTCTCCCTCCCCCCCACCCCCGCTCATGCCCCGTGTGTCTCTCCCCCTCCCCCCCAACACCGCTCATGCCCCGTGTGTCTCTCGCCCTCCCCCCCGCTCATACCCCGTGTGTCTCTCCCCCTCATGCCCATCCCCCGCTCATGCCCCGTGTGTCTCTCTCCTCCCCCCACCCACCCTCATGCCCCGTGTGTCTCTCTCCCTCCCACCAACCCCGCTCATGCCCCGTGTGTCTCTCTCTCCGAACTCCCCCCCACCCCCGCTCATGCCCCATGTGTCTCTCCCCCTCCCGGCCACCCCTCGCTCATGCCCCGTGTGTCTCTCCCCCTCCCGCCCACCCCCCGCTCATGCCCCGTGTGTCTCTCTCCCTCCCCCCCACCCCCGCTCATGCCCGTGTGTCTCTCCCCCTCCTCGCTCATGGCCCGTGTGTCTCTCTCCCTCCCCCCCACCCCCCGCTCATGCCCCGTGTGTCTCTCTCCCTCCCCCCCACCACCGCTCATGCCCCGTGTGTCTCTCGCCCTCCCCCCCACCCCCGCTCATACCCCGTGTGTCTCTCCCCCTCACGCCCATCCCCCACTCATGCCCCGTGTGTCTCTCTCCCTCCCCCCACCCACGCTCATGCCCCGTGTGTCTCTCTCCCTCCTCCCACCCCCGCTCATGCCCCGTGTGTCTCTCCCCCTCCCGCCCATCCCCCGCTCATGTCCCGTGTGTCTCTCCTCCTCTTGCCCACCCCCCGCTCATGCCCCGTGTGTCTCTCCCCCTCCCGCCCACCCCCTGCTCATGCCCCGTGTGTCTCTCCCCCTCCTACCCACCCCCCCGCTCATGCCCCGTGTGTCTCTCCCCCCTCCTGCCCACCCCCGCCCCGTGTGTCTCTCTCCATCCCGCCCACCCTCCGCTCATGCCCCGTGTGTCCCTTCCCTCCCGCCCACCCCCCGCTCATGCCCTGTGTGTCTCTCCCCCTCCCGCCCATGCCCCATGTGTCTCTCCCCCTCCCAACCACCCCCGCTTATGCCCCATGTGTCTCTCCCCCTCACGCCCCCCGCTCATGCCCCGTGTCTCTCTCCCCCTCCCCCCAGCCCCTGCTCACGCCCCGTGTGTCTCTCCCCCTCCCGCCCACCACCCGCTTAAGCCCCGTTTGTCTCTCACCCTCCCCCCACCCCCACTCACGCCCCGTGTGTCTCTCCCGATCCCGTCTACCCCCCACTCATGCCCCGTGTGTCTCTCTCCCTCACCCGCACCCCCGCTCATGCCCCGTGTGTCTCTCTCCCTCCCCCCCACCCCCGCTCATGCCCCGTGTGTCTCTCCCCCTCCCCCCCACCCCCGCTCATGCCCTGTGTGTCTCTCTCCCTCCCCCCGACCCCCCGCTCATGCCCAGTGTGTCTCTCTCCCTCCCCCCACCCCTGCTCATGCCCCGTGTGTCTCTCTCCCTCCCCCCAACCCCGCTCAGCCCCATGTGTCTCTCTCCCTTCCCCCCACCCCCGCTCAAGCCCCGTGTCTCTCTCCCCCTAGCCCCCACCCCCCGCTCATGCCCCGTGTGTCTCTCTCCCTCCCCCCCAACCCCGCTCATGCCCCGTGTGTCTCTCCCCCTCCCGCCCACCGCCGCTCATGCCCCGTGTGTCTCTCTCCCTCCCTCCCACCCCCGCTCATGCCCTGTGTGTCTCTCTCCCTCCCCTCCACTCCCGCTCATGCCCCATGTGTCTCTCCCCCTCCCGCCCACCCCCCACTCATGCCCCGTGTATCTCTCTCCCTCCCCCCACCCCTGCTCATGCCCGTGTGTCTCGCTCCCTCCCCCCACCCCCGCTCATGCCCTGTGTGTCTCTCCCTCTCCCGCCTACCCCCCGCTCATGCCCCGTGTGTCTCTCTCCCTCACCCCCGCTCATGCCCCGTGTGTCTCTCTCACCCTCCTCCCCACCCCCGCTCATGCCCTGTGTGTCTCTCCCTCTCTCGCCCACCCCCCGCTCATGCCCCGTGTGTCTCTCCCTCGCTCGCCCACACCACGCTCAAGCACCCTGTGTCTCTCTCCCTCCCTCCCACCCCCCTCTCATGCCCTGTGTGTTCCTCCCCCTCCCGCCCACCCCCCGCTCATGCCCCGTGTGTCTCTCACCGCTCATGCCCTGTGTGTCTCTCCCCCTCCCCCCACCCCCGCTCATGCCCCATGTGTCTCTCCCCCTCCAGCCCACCCCCTGCTCATGCCCTGTGTGTCTCTCTCCCTCCCCCCACCCACGCTCAAGCCCCGTGTGTATCTCCCCCTCACGTCCACCCCCCGCTCATGCCCCGTGTGTCTCTCTAACTCCCCCATACCCCCGCTCATGCCCCGTGTGTCTCTCTCCCTCCCCACCACCCCCGCTCCCCCGCTCATGCTCTGTGTGTCTCTCCCCCTCCCGCCCATCCCTGCTCATGAACCGTATGTCTCCCCTCCTCCCGCCCACCCCCCGCTCATGCCCTGTGTGTCTCTCCCCCTCCCACCCACCCCCCGCTCATGCTGTGTGTGTCTCTCCCCCTCCCGCCCACCCCCCGCTCATGCCCCGTGTGTCTCTCCCCCTCCCCTGCCCACTCCCCGCTCACACCCCCTGTGTCTCTCCCCCTCCCGCCCATTCCCTGTGTGTCTCTCCCCCTCCCGCCCACCCCCCGCTCATGCCCCATGTGTCTCTCCCCCTCCCGCCCACCCCCTGCTCACTCATGCCCCGTGTGTCTCTCCCCCTCCCGCCCACCCCCCTCATGCCCTGTGTGTCTTTCTCCCTCCCCCCACCCCCGCTCATGCCCCGTGTGTCTCTCTCCCTCCCCCCCACCCCCGCTCAAGCCCCGTGTGTCTCTCCCCCTCCCGCCCAAACCCCGCTCATGCCCCGTGTGTCTCTCCCCCTCCCACACACCCCCCGCTCATGCCACGTGTGTCTCGCTCCCTCCCCCCACCCCCGCTCATGCCCCGTGTGTCGCTCCCCCTCCCGCCCACCCCCGCTCATGCCCTGTGCGTCTCTCCCCCTCCCGCCTACCACCCACTCATGCCCCATGTGTCTCTATCCCTCCCGCTCATGCCCCGTGTGTCTATCCCTCCCTCCCGCCCACCCCCTGCTCATTCCCCGTGTGTCTATCCCCTCCCTCCCGCCCATCCCCCGTTCATTCCCCGTGTGTCTGTCCCTCCCTCCGATCATACCCACCCCCCCTCCTCATGCCCCGTGTGTCTCTCAACCCTCCCCCCCACCCCCGCTAATGCCCCGTGTGTCTCTCTCCCTCCCCCAGACCCCTGCTCATGCCCTGTGTGTCTCTCCCTCTCCCGCCTACCCCCCGTTCATGCCCCATGTTTCCTCTTCCTCTTGCCCACCCCCCGCTCATGGCACGTGTGTCTCGCTCCCTCCCCCCCACCCCCGCTCATGCCCCGTGTGTCTCTCCCCCTCCCGCCCACCCTCCGCTCATGCCCCGTGTGTCTCTCCCCCTCCCGCCACCACCCGCTCATGCCCCGTGTGTCTCTCCCCCTCCCGCCCACCCCCGCTCATGCCCCGTGTCTCTCATCCTCCCGCCGACCCCCTGCTAATGCCCCGTGTGTCTCTCCCCCTCCCCCCACCCCCGCTCCTGCCCCGTGTGTCTCTCCCCCTCCCGCCCACCCCCCGCTCATGCCCCGTGTGTCGCTCCCCTTCCCGCCCACCCCCCGCTCATGCCCCGTGTGTCTCTCCCCCTCCCGCCTACCACCCGCTCATGCCCCGTGTGTCTCTCTCCCTCCCGCTCATGCCCCGTGTGTCTATCCCTCCCTCCCGCCCACCCCCTGCTCATTCCCCGTGTGTCTATCCCTCCCCCCAATCCCCACTCATGCCCCGTGTGTCTCTCTCCCTCCCCCCCACCCCCGCTCATGCCCTGTGTGTCTCTCTCCCTCCCCCCACCCCCCGCTCATGCCCAGTGTGTCTCTCTCCCTCCCGCCCACCCCCCGCTCATGCCCCGTGTGTCTCTCTCCCTCCCCCACCCCCTGCTCATGCCCCGTGTGTCTCTCCCCCTCCCGCCCACCCCCCGCTGATGCCCCGTGTGTCTCTCCCCCTCTCGCCCACCCCCCCGCTCATGCCCCATGTGTCTCTACAACTCCCGCCCACCCCCCGCTCATGCCCCGTGTGTCTCTCCCCCTCCAGCCCACCCCGCGCTCATGCCCTGTGTGTCTCTCTCCCTCCCCCCCACCCCTGCTCATGCCCCGTGTGTCTCTCTCCCCCCCACTCATGCCCCGTGTGTCTCTCTCCCTCCCCCCACCCCTGCTCATGCCCCGTGGGTCTCTCCCCTCCCCCACCCCCGCTCATGCCCCGTGTGACTCTCCCCTCCCCCCCACCTCCCGCTCATGCCCCATGTCTCACTCACTCCCCACCACCCCCCCTCATGCTCCGTGTGTCTCTCTCCCTCCCGCCCACCCCCCGCTCATGCCCCGTGTGTCGCCCCCCCCTCCCGCCCTCCCCCCGCTCATGCCCCGTGTGTCTCTCCCCCTCCCGCCTACCACCCGCTCATGCCCCGTGTGTCTCTCACCCTCCCGCTCATGCCCCGTGTGTCTATCCCTCCCTGCCGCCCACCCCCTGCTCATGCCCCGTGTGTCTCTCTCCCTCCCCCACCCCCGCTCATGCCCCGTGTGTCTCTCTCCCACCCCCCCACCCCCGCTCATGCCCCGTGTCTGTCTCCTGTTGCCCCCCACCCCCCGCTCATGCCCCGTGTCTGTCTTCTGTTCTCCCGCTCATGCCCCGTGTCTGTCTCCTGTTCTCCCCACCCCCTGCTCATGCCCCATATCTGTCTCCTCTTCCCACCACCCCCCGCTCATGCCCCGTGTCTGTCTCTGGTTGCCCCCCACCCCGCCCCGTTCATGCCCTGTGTCTGTCTCCTGTTCCCCCCACCCTCTCATGCCCCGTGTCTGTCTCCTGTTCCCCCCACCCGCTCATGCCCCGTGTCTCTCTCTAGGTGCCCCCCACCCCCTGCTCATGCCCCGTGTCTGTCTCCTGTTCTCCCCACCCCCCGCTCATGCCCCGTGTCTGTTGTTCCCCCATGCCCCGCTCATGCCCCGTGTCTGTCTCCTGTTCCCCCACACCCCGCTCATGCCCAGTGTCTGTCTCCTGTTCCCCACACCTCCCGCTCATGCCCAGTGTCTGTCTCCTGTTGCCCGCCACCCCCGCTCATGCCCCGTGTCTGTCTCCTGTTGCCCTACACCCCCCGTTCATGCCCCGTGTCTGTCTCCTGTACCCCCCCACCCTGCTCATGCCCCGTGTCTGTCTCCTGTTCCCCCACCTGCTCATGCCCCGTGTCTCTCTCCTGTTGCCCCCCCGCTCATGCCCCGTGTCTTTCTCCTGTTCCCCCCACCCGCTCATGCCCCGTGTCTCTCTCCTGTTGCCCCCACCCCCTGCTCAGGCCCAGTGTCTGTCTCCTGTAGCCCTCCACCCCCCACTCATGCCCGTGCCTCTCCTTTTCCCCCTCACCCCCTGCTCATGCCCAGTGTCTGTCTCCTGTTCCCCCCACCCGCTCATGCCCCGTGTCGCTCTCCTGTTGTCCCCCCGCTCATGCCCCTGTCTGTCTCCTGTTCCCCCCACCCGCTCATGCCCCGTGTCTCTCTCCTGTTGCCCCCCGCCCCCCCGCTCATGCCCCGTGTGACTCTCCCCTCCCCCCCACCTCCCGCTCATGCCCCATGTCTCTCTCGCTCCCCCCGGCCCCCCTCATGCCCCGTGTGCTCTCGGACCTCCACCCAGCCGCCGCTCATGCCACGTGTGTCTCTCTCCCTCCACCCACCCCCCGCTCATGCCCTGTGTGTCTCTCTCCCCCCCACCCCCGCTAAAGCCCCGTGTCTGTCTCCTGTTGCCCCCCACCCCCCACTCATGCCCTGTGTCTGTCTTCTGTTCCCCCGCTCATGCCCCGTGTCTGTATTCTGTTCCCCCGCTCATGCCCCTTGTCTGTCTCCTCTTCCCACCACCCCCCACTCATGCCCCGTGTCTGTCTCTGGTTGCCCCCCATCCCCCCCGCTCATGCCCCGTGTCTGTCTCTGGTTGCCCCCCCATCCCCCCCGCTCATGCCCCGTGTCTGTCTCCTGTTCCCCCCACCCCCTCATGC